>NC_067144.1:55326672-56005005 GCF_903995435.1 Acomys russatus
ACTCCATCCTACATGAGTTCAGTACTTTTACCTTGTTAATCTCTAACGTTACACTATGAATATCTAACTCAGGGCCCATCTCTCTAAGAGGAGGTGGGAATTAACCTAGCTCCCTTTGTAAAACCAGCAGGTTGAAGTCATATATGTAGTAGCTTTTGATAAATCTGAATAAATATGCAGCTATATGATCATAAAAGATCCAGATAGGACATTTTATATGAGATCAGCTAAATACTAAGTTTAAATACATCTGCTTATACATATATATATATATATATATATATATATATTTGTTTTATTGTATGCTTTAAGAACAGAATTTTGTAACATTTTTCCAGTTTATTAAGTGTAATCTCTAAGATATCAGTAATTCTATATGAGTTTAGATACTATGAGGAGCTATGACATGGCACTAATTGAATAGATTCCCCAAAGATTTTCAAGCTGTCAAGTGTATAAAGATTTCTTTTTGTCCTGCAATGTTTCAGTTCATTGCCCATAACATCAAAATCCTAAGATCAGAGAGAATGCAAAATATATTTTAACTGAAACTTAAAAAGAAAAACGTACTTTGTATTCCTTTCTAGATGCAAAGTGAATTATTCACATTTCCTATGTATCCCCAAGCAGTAGTGTACTGGATATCATTTAAAATGGCCTATCAGTTATTTCTAACTTCTTGGTGAACATTTTTCTCAGCATTTTTACTATGTGGTGAAAGCTTTAAAATATATAAAGTCATCTACCTATGACAGCACACAGAATTGGCAGTGTGAGCTCTGGGGATTACCTTGGAGAAATTCATAAGCACTAAACACATTTGCATGCAGTCGACTGTCTAGTGAAGCAGACCAATTATACAGTTCCCCAAAGGCAACTTACTGACAGAATATTACTTCAAATGCTTTTTAGCCTATTTGATTGATTATGTATGATCCAATTTGAATTTTAGTGTCAATAGTAAAAGGGAAAGAACAGCAAGCAAAGAACCAAATACATAATTACTAATCCTTTGCAGATGAGGATTAATTTTTGAGCAATTATGAAAGACATTTAATTGCATTTCAAGACATTGCTTTTAATAGTGTTACAGTGAAAACAAATGTTGGAGTTAAATGGCATATTAGCATTAAAACATTGGGGAAAGGGACAGTGGAGAAGATAAATAAGAAGGCAAGAAACCAGGTATAACATTGTCAAGCTACCTAGAAAAGGAAGAAGAAAGGAAGTCTAGCACAAACTACAAACTAGTCCGCAAAGGCTGTTGACAACCCCCATAAACTCCCTACTGGAAAAGGAAATACAAAGGCCACTTGCTCTCTCCCCTCCCAGAAGTCTCAAATCTATAGATAGTTACACCTTTGCATGCACTCGCACTTCTAATGCAACTAAATTGAAACAGAGCGCATGGTAGAAGAGGATGGCTTCTCTGCGATCATCTATTGCCAGAAGAACACTCCACTGTAGGTCCACAGAGCTGGGCTGGAGCAGGAGAACTAGTAAACCAAACTTCTACATCCAGATACTGGAGGCAGCTGTTCCCAGATGCTGCTTTGCGTGGTGTGCCTCTCACTCCAGTGAGCGTACTTTGCTTTACTTACTGGCCTGTAGAAATAAGTTTTCACTTGATCACAGTGCTTGACTTCTGGAGTGAACTCCTGATTGAGCAACACAAGACCAAGACTGTTGCCATGGTTGATACATACAGCAATGTCAGAAAGTGTGTAGCCTCACCATTGTACTCTGAAGAACAGAAATAGGCTATTGCTAACCCTCAGGAAAGACTAAATGTGATGATAAACATCTCAAAACTCAAGGAACGTATGCGAACCTAGATTGTCTGAAACCCAAGCACAGGTATCTTCTCAAAGAGAAATTACTTTGCTCCGATGAGTTTTCAAAGGTTCAAAGGTGTAGACTGAACAAACCTTATTGACAGGCAGCTTCAAGTCATTTCTAATAGTCATAGCTCTGAATTTGGAGGTAGATCTTGAGAACATAGATTTTGTTTCAGGACCTCATCCTCAAAACAATAGTAGTAGCCACTGTTATCAGTTTTTTTTTTTTTTATTAAATACTAAGCATTTAGATTCTGCATGCTCATTTTGATTTCAGCAAGACCCAGAGGCCAATACTAGTACCAATATGAGGCATTGAAGGCTGAGTAACTCCTATAGCTTTTAGTTTATTTATTCACCTTTAAGATTTTATTTATTTTACCTTCTGTACATGACTTTGAATTCATATATGTCAGTGCATAACGTGTGCGGTGCTGGAGAAGCCAGAGCAGGACATTTGATCTGCTGTAACTGTATTTACAGTAGGTTGTGTGTTTCCATGTGGGAGATACAGTCTGAACCTCTGTCCTCTGTAAGAGCAGCCAGTGCTCCTAACTACAATGACATCTCTCGAGCCCATTTCTAAGCCTTCAAACTAAGTTTAATTGTGAAATTAAACTATCTGGTCTTCAACCCTTACTTGAGAAGGAATAAACTTGATTACCTGAGTATGCCTGGAGTGTAGGTTAGTAGCTTTCCAAATGAGAAGATGACAGAGACAGTTTGCTACCTGAACAGTCACCCAAAACTCTCTATAATCTTGGAGCATCATCTTAAGCCTTCTGGCGCAATGTATCTGACAGACATATTTGTGAGGCAGTCACATTTCATAGTCAACCATTTCATAGTGATCTTAAGTTTCTGTTAACAGTACATAAATAAGCTACAACTGTAAAGTAATAATTTATTATTTTATAAGATGGGTTTTTACATTAATATAGTGACAGACCACAGACAGGATATTATGAGGATTTTTCAGGCTTATGACTTCAGGAAAGAGGCAATAAAGTGCTTCAAAATAGACATTTCAAATTCATGAGATATGTGAGCAATTTTAGGATAGTCTATGTTTAGTTAAACAAAATAGACAAGAAATTGCTCCTTACATATATAAAAGGTGTGATAGAAATTAGAACTTGAACAGTTTTTTCCAGAGAACTGCAGATTTCAGGGCGTCTGCCTCATTAAGAAGGCTACGAGTGACTTCCTTTACTACTTCGCAAGCCTGGGTGCCCTTGGTAGGCATCATTTAAACAGACAGCCTTTCAGAAAGGTCAAACATAGAATCCTAGCTAATGCCAAATCACTCCCCTGAAGTCTCCAAAATCCATATTCAAAAGCTTATATAATTTTATGTCTGGATAAATGTAGAAATCCTGATGAATTTGCTCGATAGCTTCTGGCTAATTGTGGCATGTAAATGACGTGAGGTGAAGCCACAATACACAGTTGAGAACAGCAAGAGCATAGGGTTAAAAAGATCTAGAAAGTGGAGCTCGATGGCTCTGAACATAAAGAGACAATGAGTGAGAATAGTGGTTAGACTCACTTGAACAGTCCATGTTGTGTACGACTCTCAGCAGCTCACACTGTACCACATTCATATGGGCAACTAATTCATATTAATAAAAGAAAAATATAATCTGTTGTGGTAGAACTTCTTAGGGAAAGGGAACTCATAGGCAAGGATTATAGCATGCGCATCCAAATGATGATCTGAGACCTAAATATTTGTTGAAAAACAGTTCCCAGGTTAGAGTTAAAATTTCCTTAAGACAGGAAAAAAATTTTCAAGTACCCTATTGTGCAACCCGGGGACTGTGATCAATAATCACATATAATATTCTCCATTGTTGTTCACAGAGATGATTTCAAATGTCCTTGCTAAATTATTTATGTGAACTAACACACTATCAGCTGTGTTTCAGCCATTCATCAAGGTATTGATATTTCAGAACACTATTTTGTAATTTAGAAATGTGTAGAATTTTAGTACTTTAGAAAAACAAACTGTAATCCTTTCTACTGTGGAGACTGAAGCAAGAGGATAATGATTTTTATACATGTCTAGAAAGCCTAGTGAGACTGTCTCGTGTGTGTGTGTGTGTGTGTGTGTGTGTGTGTGTGTGTGTGCGCGCGCGCGCGCGCGCACGCGTGTGTGTGTGTGCGTGTGTGCATGCATGTACATGTTAATGAGAATATAGCTCAGAATGGATAGCTTGCATATCATGTTAAAGATTGAAGGTCCTAAGCTGACACCTCAGTACTGAAAAATAAATACATTAAATCAATTTTCCACATTCCTTAAGTACTCTCTGTTGGAACGTGATATAATCACACAAACACATCTCTCACCATTGACATAACACAATTGGCCAAAGTTTTCTGTAGTTATCTAGACATAAAAATCATACAAGGTTTTGAGTATGGAATAATATAAGCATATACGATTATATATATATATATATACATACATATATGCATACATTATGATTATCCAATTTAGATGGATTTTAAAAACATGAAAATGTTTCACTTGAAAAAAAAAACAAGTTAAAATTTTGAAGTGCTGTTTTCCTAAGACAGTGATAAAACTACTTTACTAACTGAATGGCCAGGGTGTAAATGCAAAGCATTAAGCAGTGCGTAACTGTTTGACTAGATATTTTAAATATCGAACTATGCTACCTTTGCAGTACGTAAGAAAATTTATTCTGACTTAAGTACAAGATCATTGAATCTCAAATGAGGTCACAAAAATAATTATGACCTCAAACTTCATGATTTGGTGATTAGGTTTTTAATTTATTTTTACATATTATTCTTTGAAAACATTTTATGTGTATAAAATGTATATTGGTCATACCTCCCCCCCCCCCGGCTACCGCCTTTCCACTCCCTTCACCCCCTATCAATATACCTCCATCTCATCAAGTTGCATTTATTTTTACTGCTTTTGTTTGTTTGTTTGTTTGTTGAGATTTTAATTTAATTGCAATATTTCTCCCCTCCCTTTCCACCCTTCAAACCCTCAATCCCTCCCTCCCCATCTCTTTCAAACCCATGGCTTGTTTTTCATTAACTGTTATTACATGCATATATGTATATGTACATACATATATCTTCTTAAATGTAACCTGATGAATTGAGAAAATGTCACTTAAATGTTTGTTTTCAGAATTGAGTGTTTGGTACCAGAAAACCAATCAGTGTTCTCTGTCCTGGTTAGAACCACCTCTCAAGCTCCCAGCTTTACTCATTTGCCAGTAGTTACTTGCTTAGGGTTGAGGACCTTTGAGTTTTTTTCCACCCACTTTGGCATTTTTGGCACTTCACAGTTGGGCAGTCATGTTTTGTCTCCAAGTAACATCAGAAACTATACCTGTAAAGTCTCACCAACATGTCTGACGTATGTCATTGCTTTCATCATTGAAGTCATTTAGTTAGTCAGTTTACCTCATGTTTTTAATGACTTATTTATTCTTATGTTTATGAGTATTTGAATACAAGTATGATTGTGCACCACATGTGTGAAGTCTCCAAGAAAATTGTAAGAGGGCATTAGATTACCTTGAACTGGAATTTCAGATGGTTCTTGGTTACGAGATGGTAGGGAACTGATCCTACAAACTCTGGAAGAGTAGCCAGTGCTTTTACCACTGAGCCATTGCTCCAGTCCTTAGCCAACATATTTAAAAGGCCAGATATGGCCAATAAACTATTTCAAGTGAAGATGATCAGAATTTCTGAGTATATTTTTACCAGTAGTGACTGAAATTGTATGCCAGTTGCTTTGAATCCACAATGGTGAGTAGGAATACTCATCAAAGTGACTGCCCTCTCTACCTTCACGTTAGTAGCGAAGAAGGCTTGCAACCCAGTTTTAGGTGTGACAAGTGAGGAGGGAGAAATAAAAGACTAGAACAGACAGTATTTCTAAGAACATACAATAAAAGTGATTAAATATTAAAGTTCAAGAAGCAGAGAAGATGCTGAAAACAATAAAACAATGGATAGAAAGATCGAAGGTCTTTTGTAGACAGATCATGTCCATTGCCTTGATAGGAAAAATGTAACCATGAACTCTCAACAATATTGTTGCCTGAGCAAGGTCAGCAAGAAAGCCCCAATTGTCATAAAAACAGGGATAAGGAAAATTCTACATGGTCACAATGCCTGAGTGAAGAACGACTCAGATCAATGACTGAAGAGAGGAGAATCGGCCCCTAGTGATCAGTCCAGGACACATATACATATAGGCAAAACTAAATGAACTCAGTGGGTTATACACATATGTGAATGTGTGTACATGCGTGTGTGTGTGTGTCTGTGTGTGTGTGTGTGTGTGTGTGTGTAAAATCATGAATCTGAGAAAGGGGAAAGAAGTGTTGGAGGGGGAAGGGACAAAGGGCGAAAGTGATGTAGATGCAATGCTTGTACATGGAATTCTTTTAACAATATACTGAAAAAACTAAAACAAGGACATACAGTCTAAATAACTAAATGGCAACATTGAAATGTTGTTTGTGGGCAAATTGGTAAGGGATAGTTGTGACTGACTTACTCAGTGGTAGGAGTCCTGGGCTCCAGTACATAGAGAAAACAGTCAGAGCCAAGGAAACTGACAAGAGGGTAAGACTGAAAGCACATTTGGAGAAGTCAGCTAAATATTGCTGAAATTGTCCAAGAGTGATTGACACTTTTGTTATGCTAAAGCTGAGGGCAGAGTTTTATTTAAAAAAAATAGTAGTATAAATATGGGAAGAAAACAAAGCAAGATGGTTGAGTGTTGGTTGTGACAATAAGACTATACATAGTGGGGACAAAGAAAAGGTAAGGATAAGGAAGAAGTTAAAGATTTCTGGGAAAGAGAATGCTTAGGGATATAAAAATACATAACATAAGTCATTTTATTTTTACCTGCCTAATTTTTTTTTAATTCTGCTAAAGTGATGCTGCCCTTTCCCCAAAGACATACTACAGAAGCTAAAAGCATTGAAACCATTGTGAAGTACCATGAAATGCATTTTAATATCTAGGGATATTAAACAAATAGAATTGTGTATAATTGATATTTACATGAACATTCCTTAAATCAAAGTTTTTAAAAAATCATTTACAATGAGGCAATTAATTTTTGACGATCATAATACAAAAAACTAGCACACATTGTCATATGTTCTAGAGAGTTCAGCTTCAGGAACTTCAATGACAATATTTATTTATTCAATAAAAGTAATTGTTTGGAAAAACTATTTAGACACTAATTTGAGGTGAAAGTTATTCTTAATGAACTTGATTTCTAGAGTGGAAGGCAATAAGTAAATTATTGAGTAAATGAGTAGAGATGGAAACAAAATACGATAATTTTGTAGGATATTGTAGAAAAGAAAGCAAAGATGTAGGTAAAATGGAAAGGATTATTGAAAGAGAGATAAATCTGTTTCCCAAGTGTGGCATGAGGAATGGTCTTGTGAGAGAACAGGCAAGGTTAATCCACTAGAAGACCAACCACCCCTTGTGAGAGCTTGATTGTTGCCAGCTGAAAAGATCCTGTGAACAGACTCTGAGAGGAGATACATAAATGAGGTGAAAACTGGAGGCGGGGCCTTTTGGAGACTTCAGATAGTTTTGTCTCTTCATTCTTCCAATTCGAGATGCTCCTAGAGAGAGCCACTTGAAGGAAGGTTTTGGGGCTCCGGCTCCTGCTGAGGTTCTGGGTTCTGGTTACTCCAGGTGCCAGCAGAAGAAATCCTGCTGATTATGCCAGGAGAATCATTCCTCAGAACTGATATCCTTATGGTGTTGTTATTGTGTTCTTTAATCCTACTTTCCTGTTATTTTGGTTAGTCGGGTTATAAGTGACACATGCTTGGTTAATAAGTTTGCAATAAAATATATTGGTTAAGAAACCGAGCCTACAGATTGTGGCTGAGACATTATTTTTAGTAAAATGAGAAATGTCTTCTCTGAAGCCTGAATAAAGTGTGAGTGAGGAAAGTATTCACATATTTAAGATTATCACCTTGAGGAAGCCATTAGCTCAAGTACACATATGCTTGTTGGGTAAAGCAACAGGTTGTCACAAGGTAAGCGGCATATAGAAAAAAATAAGCTTAAGGAATTATCCTACAATGGCTGCTCTGGAAAAATGTGAGCAATGTTCAAGGAATGAACAAGTACTCCTGGAGGATTATGGGAGACTGAAAGCAGGAAGAAACACTGGACACCTTCCAAGTTAAATATAACAGAAACGTAAACAGTGTCGATGGGTCTTGAATAGCACTAAGTGTTTAAAAGAGCTATATATAAGAGCTGCTGCTATATAGCAACAGTATATGGCAGAATTGCACTGAGGAGTTGTGGGACTATATGCATTCCAGGCTTCTTCTGATTCATTCCTTTTAGTTGCTGAACTCAAGGCAAAAACCACACTCAAGAGTCCAGATGTTACATTGTAAGGTACAGCAGGCAGATTAGAGGAGACTTGTGCAGCACATGGGAAAGGAATGAGGACATGAGAGCAGCATGTTGTCCACAGCATGTGTAAAGAAAGTCCACAGACTGCTGTGTCTACAGCTTAGTAAGCAAGAGCCATCATCTGAGGAAGTGTATCAAATATTGTGTGATAGTCAATCACAGGAAGATTTACTGTATATGATGACACGGAAAACAGGGTTCACTGAAGCAAGAATACAAAATAACACAAACTCAAGGCAGGTGTGATGACTATGCCTGCATTCAGAAGGCATGGCTAGGAGTTTAGCAGGTGGCTGAGGCCCATCTGGCTATCTAATTCAGGCAAATCTGCGCTACACTGTGGTACTCTCAGGAAGGTCCAAAAAGCTTTCAAAGTAACACAGGCTATTGCCATTGCTTTTGATTGACCCCCAGAAGTTGATGGGTTACAAGACATAAGTACATTGATCTGGGACTGAGCTGGAAGATTCCTTCCTCTTGGTATACCACATTGCTGAGAGGTTCTATGCAGGCTGCTGTGGTAAGAAAACTTATCAATTGTTCCACTCGTCTTTGACTACAATGACCTACGATAATCATCCGCCTGCAAGATATTTCCATAGGTGCACTAGTGACATTAATATTATGGAAGTAAACCACGTGCTTTTTAAATTTGACTCGATGTCTATTTTAGAGGAGGCTCTGTAAACCAGTCAAGAGTCTGTGACTGAAGAGGATATAAACTTGGCAATAAACACCTGTACACACTAAGCCATCTTCTAGTTCCAAAATGCCTTCTAAACACTAATCTTTGTATTATGAAATTAATAATGCTTCAACGTTCTGCAAAAGCTGCTTTTTGGAATGGATGGTGTTTAACAGAGACTTGTAAGTACTCAGAGTGTTGAGAGAATAAGTGTCTGAGGCGTATGTAGCCCGAAGTGAGTCATCTATATGACTCCCTCCAAGCATGTGATACTCCTTTGTTGAGAATTCTCAGTAGGGTCAATATAGTAAAAAATGGGCACCCTACCAAAAGCAATCCACAGATTCAATGCAAGTCCCATCAAAATGCCAACACAATTCTTTACAGACTTTGAAATAACAGGCCTCAACTTCATATGAAAAAGTAAAGAAAACTAGAATAGCTAAGACAATCCTATACATGATTAGGAGTATTAACAAGGTTGAAAAGATGGGTTTTATGGGAATCAAAAATGGAAGAGAAGAAATGGATATAGATTACAAATGAAATATCATAAAGTTTTGGAAACACCTGGGGCAAATAAGGATGAAGAGAGCTGAACAGACAGGATGCAAAGATGAAGCTACAGTGTCAGGTTATGGTGATCAAATATGTTATAACTCGACAAGCAGAATCTGCACAGCAAGAAGAATAAATTGTATAAGATATAGATCTCAAAAGCAGATGAATGTGTGAGCATTCTGTTACATACCAGAGACCCTGGAAAGAGACACACACGTAGATGTCAGGCTGAAAAACACTTTGAAAACCCAAACACAAATGAAAGAATCATAACTTATACTCAAAGACATGATCGTCAATAAAATCATGAAAGAGTAGAGATTGATGGCCAGCTCCTTAGGGGCACCAGAACTCAAAAACAGATGAAAGAAGATGCATCTCCAGCAAGTAATGCTATGAATTGAAAAGACACTACGCATTTGTGATGCCCCAAGAGCAGAATTTAAGCACTGAGTTGTCAATTCATAGAGTCACTTAAAGGATAAAACCGAAATTTTAGCTTTTAAATGAATTCTAAAAAGGAAAAATAAGTAGGCCAAAACTTCGTGGCTTTCACTTTTGGCATCTTGGAAGAAATAATGGCTGAACCAGTTGGGACCAGCCTCTAAATGACAAGAAGTTTAAAACCAAAGCTCATAAGATCAATCATAAGCAACCCAAGATTAACAACCAAGTTTTTTCCCCCTCAGTAACTTTTCCAGTATATGTCACAATGTCTTGAATGTAATGAGATGTAAGGCCTCTCTATGCCTTTCTATCAATGTGTTATGAGAGAAAACTGCCAAATAGACACACAGTGCCAGGTCAATGACAATTAATGCTATTTTTCTTTTTGCACACTTTTAAGATAGTGTCTTAGCTTCGTTTTGTTACTGAGATAAAGGCAGCATATTGGAAAGGGGGTTTCTTCTGACTCGCAGGGAAATCAAAGCTGTAGGAACTTGAAGCATCTGGTCACATAAGAGCATCCATAATCATGAGGAAAAGAACTACAACTGCACGCTACTTCTAAGCTCTTTTTCACTTACACAAACCAGTGTCCCAGCCAGGACATGGCATCATCAACAGCAGGGAAAATAGCCCACCTCAGTCCCACAACCCATCTTAAAGGTAACTCTAGTTTCTGACAAGTTAACAATCAACAATAACTATCATTGGTATTAACACATAAAATGGTCAATTTTGTCAAGCAGATTAGTATTCATTACCTCACAGAGCCATCCACTTTTGTAGCAAGTTTATCTGAAAACTACTCTTTTACCAAAATGCAAATGCAACGTTATTCACTATAGTCTCCATTTGTAAATTAGAGTTCTAGACTTCTTTGTCCTAAGTATCTGCCAATGTATGCTATTTCATCTGTATTTCTATGAGTCATTTTTGAACCCTGCCACAGATAGTCATTGTCTATCTCTGTGAAATCAGCTATTATTTTGTCCTAGAAAAATTGATTGGTGATAAAATAATGTTATATTCTGGGTCTTAGGTATATAAATAACAAGGTTCATTGGTCAAGGGATTACAATCCATGTACATTTTTTAACATAGAAGATAAAATATACCTTTTTTTAATTTTATTTTTTATTAATTTATTCTTGTTACATCTCAATGGTTATCCCATCCCTTGTATCCTCCCATTCTTCCCTCCCTCCCATTTTTCCCTTATTCACCTCCTCTATGACTGTTCCTGAGGGGGATTTCCTCCCCCTGTATATGCTCATAGGGTATCAAGTCTCTAATGAAACTTTGAATCAGAATTATAGCTCACAATTTTTTAAATATGGCCCCTGCTTATGAGAAGGAATTTAGTACATCTTTATTTTTCCTTTGAATCCATTAATACATAAAAATGATAATTTTCCTGATACCAGCCAGGAGAAAAATAATATTTGTAGAAGGAGCTCCACTGTCCAAATTCTATCACCCAAATAATATAGTTTTCAGAAAAATATGTGGCACTTACTGAAAATACATGTTTGCTCTGTATCTGATCACAATTAGTAATATATTTGCATTACATTTTAGGGGTATTTGAAAAATATTTTTCTCCAGAGATTCTTGTTTTCAATGAATATTGGTCAAACACTAAAATCTTAAATTCATGTTTGGGTGATTTTTATTTGCCAAGTCACTAGAATTTTTTAGTTCTCTTTCTTTATCTCGGGTGGGATGTTGCTATTTTTATATATTCTATTAGTAAATTTCTTCTAAAGGTTTTGTATTTTATATGCAAAGAGTCTTCATTCATGCATTATAAAGTAACAAGTCTACTTGTTATGGCTGTTAGCTTGGTGGTTTTTGGGACTCCAAACAGTGGGAGCAAGTCTATCTCTGACTCTTCCCCTCCCTCTGGATTGCTTGTCCAGTCTCAGTATGAGGACTTTGGCCTTGTCTTATTGTATCTTGTTTTGTTCAGTTGGCTTATGGTCTCTTAGAGGCCTGTTCTTCTCTGAATGTAAATGGATAAGGGATGGGTAGGGAGAGGGCTGTGGGGGGGGGGGTGCTTGGAAGAGTGAAAGGAAAGGAAACTGTAGCTGGGATGTATTGAATGACAACAGAATCTATTTTCAATAAAACAAAATATCCTCCGGTTTAAAAAAAAAAGTCAAGGTCAAACCACAAAAATGTTTATCATCCATCTGCTGCATCCATTTTCAGACAAAAGGAAAATAAATACTACACTGATCTAAAAAAAAATGAGCTATAACTGTTTCATATGCTTTGAATAAAATCGTGCTTCAAATTAAGCTATAACCTATAATAAAACAATGTCCAGGGTTGTATGAATTCTTCCCTTACTTATTTTCTTCCTTCTCTGACTTAAGATATTTTATAATTCTAAAGAATAAATAAAACTAAGTAAAAATTACAAAGTGAAATTAAACAAGATAATTGCACAACTTATCCACAGCAACAAAATTTTTTTTAACACAATGCGTTTAAAATACTCCTTAAATTTTTAAAGATGTGCTAAGACCAACGCTTGCCTTTTGTGTATGTCATAGGGGAGAAAAATTACTTCTTTGAGGCATAGCAGTTACATTTCTAAGATTTATGGCTTAACCTCAGGAAGACTTTCAGTAACTTGGTATAAAATGTATACATTTAATGGAAGGCACGCCATGCTTCTTATAGGAATTTGTTCCAAGTCACTGTGTATAATTAATGGCTTGTCTACATACTTTTTCAGGAAAACTATTCCTGCTGAATTTTAAGTAGGCATTTTCAATAGCAGAATGAATGTATCTTTGTGAGGAGACCATTTATCTACTCTAACCCCCAACGCATAATAGCTAGACTTTGATAATCCACAGATTGAGGATGGAATTGGAATACAAAGCTCTAAAATACTGTCTTGTCAGCACAACGTGGATAAAGTCATCACACTAGGCTGGGATTTAGATTCACAGACTCATCAGCAGTAAAATTAGAGTAATTTTCACAAGTTTATTGTCAGCACAACGTGGGTAAAGTCATCGCACTAGGCTGCGATTTAGATTCACAGACTCATCAGCAGTAAAATTAGAGCAATTGTCACAAGTTTATTAACACAAGACTATATGATCTGGAGAATCTGCCTTATCACCAGGCAATTGCTCTGTTTAAAATTGAAATAGTAAATTTTGTTTTTAAATTGTATGCATTATGTGTAAATATTATTGAAGTAACAACCAGAGTTTTGTTTTTTTTTTTTTTCCTTCTTTCTGTCACTACTAAAACCTGAAGGAATTTATTTTAATAAAAGTAAAGCACACAATTCAATAGGTATATCTAATCTTTGTATTTATATTCTGGAAAAGATAGAAAAATCATGCAAAGAAAAACTTCATTTTTCAAAATACAAGGAAATAGTAAGTTCTTCTTCATTCAAATATCACATAGCTGTAAGATGATCATAACAGTTCTAAGGGAGTCCAGGAAGTGTCAACCCAAAGTACGGTACTATGGTAAACAAATTACTTCCACCTGAAAACATTTTTAAATGAGCCTTCTGGCAGAAGCTTTCTTGGAAGCCCTATTATCTGCCTAAAGCATATTTTTACATGTTATCAATCTTCTATCAAGGCCCTTTATCATTCTTGGAAAGTTGAGACACCAATAGCGTTTGTCACCATCATAGCTTGTGGCTCTTTTCTTTCATGTGTTGTGCCTCCTCTTGTCTTATCATGTGGGCTGGGTCATGGAACCCTCAGAGACTAGAAGGAAAGTATTCCCTCCCTACAGTTTGAAATGAACACAGGTAGTAATTCTAAATATAAAGTCACAGACAACCCTGAAACAGAAACAGTCTGCTACTACAGTAGTTTGGCATGAAGAGGTACACTGGCCATCAAGGCAGGTTTCCTTGTATAGACCCTCATAAGACCTCTGAGATACCATGGATAATGCCATAACAAACATCTCATTAATTAGCCTTTGGGTTTTGTTAAGATTTAGTTGTGTTTTGGGTTTTGTTGTTTTTCATTTGTTTGTTTGTTTTTGTTTTTGTTTTCTGAAACAGAGTTTTGAAGGTCCCAGGCTTTCCTGGAATGTTCTATGTGCCAAGGATGACCTTGAACTTCTGAACCAGCTGTTCCTACCTCCTCACAGCTGGAATTATAACATGTGATAACACCTGGCTGTTGTGGGTCTACTGATAGGCCCAAGTCATGTTGGCAAGGCACGCTATCAACTAAGATACACTCTCATGCCATCAGTGGCAACTCTGGCAGCTCGGAAATTATGAAAGTCACAGAGCTGCAATTAAATGGCAAACTGAATCCTGGGATGAACTCTTGCAATTACAATGGACTTATGAAGGAGATCTGTTAGTAGGTCTGGAGATTCATTGTTTTTCATTTGTTTGTTTGTTTGTTTTTAAGTAAAATTCTGTACACAAGTATTATTTGTTTTTAGATTTTAGTACATGTTCAAAGATTTCTAGACCTGTAAAGGGAAATAATTGTTTTCAGTTTTGTCATGGTGTTGGCTTGAAGTGGCCTGACCCAGCTTGTGAGAGCTAACAGACTGCCAAATTTTCAAGATTTCTGTGTGGTGATAATGAAACATAAAGACTCAAAATTATCTGTCAGGGGACAATTTATACTAAATAGGTGTGGGTGACTTTTGCACCCTCTACACACTTTGTCTGTATTTCTAAGCTTAATCCTTATTTTCATTAGAAAAAAAAATTCTGAAATGAATAAAGGAAAATTATATACTTTAAAAAGACCTATGCCTGTCTACATTAAATTAAAGTGAAATGTGACATAATGATGCATAAAAAACATTGCTTATTAAGTGATGTTAATAAGAATTATTTGTTAATCATTTTTATAAGTAGATAAATACAAAGTTACATCAATAATAGCTTTATGGAGTAACGGACAAATACCAAATCTCCAGTAATTTAATATATTTCAGTAATTTATGCATGAATGTGTAACTTGTGAATTACACTTGTGAGCTTGCAGTAAGATTTTTTTTTTTTGAATTATAAATAAACCATTGCATTCTCCAAGCGGCTGAGACATTTAGTTTCTGGTATTTTGAAATAAAAACAAAACATACGAATGTGAATATGAAGCAAGTAGAAATCAAAAAGGTGCAGACTTCTGCAAGTACCATGAGCTAAAAATAAAATGGAAAGGTTTGAAGTCTTAAAAACAAATCTGTAAAGTCTCTAAGCCTAGGCATATATAACTACAGTAAATGACAAAAATCAAGAAAAGAAAAAAGAGACATGACAAACAATAAAGTGAAAATTTCTGATAACACAAAAAATTACTGGACGGTAGTCAGAAAATGAGAAGAAAAATTAAGACCAATCAAAAAGATCAATTATGAAAAAGCATATGCTGGGGAAACTGAATTGCCAGAGGCAGAAAGGTGACACTGTTCAACTAAATGAATAAAATAACTAAAATCACAGGGGATTCTGTACCTATAAATAGAAAGCTGGAAATATAATGCATGTTTGCAAGATGTGACAATGTAATATTTAATGAATACAGTTTAATTTCTAATTTAATGAAAACTTAATTTAATAAAATAATTTGTAGCAATTATACAATAGTGCATTAAGAACAAACATTCTGAGGCTCTATACTGTCGTAGGTGAACATAAATCTAGGTATGTTTCTGAGCATAAACAAAGTAGACCTTGTGATTGCCCTTAAGAACCAATTAAAGAATAGATTTAGTTCACAAACATACTCCATATATATGCATGTGTATGTGTACATATGTATATATGTGTGTAGAGTATATGTGTACACACACACACACACATATATATACACACAGAGATGATAGATGTCATATAGATAGATATAGGTGATATAGAGATGATAGGATAGATAGATAGATAGATAGATAGATAGATAGATAGATAATGATAGATAGATAGATAGATAGATAGATAGACAGATAGATAGATAGATAGATAGATAATGATAGATAGATAGATAGATAGACAGATAATGATAGATAGATGTTAATAGATAGATAAATAGATGAAAATAATGTCACTGAGATACTTATTCTGAGACTCAGTCCAGAGTCTGTACATTTACCAGATTTGTCATAGAATGAATAAATAAAATAAAACCAAAATGTGTGTCTGTGTGTTGTTGTTGTTGTTGTTGTTGATTTGAAACTTACACCTTCTCACGGACTTATCTATGTGTGAAATTGTTTGCTTTGATAATGTTAGCAATTATAGATATATTAGATGTATTGATAACTTTTTTTTACCAACTATTTTGTCAGATCCTTAAAAATGAAATCAAATGTTGTTGCATGTCTTGACAGGTATGAATGAGCAAGCTCTTTATATGTGATAATTTGTTCTTGTATTTGGAAGTAGCTACCCACTCCTAAAAAAGTTACCACCACAGAAGTTTTTTGTTTTTGTTTTGTTTTGTTTTGTTTTATACATATCATCCTCACAATTCTTTTTCTGAGTGTTTTCCTTCTTTGGGCTGGTTATCTACAGCAGCAGAGACCAAAGATAAAAAGCCTGAGATATAATGTACTTTTGAAGGCGTTAACAAACAAGGTAAAATTTAACAAATACAATTTATACATTTTTTATAATATATTTTACTAATTTATTCATATTAAATCTCAATTGTTATCCCATCCACCCATTCCTCCTTCCCTCCCATTTTCCTCTTACTCCCCTCACTTATGACTGTGGCTGAGGGGGAACTCTCCCCCTATATACACTCATAGGGTATCAAGTCTCTTCTTGGTAGCCTGCTATGCTTCCTCTGAGTGCCGCCAGGCCTCTCCATGCAGGGGACATGGTCAAATATGGGGCACCAGAGTTCATGTGAAAGTCAGTTCCCATTCTCCACTCAGCTGTGGAGAATGTCCTGTCCATTAGCTAGATCTCAGAAAACTGGGAATAATGGTTCCTCAAGACCCAGCTATTCCACTCCTTGGAATATACCCAGAAATGCTGCCGCACACAACAAGAACATTTGCTCAACCATGTTCATAGCAGCCTTATTCATAATGGCCAGAGCATGGAAACAGCCTAAGTGCCCCTCAGTAGAAGAATGGATAAAGAAACTGTGGTACAGTTACACTATGGAATACTACTCAGCTATTAAAAACAAGGAATTCCCAAAATTTGTGGACAAATGGATTGAACTAGAAATGATCATAATGAGTGAGTTAACCCAGAAGCAGAAAGAGTCAAATGGTATATACTCACTTATATATGGACACTAGCCCAAAGGACATGTCCCATGAAAGTCTTCACTTACCCAGAAAGTGGCACAGAGGGGAAGACATCCTATTGGGACTCTATGTGAGAGAAGCAAGGGAGAATGGGGAAATAGAAGGATCCAGAGGATCCTAGCAACCTACAAGAACATTAGAATGGGCGGATCTGTGCCCAGGGCTCCTGCTCAAACTATGGCACCAGCCAAGGAAAATACATGCAATTTCTACATTAAACAACAACCTGTTTTATCAAATAGTTTGTAATAATTACACAAATGGCCTGAATGGTTTGTGATTCTAGAAAAGTTCTGAGTTTTCTCCATTCTTCCTAATTGTACACATGCACGGTAAATGACAGAAGACAAACACTACAGCTGTACTTGATAAGTGCAGGTATTTGAAGATAAAATTCTTTACAATCATATACATGCTAAGCATTTACCTGCAACTGCTGAATGGAGATATTTATTTATGGGTTCTTAAAATCCTAATACCTGTTCAATTCACTATAGAGACTGAGATGACACTAATTCACTAATAAAAATATTCATCTGATTCAACCAACACTCTGTCTAGCATCTCCCAGCCTTGTTCCCTTTGTCTCTCCCACTTAGAAAACATTTTGAACCCTGGCACTTGGGATGATTAAAGGCTTCAAGTGAGGATAGAAATCCTATGCAAAATTTCCCAGAAAATATTATATTCATCTCTTTCACCTGTCTATTCCTGGGTGCTATTTTTATAATAAACTAATAAATAGAAAAAACAAACTTTTGTCTCTAGCTCTGAGACTCAAGTAGCATATCATAAAGTGGAAAGGGGGACCTGGGAACTACTGTCTTATAGCCTGTGGTTAAAGTAAAGGAGCAAGAAAATAGGAAGCTATCCTGTGAGGTACATCCTTACTTAACTTGTGAGACGTAATGTTAGCAGCAAGAAGTCTGTGTCAGAAATGATTAACTTGAAAGACAGCAATCCAAGCCTGCCATGAAAACAAAAATCTCATTATTTTGGTTTCTGAAGGATCAGCTGCCACCCACGCCCAGCACCCTCTATTCACCATCCTCAGGGGTGACCAGCCTGGTGGTAGGTTGACTTCACTGGAACACTTTCTTTCTGGAAATGGCAACACCTTGTTCTTATTTGAATAGATACTCACTTTCATTATGGATTTCTCTTTTTGGTTTTGTTAATTTAAGGCTTCTGATAAAACTACCATCTTGTGGACTTACAGAATATTCTATCCACTGTCATGGTATTCCAGACAGCATTGCTTCTGACCTCACTTCATAACCAGAGAAGTGTGACAGTAGGCTCGTGGTTATAGAATCTACTTGTTTCACTGTTTCCTCACAATCCTGGAGCAGCAGATAGAATAGTGACATAGTTTTTTAAAGACACAGTTACACCACCAATTAGATGATAGTAGCCTGAGAGGCTGGGACAGGGTTTTCCAGATAGATGCTTTGACTCAGTGTCCACTATAAAGAATAGTTTCTACCATACCCAGGAGCGAGGAACCCATGTATCAAGAGGAAAAATGGGAATGTTTCCACTCCCTTATATCTCCTGTTCCCACCCAGGAAATCTTTGCTTCTTGCTCCCAGAGCCTTAGTGCTTCAAGTTCCAAATGAGGGAGTACTCCTGCCAGCAGACATAACATATCTTCCATTGAACTAGAAGCTCAGACTTCCGCTAGCCACTTTGGATTTCTGATGCCCTTCAGCCAACAGGCTAAGAAAATATTAACATTGTTAGGCGAGGTGATTGATCCATCCAAGCTAATGTTGTAAATTGGATTGCTTTTCTACAATGAAATTAGGAAGATCGTCTGGAGTGCAGAAAAACCTTGGTGCCACCCAGTCCTGTTACTCAGGGAGGATGGCAAAGGTCCCAGGAGCTTCAGCAATGAAGGTATGAGTCACTCCTACACAAAAAGGACCAAGACCTGCTGAGGTGCTGTTGAGAACAGAAGAAATACAGAATGGGTAACAGAGTATGGCAGTTATAGATACCAGCTTAGGCCATGTGACTAGCTTGCAGAAATGTAGCTTATAATTGACATAAGTGTTTCTGTCATAACTTGTAACAAGTGTGTTTGTGCACATGTGCACACTTACCAGGCAAACATTTGTTTTCATTCCTCTGTTTATTATGTAATTTGACATCACTTGAGATAATATTATATTTAAGTTATAGGACACTAAAAGAATGGTGTTCACTGGGCATTGTCATCTATTTTAATATATATAATCTGTTTGTGGTTATATAGGAGATAGTTTAATTTGTGCTTGTATGTGGGAGGGTTAAATCATATTTGATATATTATAACCCTGTCACTGTTTTAAAATTAAATATTATATATATATAAATAAATATATCGAGAGAGAGAGAGAGAGAGAGAGAGAGACTGTGTGTCAAGGTGAGAAGGAGTGAACTTGTGATGATGAATCATGTCAATTTGACTATCCAAGCAGATGTGCACACCTCTGAAGGACTTCCTTGATTAGATCCTTTCAGGTCAGAAGACCCACCCTAAATCTGAGCTACACCTTCAAGTAGCCACTGGCTATTATTTGTTTATATGTTTTATATAGAAAAAACATGTTTTGCCACATGTGGATTATCTTTGTGATTGGAAACTTTACTCAGGTGACTCTTCTTATCCCTCAGAGTATAAATTGTTTGATATTCTGAATAAAATTGGCTACTGCACCAGACTTTAGTTCTCCTATTAATATTCTCTATTCTCCCAGGTTCCACCACAGGAATTCAGTAAAGAATGTTTCACATTTATCTTAAGAAATTGCAATATCTATATTTATTTATTTATTTATTTATTTATTTTATTAATTTATTCTTGTTACATCTCAATGTTTATCCCATCCCTTGTATCCTCCCATTCCTCCCCCCCCATTTTCCCATTATTCCCCTCCCCTATGACTGTTCCTGAGGGGGATTACGTCCCCCTGTATATTCTCATAGGGTATCAAGTCTCTTCTTGGCTACTTGCTGTCCTTCCTCTGAGTGCCACCAGGTCTCCCCCTCCAGGGGACATGGTCAAATGTGAGGCACCAGAGTACGTGAGAAAGTCGTATCACACTCTCCACTCAACTGTGGAGAATATTCTGACCATTGGCTAGATCTGGGAAGGGGTTTAAAGTTTACCTCCTGTATTGTCCTTGGCTGGTGCCTTAGTTCGAGCGGGACCCCTGGGCCCAAATCTGCCTATCATATTGTTCTACTTGTAGATTTCTAGGACCCTCTGTATCCTTTTATTTTGCTATTCTCCCATGCATCTCTCATTTAGAATCCCAATAGGATGCCTTCCCCTCTGTCCCAGTTTCCTGGTAAGTGAAGGCTTTCGTGGGACATGCCCCTTGGGCTAGTATGCAGATATAAGTGAGTATATACAGCCTACAGACTGGGAAAAAATCTTCACCAACCCTACATCTGACAAAGGTCTAATATCCAAAATATATAAAGAACTCAAGAAATTAAACACCACCAAACCGAATAACCCAATTGAGAAATGGGGCTTGAAACTAAACAGAGAATTCTCAACAGAGGAGTATCAAATGGCTGAGAAACACTTAAAGAAATGCTCAACCTCCTTAGTCATCAGGGAAATGCAAATCAAAACAACTCTGAGATTCCATCTTACACCCATCAGAATGGCTAAGATCAAAAATTCAAGCGACACCACATGCTGGCGAGGATGTGGGGAGAGAGGAACACTCCTTCATTGCTGGTGGGAATGCAAACTAGTACAGCCACTTTGGAAATCTATCTGGTGCTATCTCAGAAAAATGGGAATAGGGCTTCCTCAAGACCCAGCTATTCCACTCCTTGGAATATACCCAGAAGATGCTCCAGCACACAACAAGAAAATTTGCTCAACCATGTTCATAGCAGCCTTATTCATAATAGCCAGAACATGGAAACAGCCTAAGTGTCCCTCAGTAGAAGAGTGGATAAAGAAACTGTGGTACATATACACTATGGAATACTACTCAGCTATTAAAAACAAGGAATTCCTGAAATTTGTGGATAAATGGATTGAGCTAGAAATGATCATAATGAGTGAGTTAACCCAGAAGCAGAAAGACTCAAATGGTATATACTCACTTATATCTGCAATATCTATATTTAACTTTAAATTTTAAATTTAAAAAAATGCTACCTTACCTAAAATGTGCCTAGCCCAGAACTCTCTAGAAACAAAAATTAAGACATAAAAGAAAAAATGTTTTGATTAACAATCTCCCTTTTGATTCCTGAAAGGAAAAATGGTCAGTTAAGCACAAAGCTAAAAGAACTTTCATATAATTTTAGTTGTCATATTTTATAATACTGAATAAACTGAACTGTTAACCAGACTACCTTGGGGAATGTAGTCTTGTGTTTAATAGCATATTCTTGCTATTTATACATGATGGTCCTTGTTAAAATATCTTAAACATACTCTGAAAATTGTGTTTTCAGAGCCTGACTTTGATGATTCATCGGCCCATTATCAAATGCAGCTATACATCTGACTTGAGAATGATGTGCGTGGCTTTTGTTCAGATTCCATTTTATCATACTAGTAGACACAAATCCTTTACACCCATGCTATTACTTAAACTTTTGATCTTGACATATTACTATTTACTTTATCTTCAAAATTCACAGAAAATTCAAGATGCATGGAAAACTGAGTTATATCCAATTCTCTCTCTCTCTCTCTCTCTCTCTCTCTCTCTCTCTCTCTCTCTCTCTCTCTCTCTCTCTCTCTCGTATCCCTCTTTTTTTATTGAACTTGAAAGTTGGAAGTACATGAGTTGAGAATCACACCAATCTGTGTTTTACTGTGGTTTTTTCCACTTGAAAGCTAGGAAATCTATAGCAAGCTTGTGCTGGGCCAAATAGCCTCGTGGTCTTGTTTTGAAAATATGAAAAATAACACTTGAAAAATAGTGGTTAAGAGACATGTTGATGGCCTGTATTTCTAATATAGTTACAGCTAACATACAAGGTTCTCTATACTATATAAAAATCTGCATAGATGTAAACTTTCAACTATAAGACAATAGTATCAAGATAAATGAAAAGTAAGGCATGTTTGCTCAAGCCTGTAATTTCAGCACTTGGAAATCTCAGGCAGAAGGAGCAACATAAGCTCCAGTATAGCCTGGTCCACATAGTGACATTCAGCCTAGGCTAGGCTATAAAGCAAGACTCTATGGTTCTGCCCCGCTCCCAACCTCTGTCCAAAAAGAAAAAGAATAAAACACTAAGTGAAAAGTCTACTGAATGAACTTCCATTTTTGAGACCTTAGAGTGCAGACAATGAGAATAAACTTCTCCCTCTACTGTTGTGCAGCTACTTGTCTATGGGACAGAGAGTGTTCAACAGGGCTGGAGGGAATGCTCAGGGCACATACGAGAAGGAGAGAACAAAAGGAGAATGGCTTGGGTATCAAGTACTCTTTTTTTCTGATTTTTAACATTTGAAGAACTTATGGGCTTGTAAAACAAATCTTAAATGGGTTTTGTTCTGGGCAGTTCTCCTAATATCATTTTATTGATTCTATGGTAAATCTGAGAACCAATAAAGTCACTGTGATAGCTTACTGTGCATATTCTTCCCAAACTAGACAATTTATGTCTTCAACATTATGCATATTCTATGTTTTATTGTCAATAATTACAAATTTATAATAATTCTGTTTCATTTTACAATATATGCAAGAAAACTGCTGTGTAACAAGGGACATGTACCATGAAGACATCTACAAGGAGGGCAGCACAATTTAATAGGTGAGTGTGAATTTCTGTCCCTACTTTAAAAGCACAAATTTCTTGAATACAATTGAAGTTATAATGATATCGTTGAAGTACACTTTCTCTATGTGAGATATGGTTTTTATTTCTATACAAAATGCAGTAGCACTCTACCAAAATTAAAATGAAAGGACTTAAAAGTGAAAATAAGCATGCAGCTTATTAACACCTCATTTTGTACATGAGACCTGAAAATTTAAACCTTCATTATAAGGACAAAGTGGAATTAGTTGGTTTTGTAGAGTGTGAATTAATAGAGTCCATATTTTACTCTAATGACTTAAACAGAGGTATGTAATTTGCACCTCAAATCTTATTAAAATCAGCTATGTCATGTGCAATTATTTGGAAGTGTGAAAGTGACCTCATTAATGATCAAATAGGCCTTTGACTCTTTATAATGGGATGTTTCTGTGAACGGAAATTGAAAGAGAAAGACAGATTTAGGGACCTTCAATACTTAGAAAAATAAGCAATTCTAATTAGGAAAATATTTTTTTTAAAAAGCATTACTGCTGAAATCTATTTTCATTAACAATGTATTTCAGGAGCTCTTACCTCCAAAATATTTTGAGCTAATAAGGATAATCGTTGAAGCTATTTTCTGCTACCTGGGGGTATATGCAAATGTCAATTGAGAAATTTTTCAAGGATTACAAAAATATACATTAGGGATTTCTTGATCCATTTTATAGTTAAAATGCATTCATTTCTTGATTATCAATCTATCAAGGAAAATATGCAAAGGCATAATTACTAATAATCTTGTAACATTTTTGTCAACTAAGGCATGAACTTTCTAAGTTTAAAATTAAAAGAAAAAAAGAAATAAATGTTTTCAATTGGTGCATTGGAAACACTGATAACCTAATAATAAGGAGCTACTGGTAATTGATAGCTACCAGGAGAGGGAGTTTTCACATTCTTTAAAGGTATAGACCCTATTGGTCTCATTTGCTCCAGAGGATGGCAATGCACCTGGGAGTAATAGATAAAATAATGAAATGCAGGGGAATTTAATGAAACAAAAAACAAAAGGACATATTGTTGGGAATGAGCAAGGTGGATCTGTGTGGAGATGGGTAAGGTAGATTGAACATGATCAAAATACAATGTTTGAAATGCTCAAGAATAATAAAAATATTTAACATCATATGAATGATTAATACATATTTTTAAATGGTGCTCAACATTGTTAGCCATCTGAGAAATTCACATTAAAACACTTTGATATTCCATCTCATGCCAGTCAGAATTGCTAAAGAGAGCAAATGAAAACAACTGTTAGTTAGGATATGTGTAATGAAGGACCTTATCAATTGGTGAGTGGAAACTGGTGAAACATTTAGAAATCAGTGTGGAGATTCCTCAATAAAAAATAAATGAAGGAAGAAAGAGAGAGAGTGGAGGTAGAGAGAGTGGGGGAGAGAGACAGGAATAGGGAAAGGGAGAGGGAGAGAGAGAGGGAGAGGAAGTGGGAGTGGGAGAGGGAGGCGGAATGGGCGAGGGAGAGGGGGAGAGAGAATGAACCATCACATTGCCAACCTAGTCTATTATATTCAAAAGACTCTTTAACCTTACCACAGACATGCTTGCTCATCCACGCTGTTGCAGTTCTATTCACAATAGCTAGGAAGTGTAATCATCCCAAATGCCTAGGCACTGATGAACTAATAATGAAATATAAAACTCTTATGTAATAGAAATTCATTCAACTGTTACGAAAGTTGAAATTATGACGTATACAGATAAATGGATGAAATGGGAAAAGTCATATTGACATAAAAAGTCACAGAAAGATCACCGCACATTCTCCCTGATAGCCTTGAATCTCCAGTGTTGTGTGTTTGACTTGGATTAACTATAGTGGTCAGAAACAGTGTCTTGCCGTTGCTCTCCATTGCCCACCAAAAATAGAAGATTTATTGCTGAGGAGATCACACTTTAGTTGTAAGATACAGAGAAAGGTCAACAGTTCCTTCACAGTTGCCTTCACAGTGAAGGAAGGCATTGACCAGGGATAAAGGAGAGGAAAGAAAGGCATCAGTGGACTTACCATGCTCTGAACCCTGTGAGTTATAATACTGACTTAGATGCTTTTCTGTTGCTGTGATAAAACACCAAACTCTTCGAACTCCATGCCTGGCATTAAAGGACTTCAATGGTACCTCCTCTCCAACTCTCCTACCTGCAACTTTCTGCTGTTCTGGTTCCACTCACTCCCTATATATAGCTTTCTGTGGTAGATATCCCTAGCTAGCATCTCCAAAGTCTTGGCTCTACTTTTCCAGTATCTTGCAATGGCCTCTAGGTGCCTTCATGCAGGGACTCCATTGCCACCTGCTGCCTGGACTCAGTGTCTCTGAAACCACATAGAAAGAATCTACAATGTATCTCCTTACTCTTTTACCCCATGCCTCTAAAACCACATGTCCAACACTGCCAAGTTCTGCAGCTAGCTTGAGAGGAACCCTGGCTCCCTTGAATTGCTTTAGCAATAATGCCTTTATTCACTTACTTTCTAGGAACAGAAAACATCCTGGGTTATCTTACACAAATTAGAAGCTTATCTAGATAGAATCTTGCCCTAAGGACGCCACGTTTTTATTCCAGTACAGAGCAGGGCTCTCCTTGATTGCACTAATCTGTAACTTCTCTATAAGCACAGTCTCTCCTCTAACATTAAGTTTTCGAGTGTTCTTTTTCTCTTCATAATACGCCCTTTTCTTCTGCCCAACTTGTTCTTTTGAATTGTAGGCCTGCCTAAATGTTACCAACAATACCCAATTCACAACTCAACATAATGCAGTTTTGACATTTATTTTGCCAAATGAATTACTAAGTTTCTTAGGTCCAGGCGAGTTCATAGGGGATGGACAGAGGGCAGCTAGATACCTTGCAAAACACCTTAGGAATGGATTTTAGCAGAGATGCTAACATTGTTCTCCTCTGAAACCTCTTGGGCTAGGTCTCCACACTCTGCTTTCAATTCTACCCTCTCCCAGTCTCCTACTGGAACATCCCTTTACCCTTTCCTTACAGCATTTAGCTACTATTATAACTTGGTTCAAACTTCCCAAGTCTCCCACATTCAACAAAACAAAACAACAATAAGCTATGGTGATATTGTTCATAACAACAGTATACTTTTGTGTACCAACTTGTGAATTACTTATTTTTACTGTTGCTGTGAGAAAGAAACACCAACCACAGAAGTTCCCTATGTGGTATCAAATGCCGTAGATGTCTCTGTCCTTCCAGCTTTGCTAACTGCAATTTACATCTCTGCTTTGTGCTTATGGTTTAGATGTGATCTCGCTTGGCTACTTTCCTTGGCTAGTGCTTACATCCATGCCTATTGCTTGCCTGCATGTGTACTCATCACAATAGATTCTTACATTTTTTGAACAATTAAGACAAAATAAAATCTTAAGTTGCTTTTGCAATGGTAGTTTATAAACACAAGAGAGATTATGTAACACAAATCCTAACCTGTCAGGCAAGATATGCTCACTTGTTCAATAGTGCCAGAAGTTATAGAGTAAACAATGGCTCTCTGGTTGGATTCGAGGCCCACTCCATTTCATATTGCTACTCAAAAAGACTGGCAATGGAAGTCATTGGCCAGAGGGTATATTTAATCCTGTTGTCTAGCTAACTTGACACAGAATTGATCTACTACCTAAATATGTTTTTCTTCAAAGTCAAATGTCACACATCATAGTGTACATGTCCATTAAAAACAAATGTCAAAGACTAGACAAGTATTGCGGGGGGTTGGGTGAGAGATTCATTCATGGAAGCCGATCACAGCCAGTGTAGAGACTGAATAGAATAAGAGAGTGAGGTCAAGTTGAACAAGGGGGTATATCATCAGCACAGACAGGCCTATAGCACAGACCAGCCTAATAGCTCCAGTTCAGGAATGTGAAAGTTATCTCTTGTGTCTCTTTGAGCCAGCAGCATTTTATAATCCAGGAGGAAGAATACCTTTTCTTTGTTGTAATCGCCTGCATAATTTAGGGCTATGCTTTGAATTTAATATCAAAATTGGTGGATAAATGAATAATTAAGCATGACTAAACTCTGAGTAGGCCATGAACAGTACAAGTAAGCAGGGCTTTATCTATCAGGAGGGAACTCTTAGAGGTCTTGCTCTCCAAAAAGCCTCTCATTAATTATTGATATGTGTTGCTCACAACTTCACTTTCACTAAGGTGAAGAAGCAGAAAGGTTATTTCGCCGCTCAGCTTTTCCTGACTTATTTTCTCAAGTCCTTTGTCTTGGTCCACAAAAGACTCTTGTGGCTTTCATTTTGCAGTTCCTCTGGGATTTTTTTGTCCATTCTCATATGTGACCATATGTGTCCCTTGCCAAACAGCCATTCACAATTTCTACCCATATAGAAAGGAGGGCCTAGATTTCCAATGGGAAAGAAACACTTCTTGGTTAGAATCACTGCTTACTCTGTCCAGGATGGCTATTTCTAATTTGCCTAGACACTCTTTGTCATCAATCACATGTTCCATATTTGTCTTGAGGTCTATAGCTGATTCTTACCTCAAACACTTACCTAACCTAGACACCAAATGGAACAGATTAAACAATCCATTCATCTCAGCATGGCTGGTATTGTCAGAAGCCCCTGTTCAAAACAACCCACAGTTCAAAAATGTTTATACTTCGGGTAACGTTCTTTCTTTTTGCCTAAATATGCCTCAAATCAGGGTCTGGGTAGAACCCAGCCAGCCACAGATACATTTAAAATGCATACTCATCAGGGCAAATTGACTCATGCCTAAACCCACCAGAGGCTGTAGTTGCTCAAGCTCCAAAGCACCGACATCCTGGTTACTGAAACAAGGTGTTGGCATCTACAGTAACTAACATGTAGGGGATGCCCAATAGAGATAATTTTTCTTTAGATATGAAATTAAACTGGATTTATTCTTGAAGGAGAAAATACTTTTTAAGGACTGGTTAAAAAAAATGGTGGGGATCAGGTACAGAGAGAGTGTGATGGAAATGACCTGCAGAAAGAATCAAAATTGGCGGGAGGGGCCATCTCCAGGACAGCGAGGCTCCATGGGGTCTACTGCGGTGACCCTAGCTGAGACTCCTAGCAGCAGGAGATATGGAGCTTGAAGCTGCCACCACCCATAGTCAGGTGGGACTTCCAGTGGAGGAAATAGGTCATCAACCCATCCATAATACTTTAGACCCAAAATTTGTCTTGCCTACAAGATGTATAGGAATAAAGGTAAAGATTGAAGCAATAGCAAACCAAGGACTGACCCAACTTGAGATCCGACCTCCTGGAGAGAGCCAACCCCTTACACTATTAATGATATGCTGCTATATGTGCAAATATACACACTCAGATCTGTGTTCTGATAGGCTTCAGACAGGAGCTAAGGGAAACAAATGCAGAGACCCACGGACAAACAATAGGCTGAGCATGAGCTCAGGGAATCTTGTGGAACAGTGATGGATTGACAGAGTGGGAAGGGTCAAGTACATCTTAAGAAGACCTACAGAGTAAACTAACCTGAGACCATGGGAGCTCAAAGAGGCTGAAACAACAACCAAAAAGCATGCACTGGCTGGACCTAGGCCCCCCATAGCTAGCCGATGTGTAGCTTGGTCTTCATGTGGGTCCCCTAACAATGGAAATAAGTGGGGTCTCTGACTCTGTTGCCTGACTTTGGATCCCTTTTCCCTAGCTGGGTTGTCTTTCAGGCTTCAGAAAGAGAGGATGTGCTTAGCCCAGCTGTGACTTCAGGCACCAGGGTGGTTTATTACCCCTTGGGGGCCTCCTCTTCTCAGGGAAGAAGGAGAATATGGACAGTAGAGAGTCTATGAAGGAAAGTGGACATGAGGGTGGGACTGGGAGGAGAGGAAGGAGGAGGCTGGGATTAGGCTGTAAAGTGATTAAATAAGTAAATAAATAGATAAATAAATGGGAAAATAACCTTTGAAAACATTGTTTTTCTTATTTCCTTTCAATTTTATGATTTGTTGATATAATGCTTTTAGTGAAACGTGCTTTTAAAATAACACAAGGATAGAAATATGCTATTAGAGTTGTATCATAAAAACTAGGAATACTGTCTTTGTGTCCCATGAGAGGTCTCCACCTACTTTGCAGCCACATAACCAAATCAAGCAGTAATACAAATAAAAAACACAAAATACTACCTAATTTGTACTATGTGCCTTGGAATCCCAGATATATAAATGAAGAAAAATGTTCCAATTACTCTTATTTTTCTCTGGAGAACTGTAACAGATGGATTATAAAGATGACTCCATGATAAACATCTAAATGTGGTTACTACCTTCTGTGCTTTCTTGGTTCGTCCTTTTATTGTTTTCTTTTTTCTCTGTAGCAGGCAAAACTTTTTATGAAGCAATGCAGAACTTACAGCTGCATTGAACATTACATAGTTACATATTTTTCTTTATTGTCTGTGTCTCTTTAAAAGAGTAGAAAAAACAAATAGAAGAAAAGCTAGTTTTGTGGGCAAAAGGAAAATACAGCTTAAAATAAATAAAAAGAAGAGCTTTTTCCATAAAACTTAAGAGAAAGGGGAGCTAGTGAATTTGTTAATTAGATTCCATTTTTTTCCAGCATACACACACACACACACACACACACACACACACACATATATGTATATATATATATGTATATATATACATATATATATATATATATACAGAAAGAGAGAGAGAGAGATGACATAGGTAGATAAAGATATGTATATGATAGATAAATTGATATATATCAACATAAAATATATATCAATATAAAATCAATATATGTGTTGACTGTTTAATCATTTGTTTAATTATTACCTGCTTATACATATGTATGTATATAAGTGTGTGTGTGTGTATGTGTGTGTGTGTGTGTGTGTGTATCAGGGGTGCTTTAAACTTCTGATTCTAGACTTACAGGTGTGCGCCGCCATGCCTGGCTTTTAGCAGACATTAAATAATAGTATGAGTAAAGAAAAGCTGAAAAGAAACGCCTATGTGAATGTCATTAATAATTACTGAAAGCACTATAGAACGTCTACCTGGGCCATCAACAGTGATCATCAAATTATGTACTTCTAATATGAAGGGACATTCGCACACATGTGGCAAAGGAGTTCAAGCATGCTTCTGGGACAGAAAGAGGCAGTCATTACCCTCTCGGGATCTGATAGCCATTACACTTAGAATTGTAAATGAGGAGGTAAACTGTGCCTTTCCACAGGAGCATTGCAGAACATTGTCTTTTGCATCAAGGTCACCATAGAGCAGCATCATAACTATACACTTTGCATTGCTATAATGCTATAATGGAATGCTGAATGTGTGTGATGTCGAGCACAGGCCTTTTACCAATGCATCCTGACCTTAAAATACATTAACATATGATAAAAGCAAATTGTTTCTTTTCAAACTCACACAACCCTGCAGAGCAAGTTGTAGAAAAAGTACATCTTAGCTAGAATAGAAGGTTGTCTTTACGTTTATTGAGCATATTCATTTCGATGAATATATCAAAAATACTTGAAAATTTTTAATCCATTCTGAAAATATTTAGTACAAGTTATCCTCCAACTAATGACACATTTAGAATATATTTGGGAGATGTCATTTTCTATAATTATTATTAAAATGGACAAGATTGTGGCAGGTTTTAAAAAATCTACACACATATATTATACTCTAAATGTGATAATTATGTGTGTCCGTTTCATTATAAATTACATTTCATGGGGCAGGAGAGTTGAACAGTTAGGAGGCCTATCTCCCTTGCAGAGGTCCTGAGTTCAGTCCCCAGTACCCACACAGGTGGCCCACAACTACCTGTGACTCCAGCTCCTGGATGCCTTCTGTTCTCCTCGGGCACCTATACACATATACACACATAGAAAAAAATATAGACATAGTTAACAATAAACAATAATAAAAAGAATTTCAGGAATGTTTTTATTTTTAAGTAAAATATAATGATGTCATTTCCCTGTGTCTCCTACCTCCAAGCCATGCCATGTCCTACCATGCCTGCCTCTGCTCCCTTGCAAAGTCATGGCCTCCATAGTTTCTTTTCCTTACTTTACATATATGCGTGTATAAATAAACAAATACAACTTGCTGAGTACATTTGGTGTTGTTTATATGTATATATTTTTACCTTCCAATCTCCCACAGAACAGCTCATGGACTTCTGAGCACTAAGTGGCTTTTCCACCATAAACTCCTTCCACGTTCTTCCCCAAAACAACATGCTCAGTTCAGAAACACCCCACAACCCTGGTGCCAATCTGTCCTACTTGAATTTCTACTGTTATGATAAAATATCGCAACCAAAAGCAGTTTTTGGAGGAAAGGTTTTATTTCCGCTTACACCATGAAGGAAGTCAGCAACGGAATTCAAGGAACTGAGGGAAAGGCAATAGAGGAAGGCCACTTGTGGCTGGCTTTCTCTAGCTCAGACAACCCAGAACCACCTGCTCAGGGCTCGCACCACACACAATGGGCAACATCCTCCCACTCCCACATCAACCATGAGTCAACAAAATGCCCCATAGGCTTGCCTATAGACCAGACTGATGGAGTATTTGAAATTCCTTCCTTACAAAGCACTCTAGCTTGTCACATGGAAAAAAAATTACTACCCAGAACATCCCCCTTTCTCCATTTTATAATATGAATGTTTCCTTTATGCCACTGTATGATGAATGTATGTAACTGTTTTTCATGGTGTAGGGGCTCACAGTTAAGAACCTCTACATCCATGTGTTTGGAATGATTAAAACTATTAGACTGGAAGGTTGTGAAGTGGAACAGAATGCATCCTGCATTGAAAGACAGCTGTGGCGACCAACAGTCTTAACTAATAAGATCAAAAAACCATTCTGCTGTAGGGTGATAAGCAACAGAGGATGCTAAAATGTTTCAAGTTTTCCTCCCAACATTGTCTTCAATCTTCTTCCATGTTTTCCATTTAGGGCACATTGTTACAACCTGAGACCTAATGAAGAAGACACCAGTCTCAAGAGCCATTTATATATTAGTTTGTTTTTGCTATCAATATAAGCCTGGATGAAAGGCTAGTCTAAGGAAAGATAGGCTGTGGATGAATGCCAGAAATCCTGTAGTTCTCCAATAACATTTACCTGAAAATTTCCAATAAAAATGTCTGTGATGCTGAACCCTGAATCCTGCACATCTCTAAAGAGCAGGTGTCAATGTCAAAGCAGCAAGGTTGGCACAACTTTGTGCATATCTGCTTCCAGCTCCTCCTCCTAAGTGCTCTCAAAGCACCCATCTAACAGGCCTTCCTGACATTATGCTCAGGATCAATGTGAGGCACATTGCCAGAGCATTCTTGGGATGTGCCATTTGCTGCTTCATTAAACATGGGATGGTCGCCCAACTTCAGAGCTCTGACATTTCCATCTCTCTTAAAATCACAGTCTTCCTGCGACATTCTGAGAAGACTTTCCAGCGGAATACATTAATCTGACACGTGGGGTTATTTATACAATTACAATCTACTGCTGTTCCCCCCACACACAATTAAATTAAAAGTATATATCTCAAGTCACCTTTGAAGTACTTATTCTTAATATCAGAGAGCTAACTGTTCTACATAGCTTATTCTTAAAAACAATTTCTATTAAATTTTGTCTAAACTTAGATGAAATTCTTTTTTTTTAACTTGTTATACTTAATCAACAGATTTGATAATATGTTGCAGGCTGCAATCTGCCAAAATTCTAATTGTCTTAACTTGAAACTTAGAATGTGATTTTTCACTTCCTAATGTACAGTCTATTTTATGTCAACTTAACACAAGCTACAGTCATTGGACAGGAGGGAGCATCAGTTGAGAAAATGCTTCCATAAAATCCTAAGGTCAGGCTGTAGGCAAGCCTGATGGGGTTTTTTAATTAGTGCTTGATGTGGATGGCCCAGTCCATTGTGGGTATGGCCAGCTCTGGACTGCTGTTATTGTTTGCATTCTATAAATCAAGGTTGCCATATACAAATAGCCAAAACACTATGGACATAACATTTATATAATTCCTGACAATGCCTTTCCATGTTTCTCTTCAGTCCAGGGCCCAGCCCACAGAATGGTATTGTCAAAACTTAAGGTAGATCTTTCCACCTCAGCTATCCATACATAGATAATTTCTCACACACATAGGCATGGCTTATTTTCTTAGTGATTCTTACCAACCTGATGATCAATGTAAAAATTCCCAAGTGGGAAATGTAGAGACTTGGGAAGCTCATTTACTGTGTCATTACCAAGTATGTCCTATGGATCAAATTCAAAACATTAGATTTGTCAGAATGGGACTTTGCCCACTAAGCAATCTTGATAGGCCTGATATTATTGATTGGAATAAGGAATCACAGCCTTGCTGTCTTCAGTTCCTGCAACAGCTTTCTATTATTGAATGCCAGGCATATGTTATCATGAACTGCTGAATGCAGTAGTCCTTGAGTGGTATTTTTCTGACTTAAGCTTAGCATATCCTTGGCAACCTCCTTTTCAAATCCTGTGTTATAAATAGCCATCCAATGTACCCACCCAGAGTTATTCCCCAATGGGTTCTCAACATGATGTTGGATAGGTGACAGAGCATTCTAAAGATGTGTCACAAACACCATTCTTTTGCATTAGGATTATTAGTCTGTGCAATAAAAAATGGTTAATACCATTTGACAGTGATTTTTAAGTGTGAAATCATAAAATAAGTACATCATTTCTTTCATCTGTCTTTCTCTCTCTAAACCCTCCCAGGTACCCCTTTTTCCCTCTCTCTCAAATGCATGTCCCCTTCTTTAAAAAAAAAATTGGCATGTGACTGTTTGCAGCATTTCCAGTTGCATGTAAGGATTTTTTTTTTTTTTTGGTTTTTTAGTTTGCTTGTTTGTTTGTTTGTTTTTTCTATTGGGGGGTGTTTACGTTAAGTTCCCACAAACCTTCCACCTTCCACAATAGCATGCCAATTGGTGTCTTCATTATTTAGGCCTTGATTAGGAAGCCATGTTGGTGAGTCTTCATGGGTATAGGTTTTCTGACACATCTAAAAACACAATCTCAAAGTAAATTTACTATTCTTGGCTCTATCATCATTTTGCTCCCTCTTACTTGATGATCCCTCAAACTTAAAAGAGAGAGTTATGCTTTAAGTAAATTAGTTGGAACTAGGCACAATACAATATTTTGTTTCCTGCATTTGATCAGTTGTGGTTTTCTGTAACGGTTTCTCTCTTTTAAAAAGAAACGTTTCTTTGGCTAGGGGTGAGAACTGCTGTTTCTATGGGTGTGAAGATAAATATTTAGAATATAATTATGGTTACAGTTAACACAACTTTTAAAACTAATTTGAGTATAAGATTTACAGATTTTTGTTTTGCTAAAAATATTTCCACACTGGGCTAGGGAGATGGCTCAGAGGTTAAGAGTATTGGTTGTTCTTCCAAAGGTCCTGAGTTCAATTCCCAGCAACCACATGGTGGATCATAACCATCTATAATGAGATCTGGTGCCCTTTTCTGGCTCACAGACACACATACAGGCATTGTATACTGAATAAGTAAATAAATCTTTAAAATATTTCTACACTAATTTGAAGAGGAGTTTATTGTCTATGGGGTCATAATGTTGTGTCACTAACTGAGTTTTGGGAGCAAAGTCATGGCAACTATGAATATAAATTCTAGACGTTGTGGGTTACTCAGCTCTGAATTCCTCTGTCCATTAGGCTGTTTAAGATATTTTCATATAGATTGCATTCCAGAGAGCCCCCATAGAACATTTTTTCTAATAGTCAAATGCATTGATTATGAAACAGTAAAAAAAGGAAATAAAAGAATACTATGTGTGTGGAAGTCATTAAAATAAAAGGTTTCTAATTATAACAATTAGTAGCAAGTCTGATTCTAGCTAATAAGGCCAGAATTACTACACAGGGAACAACAGAAAGAGTAAAATCACTGGGCTAATAACAGCCAATCACAGTATTAGCACTCACTAAGTAGGGTTTCATGCGGTGGTGCTCAAAACCCTCCTGCAAAGCTTAAGAAAGTGTACATGGTTGAGTAGGCTTCAATATCTCTGGTGCATAAAGGGGAAAAGAAAAGATAAAGTGAAATGAATATTAGATAACCATTAAATGGCTACACTTATTAACATTGGGTTAACAGTATATCAAATAGTCTTAATTTTTTCCTCCGTTTAAAATTTTGTTTATTTTATGTGCCATAGTATTTAGTTTGCATGTACGTCTATGTGAGGGTGTCAGCTCTTGGAGTTACAGACAGTTGTGAAATGCCATGTGGGTGCTGGGATTTAAATTCTGATCCTCTGGAGAGGCAGTTAGTGATCTTAACCTCTAAGCTATCTCTCCAGCCTCATTCTTACTTTTTGAGTCAACTTCATTTAACATAAATCATGCAAAACATTGATAAACTATCAATAAAACCATGATAAATTATTTGGATAATAATTTCAAGAGTTGTGTTTTAAGCATTCACACCACTTATTTTTAATCATATTACAACAAATCTGTAAGATATATGAACTTTATTGCAGTACAGAAAAAGAAACTGTTATATAGACACTAGGGGGCACTATATTCAGGATAAGCAGGATTAGATTTGACCTTCGTTACTCACATCATCATAAGCTAGATGTAGGGAAACACTAAAATATTACTTGAAAGGATTGCCTCTTGAGTGATTACTTGCTTAGCTTTAGGTGTCAAGTTAATGCAGCCTGGAATCACCACCTGAGAAGGGAATCTAGATGAATTTTCAGATGAGAGTGCCCCATGGGCATGTCTGTGTGGGCTTCACTGTTAATAGATGAGCCCTGCCCACTGTAAGAGCCAACCTTCCATTGGGAGGTCAACTTGAATTGAGTTAGAAAGGTAGCTAAGCATGAGTCTCAGACTTGGTAGTGAGCAGCATCCTCCATGGTTCTCCTACACTTCTTAAGAGTAAATTCACTTGTTGGATGTAATGATGTATGAAACACCAAGGAAGCCTGCCTTAAAATGCTGAGCTCACTTCTTTCAATGATGAACTATAGCCTGAAAGTTGAAATAAGCCCTTTCCTCTTCTAATTTCCTTTTTCCCACAATGTTTTAATTATATCAACAGAGATGAAATCAGCAGAGGTAAATTGTCAGTACTTAAATCTAGAAGCTGTGTGATCTGGCAAAAGTTCACTTTCATCCCTGTGCCTTAGTTTGACCTAATTTTTCCTCTCTTGGACTAGTGACAATTGCACTAGCTTCTACTTGTAGGAAACAAATACCTGACTCTTACTCAAAAGTGCCCATCATGTACCATTTTCTTCATCTTGATGAGTTTACGGCCAGATGGAAATCAATGTCAATACAGATAAATGCTCACAAGGCAACGGGAGGAAATATAAAACCATGTAAACAGCTTCATTTTACTGGAAAGGTATTTGAAAGCTATGTTAAATTGAGAAGGGGAAAAGAAGGTCCCCAAGGGCGTGGCAAATCAGTGACTGGAAACTGATGAGGCTTGTCTGGGTTATTATCTCGGAGACTCTAAGACTTAAGAAAAGTTTTGACTGTGGGGTGAAGATGATTGAAGAGTGCTGTGGGAGAGACATTTTCTGTAGTCAGCAGAGACAAGAGAGACAAATGTGGTAAGAGGAATATGGTATTAACTAATAATGTCTTTAAGTGGTTCCATGGGGATTATAAATACAAGGTGTGTAAAGTGTAAATCACAAAGATGACTATAGCATCATAATTGCCTGACTGATGTACATCCATATGAAGTGGCCATTGAAATCCGTGCTCGCAGCCACTGAATACCATTAACTCCAGTCCGTGATAGCAGAAGTGTCTGTCCACAGCTGAGCTATCTTGCATGTTGGCTATCTATTATGGTACAATTGTTTGATTTTTGCGTCAAGTTATTCAAATATGAAATACTCCATCTTAATCATTTAAATATGCTATTCAACATTATAAAATATTCATAATATTGTACAACTGTATCTGCAATTCAGGTCCATAATTATTTTTGCCTTAAGAAAACCCTTAAACAATGACTTTCAGTCTTTACTCTTGGTGTCTTTCCTACTTCCTGTCCCCATGACAAAGCATCTCATACAGTGGAATTATGAGGTGTTAAATGTAAAGTTGAAGATATTAAGTACTTAAATTGTTGTGAGCATAGTGAACATGTTAGCATTAGCGCACATGCCTTTTTGTCTTTTTTTTTTAGTTCTCAGACCACTTTAAGATGTAACTGCCCATTTACTTTCTATGGCACTCCACACTTATTATTGAAAAAAAAAATCTTTTTTGGAAGTGTGAGACATCTAGCTTTGTCTCTTTGAGTCTGGCTTACTAAGTTCATTTGATCACATTTTCTCTTTATCACCTCCCCTTCTTCATGACAGCTTCCTACAGGCCCTGGAAGCATTAGTCCTGAATACTTGGTCCTGTCACCAGCTATATCTCTAATATTATCCCTAATTTCACTCAGCCATTCTTCATCATTAAACTTTTATAAGATCCACATGCTAACTACCAGGCACACCTCCCAGAATTTACATATATTCTGTGTCATCTATGCATCCATTGTTTTTCACCAGTAAGCAATTTCACATCACTTTCTCTTCAATTTATCAAATTTGCGTCTATTCAAATACTTTATGGACCATGTGAATTGCAATGCTACAATACATATGTCAGTAGGCCTGTGTCAAACTTATGTGTGGAAGAAAATGAAGAAAATTTATTTTTAGCATACCAGGAACAAATTTTCAAGCCAGGAGAAATAAGAGAATAGTTTACACAGATGCATTTAAAGTATATAATGGGATTTAGGAAAAGACATTTAAACTTCCAATTTTTTTAGCACATTAGCTATGCAATTTACACAATATCATGTTTCATAACCAGGAGCTTCATATTACTGTGAGGTTAATTGTTCATCCTTTATAAAATTTAAAAAAGCTATTTTACTTTAAATTATACTCTCTCTTAAAAGAAATAGCTTAATTAAGAGGTTATTTTTATTCTAGGGTATGCACGTAGGAAATTAGTTCTAATTTCACCATCTACTCTGTGAGTGGGCTAATTAATTGTGCGTCACAGTTACATTGATAGGTGAGAGTCTCCAGAAAGGTCCCCAGTGTACCACTCTATGAATAAGGACATGAATGAGGAAATGTAAAAAAAATCATTCACACACACGAAAAATGATGAGTTTTTCAGTCCTCCATTTTCACCTGTACAATCCAATTCATTCCATTCCCTGAAATTTTGATATAGTATGCACTTATTTTACAAATTTTCAAGAATAATATAATGTAAAACATGCAGAAAGTGAAAACACGTAGATATCAACAACTGGAAACATCAGTTTGGAGCTGTATTTTGAACAATTTCCCATCCAAAAAGCACCTCATTATTTTTAGAAAGTCTGTGAACCTCGTTTGTTTATTCACCACAAATACAAATAATTTTTCTGCTCTCAACTAACTAGCCCTTTAACATATTATAAAGTTGCTTCTTTCATTGTTATAACGTATATACATCTGTAATCATTTTTTCCTGTGGCACATTCAGAAAACGCTGCCTAGCAAAGTTGTTTTGAAAAGGCAATTAGAGAGTTTTCTTACAAAACCATTTCTCCTGAAGGTCCTGGCTCTGTTAGTTATTTTCATCTTTTGTATCCTGCACTGATATTATACACCAGGTCCTGTAGCGCCACATATTTCTATAAATTCTTCACTATGACAATAGCCCATATAGGAAAAATATGTTTCTACCACATTCCAGTTCTGTCATGCATTTCTGCCAAAGCCATCTACTAGACAATACTTATAGGTTCTCTATGTTATTAACTTACAGTTATCTTCTTAAAAGCTATTTTAAACTTAATCATGCTATTGAGATCATTTCCGCTGATGCTCCACACATTATAAAGCACTGAATCCAGTTGTGCAGGGCTGAGAAGACACGAGGCACCCTGCAGCTGCGCTTCAGCCAGAAATGGGCTCCCTCCATGCTAATGGGCTGTGAGGTTAGAAAAGAGCCTTATTTCTTCTTGCCTAATGGCATCACAGCACGCACAATATTCTACTCAAGTTGCTACACGACTGTGGCTCTTGTGTAAACAAGTGTACCAAGCTGTGCTGTGTGAAACACAGCGCACACAATTATGAGCAGTGTCTATTACTTGATAATGAGAATGAATGACTATTTCCTAGTTTACATTTATTATGGCAAACTGATTCTTTGTACATGTGCTTATTCCACTTATGTCAGTTTTCTAAAAGCTACTGCAAAGCAGCATCAGTCCGCTCCCTCAGCAGATCTGCTCGGAGCATGTTGCTGCCATGGAAGGTGGTGCCTTGCTCATTTTGTTCTACTACAGACTTTCCACGGGACAAAGTGGAGGCAAAAAAATTGGAATCTCTTACTGCTTGTGACTGTGTGGGGGCCTAGGCTGACACCTGAAATGGATTCAGCATTTAAAACATAGAATAAAAAGCTAATAGAATTAGGTACCAAGAAAAAACTATGCTACGGAGCATGTGTATCGTCTGTTGAATGTTGTGACAGGAGTCAGCAGTTCTAAGATGATATATTAGCCTATTCTATGGTTTGGTTCTTAGAATAAATAGTTCCAAAATATACTTTACATAAAAAATGTTATTCTGCCTTTTGGAACTTGGAGAGGAAAAACAAGTTTTTCTTAATTAAAAGTCACAGTAGGTACTGGGGGCATGCTGTGTTATATTTCACGTGTTTCAGCAAGCTGTGCACATGACATCCTCACACTCTTCTATTAACTGTACAGCAATAAAGCATTTGTAACAGTCATGAGAAAAATGATTAATTATCCACGTCAAGTGGCATGGCTGCATTGTAATAACTATAACGCAGGATGTTACATGTCTGTATTGCCTTAATCATCAAGATCTTAAGGTTTTTTTTAGGAAAAAAAGCAAAACTGGCTAACATTCTAAACCCAAATTAGATTTGAAGTCAATACTGATTTTTGATGGATGTTTACCTTCTGTTTGCAGGTATTATACTTTCCACAGTTTTAAACAAACAAAAATAAATCCTCACATTGCTTTTAAAGTGTATTACATAAAAACTTCAGGGTAACCTAAGGGAAAAATATTATTAAGGGGAAAATATTGGTTAAAAATGTAAAATGGCCTAAGGAAATCATATTTATGAAGTGTAGAGTCAGGGTTGGCAATGTCATAGGCACATGATATTTATAAGGAATATTCAGGGACTCTAATATTCCTGGCCCTTATATATTCACTCTGCACTCCTATCTGGCTTTCCCAGGGCAACCTTTCATCCTACAAGCTTTGTTGTAGGTATGAACTATACAAGCACATGCCATTTCCACTTTAGACAGATTATTTTCCTTCAGCATTTCTGTATTGGAATATGATTAGGTACACAGATGGTTACTTTTTGTTAAGTGGTGGGCTACAGTTTTCAAAAGGAATGTTATATGTGTTTTCTAATGCATGAGACATGGGCAATGCTAGGCTATGGGAGTTTGGGGTACATACTCTGCAACGTTTGTATAATGAAAAAGTAGCGAAAAGCTGTTGCTGAGAACATGGCATGTTATTTAGCAAAATAAGACCAAAATTTCAAATTATTATTTAAAAACAGTCTTGCTTCACACCCTACTGACTGTTTAAAAGACTATTTCATCTACACTGTTAAACATAGACACCTAAACTGTTCAGAGAGTGTACAGAAATACACTAGATACAGTAGATGAACCAAGGCTTTCATTTCTCTGATGGAAACAGAATAAACGTGCTACTATTAAATGATAGAATTGGATGATAAATATAAGTAGAAAATTTTAATAACATACTTGAACCTTTGCAATTTCATTAACCAGGTCATTATTTCTCCTTAGTTTCATTAGTCCTTCTTGGAGGGTAAGATGAAACATTTTTCTGAAACTACAGATAAACAAATTAGTCTTAGCATTTACTGGAGGTACTCTGTGACCTCCCAAGGAGTATTTGAAGATTCCATTAGCTATGTGGTGCCTCAATATAGCTAATTATAGATGACAATAAAGAGGTCACGATAAAGTTTAAGCCAATGTCAACATGATTGGGGTTGTTTGTTGACCCAGAATACATAGTTAGCTCAAGAGGTGAAATTAAAAAAAAATCACTTTAGCTGTTAGTGAAAAACAAATTGAAAAATAATTTTATACACTATCTCTCTTCTTTTGCTATCAACAATCAATGAAATTTGCAATTGGGGAACATTATGGAAAGGTTAAAGACGAGAACACATGCAGTCTGTCTACAGGACACCCAAGCCATTTAGGTTAATGAAATGCCTATGAAAGCCATATTAATTAGCAAGTTCCTGGGACCCCGGTCATCATTTTATAAATGCCATGCTATACAGCACAGAGCTCCCTGTGCTTCTGTGTTCTATATGGATTGTCACATAGCACTTGCCTCGTTTTCTCTGTTTTCTGTGTCTGAGTCGTGGCCTGTATGTTATAAAGTAGTACATACATTTAGAAATACTTCAATAGCAAAGGTGGCATCTAGTCCCACAGCCTTACAAATACTGAGAAATAGTTGAACAGACTAGTTTTTGGAAAAGATAATTTTAAAATTTCAAAATGTTAATATGCAGCTTGCTATAAGATGACAGATAAATTGCCTTGCCTTTCTCTTTGTTGTCATGTTTTAGCAAACATTTTTTACAAGAAAAGTGAGAATTTTAATCATTGGAATTCAAGTTAAGGTGGATGTTTAAAAAGAACAAACTCATGTATGACAGTAAATATTTTAAGGGTAGCAATACTACTAAAAATGAATGTAGTTCACATTTAAAAGAAAAGAGCTAAAACTGGAATAGCAATCATTTCCACTATAAACTTAACTGCCTACTCAGAGAAAATCCATGAAAAAGAGAAATCACCAGCCAACCTTGGCATACCTCTCCCACTTCCATCAGCTACAATGGTGTCTCATCATTTCATTCTTTCAAATATTTAGGTGCATCTGATTGGCCAAGCCTTGGTCTCACATGCCTACTTAGCTATGTAGGAAATTAAGAAGGCGTCCATTGATCCTAGATTTTGCAGACAGATCCAGAATTTGGAAGTCTCCAAATGGAGAGAGATTTTTTTTTCCTAAATTTTATAAACAGAGCTTCAATCATAAATTGGGATAGTAATTCACATTTATTTTTTCAAATGCAAAAAATAGGAGCTCATAAAAAGTAAAAACCACATTCAACAGTACTGACTACAGTGAGAAGGCAGAAAAGTCAAGGTGTCTGAGCATGGTGGAATATTTCTTTCCAGCAAGGAAAGTCTGTACTTGATTTAGTTGTCCTGGATACAGATTTATACCTGATAACGCTCCATTCCAGGTGAAATGAGAACACTTCAGGTAGGACGGAGCATCTTAGCAGCTTAAGAACTTAGAGTAGGCATCCCATAGATGGAACTAGAAACCCAAGGGATGGACAGAAATGGGAGGGAATCCAATACAAGTGCATAACCGAGGGGCAGTGACTCAGAGTAAAGAGCAAATATCTGAAAGTGAATGCCATCTGGAAGTATGAGAAGTTTCTAAAATGCACCTGTATAAGAGATTGCACATATGCAAGTAGAAATCAGAGCACTTGCTTCTGTGAGAACATTGCCACCATTTGGAATTACTTTTTATTTCACACTCATTTGATAACTTTAACTGTGTACTTTTTAAACTTAATGTTGAGTTGCTTTCAATATCTTGACATTTTTCATGGAATATGAACACATCTAGTATTAAAAATCGGTGAGTAAGGACACTTGCTACCAAATACTATGATCTGATTTCAATCCCCAAGACCCAAAAAGAGAGACCTAAGTCCTCCTACAAGTTACACTCTGATCCCTACTGTGACATTTTCACAGCACAGACATAAAAGTATTTTGAAACACTCTTGTTATGATTATAATCAAAGCAATATATTAATAATGAGTTTAGTAAGCAAACGACTGTAGGACTCTCTCTAGACTCTCAACCTTGCAATGTGCATCCTACATTCCATTAACTACGACTTTTACTTGCTAGTTTAACAAACTGTCATGTTTACATTCTGAAAAAATTAAAATGAATCCTCACGAATGTCTCAGGGAGGAGTTTCTTTTTGCCTTTTTTTTTTTTTAAGTGATTTATTCAGCTTACATCTCAATTGTTAAACCCTCACTTGTATCTTCCCATTCCCCTCTTTCTCCCTTTTTCACCCTATTCCCCTCCCCTAGGTCTGTGACAGAAGGGACCCTCCTCCCCCACCATTTGATCACAGCCTACCAGGACTCATTCTGGTAGCCTGCTTACTCTTCCTCTGAGTGCCCCCAGGCCTCCCCACCAAGGGGAAGTGGTCAAATAGGGGGCACCAGAGTTCATGTCAGAGTCAGTCCCTGCTCTCCACACAGCTGTGGAGAATGCGCTGTCCAGTGGCCTGATCTGGATAGGGCTTCTAGGTTCTCTGCATGGGGAGCCCAGGATGTGGAGCAAAGTCCCCAGGGAGGAGTTTCAAGGGAGGAGATTCCTCTTTGTTCAGCACTCATTTCCCTAAATTGTTGCTCTTACTCTACTGCTGAGGATGTATTACTGTCGGATGAATTAGGTTAATGACAAGGAGAGGCCCGCAATTAGAGACCAATAGGAGCCAATGTTTTGGGGAGTGCTTTTAGTTTTATAGTTTGTATTGTATCGGCTAAAAACTCGAGTCAAGTTTCCGCCACAGAGGAACACAACTCTAAATACTAATGACAACATGTCTATCTTAGATATTCAAAGCAAATATCAGCAATGTCTGAAGACAAAATGAGTTAATAAATCTCTGTATTTGATGTGAATAAAGGAAAACTTCTGTGATAATGTTTGTTAAATACAAATGATGATGAGAGTACCCAAAATATAGTTATAACTTAGTCTTTGTAACACAGATACTATACAAGAAATATTATAAATGAGTGTGCTTAGGATGATTCAAAAACAAATGTTTGGGAGTCTAGTCAGCTCCCCAAACAATATAGGCTATTGGTTTTGCCTTCGGTCACCTTGCAGGATTTTAAGGTAAGTCCCTATCTTAGAAGACACCACACACTTCGGATGTGGGACTTGAAGGGTGCCTGTTGGGCACGACCTGAGAGCCTCCTCCTTGAGAACTAGCTCTCACAGTAGTGGAAGTTGCTGTGCAAACTGCCAAGGGAGGAAAGCGTTAACTATCCTACCCAGATGTGATGTCTACAAACCAAAACGAAGACCAGCGCAGCAAGATATCCTCAAGGGTGGAAGAGTGGTCATTATATCTTGGCAGTATCCAATAACTGTTTGACTGGACTTAAGGCCCATTCAATATGATGTAACTAACTCATGCCTGGTACTCTAAACCTAGCAGATGAGAACCTACTACTGTTACTTTCCCAAACAAGTGTAATCTTCAACTGCATTACCAGTACATTTTTAGACCCATAGATAAATATTGTCCTCGTTGCTTATCAAAGAAACTTTATACTGTAACAGAGATCACAGAAAACCATAGCTGATCAAAACACAGAGGCCAACTGACTACATGGTACCCAGGCCCAATTGATACATTCATAATACAATTCCTACACATAAGGCTCAGGGAACATTGTAAAATAGGGCGCAGAAGACTATTAAAGCCAAACACCAGGATGTCTGCTGAAAGATAATCTCTTTTATATATCATCAGAATACTTTAACTATGAAATCTCAACAACTCTTGCCTAAACAAGTGATAACAATGCTAGTAGACATGCTAATGTAGAGGGGAAAAATCCCACAAAGCCTTATATGTATATGAAGTCCTAGCATTAATGAATGACTCCAACAGGAGGGAAAACCAGTCCTCCTCAGGAATTAGTGCTTAATACCAAGTGGTCAGTCATAAAAACTCATCAAGCAGCATGATATGGACTCAGTCAGTTGTTTTCATGTGTACTTGTTCTGTCTCCACCCCCTTTCCTCTCTCTCTCTCTCCTCTCTCTCTCTCTCCCTCTCTCTCTCTCTCTCTCTCTCTCTCTCTCTCTCTCTCTCTCTCTCTCTCTCTCTCTCTCTCTCTCTCTCTCTCTCCATGTGTGTAATAACAATTAGGGAAAAAGAAGGCAGTAATTTGAGAGTTAGAAACATGGCCGGAAGTAGAAGGGAAAAGAGTAAGAAAAATACATTATAAAAAAATTAAAAATTTTAAAGGAAAAACTCTATAGCTGGTTGGTTTTTGGTTTTTTGTTTGTTTGTTTTCTCATTCTTTAGGTGCCTCAAATCAAGTGTTGATTTCCTTTGCTTTACCAAAACTTATAGTTTCATGAAGGCCCGTATATTATTGTTTATTTTTTATGTTTATTTATTTTACAATCTTACATTAATCAAGGGATTTCCTGCAGGTACTCCGGCATGCCCCAATGTCCTTGAGGGTCAGCATCATGTCTCCTGGGACTTGAGCTTCAGGCAGTTTTGCACCACCATGTTGCTACTGGGAATCAGATCCAGGTCCTTTGCAAGTCATTTGCCTTTTTCATTATTCAACATAGTTATTTCTAAAGCACAGATTTCTTTGTAATCAAAACACACAGTTGCATGTCACTCATATGCATGGCCACACTCAAGCTTCTGACATCTTATTGTAAACTCTCAGAAGTATGAGTCAAGGTTCTAAGTTTAAACATTTCTCAGTATTGCAGTCCATATTCAATTTCTTCACATTTAATTTGTTTCTATGGGAAAGCCAAACTTTCCCTGCAGACTTACTCTATAATTACTATGTGTACACAAGATGCCTATTTGCCTAACCAACAATGATTGCGCTTTTCTTTAATGGGCTAGAAATGGAAGTACAGCAGCAATGACCAGCACTCTTGAAACTGAGTAACATATACAGCTGTTCCCTGTTTTTTGAAAAGCAAAAGGTGAGTTTTACTGATCCAGGCATAAAAGAAACAGCAGACCCAACACTTTGATCATATTATTCCACAAACTCCCACCTACTTCCTTCCACCACCTTAAAACCAAGTCATGAAACTATGGTTCAGGGATAAGTATACTTAGTCACAGACAGATGGTTTGATATTTAGATAAGCATTATTCAATTACTAGAAACCATGAATGTCTTTCAAAACTATTCAATTCCGAAATACTTCTTTTAGAGTTTGTCTATTTAAAAATCCATCAGCCATAAACTGAAAATATATATAATTATTTTCAATTCTTGAAGTGGTGGCTAGTGACGCATGCTTTACACTATTATATAGAATATACATACTATATAAAATGATAACAGCCATTATTGTGCCCTTAGAGCCTTAATCATTTTGTTGTTGTAGTTTGAATTCAAAATAGCCTGCAGTGACCAGTTTTAAATAATTTTTTTCAGTACCATTTTATGTTGTCATGATGACTGACAAACTACCCAGAGTCTACTACTAATTTATGCTTTAACCTTGTGCTTTTATCTCTTGCAGTGAGGAGGCACGTAAAGGCTCCTCCCCTGGCATAAATTCAACTTGATGAATCTCAAAGAATACATGGAAATGTTTGTATTTCCAAATAGAAATTATCAGTACTATGATTTTTATCATCAGGAAGTACAATGCAGTTCTCCCTCTTAGCTTAATGAGTTCAAATCTATCTTACATGGAGAACATCCACCTCTGTGATAACAGTTTTAGCAAAAAGGAATACAGTCTGGTAAATGTTTATTTCTTGATCAATGGCTCTTTTGTTTCTCATAAGTCAATACATTAATAAAGGCAAGGCCTACTTTCCTCTTCTAGTTTCAGGACAGAACTGTCATGAGGTGACAGTTTTTAGATACCAATTGATGCCCAGTTTGCTTGAATCTTTGGCCATAAACACCATGACCAAAAGGGACTTTGGGAGGAAAGGGCTTATTGCTACTTAAACCTCCTGGTCCATCATGAAGAGAAATCAGGGCAGGAACTGAAGCATAGGCCATGGAGGAATGCACCTTACAGGCTTACTGGCTTGCTCTCCAGGCTCACATTCAGGGTCCCAGGACCACGTGTGCAGAGACCAGACCACCCACAGTAGGCTGGCCCTCCTAATAAATCATCAATTAAGAGAGTACCCCCCACAGATTTTGCTCACAGGCCAATCTGATGGAAACAGTTTCTCAGTTGGGATTTCTTCTTCCCAGATGACTTTGTGTACTGAACATGACTTTCTCCCAAGACATTTAAAGAATACAAACTTTAAACCACTACCCAGATCTAGCCAATGGTCAGAACATTCGCCACAGTTGAGTAGAGAGTGGGATATGACTTTCTCACATACTCTGGTGCCTCACATTTGACCATGTCCCCTGGAGGGGGAGACCTGGTGGCACTCAGAGGAAGGACAGCAGGTTGCCAAGAAGAGACTTGACACCCTATGAACATATACAGGGGGAGGTAATCCCCCTCAGGAACAGGGGAGGGGAATAATGGGAAAATGGGAGGGAGGGAAGAATGGGAGGATACAAGGGATGGGATAACCATTGAGATGTAACAAGAATAAATTAATAAAAAAATTAAATTAAAAAAAATACAACCTACAGAGAGAATCGAGGTCTTCCATCCCTGCTTTGACTTATGTATTGATCATGTAGGTTTAGCAGTAATATAAAAATAAAACTTGCAGTGAGCAAAGTACTTGCTCAAAAACCTTGGATTATCACATCAGCATTTAGTTTTAGATTAAGTGTCTGAAAATCACAAACACAAAACAAACAGCAGTAACAAAAAAACAAAACAAAACAAAAAACAAAAAAACCCCCACAACTTTCCAAGTTCTAGGACTGTGAAGAAATATCTGTTAAAAGGCTGCCCTCTTGTGACAATGTGTTATATTTACTAGTAAAGATCTGCTCTTCCCTTCAGGATCCAACTTGCCACACCTTACCAAGCAAAACCTTAGTGTAGTTTAGAGTTAAAAAGTAAAATACATGATGTCCTTTTTGTGACATCTCTCTTGCTCAGTAGTTCATTTTCAGTAGCTATTTTATGGAACTTAATGTTTAATCCTCATCATTTAGGTAGCTTAATGCTTAGATTTGGTTGTGTATACAACTATCTCCATCTTTAGAGAAATTAAAGATAGCTTCATATCGAAATGTCAGTGGCACACTTCACAGGAGGTCACAGCTTAAATTACTGTAGATAGAAATGTCACTGCAGGACAGCAGCCTCTGCACATCAACCATCTCTCTCATCAAATGGCAGACAGTGCAGAGCCCCTGGCTTTAAATAGCTTCTGGGCTAAGGCTGAGGCAGCATATGCAAACAAAGTAAAATTGCTTGTGTTATGGCACAGGTGTATGTATCACAGATAAAGGCATGAAACAGAATCAGGAGAAGTGATCAGAAGAAGGGAACATCGGAGCCCCTGTTAAAATAGGCCAAGGAGAAAAGGACAAGGGGAGGGCAAGTAGCAGGTGGCCAGGTGGTCAACCGTCTGTGTTCAGGCTCTGCTCAGGGATTAAGGTCTGACATTAGATGTGCCCTTGGTGACTGAAGTATCAGCCACCAGTTCCTACATACGTTGGCTGCTGACTCTGGCAATGAATCTTACACCTCAGGAATGTCCTCTCCCTTAAATAAACAGCCTATCTACAGGGACATTACAGGTCAATACGGAAGGAAAAGGGTATAGTATCTTCATCTCAATTTAAGATGCTTTTTGTGTACGCATCGAAATTCTCATAGGTAAGCTGGGTATAGTGACTTCAAATCTGTATTCCTAGCTATTAATGTGCTAAGGCAGGGGGTTTACACACTTAAATACAGCCTAAGCTACAAAATGAGATGCTATATACAAATAATAAATATATAAATGCATGAGTAAATGAATAAAAGACAAATATCCGTTGAGTTGACTGAGGTCATTAAGGTAATTTCAGGCAGCCTCTTGCTCTGTGCTGTCCTAAAGCCTTTACTCCTATACAGGTGTTTGGAATATCGCACTATGAATCATTAGACCTGGATTCAGGAAAACTCATGGTAACATGTTTGTACCTATGGCATAGTCCAGAAATGGGCAATAGAACACAAACAGGGGTAAACTTTTATGCTAGGACAAGGGGAAGTTAGCTTAAAATAGAAATCCAGATGTAAAGGGGCTTCTCTGATGAGAAGTGAAAAAATGCACTAATCTATAAGTTTAAAGAAAATAACATATGAGACACTTTAATATTATTTAAACGTTAACAGAATAATGACATTAAGTTCACTGCTTAATCTTATGACATAGCAGTCATGCGTTTGGGGCCCAATTAATGGTACTAGACATGAACTTCATCTTGTGGAACACATCGTTTTTTTATTAATTTGTTCATATTACATCTCAATTGTTTTCCCAGCCCTTGTATCCTCCTATTCCTCCCTCCAACCTGCTTTCCCCCTACTCCTCTCCCATATGACTGTGACTGAGGGGGGGACCTCCTCCCCGGGTATCAAGTCTCTTCTTGGTAGTCTGCTATTTTCCTCTGAGTGCCACCAGGCCTCCCCATCAAGGGGACATGGTCAAATATGGGACACCAGAGTTCGTGTGAAAGTCAGTCTTCACTCAACTGTGGATAATGTCCTGTCCATTAGCTAGATCTGGGTATGGGTTCGATGTCTACTGCACGTATTGTTCTTGGCTGGTGCCATAGTTTGAGCAGGATTGTCGAACATATCTTAAATACCAACTAAAAAAAGGGATTGGTTATTCCTGTACTAGCTATGCCACTATTGCACCAATGGGTAAACTTTAACAAGCCACATTTCTGTAGATCACACTGTTCATAGCTGGACAGAATTACTGAGAACTGTTCTTCTGTCACTTAAACAGAACTTTCTAGCACTAAGAAAGCTAGCCTGTAGGGATGAACTTCCACATCAGTGCCAGCCTGATTTGTCCATGTCCTATGACTCAAGAATTTGGCTTCTTCAGCTATAGGATCTTACTGTCAATTTCTAGAATATAACCAAGAGCAATGACAATAGCCCATAGTGTCTATGTGTCTATGAGACCCTACCAACCAACAACTTTAAATCTGTACCTGGCACTAAGGTTTTTACTTATCAGACTGTGGTATTTCAGAGAGCCAGTTTTTCCTATTTTAGAATAACTCAATGTAACTTCTCTTTATGTATGTATATGTAATATTTAAGAAATGTTCAACAGTAGTAGAATTCCAAATAAAAGTTCCAAAGGTCACTATTGCTAATTATCTGTCCACACATCCCTTCTCTACCCTGATCTCCACCCATTTAACCCCTCCTAGACTATAATTCCTCTTTTCCCCTTCAAACTAACTATATTATATCCCAATTCCCTTGAAATCCACCCCTATAGATACTCACTGGTTAAGTTTCAAATCCAGCATCCAAATATAATAGTGAATATGTAGTATTGGTCTTTGTCTTGTTTTTTAGGTCTAGGATACCTCACTTAAAATGATTAATTTATGATCCATTTATCTACCTATGCATTTTATAATTTCATTTGTATTTACAGCTAAATAATATTTTATTGTGGGTATGTATCACATTTTCACTGTCTATTCATCAGTTGACAGACATTCTGGTTGTTTTTATTTTCTGGCTATTCTAAGAAAAACAGCAATGAACCTGAATGAGCAAATATTTCTATAGGAGTATATTCAGTCCTTTGGGAGTATGACTAAGAGTGATATATTTGATCATATGGTATACCTATTTCTAGATTTCTTAAGAACCTCCACACTGATTTCCATAGTTGTTGCTCAGATTGCATGCCCACTAAAAGTGAATAAGTGTTTCTCTTTCTCTGCATTCATGCTGGCATTGCTGGTCTCTTCCTTCCTCCCTTCCTTCCTTTTTTACTTTGACTAATATGACTGGGGAAAATATAATCTCAATGTAATTTGAATTTGTACTTATTTGGTGGCTAAGGATGACAACATAATTAGAAATTGACTAGGGAAGCAATCCTGCTCACAAAAGACTCCAAAGCAACATCTTGAATAAACCTAATGAAGGAGGTGAGAGTCTTGTACTGAAGATAGAAATAGAATGTTAGCAATAGAAAGACCTCCAAGGTGCATGGATTAGAAGGATTAATATCCAGAAAAATAACCATCCTACCAAAATCAACCTACATATTTAATGCTATCCCCACCAACAATCCAATAAAATTCTTAATTAATATTTAAAATAAGGAGCTAAAATAACAATATCAGCATGGTAATCTCATAAAAATAAACACAGTTTTCAATGGAATAGTATTGAGGACTCTGATAATAGCCATGTTTTTCAAGCCAACTATTTTCTAACATGGAATTCGGAAATACACACCATATAAAAGATAGACTCTTCTGCAAATGGTCCTGGTCAAACTGCATAACTACACAAGGAAGAAACAAAGTAGACCCTTATCTCTCACCCTGCACAAAACTCACCCCACAACAACATTAAGGGAATCAACCTAAGATCTGTTGTCATGAATTGGTTAGAGAAAAATGTGGAGAATACATTTTAATTCAATGGAACAAGAAATAACTTTCTGAACAGGATCCCTATAGAACTATCGTTAGGAGCAACAACAGGTAAATAGGACCTCATGAAACAAGAAAGCTTCTCCACAGGAATGGATACCATCTTTGCAGGGAAAAGGCAGTCTACAGATTTGGGAAGAAAACTTTACATCTGTCATATCGTTATTTACTATGTAAAATATATAAGTAGAGTCATCTTTGATTATGAGCATTTCTTTTTAGAATTTGGAATGCTATGATTAACTTTCTATATTATAAAATATCTTTGAAACCTATCCTCTGTGGATATTCTTGACTTGTTCAATCAAAATGGATGTTAAGGTGAATATAGCACCTGTACATTACACCATCATAACCATGATAACTTTTCTCTACTGCATGTGAAAACTGAATATATATATTTAAACTAACAAATATCAATTGCTAGTTTTGATGAAAGTTATGGGAAATAAATTTGAAGTGAAGTAACATTTATGCATTTTTTAAATCTCTATGTCAAAACACTCTTGAATTTAGTGACACGTTAGTCTGGAAAAGTGTAGTTATTTTAGCATCTGTATTACTGTGGACATGGTTTGCTTGCCAGCCAATGTTTAATTTTCATAAAATGTTATTAATGAAAGGCATAAAATGATCACTGTTTTATCTGTTCAGATGTCAATGATTCTTTTAATACTCATATAGTTAGGAGATTGTTTTTAAACTCATTTCTAATTGACTATTAAATATTCCATTCATCTTGGTTAAAATCTTATCCTACTGCAGTCTTGTATTAGAGTTATTAAAACAGAAGGAGTTGCAACTTATCTCTACGAAGCCTCTGATCTTTAAACAAACCTACCTGTAACATTTTGTTACAGACAGTCTGATAATGACTGCTGCCTACTCTTCCTCCACTTAAAAGAAAGAAACTTGAAAATGTTACTTCTTCATTTATTTAATTTAGCATAGGCCACTGAAGAATCAGAATAATCCATGCGTTCATTGAGACTCTGAAATAAAGATATATACATTTTCTTTTTTAATATATTTTATTAATTTATTCATATTACATCTCAATTTTTTTTCAATTTTTATCCCATCCTTTGTATCCTCCCATTTCTCCCTCCCTCCCATTTTCCCTTACTCCCCTCCCCTATGACTGTGACTGATGGGGACCTCCTCCCCCTGTATATGCTCATAGGTTATCAAGTCTCTTCTTGGTAGCCTACTATCCTTCCTCTGAGTGCCACCAGGTCTTCCCATCCAGGGGACATGGTCAAATATGGGGCACCAGAGTTCATGTGAAAGTCAGACCCCACTCTCCACTGATACATACATTTTCAATTACATTCTCTTGATGGAAGACAAGTGTGCAGGGATTCAGAAGAGCCATGCTATGCCTCAGGCATGAGAAAGCATTTCTGGTTAACAATGGAGACAAAAGCAAAGGTAGGAATGTGCTTGGCACAAATAAACTAACTGTGGGAACAGCTAAGAAAAGGCCCAAGTGGAAAGTGGGTGAATCTGTGCTAAGTGCTGGTTGCTGTTGCTAAGGATCAGGGGGAGAAACCTGTGACAAGAAGGCAGTGCAGGGCGAGTTTGGGTGAATGGCAGCTTTGAATTTAATCCTCAAACACTTGCTCTAATCTTGTGTTCATTTAAAAGCATTTTTAGGCTGCATGCAGAAACAATCTTTCATGTCCCTATGAGACAAATCTCTACTCTGAGCCAAGAGCCCAGCATTCCAGAAATGTAAGCCATGGTAGAGAAATCCAAATTGAATTCATCAACACCATCTGTATTACCAGCTGTTCACCTTTTAGAGGGTTTTTTTTTTTCATTTTTCCAAGTATGCTATATTTACAAGACAATAAAATATTAAGGAAAATGCTTCTCGTGTTTTAAAGTCCCAGATCTCAAAACTATTCCCCAGTGCTTCCCTTCACTGTTGTTTTTGCCACCGGAGAAAACAAGTTATATTTATTTGTCTTGGGGTTATTTAGTATTGTTTAGCAATGTCTTCATCTGAAAATTCTAAAAACACACTCCAGAGGAACAGCATGTGTTTCTGTGAGCCCGACAAGATGGTCACAGTCAGCAAATTCTGTGTCAGTTGGCTCAGTATTCACCAGCCATATCACACTTTCAGGGAGCCAAGCTCCCCCTATTGATCTATGCTTCTGCAGAGCACTTGACTTCTCATTCATCCGTTCATCCACTTATTCATTCACAGATTTACATGATTCTCACTAATTGCTCATTATATAACAATCAAATTACACCCAAGAAGTCTTTCCAATATTGTTCATCAATCAACTTTTATTCCTTTGATTTTTAACCCCATCGCTGAGAATATTAAAAGTGCATACATATAGAGAATTTGTAAAAGTGCGTGAGGTGTTTCAAAAATAAATTTTAATGCATGGATTGATTTAATAGTGCTATAATTTCATCTTAAATATCAGCTGGAGGAAAAATTATATGTTGCTGGTCCCTGCTGGTAATGACATTGGAAGGTTGTGGACTCTATAAAATTTGTAGTGAAATAAAAGGAAAATAGGTACTTGAGGGTCAGTATTGAAAAAGCTTATTGGAAACCCAGGCCTTTCTAAGATTATTGATAATTCTAATATATATGCAAAAACTTCCCAAAGTCACATGAATATTATATGTAATAATACATTCAGTTAGATAAATACTTTTGGCTATAAAATTAATCAGTGGCTGAGGATATGGCCCTGTGAAGAAAGTGAATGCCTTTTTGGTAGTCCATTTCCCAAAACCCTGGTAAAAATGACAGAAATGGAGACAATGAGATGTTTCAGCAGGTAGGAGTAGTTACTGTTCTTGTAAAGAACTGACTTCAGTTCCCAGTAACATGTCTGTGAGGCACAAAACCACCTGTAACTCCAGTCTTGGTGATGACACCCTTTTCTTTTACTCTACAGGGACACTCCATTTTTTTTTTAACTCTACCAGGACACCCTCTTCTTTATAGGCAACTACATTCATTTGTACATATTCCCTCATAGACATGCATGCATACCTGTAACTAAACTAATTAACTAATCCTTCTAACAAAATTCCAAACACGGTGTTCCATGCTAATAAGTTCGGTTCTGGGGAGGCAAAGAAAGGGCGATTACAGAAGTGCACTGACCTGTCTGCTTAGACTAACTGGTAAAATCCAAACCAATGAGAAGTCCTATTTCCAAAGAGGTATGTGTACAGCACTCATGAAATACATAAGAAAACATACACATGCATAGAAAGTTTTAATTTTACAATTAATTAAATTACATACAATTTTATTTAGAGAGGTTTTTATGTTAAAACAAGACACTTGGGGGTGGGTCTTCAGGTAAATTTAGACTGTACTACGCAGACATTAGGAAAAAGAAAGGGGCAGTAGGTGTTCACAAACATGGGAGAACGTATGAATATATAGCAAGATGACAGTCACCTACAAGCACTAAAACACTAAGAACAAAAAGCAACGAAGAGCACTAGGTATTGACTGTACTTGACGTTTTGCCTCAGAAACACATAACACAGGCTAAAGAGGTATGGAGGGACAAGTAAGAAGTGGCACAGAAGTGCCTTGATTGAATAGCTAAGTTGGTGAATGGCAAGAAAATTTAGATTGTATTTCAAATGATAGCGTCAATTAATCTAACTCCTCTCATTACAAACACGGGTTGGTGAAAGACATTAACAAGACGATTGACATCTCAAATTGAAGTGATTTATACATCAGGTGTTCAGCATTTTATGCTGGAGACTCTTTATCAGTTATGCATCAAGACTAGTTTCATGAAGCTTTATAAGATTAGATAGTTAATGTCTTCTGACAACACAATGATACATGTAACTGTTAGCTATAATAGTGTTTACATTTATCATACTGGTGAATGGACAGTATTCATAGGTTTGTTGAGTAAATTTCACAAACATTTCTTAGAGGACTTAGAAACAAACTAAATTAATCTACTCCAAAATCCTATCATCAAGTCTTGGATTTATGATTTCGTTTTAAGCATCATAGGTCCATAAATTAGTAATTTACTTACTACAATAGCACAACACCTTTATTTGTAGTATATAAGAAATAGTTCATATTCACAAGGTTCACATTAACCCAACTTATTCCACTAAACAACACATTTTAAAATTTAAAAAATCATTTCTTGTTCCACAACAATACAGATGCATAGTGATATTGACTTTGCTCTACTACAAGGCACTAAACTCCCTTCAGAAACTGTCTTGGTTCTTTGTTTTGTTTTCTTTTTACATATTCACTTCATATTAGGCTAAGTAACAAATGCAAACATTCAATGTTAAAATTTATTTAGGAAGCAGATAAGGAGAAACAAACAGCTTTAGAATAATTCAGAATGCTTTTTATCATATGCATGTTTTGTTTTCTATTTTTTTGATTCTTCAAAATGTATTAAAATTGATATACCTGAATTACAGTCTGAAAATGCATCTGAAAACAATGTCTGGTTACATTGCTGCTGTTAACAAATTCTTTAGTTCATAGTTTTCAGCTGGATGGAAGAAGGCATTCACACCTTTTGTGCCTTACACGCATCTGGTTGGAGTTCTATCCTTGCTCTTTCTTTAAGCACAAAATCATACTTACAAAATGGTGGCCTTCGAGAGAGAAGAAAAGAGAAAAACAGTTATTAGGAAAGTAGCCAATGTTATTTTCTTTTAGTGTAAATATTAGAATACTCTAATCTTTTAAAAAAAATAGCTAGTTTCCCTAAAGTAGAGCATTGGAACACTCCAATAGAACTGAATCCACTTGTCCCAGCTTTGTAGAGATAACATGGAGATGATGTTTATAGGAAAGAAAATAATTCTTGTTTCCATTCATCTATCTGCCACTACACAGGATATTCACATTTTTATAGGATAAATGGTTCTATTAAAATTAGTTCCTTCCTGGATTCAACTTTAAAGGAGCCACAATACTACTTCTGTTATGACTACTATCAAGGAGAGAGAGTGACAGATAATTGAACCCTACTTTACCTTTTGTTAAAATGGAAATAGCACCATATAACATTGTACAGTTTAGTGAGACTGTGTATACAGTATTAGAGATGACTAATAGATCAAATGACAGTAGTTAATTAAGAATCTTGTCCAGTTGCATATTTTCCTGTTATTTGTGGAAGAAACTAGCAGACAAAAACAAAAACAAACAAACAAAGCAAGCAGTCAACTTAAACAACAAAAGGTTGGTAGGGGAATAATTAACACATGGTAGAAATAAACTTCTTTCTTTTTTTTTTAACATCAATGGTAGCTAAGTCAAGACAGATCTGGTCAACCACACAGTTTATCTTACTTTTATCTGAAAGGCTCCAGAGTTACATGGCTCCCTACCTCTGAGCATGGTGGAAATGCTATTGGGTGTTTTTTGTTTGTTTGTTTGTTTAACCATGTCTTATTATATAGCTCAAGTTGGTCTTGAATTCACTTTAGAAATTCTGTTCTATCCTGGGACTCTTCTAGCCTGTTCAGGGACTAGGACTCAAGAAAGCAGAGGCAGGAGGATCACTGTGAGCTTGAGGCAAGCCTGGTCTACAAAGTGAGTCCAAGACAGCCATGGCTACACAGAAAACTCCTATCTCAAATAAAAAAAGAAGATTTCATTTAAATTGTTTGAGTTTTACAAAAAAATAAATTTATATTTTCATATAAAATATAAACAATAATCATTATAAAAATTAATAGAGGGTACTTTCCATTTGAAATAATGAAGGCTGCTTACAACTTTCATTTTCACATTGTTGCTCTAAAGTTGTGAAACGATACTACACCAAATACTATAAAAAGTTTCAGATGTTGGCAGAGGCAGCTTTCATTATGTTATAGAAAATCATAATCTGGGTCTCTAGGAACTGGAGATGACTCAGCAGTCAAAAGCACTCGCTACTCTCCCAAAGGATCATGGGGGTTGATTCTCAGCAACCACATTGCAGTTAGAGACAGTTCCAGATCATTGGATTCCTGCTGCTGGAAAATGCAGGTACAGGTTACCCATGAAGACAAAATACATATACATGTGAAATGGATTTTTAAAATTAAAAACTAAAAAAAATTTTAAGGAAGATATCTAGTTTCTCAAAAACACCAATTCTTGCTCATTTCTGCTGTACTTATGTATGAATATACCTTCAATACTTGAAATTCTTGTGCCTCAATTTTACACCCTTTTTATTCTAAAAATATGCCAAACCTACAAAGGAGAAAGTTACCTTTCCTACAAAGTGTTTTTCCATACTCCATGTCCCAAATAAATGAACAAAGGTAGGATGTCTTATTTCATTATTTAGAATAGAAAGAAGCTCACAAGCTAATCGCCATCGATTTATGTTATTAACATATAGAATATATGTCATATTAAATAGCCCTTACTTGATAAAGCATGTACAACATTATAAGAAGAGATTAAGTAGTTAGGTAAGGACAACCTTAAATTTTGACAATATGCATAAGAAAGCTTGGTTTCCTTTTACTTTACATTGTGAATAGTCATCTATTTTCTTTGTCATGACTCTAATTTTAAAGCATTTTATTGTATACAATTAATAGGTCCTTATTTATGATGAACACACTGCTATTTCAAAGAAAATGTTTATTCATTAAAAGTCCCAGAAGAAACACTTTATATTTTTTTAATTTCAGCATACACATTGAAAATCATATTTCTAATATTTTTCTTATTACATATTAATATAATGAAAATATTACATTGATATAACATAATCTTTAATAACAATGGAATTCTAAGATATCTAAAGTTAAATCCAATCTAGTTTTTAACTACAATGCATATATAACATAACAAATTAGAAGAAATACATTTTTCTTTCTTTAAAAATATTCCTGAGACTTTTGCATGACACATTACATCCACTTTTCTAATATTATTTTGTAAATTGACTTAGAGAAAGAAAGATTTTAACCATTAATACAGAGACAGAAATTTACCTAAACCTAACCACTAGAAAAGAAGAAGTTCATGACCTACGGATCACTAGCTAGATAAATTATGCTTAAAGGGTGCAAGCAAATAAACCTAGGTTAAATACTTTTTCAGGTCTGCCTAGTATACCATGGAATCAGGACTTCTGAAGAACACCTGTCCAAATATAATTTAATAGCTTCTTGAAAACCAACTGTTGGAAGGACCCTGCTATTTGAGGTTGCAGTCCTCCCTGTCCTGATAGTAATTCTGAGCTCAGCATTAGGGTAGGAATCCTCCCAGCAGGGCCTCCAGCTCTCTGCCTGACTCCATCTGGAGAGCATGTTTAGACAAAGATGCTTCTAACCACATTTGATATATGGCCCTTGCCTCTATGAGCATATACAGGGGGAGGAGGTCCCCCTCAGTCATAGTCATAGGGGAGAGGAGTAAGGGGAAAATGGGAGGGAGGGAGGAATGGGAGGATACAAGGGATATGAGAACAATTGAGATGTGATATGAATAAATTAATAAAATATATTTTTGAAAAGAAAAAAAAAAAGATATATGGCCCTTGACACAGCTAGCTCTACCGTCCCTTCACCTATAGGAAAATTAGGCACTGTGTTCCTCTCATATGATAGAAGCCTGCTGCCAAAAGCAAAACAAGCATCCTTAAAGTGCCTGGTTTCAACAAATTATGTAAACCTATCCTAGAAGCTCCCTACCCTCCCCCTAAGGGCTATATAGCCTCTGTTGTCCCTGATTAAAGTTGAACTAGCTCCCTGAAGAGGTCCCCAAAGTGTGTGATCTCCATCGTGCTTATGGCCTTCTATGCTCTACACCTTGTCTTCTGCTTCCCCTGCCTAGGAGAAGCAGAGACTTTGGCCTACCAGGAAAGAGAAGAACCACAACCAACCTCAAAGATATTTATGTAAAATTTGCACATATAAAATCATTTACAAGCCGTGTTCAAGTGCAAGCCACACTAACCAGGTACCACGCCTGATTATCATCAGAGAGACTTCATCCAGAAATGGATGAAAGAAGATGCAGAGCCCCACCACCAAACACTGGGCAGAGCCAGGAGAACCCTGAAGAAGAGGAGAAAGAACTGAAGAAGCAAGAGGGGTCAAGGACACCACAAGAACTCAGCCCAGAGAATCAACCAAGAGGGCTTATAGGGGCTCACAGAGACTGAAGTGAGAATCAAGGAGCCTATACAGGTCTGATCTAGCTCGTGTAAATATGTTATGGATGTGTAGCTTGGTGTTCTTGTGGGGCACTTAAGAATGGAAGGAGGGATTGTCTTTGACTCTTTTGCATGTTCTCGGGACTCTTTTCCTCCTACTGTGTTGTACCACCCAGGTTTGGTATGAGAGTACGTGCCTAACATTATTGTCACTTGTCATGTTCAGTTGATATCCCAACTGAAATAGGAATCCCAAAAGAGGATAGAAAAATGATACAGAAGCAAAAACAAATTCAAGACTTACTTGTAGCTTTAAATGAAATCATAAAAAACAAAAAGAATAAACCATTACTTTGCAGGTCCAACAGTGATGGATTTCAAAGATCATAATTCATTTGTGTAATCACTTCATAGAACAGCATGATTTTTTTAGCTTTCATGCTTTAAATATACTATTGTATAATATTATCATTAATACTTCCTAATAATATTATAAGATGTGTGAGTAAAATTATTAGGCATATTATATTCTAATTATAGCAAGTCAGAAAAAATTTGATTATACAAAGAAAATAAGTTGCCATTTTTAGAGAAAATGTATAGCAATAGATTTATCAACATAATCAAGCAACAGACAACATACTAACCTTTAAAAAATACTGAAAGTAAAATTTGCCACACTGAAATTCTATACCCAGAAAAAAATTATCTTTCAGGATAAAGAATTTTCCAAATAATAATTCTCCCACAATACAAAAATGTGTATCGAAACCACTAAAAAGAGGAAATTCTGAAACTTGTGGGCAAATGACTAGAACTGGAAATGATCATACTGAGTGGTTTAACACAAACTCAGAAAGACTCATATGGTATATACTCACTTATAATTGGACACTAGTCCAACAAGGATATCCCCTGAAAGTCTTCACTTACCAGGAGTTTGGGATTGATGCAGAGACCTCCTATTGGGACTCTAGGTGAAAGAAGTATGGGAGAATGGAGAAAAAAAAGGACACAGAGGATCCTAGAAACCTATATAAGGAACATCGTGACAGGCAGATCTGGACCCAGTGGAGTCTGGTCACACTACTGCACCAACCAAGGCCTATACATGCAGTAAATATTGAACCACTACTGAGATCTAGCAAGGGGACAGGACATTCTCCACAGTTGTGTTGAGAGTGGGGACTGATTCTGACATGAACTCTGGTGCCCCATATTTGATCACTTCCCCTTAGTGGGGAGGCCTGCTGGCATTCAGAGAAAGAATAGGAAGGCTACCACGATGGCTGTGACCATATGATGGGGGAGGAGGTCCCTTTCTGTCACAGACCTTGGGGAGGGGAATAAGGTGAAAGAGGGAGGGAGGGAGGGAGGGAGGAGACAAGCAAGGGGATAACAATTGAGATGTAATCTGAATAAATTAATTAAAAAAAGAAAGGTAAACCAGGTGAAAACTTGTCCCTATCAACAAAAATCATCTAAAGATGGGGCTGAGAAGAAGCCCCACTTGGCGATCTTTCTGTGCAAGCATGAGGAACTAACTTTGAACTCAAGCTCCCATGAAAAATCCAAGTGCAAGTTTGTAATCCATGATGGTTGGCTGGGGTAGGGGTGGGAAGAGATGGCTAATCTCTAGAACTTGCTGTTATATCTATGCAACTGAATCCATGACATACAATGGAAAACAAGGTTTCAAAAAAGTTTTAATTGACTAAAGAAAATGTCTGTGGCCTTTACAAGATACATGCACACACATAACAAATACATGCATTCACCCTTGAAGATATATACACACACATATATATGCTACATGCACATAAACTACATGCACACACAAACATATACATTGTAACCATTCTTATATCTTTTATAGATTAACTCTTTAAGCAGAACATTTGAAAAGAAAGTGCTTGCCTACAAGTACACAAAAAGTATGCCAGAAGAATATAAAGTGTTAAATAATCACTTGAAGAAAGATTGCTATAAACAAAATATTAAAATATAAATTCCAAATGAATCATTCATAAATATACATAAAGAAGCAATGAAGTTACATAACTCTTCTAAGTATAAAAAACACTGCTGAGAAAAATTGAGCACAGAACCAATGGGGCAAACAGAAAATAAAACACCAAACCTAGAATTAACCTACACTATCTTATTTAGTTAAGTGTGTAAATGTCCAAATTCAAGATCAGAGATGACCTCATCATTGTCACTTGGGAAAGGCAAATAAAGAACAATCTATATTTGCAGACCTGTTAAAAAAAAAAAAAAAAAAAAAAACACTAGAAGTGGAAACCAAAAGACTAGTCAAGCAGCAATAAGAAAACAAAACCAAAAACCAACCTAGTGGTGGTGCTTTGAAGGAGATGTCCCCATAGGCCTCAGACATTTGAATACTTGGTTCCCAAGGTGGTTGCTTGGTAAGGAGTAGCAGGTGTGGCCTTGATGGGGATAGATTGTCAGACGAGCAGGCATGAGGCTTCAGAAGCCTCCTTCCCTCCCCAGTATGTTCTCTGCTTCCTGTTTGTGGATTAGGATGCTGCCTTAGCAACATCTCTGGCTGCCTGCAGGGGTGCTCACTCCCGCTGTGTTGGCAGACTCCTATCCCTTTGGATGTGCAAACCCCACATAAATACTTTTTTAAAAATAAGTGGCCTTAGTCATGAGGTCTATCATGGTAATTTGAAGAAACTAAGACAATGGTGAAGGTCCACTTGCCAGAAGAGCAATATGCATATACTGCTGGTCAAAATGCAAAACATGTAGCTGCTTAGGAAAAACAGTTGGGCTGTTTCTTAATGTTTAAGGCACATCGTATGATTCAACCATTTACGTGTCTATCCAATATAAATGACGCCACCTAAAAGTCCATATGTAAGTACAAGTTCATTACTAAAAACTAAAACTACAACATGTCTTTTAAGTGGTGAGGTGAGTGGCTGAGTAGGTTATGTAATACTTTTACAAAAAAATATTCTTTATCAATAACCTTCACTGTATAGACAATAGCTAAGTGTGAAACGCCACATTTATAATGACCAATAATCCTATGCATATAATATCAGGAAAAGTATGAGCCAGCCACAGCAGCAGGGGATTGGAAATGGAGCTGAAAACCAAAGAACAGTACCAATAAACTAGTGAGCAGCATGTTGCACAAAGACTGGAAAAGCTGATGGTGTCTGTGTAGCCCTAGAGAATTCCTCTACCAGAGTATTTGTCTCGAGATGCCTTTTGGCCTGTCTGCTTTCCCGTTCCTTTTTTACCGCATCTCTGGCTTCCCGTTTTCCTCTGCCCCCTTCCATGTGCTGGTGCTCTGGACACCTGGCTCATAGAGCAGGGTAGGACAGCAGTTGTGGGAAATGTTGGCTCTCGGTTACCAGGTGTTTTCCTTTTACCTATGGTGCTTTTTACTTTCCAAATGCTTCAACCTCCACCTGGAAATTCCCTAGTTGTACAGCCAATTCTGCAATCCTTTCCAGAATGACAGAATTTACCGACCCTTCCCATTTTTCTTTCTTATCGGTCTTTCTTCCAATCTTTTTAAAAATGTAAAAAAGACTGAAAAAACCAAAAAATTCCCTCGGGGTATAAAGCAAGAAAGAACTTTGCAACAGCAGCTGTGATTTTTGGCAACACCCTGAAACACCATCTCTATATCTATAAAACCTGTAACTTCCTCCACCCTATGCCCAAAGCACATTGGGTGCCACCTGTAGGCTTCAACCTTTCCAAACCTACTTTATTTGAGGTTCTTTAATGCTTACACCTCCCTTCCAACCCACCTACTCTAGACGGGGAAAAAAAAAAAAGGTTAATGGGAACTGGAGAAGAAGACCTTTTTGGACTTCTGGGAGCAATCCCCCTGGCATAGTCAGCAAGATTTCAGCAGACCAGCATTATAACCAAAGTTGCTGCTGGAACATGGAACAGCAGTGATAACTCGGAACTCTGAAGCATTCTGGAATGGTTCTCTCTAGAAGCTCCTGAAGTGGAGCAATGAACAGTCAAACAATACCAAGACCCAAAAAGCCCCTACCTCCTGTTTTGAACATGCGTATGTGTGTGTATGTATGTGTATATATATGTATACATATATACATGTATATATACATGTATACATATAAATATATATATATGAATCCTCTCAGACTCTGTATTGAGAGATGTTTCAGCTGGCAGAAACCAAGCCCTCACACGAGGTGGTTCATCTTCTAGTGGATAAACATCACCTGATCTCTCACAAGTCTATTCCCCATCCCACACTTGGGTTCAAAACGAAAACATGTTACATCCACTACAGCGGCATATTCTAAATTTTGTTTCAGGTAGTAACTAAAATATTACTAAATATCCATACAAATATACACCGAAAAGCAATTCTTAGTATTAAGCTTTTAAAAGTAGCTTCAATCAAAGATTTTTTTCCAAGAGTCATCCAAGGGCATTCCTCTCATGTATAAATTTCTTAGTCCCTCAAGTCTAAGATCTTGTTTACTGGGCATTGCTGGGAGGAGGCTCTGTGTGGTCTCTAAGAAACCATATCTGGAGCTATAATTACTTATCAAGGGTTTGCAGATTGCGGTGGTTCATAAGGCATCATATCCTTTCTAAGTCAAATCTGCCACAGCTTGGCACCCTGAGTGCTCATGAGAGTGTGTATTTTCTGTGTGCACAGATCTAAAGAGCAAATGCTTCTGGAAGGTTACAGCAATTTTCTAGGAAATTAAGCAAAGCATACTTTCATCCAAGCTCCGATTAGCATTGCTGTCTTTCTGCCCAGAAGATGATGTTAAAAGTGTCATTAAATATCCACAAAATGTATTTTAGATTTTCATTTTTTGAGTCCAAAGGATTACAAACACATTTTATAAATCTGGTAAATTATCATGACATACCCACAGTTTAGGTTTTGGAAAAGAAAATCACAGGCATTTGTATTTAATGCACTGGAGCACATACTTAATGGCTTTGCCCTATTTCTTACTTAACTCATGAATGAGTATGGCGCAACAGTATGTACATAAACATCAGCTGATAAAATAGTGGTACAAAAACAGAAAACATCAATAATTATCTCTTAGTAGAAACATTATATATGAAATAATTTTCCTAGAGATCTGCAATTAATTAATAAATTTATTAATTGGTGTGAAGGAACCAGCCCCCTTAAGGACCCCCATTAAAGCTAAAGTCTGGGAAAATGTAAAAGTCAGCCTACTTAGTCTTCTCTTAAAGACCCCCATTAAGGCCAAAGCATGTACATTTTTAGGGGGTCTAGCTTGAACCAAGGACAGGCAGATATCAGATCACTGTATGTGTGTGGCAGGGACAGGAAAAACCTTGAAGAGTCCAACTTGACTCAAGGTCTCAGTCTGTGCTCAGAGTCCAGCTGGACTCAAGGACAACCATCTGTGTTTAAAATTTCCACTACCCATCCCCAACTAAAAAAGTTCCTAAATGCCCCCTGTGATTGCTTCAACCAATCTTTCCCATAGGTCAGCTTGCCCCTCCACCCATTATCCAACCACCAAACGCCAAGACTTGTAACTCCCTGCTTGCAGCTTTTCTGCCCAAATGCCAACCAATCACATACTGTAAAACTCATTTCTTTGTCTAAAACCTATAAAAGGCCTGTGCCTCTGTTTCTCGGAGTCTGCAGCTTGAAAGAGCTGGACAGACCCCATCGTGATGGCTCAATAAATTCCTATTCCTATGCATTTACATCGACAATGGACTCTGTCTCTTAGTGGGAACTCCAGAGATAGACTAGAGATCTCTGTAGAGGTCTCAGTATTACATTGGGAGCAGAGGACAGAGACTCTGTTGTTATATTTCCCTATGATTTTCTATTTTATTTCTTTGAGATACCTTCTTTACGGAAGTTGGAGATTACTGCACTGTTTATTGTAGCTGGTCAGAATGCCACAGCAAGTCCCCTTGTCCCTTCCTGAAGCACTTGCATCACAGTTGCACAGAAAAATACCTAACTTTTTCGGTGGTGCAGGAGTCTTACTTAAACCTTGTCATTTACCTTAACACAAAAAGCATGGTTTCTCTCTTCTTTTCCACTTCTACATCTCAATCTTCATTCAAACTGTCAAGATTGTTTACATCCCTGTTCTTTTTCTCTTAAACTCTAATAAAATTATCGTTGAACTTCAAGGTAAAAGAAACCATTGATAAGCCATTAAGGGATATATTGTGTGGACTCCCCACGTTTGTAATGCCTTATGAAATTATGTGCATTTGTGTTTTTTCTCTTGTTTAGATAATGTGACTTTAAGCTGTCATAAGTATCACTCAATACCCAAAAATGCATTTCATAACATTTTTAAACATTTAAGATCCTTGTGTAATAAAATTAACCAATATATGAACACATAAATTCTTAACCAAAACTAAACGAGTATTTTTAATACAATGACAAAATATTGTATTCAAAATTAAGATTTCCTACCTTTCTGGATATGTGAGTGACTTCAACTTGAGACTCTGGACTCTGTACTGACATGTGGAACACCGAGTATTTGAGTAATGAAAATATGTCATGTAAATGCATGAAACATTCTCAATATCACTTGCAAACTGGGCAAGAATCTTGACTTCACGAAGTTTATCAAATGGTTTGCTCTTCCTAAGCAGAAAAACTTGATATGCTTAGTATATTAATAAGTTAAATATATATTTAAATCAGTGTAATAATAATTAGAAGAAAACAGGAGACAATTTAATGTGGAAGAGGTCAGACAAGTTAGAAGGAAATAACAGCAAGGATATATACACATGTGGAGAGTATACTTTCTCCAAGATTATTTATCCTGTATTTGACCTTGCAGATCATTCTTAGAGTTCCTTCGATCGACGAGGAGTTGAAATGATAAATGTTATTATTCTCTAGCACTTTTAGAATGATTTTTCCTTAAAGAAAATACCAACAAAATACTGAGATTTAAAATAAAAAGTAAAGTAATGTTTTATAGGCATAATTTCATTCTCACTCTCAGGGTATCAAGGAGAATAACAGAGCTCTAAGCATATACCAGGACCAAACCTTATTTCACCAGCAGCTTCCGTTTTAGTAGAAGAATGGCCATTTTAAAGGTAAGAAAAACATACAAATGGCTTTTAGAATTCACACGGCTATTAGTTAATGCTGTGCTATGTAAAACCATATTTGTAAATTCTGTGTATTGGTATGTCCCACAATTCTACATCTCTTTGTACAGGAAGTAAGAACGTACAAGACAATTCCAATCATTATGGTCATGACAAAATCTAAGCAAAACTGAGCCCGTTTTTGACTGCCATCTCTTTGTGGCTAAAATTAAGGCTATAAGAGAAGTAGGCTATAGGAATCACAGGAATTGGGTCAGAAGAAAGAGGAAGAAGGAAGTAAATAGGGAGGAAGAGAAAAGGAAGGAAGGAAAAAAATCAAGGATGGGCAAATCTTCACTGGAAGAACAATCTGTTTGCATGAAATAGCACTGGAGCAAAAAAGGGTCCATTTAGAGCAGGGAGCAGCACTCGGACCCACTGCCATTTCCAACAACAATATCCTGTCCTTGCACTATTATCTCTTATATTCTTCACAAAGCTTAGCCTCTGTAAAGAATGTCACAGTTCCTTGCAAACTTCACCCATCTGCTCTTTCCCTAGCAGGGTTACCCTCTTTCCCCAAGAATATGACTTCACTGGACATATCTCAAGTGTGCTTCAAAGACCGTATGCAGATTTCTCAGAGTTACTGCAACACAAATAGGAATGTCACCTACAAATTCCCATCTTCCCGGGTTCCAACGGCCTGGATTCTTATATCAAGAGGCTCTCTTATCTCTTCCCTTTTCTCTTCTCTTCTCTTCTCTTCTCTTCTCTCCTCTCCTCTCCTCTCCTCTCCCCTCCTCTTCTTCTCTTCTCTTCTCCTCTCTCTCTCTCTCTCTCTCTCTCTCTCTCTCTCTCTCTCTCTCTCTCTCTCTCTCTCTCTCTCTCTCTCTCCTCCCTACCCTTTCATGTCCCTTATGTTCAGATTGCTTCAGCTTAAACAATCATTAAATCTGTCTGGAATAATGATGGATATCACAATTTGGCCTTTATTATTCATTTAAATTCTATCTCCTGCACTAGTTTGAAAAAAATTTAAAGACAGTCATCTAATTTATTTAAAAAAATAAACTTCAATGCTTAGCATGTTTTGCCTGTTATTGAATGATTAAATTGAATACTGTCTATTTATCACTCTACTCCATGTAAGATGATTTGGCATAGAATGGATTTTTAAAACATTTTAGAGGGTCAATAGTTCAAAATTTGAATTCATTCTAGACTGGTTTACTTTTCTCAATTTCACACTTTGGATTAATCATTCAACAAATCACACTTAGATTTGGAAGCCTTAAAACCTCTAGAAGATCTCTTCTTGGTCTTTGTTTTTATTCCACTGAGCTTGTCTAGGTCCCTTTGTCTGTTACTCAGATATGACAGTACCGGTCTCTGAAGACTCTCAATTTTCTTTTAATCTCACTATCACTCATCTGAGCGATTTCTTTTATCTGAATACTTAATACTCATATCCCCTACAATCTAATACTCAAAAGCCTACTATGAGATCTGGTGATACAGCTTAGTGGGCTAAGGCCTGCAAACCTGAGTTTTAATCACAGAACCCACATAATAGAAACAGAGACTCAATACCCAAGAATTGTCCTCTGACATACATGCGGATCCCACATGCATGATGTAGCATGTGTACGCTCCCTCCCATCATACATATGCATATTCATAATATATAATAATAAAATCCTATATTGATAACACATTACATTTCACATCCTGCTATTCAACTGAGTGTTTTTTAGTAATATTGAAAAAAATGACCATACCACAAAAATGAGTATGAAAATCAAGAGCCAGTGCATTTCCAGTGCAGACCTAATTTACTAAGAAAAAACTTTGAAAAAGTACAATGCTCATACACCTTGTATAATCAGAGGTGGGCTGGATGAGAAGAAGAGGAGGAGGAAGAGCTATAGGAAGAGGAGGGAGATAGACTGGTTATAATGCAAACAATAAGTTCATCATTGACGAATATAATAGTCTTAGGTTATCCCAATTTTCCTCTGTATAATATTGTGCATTTTGTATGAAGAGCAAGTATTCCTGTTTCAGTTCTTGAAATTGAAATGCATGGTCTCTTAATATTCTTTTTTAATTAATTTATTCAGATTGCATCCCAATTGTTATTCCTTCGCTTGAATCTTCCAGGTCCCCACCCTCCCATTTTCTTCCTATTCACCGCTCCTATACCTGTGACAGAAAGGGACCTCCTCCCCCACCACATGATCACAGCCTACTTCTGCTTCCTCTGACTCTTCTAGTATTTGAGTAAAAGTTCAAATGACAAATAACTTTAGTAGAAAAGCAACAGCCAAGCTTAGGTGGAATTATTATATTAAATATATATGTTCTCATTGTGTTATCCCTTTAACTACTAAATCCATCATGAGTGAAATATGTCACCATTTACAGTGCTTAACTATGTGTCACTGTTTACAGTGCTTAACTATATGTCACTGTTTACAGTGCTTAACTATATGTCACTGTTTACAGTGCTTGCAAATAAATCAGAAGACCTCTCTTTACCTACTGGAAAAAAACAGAGTGCTGTTTATGAGGTTAGCTGTGAATGCAGCTTCGCCTAGTTTGCTTGCAGGATTGCATTACTTTCACATGTGTTTATTCCTTCTCCACCTTCCCACAGCATATTAAGCACTAATCTATCATGAAACTCACCACTCAGATTCATCTATGCACTGGCTTCTACCGGTGGTTTGTGATTTCATTCTCAACAATATCACCTTTTGAGTTTAAGTGCCCAGATGTGCTTAAAACATCTGAATATGTTTAGTCTTAAATTACGTACTGGGTACTTGAGTTAATTCAAAAACTAGCAGCGTATTTCTGATAAAAATAAATGACAGATGATGTATGTGTGTATATAAATATAGAAAATTATATAATTTAACAGATCTATATACTAAATAGTATTTCATATTACAAAATATACTATATAATCAGTGCCCAAGCTTTGTTGAAAAGGAACTGAAAAGTTCTCTTAATGAAAGAATGGAGAAAAAAGATTCTGCAACATATATTTGTGGGTTATGTGAATCAAAGTTCTCTAAATGTTAAATTTGTGTCACATTATCATTGACTGATGGCACTAGGTTTTTATTGACAAAATTGTGAAAATTATATTGCCTAAAAACTGGAGAAAGTAAGCAAGCAAGATCGTTAGAAGGACTAATTAACAATGTAATTAAGAATAAAAATATGACAAAATGACTTCTCCCATTCCTCCATTTGTACCCATGAGCTGTGAAATATTTGCTATCAAGTTCATGTTCAGTATCATCCTATAGATTAAAGAATAGAACATGGTATATAAAATGCTGCCAATATAAATCCTCTTTATTTAAAAAATTCATTCTGATTTTTCTACTGAACCATTCATAGATATGCAAATAAGCAAACATTTGATTTATCAAAGAAGTAAATAATAAATGGTACTTACATATAGAGCTTGGGGTATTCAGATTCCCCAAGCCTATTTAATAAACTAAATGAAATTGAGCCATTCCTCATAGTTTCATTCAAAGCAACTATACTGATAACAAAATAATAGGCTACAAAATAAAAATGCAAAATGTTATTCATATTTTATATCAAATTTTATATGGTTTTGCTACATATGCAATTATACACACAAGCAATCATGGTATATTAGCAGAGTTTCATATTTTATATGCAAATAAAAATATTCACATAAAAATAATTTTACCAATGGATATTACATTTTTCTTCATGTCAGGTTATTTCTAAAATACATTCTTAATTCTTTGAGAAATATAGACATTATTTTGATCATCTTCATTTTTATTCCCCAACTCCCATATCCATCGTCTCCACCCTTACTTCCTTACCCAATCAACTTTTCAGTTCTCTACTTTTTCTCTCCTCATTAGGTACAGAGTAAGTTGCCCAAATATTCCAGAGTGGAGCCTGCCCTGAAGTTCGGTCAACATACTAGGGTTCATGTCTTTATAGAATTTATTTTATTTTATTTCAACAAAGGGTCTTTATTTTTTAGTCCCTGGAGAATTATGCATTAAAACCACAGTGTGGAAAGGATAAAATTTGAAATGTTTACAAGAGCCAGTCAGTGTTGGAAGGATGTAAGACATTTGAAATTCTTAAGCTCTGCTGCCGAGATGTAGAAAGATGCAATCCAGCTATTCAACTCTGTGATTCTTACTCTTTTTTTTTCTTTCTTTTTTATTTAATTAATTTATTCAGATTACATCTCAATTGTTATCCCATCCCTTGTATTCGCCCATTCCTCCTTCCTTCCCGCTTCCACCCTATTCCCCTCCTTTATGTCAGTGACCTAGGGGACCTCCTCCCCTACTATATGATCATAGGCTATTAAGTCTCAACTTGGTAGTTTACCTATCCTTTCTCTGAATGCCCCAGGCCTCCCCACCAAGGGGAAGTGGTCAAATATGGGGCACCAGAGTTTGTGTCAGAGTCAGTTCTCGCTCTCCACTCAAGTGTGGAGAATGTCCTGTCCATAGACATGATCTGAGTTGGGGTTCACTGTTTGCTGCATGTACTGTCCATGGTTGGTGCAGTAGTTTGAGCAGAACCCCTGGGCCCAGTTCCGCCCATCCTGATGCTCTTCCTGTAGGTGTCTAGGACCCCCTGGATCCTTCTATTTCTCCATTCTCCCACACTTCAATCATCTAGAGTCCCAATAGGATGTACTCACATCTATCTTAATCTCCTGGTAGGTGAAGACTTTTATGGGACATGTCTCTTGGGCTACTGTCCAATTGTAAGTGAGTATATACCCCGTGAGTCTTTCTGCTTCTGGGTTAACTCACTCAGTATGATCAAAAAAATTTTTTTTAACTGAGTGAGGTTTTGAAGAACAATAGCCTGCCAGACAATCTAGATGTGGTGATAATTTGCATAAATCAATACTAAATTCTAACTTCTCTGCAAATCTAAAAATAAAAGAGAAGCATAATATGAACCAATTAAACAGCACTTTGTTTCTCAGAAATGTATATAAGTATTATATATATACATATATATGTATATATATATAAGGTCTCTTAATTACCTGTTAATATATACAGCTAAATTTGCTTAATAACTTTAATCATCAATTATATTGGCTGTTGAGGAATTACAGTGTGGTTAAATAACTGTACATAGTGTAAGTTCTTTGGAGCTAGTACACCTCAGCTAGATACATGCAGAGATATGCTAATCCAAAACAAAAAGGGCTCATATTTTAAAATACATAAGCTTAAATTTAAAAAAATAAAGTTTAAAAAATAATTGGCCCAAAGGATTCATTGCTGAAAAGTCATCAGTAGGATATGTTTTAGCAACGAGGAAATTAACAATGAAAAGAAGTGAAAGATATTGAAGTTGAGATGTATATGTAGAAAGCTGAACTTCTGAAATATAAGTCAATATTTATTACGAGAAGGAAAAGAAGGAGAAGGGTGAAGCAAGGAGCTGAAGAAAAGTGTAATGAAGAGGAAAAGAACATCAGAAACATGGAGACGTAAGTGCAAGAAGCCTACACAACTAGAGCAAAAACTAAATGGAGCTAGTGTGAGTGGATAAACAAGCTGCTCAGGAATGCTGACTCCGCATCTTTCTGTTCCTGTCTCCCATGGTTGTCATTGTCTGGTTTCTTGAACCTATCTAACCATTGTATCTGCGAGCAAGTGACTTGATTCTTCAACTTACAGGTTTAAAAACAATGAAAAGATCATACTTAAACATCAGTTATAACCATGGTTTCAGTTATTCTGAAATAACATCCAAGTGTATATAATGGTTCATTATTTAAATATGAGGAACTTACTACAGAATGGATGTTCGCTACTCGTATCCAAATATGCTATAGTCCTAAGAGGCCATCCTTCAGTCCTCTTATTCAAACCTTCTCTCCATAGCTTTGCTTGATTACCTAAGAGTTGGGAAAGAAAAACACAATTAAATTGCTGTCAGATAGCACACAAACTTTTCAAGTCACTAAAGTTCTTAAGTATCAATGTACGTGGTCAAATAAAGACTAAATGGTACATAAAAATATGTAAGATACTTTACATTGATTTTCAAGGTAACTCTTATATTCAAGAGTCATAAAGCATCACTTTACTCTGCAAAAGTCTTATGAGAACTTAACGTAATCTGAATGACTGAGATCCACTTTTGTCTGTTTTCATACCATATTATAAATTCAGAACTTTATGTATAACTCTTTTTAGTAAATTCACCAGAATAAATACGTTGCATAAAATTTGATCATATAACTTAGCTCTAAGAATAAAGCCTACATATATAATATTGTGTTATACTATAATATACATAAGCATATACATAAAATAAATACGTATAAATCCTGTTTTGAATATATTTCTTATATAGACATATGTACATACAAAATATTAAACAGTCATATATTAAATATATCTAGGTGCCTTTTTACTTCTACATGAAAAACTTTTAAATTTGTATATGGTAGACAGAATACTTAATTGAAATTTTAGATTTTTTGTTTGCTTGGTTTTGGTTTTTGTTTTTTTTTTGAGACAGTGTTTCTCTGTGTAGGTTTGGCTATCCTGGACTCGCTTTACTCACAGACGGACGTTTTACTCACAGAGATCTGCCTACCTTTGCCTCCCCAAGCACTGGCATTACAGGCATGTGGCACCGCACCCAGCTAAATTTTAGAATTTTTAACTCTAGCTCAATCTCATGTTCTTAAGCAATCTATATAGTTGACTTGAATCACAGATGGAAAAACAATACCACCAGAAAAGCAATACCCTTTGGATATCTAAAGTAAATAAATTCCCCAATTATGTCTTGTGCACAGTTGAAATCTATGCAAATGTGTGTTTGACAACTCCGAGATAAATTAGAGATGCTCTGTATGTGGCTTGTAAAACTGAATAAAGTTGGTTGCACTGTATTCATCTCAGTCTTAATCCACTTCTATTCCTAGAGCACCTTCGCTTTGCAAACATTTCTGGAAAATCCTTCCATGATACTAACACGATATCATTATGCTTGTAACATAATGATACCTGAGAACTGAATTTCTCTCTGCAAAATACTGAACTGTCTACGGAATTCTTTTAAGTCTTCTTTTTCTTTTTCCTTTTTTTTTTTTTTACTGTTGTTTGCTTGCATACTTATTTATTCCTTCACAATTTCATCCATAATACATAATACAAATTTGGTGATTTGAATAAAAATGGCTCCCATAGGCTCATAGTGAGTGGCACTGCTAGGAAGTGTAGCCTTGTTGAAATAGGTGTGATATTTTTAGAAGTGTGTTTCTGAGGCTTTGAGGATTCAAATGCTCAAGCCAGGCCCAGTGTCACTCTCTCCTTCTGCTGCCTGCTGATGCAGGTGTAGAACTCTCAGCTATTTCTCCAGCACCATGGCCTGCATGCCACCATGCTTCCCTCCTTGACAATAATGCACTAACCCTCTGAACTGTAAGCAAGCCCTAATTGAATGTTTTCCTTTATAATAGTTGCCATGGTCATGTTGTCTCTTCACAACAATAAAACCTAACTAAAAGAATATACATTGCATTATACCCTGCATTCTCCTCTGCATCTCCTCCCCCCTTAACCCCATCTTCACATGGGTTCTATGTATTTTCTTTGTTCTACATACATAGGTTTTCACTTTCAAAAGCTGCCAATACAACTGCCCTTGCTATGTTTTACTGAAATGGAAGGCATGAACCTCATGTAATTCTTGACAACCTGCAGAGAGCAAATGGAAAGCTAGCTAAGGCCCACACCTCTTCATTTGTGCCTACAACTTCTTATTAAAAAAAAACAAAACAACAACAACAAAAACCATAACAAACTCCCAAAGCACAAGGAACACAGAAGTTCCACCTCTGAGTACAGGAAGAGAAGAGGGAAAGTTCCTTAACCAATATGTCAAAGAATGTATACTCTGATTCTGTCATTACCACCATTAATAATTTTTCTGCACAGCATAAAATATTAGCAGATTAATACGAAGCACACTTTTGTTTCCAGCCTAAAATATTACTGCAAAAGAAATGTTATAAATACAACAACTTCTCTCACCAAGTCTAGGGCAGGAGTCTTTATACAGGGTCCCACAGTCCACACATAAACCACCCTGGTAATCTTTGTAGGAGCGACAAGGAAATGAAACAAAATTGCAGTTTGTTTCAAAGGCAGCAAGGAACAAATAAATTGCTCTCTGGTGGTCACATTTAATGTAACTTGTTCCTTATGGACGAGAAAAACAAGCAGAAACAATTGTAAATACAGAGAATCAAATTTAAGTGAATTAGAGAACTGGTCATTAAGTCTTATTAAATTATGTGTTTCTTATACATACAAAGCATTGAACACAATATAATTATATCTTAATCTATTAAAGAGTCCCATTAAAATCTTAAATTGGATATGAATTTTTCATGGCATTCATAAAGCATTTTCATAAAATAAAAAAGCCATAAAGCATAGATGTTTATGTTTAACAGGGTACACAAACACACTGCAACAATCTTTACATTTATAGCATTTCCCTCTTCTAATTCTATACCTTTAAATTTTTGATCCTGTGACAAATATGGCTATGGAGGCTGGTGGTGTCAAAACTCACTTACCTCATTTCTCTTTCCCAAATCTTTCCTGTATCCTTCCTCTGGTTCAAACTTCTCTAGTCACAGTGGCTTTTAATCATGGACTAACCTGTGATGGTGCTTACTGAGCCAGGTTCCACACTCAGAAGCCATGCATCATTCTATGTATGGGGCAACCAAGAGGCCAGAGATGAAAAAAAATCTGTGCTATGTTAATCGTAACTGCTAAATCTTGGAATCAAACTGGAGTTTTAGCATATTCTAGAATGCTTTGGCTATATATCTTTTTCTATATGACTTAAATTCCTCTTCATCATTAAGATGGTGAACTAAATTGTTAAAACACACAAAACGGGTTTCATCCATGACCATATGTTGTATATGCTAGTGACCTTTGTATATCGAGTGGTACTCATTTAAATTATCTCTTGCCAATAACTCCCCTAAGTCATAAGCAGAAATTCCGATTTCAAAATATTTTGCCCACAGAATAAGAAAACAAAATGTCAATTAATTTCTCATATCATATTAAATCATATGAAACTATAATAAGAATATATTGTATGAAAAATCTATTTTCAATAAAAAAAGAATAAAATACTTTTAATATACCTGAAAAAATGGATGTAGGGCAACCTGGCTGCTGTTTTCCTCCGTTTGGATAAAAGTCAATATGTCCCAATGGCTGTAGAATGCCTAACCCTAGGAAGAAAACACCCATGAAATAATGAAGCCTTTAAATTTGTTTGAGCGACTCTATGTAACAAAATTTGCTAACATCCATTAAACTTGCTCTTTGGAAGTTTGAATCAAAGATAAATGCCATGTTCTGTGTTTGTCAGTTTATTCTGTCTCCACCAACCCTTCCCTCCATATTTCCTCTTTCCTTCTCCCCTCCACCATGTAACCTAAGCCTGGCTCCAAACTCAGAATAATCCTTTTTATTACAGCTCCTAAATTATACGATTACAGATATAAGCTACAATACACAGGAACATTTCAAAAATAGCAGGTTTTTTGGTACGGCTTCTTCAAATTTAATTCTCATGAAAAGTATGTGTTAATACTTTTGCACATTTATCATTTGTCTGTTTACTATAAGCCAGTCATGTTTCTTTGAGAGAGAAAAAGAGGAAAATATTTGTACTGAAAGTGCTGTGTGGTAGAGAAAAATATAAGAGAAACTAGAAGAACTATTTGTCAACAGTAAATGCAATGGAGGGAAAAACACCTGGCAAGGATAATCCTTGCAGACTTTTTAAAGTGGAATCTAAAACTGGAAACATTTAATATAGTTTGGCTAGAAAATGTCTCACTGAAAAGCTTGGCAACTTAAATGTATATGTGAAGGGTGGAAGACAGTGAGTCAGTGGGGTATCTGGGCACAGATTGGGCTCCACAAAGAAACTGACTAAGATATAATGAATAAGAATCACCACAAGAGGAAAAATTATCAGGTCATGTGGAGCCAATGAGAGCCAGTCCAGAACAAGGGTGGGGACAAGACTTGTACAAATCCATGAATTCTTGTCATGAGATCAGCAGAACCAGTATCACTCCTTTACTCCCTCCCCTCATGCCCTGAGCCTGGTATACCCCAGCCCACACAGCCCCCATCCTTGCCCCTTGGAGGAGCTCATGTAACCTGGCATCCAGGGTGGACTTCCTCTCTTTATAAAATTATGTCCAGCAATATCTAAAATCCCTACCTAGGCATATGAGGCATCCTCAGGAGCCTGGCCCTGGCCAGTGATGTACAGACACTCTCCCTCACTCCCCAAAAGGCTTAAATAGCCTTTGTTCTCTCAAGCAAATGAGCTGTCTCAAGGAAGCGTGACTCCTGAGAGTTTGTTCTTCTCTGTGCTCACTCTCTGCCTGAGCTCTCCATCCTCCAGGGTGTTCCTGCCTTGCTCCCCATCCCAGGATCCACAAGTTGTGATCACAAGTACTCATGCTGTTAGATGAGGAAGCAGGGCCAAGAATGGCAAGGCCACATGCAACCTTAGGACTGTACTTACATAAAAGATCTTGCTGCCAAGTAAGATTGAAATACTTTAGCTTAGGGTACCAGCAACTTCATGTTAGTGCATTCATCAGATAGCTGTTAGTGTCTGGGTATAAATCAAGATGCAGCAACTTGATTTAGGTAGAGGGTGCAAAAGAATCCATGAATGTGCCATGATATGGTACAGACCCACGGCAATGCTGGAAATGCGCAACACAGAAAAGATAACAGGATTCCAATGTATAAAGATGAAAGCCACCTCACATTGTTTCATTACAAGTCCTCAGACTCCACAGAAGCAAGTGGGATGCCACTGTAGCAGCAAAGAATCCCTTACTTATCACCACAACTTATTCACTTTGTTGAATTTAAAGAAAGGGTGCCAGTATTTTAAATGTGACCCTAAAATATTGGTCCTTAGCATGTGGGTCACCACCCCTCTGGGAGTCAAATGACTTTCACAGGGGCTGCCTAATACCACCAGAAAACACAGATATGTACATTACAATTAATGAGAGTAGCAAAATTAAAGTTATGACGTAGCAATGAAAATGAATTTATGTTTGGGGATCACCACAACGTGAGGAACTGTACTCAAGGGTCACAGTATTATGAAGGGTGAGAACCACTGCCGTAGAAGGAAGCCAGCTGTTTGGAGGAGCTGCTGAAATCTCTGTGTGTCTTTGTTCAACACGAAAGCTAAACAGCAAGAAGCACCAGTTGAGACAGATCGCCCATCTGCCAATGAATTAGGATTAAAACAACAGTGCTACTCAGTCATCAGGGAGAAACAGTAGCCATTTATTATGAACTCACAAATGGTTCTTGAGGCAGCCATGCCATTATCAGATGGAGGCAAACCAGTTTGTAAGGTTACCTCTATCTGTAAGTGTAACTTTTCTTTGCCTGATTTAATTGTCTTCTTGGAGGCTTATTACCTCTGTCTCCTAACCTAAGTGTAGTCCTGAAAACTTCTAGCCTCCATACAATCTAATCTAGGCCTAGAATGTTTCCAGCCTCGGAGACTTACTGCCTAATAAGCTCACTCTTGTTAGCTCTTTCTGAATTCAGGCTTGCTGGTTCAAACTGGCTCCTTTCAGCTTCTGAATAACTTGCTCTGCTTGGCCTCTAACTCTAGCGTGCTTTTCTAGTATTCTGGTTCCTCATTTTCTCGCTTGTTCTGCCTTCACTACCATCTGGCTTGTTTTCTTTTCAATCTGTCTCTATACAATTCTCCTGGTAAAACTACCTCCTCGCCCTCTGCACTACTCTCCTCCTAAGTCACATCTTTTTCCTCTCTCTCTCCTTGGGAGAGTTGAGCATAGTCTATTATGACTTATTTGCTCAAATCTTTCTCTGATTTGTCACTTTGTCTGCCCTTCAATTAGGTATCACTTTCAAACTTGGGTGCTTCCTTCTACAAACTAACTTTACTTTCATTGTTTGAGATTAAAGATATGTACTAAGGACTTGTTTCTATTCTAGCCAGAAGGACTCAAGGTGTGTGCTAAGGGCATGTCTGTATTCCACCCAGAGTTGTCATGTTGCTGGGTTAATTAAAAACCCTCTACGTAGACCATTCACTCCTTGGTTTCTAGAAAGTGTGCATATCAGACATGGTTTTTAAGTTTTTGAAATTGACATCCCTTAGTAATAATTTTGGTTATCATATAAAGTAATGGTGTTTTATAGCTTTTCATACATTTTATCTCATTATATTTGTTCTCGTTTGTTTCTATCTTCCTGGTGGCCTGGTCCCTCCAAATAGTTCTCTTTCTTCTCCTAGATAGTTGTCCTGTGTCCGTCATATGTATTCATATGTATTCATATGTTACCCCTTCCCCTCTTCCTTAATGTTTCCCAATCCCCTCCTATATAACCCCCTGTGTAGTTTGAGGGCACATATAGAAATAGATATACATGTACATAAAAATATAACTTTAAATACTTCTTATCGTTTTTGATGATTTGTATATGGGTGTGTCTAGTGGGGCATGGGCACATGACCTCAGGTGTGTGTTGAGGCTAGAAGTATTTGATTTCATTATTCTTTATGGCTATATAAATTTCTGGGTTTTTTTGTTTTGTTTTGTTTTGTTTTGTTTTGTTTTTTATCCACTCATGGACATCTACTTTGCTTCTACTTCCCTATTACCGTAAGCGGTAGAACACATGCAGGGAATAACACTGGGGCAAGTTAGTGAGTGCTCAAGTGACTCATCGATGTGTATGAAGAGCTTAGCCAGTGTTGGGAGCACCAGATTCAAATCCAGCAGAGCATCATTGCCACTCTCCATAGACACAAGCATGCAGAGCAGAAGTTCCAAGGAATCCCCAGTGACACAGCAAGGCCAAGCCTAATTAGAATCACAGTTGCATTACATTGTTGGACTTGTGGATAGATATGCAAGTCTATGTAGAATTTTATTAAAAGAAAATTACATTAACCCTTAAAGTACTGATAGTCTTATGTTCAACTTTTTAATTTCTGCCTATGTTTTCTAATTTAATATCTCTCCAGTTTTTGAACAGAAGTAATGTTCACTCATGGCCTTGTAGAACATAATGTGACCTATCCAACCTATTTTTTTTTTTCATTTAAAAGTGTCTTTACTTTTATGTTCTGGAAATCATAAAGAAAATGGCAGCCCTTTGTCAAAAGAAAAAGACAATTAAAATCAATAGATGAATAGTCCTTTCCTTATTAAAAAAAAAACAGATATTATCTGTGATTTTAATGTTGTGCTCAAATTTACTTGGCATACATCACAGGAGGTCGATGACCAGTAACCTAACAGCAACATTGGGCATGCCAAAGAAATATTATAACATCAGAGACTGCCAATAGAATGAAGATGATGATTTTAAAATGAAATTTCAATGTTTACAATGATGAGACACTTCTTAAAAACCTAAAGAAAATCAACACGAGGCAAACAATATCAGAAGCTAATGCAAAAACAAAAACAAAAAACAAAACGAAACAAAAAGACAACTCAATAAACCCATTTTATCCACAGTTCTTCCTTATCTTACAGCCACTTTCTCAGGATCTAAACTTCGCATCTTGATTTTAAACACAACCCTCAGAGATACTTATTATTTTACCACTGGCATCAGAATGGATAACATCCACAAACTTTGCATCAGTGAAATCTAATCTGCTATTTGATGGTTTTCCAGAAAATTTTGGCCCAGCTGGGTCAAGACCTGAAATGCAGAATAGGAAATATCAATCTAATTATGTTTTACTACTTTGTCTATTTGACACTGCACTATTGTTAGTTATAAACATAAGTATTTGCATTTTTGTTTATGCCTGTAGAAACATCTCTGAAGTTAAATTAAATTTGGCAAGTAGCAAGTGCCTTTATTATTTGACTGTTTATTGGCACCCTTCAAAAGTGTTCCAATCACAGAAAAAATGTCTCAACAAAATATTGTTGAGACATTTTTAGCATTCTTATCTAAGGAACAGATGGGGTAAGGTATGTAACTTTGTATTCAATACTAATTGTGACACTCCTGATGGAGGGAAAGAGGTAATGAATGACATCTGGACCACTCTTGAGTTATTTGCCTTACCAGCCTCATATTATATGCATCTGTAGGTCTAACACGCTTTTCAGATATCAATACTATTTAGGTTACAAAATGTAACAAATTTTCTATTTCCTTAACATTCACCTCTCCCACAAGTGCCCTATACATTCTTAAGAAAAATGTTACAAATTCCATGAAATATGAATGTTATTCTATAAAATGAATTGTAACTTTAAATTCCAAGATCACAAGTTTATGAAGCATAGAAAGGGATGGAAATAAAATTCAGTCCATTGAGGAAGAGTCAACTAGTTAGTTTCCCAGACCCACATGGCAGAAGGGAAAAAAATTACTCCAACAAATTTTTCTTTAATCCACATCAATATACAAATAAGTGTTATTTTAACTATTGTCCGCCTCACACCCTTCTCTTGTCCCTATTTTATTTAGCCTGTTTGAGTGACTCACCTATCTCTCCCTCTGATTTTTCCAGATGTAAGAAATCTGTAGTTCTGGTCTTTCAAGCCTTGTGGCTGTGTGGCAGCAGAGCAATAGATAAGGAAGCACGTGCATCTATGTGAGTAATTCCATCTCTCCTTTCCCTCTTTTGTGGAATTTTATTATGGTATCCTTTATAAAATAAGTAGAAGTACCATAATCATCCAATTTATATGGATATGATTAATACCTTAACAAGCCTGGCATGGACAAAGAGTGGACATTTATGTGAGCACCATGTGGCTGCTGCCTGTGACTACAGTGAAGTCAAAGTGTGAATCTGAGTGAACGTGAGAAGAATGTCTCAAACTTGAATAACACTCAAATGAATGTTTAAAAGAATGAGAATGCAACAGCACTCGTGAAAATGGACTTACATAACTATTTTTGTAGCTAATGAATAAATGATGTTTTAACTGGGTGGATCAAATTTCACCATGTCATCATGGACATTGAGATAAAGCTACTAGATACTTGCTTTCATGTCTATCATAACCACTAAGGAAGAATTCATAATCTAGTGTAAAAAGCAGTAGCTGAATATAGTTTGTAGATGTGTCTGCTAGATTTAAAATAGAATAAGCTCTAAGGGGGGAAACATTGAATAGGTAATTTTACAATGCAAAAAAAAAATGTTTTGTTTTACCTGTAATTCTTCCAAGTTGACCACGAAATATCTTTCCTACGAAGCCACTAATATGAGCCCCTAAGCTCATGCCTATAAAATGAAAATTGTCAAGAGATGCTCCATGGTCCTGTAATTTAAAAATACAATATAATAACTTTAACTTTGGGTAGTCACAACTAATTTCTAATATATTGACATTTTGAAATTCATTGTTGATTCTGACTTTATATATTTCTGGGACATAGGGAAAAGGATCTACAATTTTGAAAAATACCTTTGTTCAGATTGCGTCATGAAATATATTATTTTTTTCTATTTATTTCCAGTAACATCATTAAATTTTACTTCAAATTTTTAAAGTTTTAATCATTTATAATATAGAGTGAGATATGTAAAATAGCATTTAATTTGCAAGACATTTAATGATCAAATAGTAATCATAAGCATCATTGGGTGCTTATTTGTGCTAAGTACTTTACCATGTATTTTACAAGTTTTATATTTAATATTCATGTTTACCATATGAGTTATTCATATTCATCCTATTACTTAACATTATGTCTGTTACTATTAAATATTAGCTAAATAACATTCCGTTGTCTCCATTTTATTAAGGAAATAGAAGTTAATTTATAATGAACAAAGTTATAAAGATGATGTATTTTAAGTCACTGAAGTTTGAATATTTGTGCCTCTGAAAATTAATATGCTGAAATCCTAACTCTTAATGTTATGGCCTGTGTAGGGAGTGTGGCATAAGGAAAGTGATGACATCACAAAGTTGGGACATTCAAGAATGGGGCTAATGTCCTAATCAAGGAGACCTAAAAAGCTTACTTGGCTCTTCCATAATGTGAAAACACTGAAAAACTACAACTATAAACCAGGAACTGATCCTCACCAGACCCATACTCTACCAGGCTCTTGTTTTTAGCCTCTGCGGATGCAGAACTGTAAAATATGAATATGTTTGTGTACAAGGTCAGTTTTCAGTGTTTGCTATAGTGGCTCAGATAGACTAAGATACAAGCCTGCATCTGATTGCAGAATATGTACTAGCCCTTTTCTGTTTTCCCCCTCTGGGTATACCAAAGCCCCTAGCAGAACTCATAAAAGTATAAAAGTCCCTTTACTTTTGGAGTGCTAAAATGAGGTATATGGATTTCAGGTGGATTCTCGGATCACAGGTTGCATAGTACAGGAAAATAATCTAAGGCCAGGCTGTGAACATATGGTTTGCCTCAGGTAGGCAGCTTTGAGAGCTCACTTGGTGTGTATTTGATCCAGCAGACTCTTGGGGGAATCTAATAGGAGTTAGGGATGGTCCAGACTGCACAGTGATGTCTGGACGCTCATAAAACAATGTTGAAGTTTCATCATTATTCAGGAGGTAGAAGGAGACTTTCTCAGCACAAAGCAATTCTGTTCTTTAAATTCCTCAAAGCAGTGTCTCAAAACTGAAGGAGAATTTCTCCAAACCACAAAGCTACGGTTATGACTCTCCCAGCTCCTATCAATCCTTTGCAAACAAAGTACTCTGGTTTATCCTAAAATTCTCTTTTAAACTCACACTTTCCACAAAAGTAAGTCCCTATTCATCAGTTAGATATAATCATAATTCAGGGAAAAAGTCATTTATTTAGTTTTATACAGTGTCAATATTCTCCTGGTCAATTATCTCCTCCACATCTCTCTTGGGCGACAATATTTTTAAATTGTAAATTTAAAAATAATAATAAAAGCTATTTTATTCACTGATAGTATAGGTCATGTTTATTAGGCATGTATACATTTACATATATACAGTACCATATATTTCTATATTAATTTAATATTCATGAAAAATATAGTAGAACTTTGTTATTTCAGATGTATAAAAAGAGAGATTTGGCAGAGAAGTGAAGCAATTGTTCAGCATCAGACCTGAGCATGACCTAGTCCAGATCCTGCTGTGGATGCTGTTAGGTCATGCTTGTTCAACTTAGTATAGACTTGCCAATTCGTTGCAAGGAAAGCCCAGACTTCAAAACCAAGAACACCGCAAGAAATCAAATATGGCCTTTCTTTCCCTGAAAAACTTACTGTCACCACCAATACTCAGGACAGAAATGAAATGCCACAAATATTGGCAGAGTAAAAAAAGAAGTGTTTAAAACAGATGGCCCAGAACCAGCCTTGGATTTAACTTATCCATCACAACCCCGAGCACACCTGAAGGAAACTGAGAGCTATATTTAAGGTTATCAAAGTAGACTATGTCCCAAACCGTTTTCCTCTTGTATTTGCCAATTCCCCATTTGACTAACAACATATTGGTTAGATCTTAGAAAAAGTTACTAAAGCAATGAAATGAGGGACTGGAGAGATGGCTCAGCACTTAAAAGCACTGTCTGCTCTTCCAGAAGACCCGAGTTCAATTCCCAGCAACCACATGGTGGCTCACAACTATCTATACTAGGATCTGATGCCTTCTTCTGGCAACCAAGTGTACATGTAGATAGAGTTTTTATATACACAATAAATAAATGAATAAATAATCATTTTAAAAGGGTTGCAAAAATGTAATAGCATTATAGTAATCTCCACTTCCCACATAAGATCACCAATTCATTGCCAATTCAGGATAGATATGGTTCGAAAGACCTTTAAATTTTTAATAGTTTAAAATAAATGTTTTTTTCAGATTTAAAAAACATATGAAACAGAAACAGAATTATTACTTAGGGTAGACAAAATATGGCTAAAAAGATCAGTATGTCTAAGTCAAAGTTCCTAATGTTTATGTAAAAGTATTAATTTCCCAATATCACATAACAAACCATATACTGCATAGCATGTATACTTTTTTCACACTTACCAAAAGAATAAAAATGGATTTGCTCAAACTGTAGGCAACTATCCTGGTATTTTTAACTGCTCTATTGTAAATTAAAGTTGTGGCACCCAGGTTCCAGTCTACAACAATGAGATTCACGTCTTCCTGCTTCAAAATTGTCTTAGAAAGCTTATGAAGCCATACTGGGACAGAGCCCAGGGGTCGGTATCCATGAACAATCCAGATCGTTTTCTTTGACAGGTTGAAATGGTTATTAAGTGAGTTATTAGGCTCAAACAGTGGCTCTGCACAGTTTACATTATCCCTTGAGTACATCAACAGAATTGTCTTTACTTTGGGAAAAAACAAATCTCTTAAGGAGCCCATTGCATTTAACTTTGTGAATTCACGGCATGTTCTATTAGTCTCTGTAAAGAAACAAAGTCAATCTGAGCAGTAGGATAAAATTGCAGTTTTGTTGGTATAATATTATACAACTGAGCAGGAGAATCCCGTTTCATTTGTACTTTAACATGATTTACTGAGCAACTGTGATGCTAAGGCTCTATAGGGATCAGGCAGAAAGACTTTCTGAACTAGAAGTAAAAAAAAAAATAATAATAAGAATGATAAATAGCAACAGATGTTATAGGTTAAAAATTATAAGCATTCTTTTAAAATAAAATAGAATGAGTTAGGCTGAAATCACTCTTATTGTTAATCAGATGGGTAGGACAGCAGTAAAGGTAGATACATTGATTGTGAACACTCACAAAAGCTTTACAGAAGCGTACTTACGTACTAAAAAAAAAAAAAAAAAAAAAAAAAAAAAAAAAAAAAAAAGCATTTATCTCTCCATTACCCCTATTAACACAAACCAGAACAATATAGTACCATTTGCTTACAAACTTCAAGTAGTAAAATGACTCCTTCTATGACATATAATAACAGCACTTGAAAGTGTTAGGCAGAAATATCTACAGTACGAAGTTAGCCTTGGAAAATAACAAGAATCTGAGACGAAGAGAAAGAGATTGAGGAAAGAAATAATTCTAATAAGATTGATGGGTTTATATATACAAAGTACTTATAAAAAATACTAAGAGAGTACAGTGATAAAACGCTGCTTTGGAGTTTTATATGTGTGTGTACTGTATGTATATATTACATACAAATATGACCATTTAATTTTATAAAGTTTGAATTAATAAAATAGGCAGTTACATTGATATTGAAGATATTAATCACAGGGTTTTGTAAAATGGCACAAAGTGTAAAATATCCTTGTCAATCTATTATCATCTATATATCTATAATCATCTATCATCTATTTCTATATTCATCTATTCATCTACCCATTCTAGAAGAATGAAGGCCAGAAAGTGAAATAACTAAAAATGTTCAATAGCAGTGGTCATCATAAGTCAGTGAAATAATATCTGCTTCATAGTTAGCTTTTCATAATTTTCCAGGATTATAAGTTATTGAATAAGTATAACAGATTTTTATGAGAGCATAGGTTTGTATTGCTTCCAGAACATTAATTTGGTAATACTATTTAGGAAATAAAATTTTCAGTGACTTTTAAATACTTGCAAAAGCATTAGTAAACTTTATTTCACTGACTCAAAACTTAAAACTCAATCACAGGAAAATTTACATTAAATTGTACATAATATACAATATTTATGGTAATTCTAATTTTGAAAGTACTGATACTACCTCAAGGAAGGAATCCAAGGAAGGAGCTCTAAGTCTCCTGTGATATTCCCAGGTTAACTGTGGAGGTGTAATTAGAAGAGCTTTGATCCTGCGTATGTACAGAAGCACCAGGAAAAACAAAAGGAGGGAACAAGGAGCAACAGATACATCCATGACGGCTTTGAACTTGCCATACTGAGGTAGTTTTATGAGTCATACACATCCACCTCATATATGGCCAAGTTTGGACAAGGTTGAAATAGAACCAGATGATCCAAACTGCTGTGTTTCAAAAGCACAGATAGATTTTGCCTGGTCCTAGATGCAGTAATAGGAAATTAACTAACAAGATGCCTCCTATACATATAAGGGGGGGAAAGGCTTACATCCAAATAGTCATCAGAAAAGTGTGCTCTCTATTACCAGGTAGAGCAATAGTTGCTAATTTTTTAGAGCAATGTCATTCCAAAATCAAGAAAAAGAAGCTATTGAGGTAAATTTTAGAAGTTATGAAAAACAAATTCATACAAGAGGATAATTAACACTGCAATTAAGGAAAAATTACAATCGCATGAGGAACACTCAAATTATAAAATCATATAAAATATGGGACTCTCTCCATGCAAGAACACATGAAAGAAGGGGGTGTTAAAATTATGAAGAGTGAAGATAAAATGTGGAGAAAAATGGTTCAAATTAAAGCTTGTTGCTGCGAGTGGAGTCACCTGTTGGAAGAAGAGAGGAGAGTCGCTTCATTGACTAAGGGCGTCCATGTAAGGCAAGGTTTGCAAACTCAACAAACTCACCACAACGAGAGAAAAATTGCTCTATAGGACTCACCAAGGTTTCTAGAAACTCCATTGGTTTCTGATGGATAATTTAAATACCCTAAAATTACAAAGACATAAAATTCAGGTTACAAACAGAGTAGTGGAAACTTCGATTTTCTTTTGAAACAATTCATCAGAGAGACAAAAGTGTAGAGAATGAGTCGTTACATGGAAATGCTTGGGAACTAATAATCTTATGCCTTTCTGAAAGATACTACTTGCAAATGACTGTATTACAGTTATTTATATAGTGGTGGTGGTGGTGTGTGTATGTGTCTGTCTCATGCTGTGTGTATGTGTGTGTGATGCACATCAGTGTATGGGTGCATACACCTGTTTCCATACATGAGAAGACCATAGCAAAACAGCAGGTGTCTTCCTGTGTGACTGTGCACTTGACAGTTTGGGACAGGGGACCTCATTAACCCAAAAGCTAGTAATTTTAACTACCTTGACAGTGAAGGGAACTGTAAAGATCCACTTGTCTCTGACCCTTAATGCTGATGTTATAGACACTCACAGTTGCACCCACCATTTTTCATGGGTACTGAGGATTCTAACTCAGATCCTCATGGTTTCAAAGTCTTATGATGGACTGAGCTATCTCCCCAGGACTGGTGTCATTATTAAGTAAAAATGTGAGATTCATAGAGACATAATTCATAGAAATTCATTTGAAATACTGAGTGATTATAAAAAATAGAAACTTATATAGCTTTAAATGTTATAAAACTGAATAACACAGAAAGTTAACAGCATGGGTCATTTTTGAACTGTTGTACATCTAAATTTTATTAATAGGAGCAATATAAATGAGGAATACAGAATTTTAGACACATCCTCAAATGAAGGTATCACACAATTTCTAGTTTTAACTACAAAAATAGAAAACACATCAGTATCACTAAAGGTATGTGTGGGGGATGGGGGGAGGTAAGAAGAGGAGAAGAAAGGAGTTTATGTAAGCCTATTTTATGCTTCTCCAAAAACCCCAATGCAAGATACAACATAGTTCCTTGTAAGTTATTGACCAAGGACGTCCCAGAGGATCGCAGAATAACATAAGCTCTTGCCACCTTTCTTCATTGTCCACCAGAACCATTTGATAAGATTTTACTGTTAAAGACATCATAGTCCATGGGTGGAATATATAGCAAAATTAATCTAGTTCTATGCCAATTTCCTTCCTACTGGTTTGCTTTCTTAATCCGCAGTGGTGCTGTGCAGCTGCTTGTGAAGAAGGGTTATCAACATTCTTTACCCCACTGTGAGCCCTCGGAACAAGACCAAGCCACCAGGAGAATGCACTCACTTGGTGCAATGGTGGCAGGGCTACTATAGTGTAAATGACTGATCTCACTGAGAGGGAATGAGGCCCAGTCCGAAAGAAAGAGCTCATGCCTGGTAATGTAAACCCTGCCGAAAATCCATGGGCAAGGAGACTGGGCCCTAGAGGGGATCTTACTACTGTTATTTGGCTGAATTGATAAGCTGCCGTGTGTGTGTGGGGGGGGGGGGGGGGGGGCGCTCGCGCGCACGCGCGTGCGTGCTTATGTCTATAAGCTAATGCTACTTCCAACATCAATAAAAAAAAAAAAAAAGAAAACTCTTTTTTACAATGAATTATTGTGAAAACCATGATGTGTAGCTGCTCCCCATCCTTAGAACAAGTGATGGCTGAGTTCTTGTTTCTAACCAGGACATTTATATAATCTCCTTAATATTCAGGAAACATTAAGAAAAGGGGGATGGAAAGAATTAAAAGCAGAAGACATGGAGAAGAGCTGTGAAATATTGTCTTCTGAGACTGTCACAGACAATGTAATCATTATATCACCACAGATGATTCTTCCTGCTAAGAGCCTGTACTAGATGGGGCCATCAACAGCCAGTCATGGGGTAGAGGGACCTACCAGTCCATACTGAATGATTCCTGGAGAATGGCAAGTATTTAAGTACCCACTGATGGACTCAACAGTTTCTGTTGGATAGCTACAGACATATTCAAAGAAAATAACTTGTGCTTTATCTAATAAAATAGGATGGATTCTTAAATAGCATTAACAAGAATATTAACATACAGCAATATGTGCACCTGAAAAACCCATATTTAAAAACTGTATGAATGTGTGAGCACATATGGACTATGCATATAAGGAGAAGAGAAAATAATTTTCTTTTTCAAATTGGCAAAAGAATTAAAAACAATTTATAGAAGTCTAGTATAGTGGCTAAGGATCCCCAAAAAAATAATATGCAACATCATTAGCTGTATAAAATACATAAATTCATACCAAAACAATAAATCACTACACACACACACACACACACACACACACACACACACACTAAAATGTCAAAAATCTGCAAGGCTAAAGGTAAAACTGTCATTGAGGATGTAAAGCCACTGAAGCGTATTTACATACTGTGGATGAAATTGGAAAAATAACACAGTAATTTGGAAACAGGTTATAAATTCTGATAGTAAAATTATGCATAAGTTTCCATCTAAATAGTCTTCAAGAAAAACTTCCCTCTCTTCTTTCAGCTCAGAAAATAAAATGGATTTTCTCACAACTACAGTGGTGCTCATGATTCCTTACTGCATGTAAACCCTTCTCCTACATGTGTTTACTATCCATCCTTTCAGCTCTTAAGGGAAGAAAGTGAAGTTGCACAAGATCAAATGTCCCCAGGTCATATAAAAAGGAGTGTGGAAAAAACTGAGGCAGGGAGGGATAAGGAGAAGTGATGCAGGTCCCATATCCATCTATAAATTTCTCAAAAGCAAATAAAAATAAGGAATATATATATATACACACACATATATATATACATACACACACACAAATGTATATTTGTTAAATAGTTATCCAAGTTCATAAGTCTTGGCTGGCAGCTAGTAATGTGTTGTAGTAAAATGGCAGCTGAAAGTACAGTTATAATGTTTACAGGGCAGCTGCCTGATTGATATACTCTGTCCATGGACAAAGTGATGATCATCACATTGCTAGTGGAACAACTTTCTAAAAGTTACAGTTTAAGTATCCTCCTCATTCTGACGTCTAACACAAAATGTGCTCCTGGATTCCTACTAATATTCAGTTGTCTCATGCAAAGAGTGAAGTCCAATTAGACTTTACACAGTACCTCTTGAGAGTGCAAGAAAGAGATAGGAGCTTTATCCACATACAGAAGTGCAGTCCTCAATAAGTGAGCTAGTAGGTACAGAAGGAGAGATGTAAAAGGAGAAAAAAGGGGTTGAAATTATTTAAATACAGTACTCATGCATGCAATTTTCAAAAATTTTAAAGTAACAAAAAAGAGTTTTCACTTCAACAACATTCCTAGACAAACTATACAGCTTTGGGCAAAGTGTCTAATTTTAGAATAAAAAGACTCCAGTTCTCTTTACTTCAGGTTTCACACCCATGAGAGAGAAAAGGAGAGCTGAATTAGCCAGTCTGTGACATGTCCACCACAGAAGTAGAACACAGGAATTGGCAAATTATGTCATGAAAGTCAATGCTGGTCAATGACCTAAGAAGAGCTTTCATATTTTTAAATATATGAAAAAAATTGAAATGGCAATCTTTGTGATATCTGAAAATTAAAACTAATTCAACAGAATCTATGAATAATGTTTTGTGAACAGACCCATGATGGCCTATTTTCTTTGAATCTAAGGCTGCATTCACAGTCAGACAGTGAAAAGACAGCTTGACTCTATGATTCACAAAACTTCAACTATTTATTATCTAGCCCCTTATAGAAATATTTTCCTATCTTTGCTACAAGAATAACAGCAATAAACTGCAATTTAGGAGTAAATAACTGCAATAGGTGTATATGCATATAATTTGAATACACATGTATATAAATATATTTATATCATCTGTTTAGTTGCCTTTCTATTTGCCTTGTATTCTATAAATACTTTTTAAATATTTTACTAACTTTAGTTTCCCAAGGTGCTTTTCCTTTTGCAGAGAACAGACTTATCAATTATTTTCAGTGTTGACAAGAGAGACTAGCTATAGCATACAATATATACTCTAGAGAAGAAAAGCAAAACATACAAGCAGAATAAAAGCTGATTTAAAGAAATAATCTACTGAAAATCCAACAATATCCCCAAATCACCTAGAGATTTTTTAATGAGAGAAAATTAAGTCTGTTTGTTTAAAAAATCTTGTAAATTACAAAAATCTTTAATTTTTATATTTTCCATTTGTTGTATAAAAGACTTGCCATTCCATTGTAGTAATACTCATAAATTAGCCAACCTTTCATCAGTAACAAAACATACTTAGCAATTATAGCTCCATTTTTCCAGTTCTAAACTTAGGAAACTGTCCAGTCCTACTCAAAACCATAATCTCTGAAAGCCTGCACCAGAACTGGACTATGGCAGTAGAGTAAGTTTGGTAGCATAGGGTTCAAATTTCTTTAGCTTTCAAGTCAAGATGCCATGTATCACAAACCTAAAATGTCTTTTTGTAAATCCTAAGCAGTAAAATGTACAATTATAAACTATGCACTATTGCATATATTATCTATTTGAAGTTCAAACACTTCTAAAAACTATGAGTAGTTCAAATATCCAAATTTCCAAATGAAAATAAATACAAAATACAAAAATATTAATTTTTACTTGATACATATTATAGCTTATAAGGTGCATAGTCATGAATTCTTAAAAGATATTTAGGACATTAAGAAAATAATCTTTCACAAAATTCCATCAGAGGGCTCTTCACTTAGATTTGTGAATTTGCTGTTTTAGTTTACATAAATTAGAACGGATTGTTCAACCATAACCAAAAAGCCATTCTCCTTCACGCTAGAACAAGAAGTTCACCCACAAAGTAGAAACTCACATTACTAACATGGCCAATCATTAGATAATTTGGGACCTGCATTATGTAAAACAAGAAAAAGAAAAGTCTGACTCTGTTGATAATCGGTTTGATTTGCAACTAATAAATTACATATTCAATAATTTTCTTCAAATGTAAGACTTCCCAGACAACTAAAATGGAAGCAAGATATATTGTAAGTCATGATTTTCTAACATTGAACTCATTCCTTACTACTCAGTTATTTTACATTTATTTAATCACTTTACAGCCAGATCCCAGGCCCCTCCCTCCTCTTACTTTATTACTTTTTATGTTGAATGTTTCTACCTATTCCCTCTTTCAATATTTGTTTTCTAGCTACCAATCTTCTGACAAATAAGTACAACACAGAGCTCCAATTTAGCAAACATGCACACAGGTATATGTGTGCTCAGACATACCTTCTCAATAGCAAATTCATTTGGTATAAATAACATAACCATAGCAAATTTTCATACTATGATGTCATAAGAGGATACAAACCATATTAGTTAATTTACAGGCATTTAAATGATAAGTTATTAATAAACATCTTACCAATTCTTACCCAGCACATCAAACACAGAAAAACGTATATTCTCATTTGGAATCAGAAACTGCAAAAGAAACTCTGAGATTCTCCAAAAAAAGAAATTCTGTAATTCATTAAGGTTCCTGTTGGATAGGACGGTCTCCGTGGGACAAGTTTTCCGGTAAAATGACTCTCGCTCCTCCCCTGACTGGAAAAGGTGAGGGAGTGTGCTGTCTGTACTGGCTTGTGTTAGTACATCATGTTTAAGCCGAAGACTCTGTAATAACCCACGAATGTTCAGCTACACAAATAGGAGTTAAGGGAAAGGGAAACCTAATTGTAGATGTCTTTATTCCTTAACCTCAGGACTTCAGAAGTGGCATGGGAGGGTATATTTATGGAAAGCATAGAAAAAATATGTTACTAGAAATGCCAGAAATGGAAAGAGTGAAGGAAAGTTGTGTTTATGACCATTTTGATTACAAACTAAGTTCTTCAGAGGCCTAAAAAAAACCTCAGTAACAAAATCCACACCCATGCAGCTGTCTAGGCTTTTATGTGACTGTCATTATGCATCCAAAAATGTGGTGGCTCTCTTAAAATGTTAGATTCAGGCTTGTCTACTGGAGCTGAAATTTGAAAAGAAAAAATATTTTTTATTTTAGTATAACAACAATTTAAAAAGTATTACTGTTTGTCTCTTAATGTACTTACTTAGTTTGTTCCTTATTTTCTTTCCATCAAGAAACTTGAGAAAGTAAGGAAATGTAATAGCTGTTCTAAATACACAGAACACAAGTTCAAAACAAAATTTGTGTTTAGAAAATGCATGTCTTGGGAAAGTTTCAATGACATGGTAAACTGGAGTGTTTTATTATAACGTAGATCGGCAGACACTAATCTGAAGCCTGGAGATATGGTTTAGGACCCCTTCAGACATAAAATAATAATTTTTAAATCAGGACACATAGATGTTGGTAAGCCCTCATTCATTTGAAATGTTTGACCTTTTAGAGTTTTATTGGGACTATATTTTAAAGAATAAATCCAGTATATTTTGTTTTGTGACAATAAAAGAATGTAGATACCACCACCACACCCAGGTGTTAATAGCTGTACATCTTAAAATGAAAAGTGAGTAACCATTTTATTTGAAAATGGAGAAACACAATATAAAACATGTAAGACATGGCTTTTAATGAGATTATACTTAATAGACTAGAACAAAACCTTTTACTTGCTTTTCAACATGAGAACATTTGGTTTTAAAACCTAGTAAAATATCAATGAAAGATACCATAATATGAAATACCAATAAATTTTAGTAATACTTAAGTATTTATTTTATTCCTACTCAGAAATAGAATATAAGAATAAGAAACTTGGAGCTGGAGAGATAGCTTCGAGGATAAGAGCAATGCCTGCTCTTCCAAAGGTCCTGAGTTCGATTCCCGGCAACCACATGGTGTCTCACAACCATCCATAATGAGATCTGGTGCCCTATTCTGGCATGCAGGCAAAACATTGTATAATTAATAAATAAATACTTTTTAAAAGAGTAAGGCCCTTACAGGTATATGTACAAAGTAGGAAATATCACCAAAAAATATTATGTTGATGATTTTAATGACAAACGTGTAGGGTTGATGGAGCTCTGTGCAGAAGCCATGCTTCGGAGCATTTGAACACTATTTAATAATAGCTAAGCAATATTCACTTAGTAGATCAATCTTCAGAACGTATTTTGAGATAAACTTTTATTTAATTTATATTAATTCTGGTTTAAAAACTACTTAATAAGGGTGGAGACATAGTTCTGTCAGTAGAGTATGTACATAGTATGTGCCAGACTTTATATTCGATCCCTAATAGCACATAAATGAGGTGACTATGGTCCACTGTAAACCTTGCAACTAGAAAGAGGAGATAGGAACACAAAACAGTCAAGATTAACCATGGCTACAATGGAGGTCTGAGGCCAGGTAGTGACAAGAAGCTGTTAAAAACATAAAAATCTTTTTAAAAATTGTGAGCTTCTAAGTAAGCAGTTAGACAAGCAAAGGACACTGCTACAGCACTGCAAGTTCCTTCCATTTCATAATAAAGTCACATAATGAAATGTACAAAATCATGAGAACAAAGTGTTCATCCCAGTGTCATTACAGTAATCCAAAATGGAAAATACAAATATCTAACAAGAAAAAATTTCTCTAATTATGTATACTGTGAAGATTAATAATAGATATGTATCATTATTTGTAGTAGTATAAAACTTCTATAACCAAGCTTTTCCATTTATTAGATCATTCATATGTATATTTATTTATAAAACTTTTTCTACGCACCTACTGATATCCACAGATTTATTTTTAGGGATACACCATAGAGGTCCTTGGTTTTCAAGAAGTACCATTTCAACAGATATTATATGTTTACAGACGTATCAAGTTCTGTGCTGGGTACTTAGGTTTAATTATACAACAGCAGTTCACAAAAAGGAAGGCTTGAAAAATATAACTAGAGAATTATGCTACTACATATATAGTGCAGCCAGCTACTGTAGATTGCACAGTGGAAGAAACCCCAGCAGAACACACATTTTGTGCAGTACTACAGACGTGAAATTAGAAATCTGCATATCTACTTAGATAGTTAGCTGTCTATCTGGTTGTCTCTAGGTTTGTATATACACATAAATCCATATCCATGTGGATGTATATTTTTACACTTTGATATGCTCACTCAAGCAGAAGTATAGAAATTTCTGGTAAAGGCATTTGAATTCTTTATAGAGTACTGCATGGGCTCTTATTAAAGCTTCATATGTGACTAATGGACTAGTCAACACTGAGAGCCAAAAGAACATGAGTTAGAAGATGATGAGCATCAGTGAACCTCCTTATGGAGATGGTTTCAAATGTGGCAAACTAGCTACTGGGGTAAATGTCCTCATTTTAGTTACAGACAGAATTCTGCCTTAAAATGAAGCTTGGAGGCAGTCAGAGTCGACAGCCAAACTCCACTAAGATACAGCAAGCAAATCCTCAACACTTCGTGCCTCACAAATATGTCTGCCAGCTGTATTGGGCCAGAAGACTAAAGATGATGCTCTCATGTTATAAAGAGTTTTGAGTGACTGATCAGGCAGCAAACTATCTCTGTGATTTTCTCATTTTCGAGGCTGATAACCTGCACTTCCTGTCTAGTCAGGTAATAAATTTTATTCTTTCTCAAGCCTCTGATGGGGTTTAAGACCAGATAGTTTAATTTTACAATTAAGCTTATTGTTTAGAGATAAAGATGTTTTTAAGTCTAGATAGATGTTTTAAGTTAATAGAGGTGAAATATGATAGGTATTAATTTACATTCAGAATTTTAGATTCACCAAGATAGGAAATCTGTTTTTTTCAAGGTTGCCAAATACAAATAGCCAAAAAAAAAAAAAAAAAAAAAAAACACTCTGAATGCAACATTTATATAATTCCTGATTGTTGTGTGGCTCTTCTTGCTGTAGGTAGTTTATTGAATATATGTGTAATAGTAAAAATGGATATGTAAAAAAGAAAAAATTTAAAAAGGAAAATACAGAGAGATCAAAGGTGGTGGCAAGCAGTGTGGACCGTGTTTAGAAACTCCAGTAAATGATTCAGGGAATTGCATGGAATTCTTGGCCAGGAACACCAAGCTCCCCACCTCACTACAGCGGGAGTACTCCATAGTTCAAAAGGACCAAAATACAGAAAACATGCATACCCCTGCACACGGGAGGAGCACAGATGTTCTTGGACAATAGTGGCAGCAGTGGCTGAGGTTTGCAGCTGGGAAGCCTCCAACAGAGGCGACTGGCATGGTAAACGGTGGGAATTGCTGCAGGAGAGGAGATTCAGTGCAATATTTGGGCTCCACAACCCTAGCTGAGCTAAGCATGTGGTTTGGGCCCTGAGACGCAAGCTCAACTCTGTACGCAGCTCACACCAAACTGGACTCGGTGTGTGGATTGGCGCCTGAGACCCTAGCTGAGCTCAGCGTGCGGTTTGGGCCCAGCATCACCAGCTGAACTTGGCCTGCAGTCCTGACCCTGATACTCTGGCTGGACTCGGTGCACAGTTTGGACCCAGAGTCCCTAGCTGGACTTGCTGGGCAGTTTGGGCCCAGAGACTCTAGCTAAGCCTGGCGTTCGGTCCCAGCCCTGAGACTGTTGCTGGACTTGGCATGCGGTCCAGGCCCTGAGACTCTGGCTGAACTCGGTGAGTTCAGTGAGTGGTTTGGGCCCATGACCCTGGTTGGACTAAATGCTAACTGGACTAAGTGCATGGATTAGGCCCTGAGACCGGTTTGGGTCCAGAGAAGTGAACTGGACTCAATGCTCAGGTTGGGTCCAGAGAAGTGAACTGGACTCAATGCTCAGGTTGGGTCCATAGACGCTAATTGGACTCAGTGTGTGCGCTACCGGGAACCACAGACTAGCAGAGCATCAGAGCTCCAGAACTAAGGAAATCTTGGAGAGACAGGGAGCAGAGTGGCCATCAGACTCCCTCCGCCCAACCTGCTTCAGTCCCTGGAGAGCTCCAGTGCTACAAGGGTAGCCAGAAGTCTGTGGACACCTTGGACTCACCCATTGCACATTCTGAGACCCAGGATGAATACAGAGGAGCTGGGGACCACTGGCTGTGAGTGATCCAAAACACATCCAGACCATCCTGCCTTCCAGACCAGCGAAGCATCAGAGCTTCCAGCCTAGGGAAATCGTGAAAAAATGGGTGAATATGTCCCCAGACTCCCTCCACCCAACTCTGGAAGCTACCTCCCAAAACCAGAGATGGCAAGATGCCTAAAGGACAACATAAAATCATATGCAAAAACAAAACAAAACAAAACAAAATAATATGGCCTCTCCAGATCCCAGCTAACCCAAAGAAAACATCCCAGAGAATTCAAACACAAGGGAAATACAAGAAAATTACCTCAAATCCTTAGAAATGAGGATGATAATGGAGGAAACAAATAAAATTTGTAATCAAATGCAGGAAGATGCAGCCAAATAGGTGGAAGATATAAAAGAGGCCTATAGAGAGGCACTGGGAAAATTTCAGGAAAATACAAACAACCAGATGAAGGAATTCAATAAAACAGTTCAAGATCTGAAGATGAAAATGGATTCAATGATAAACACACAGACAGAAGAAAAACGGGAATGTGAGAGCTCAGAGAGGAAGGCGAGCAACACAGAGGCTAGCTTTTCTAACAGAATCCAAGAAATGGACAAACAAATCTCAGGTCTCGAAGAGACAATCATAGATCTTGAAGCAACTACTAAAGAAAATCTATAAAAATCCTGACACATAACATCCAAGAAATCAAGAATGCCATGAAAAGAAGAAATCTGAGGATAACAGGCATTGAGGAAAGAGAAGAGGCCAGACTCAAAGGCCCAGAAAACAAACTCAACAAAATCATGGAAGAAAACGTCCCCAAATCTAAAAAGAGAGATGCCTATAAACATACAAGAGGCCTACAGAATACCAAATAGAATAGACCAGAAAAGAAAAACTTCCCATCACATAATAATCAAAACACAAAATATACAGAACAAAGAAAAATATTAAAAGCTGCAAGGGAAAAGGCCCAATAACATTTAATGGCAAACCTATCAGAATTACACCTGATGTCTCAGCAGAGATCATAAAAGACAGAGGGGCCTGGACAGAGGTCCTGCAAATTCTAAGAGACCACAGATGCCAGACCAGACTCCTCTACCCAGAAAAACTATGATAACCATTGACAGAGAAAACAAAATATTCCATGACAAAAACAAATTCAAACAGGTACCTATCCACAAATGCAGCTTTGGAGAAGGTACTAGAAAGAAAACTCCACCCCAAAGGGTCAAGCTACAACCAAAACTACTCAGGAATTAGATAACTATACCATCGCAAAAACACAACCACACAAACGCTCGACTGGAAACAACATCAAAATTAAGACTCTTAACAGTCACTGGTCATTAATATCTCTCAACATCAATGGTCTCCATTCTCCAATAAAAAGACACAGACTAACTGAATGGGTGCATAAACAAGATCCAACATTCTTCTGCATTCAAGAAACACATCTCACCCATAACGATAGGCATTATCTCAGGGTAAAGGACTGGGGAAAATATTCCAAGCAAATTGTCACAAAAAGCAAGCAGACGTAGCCATTTTTATCTAACAAAATAGACTTTCAACCAAAATTAATCAAAAAGAGATGAGGAAGGACACTTTATACTCATCAAAGGTAAAGTCAACCAAAATGGCATCACAATTCTAAACATCTGTGCTCCCAATACAAGGGCACCCACATTTGTAGAAGATCTATTAATGAAGCTTAAACCACACATCCATCCCCACACAATAATAGTGGGAGACTTCAACACCCCACTGTCACTTAAAGATAGGTCATTGAAACAGAAACTAAGCTGAGAAATAACATCATTAACAAATGCCATGAATCAAATGGATCTAACTGATATATACAGATCCTTTCACCCAAACAAAAAGGAATATACCTTCTTCTCTGCATCCCATGGGACTTTCTCAAAAATTGATCGCATAGTAGGTCACAAAGCAAGCCTCAACAGATACAAGAGGATTGAAATAATACCTTGTATCCTATCAGATTACCATGGTCTTAGGCTGCAATTCAACAACAACAGAAGTAAAAAAAGCCTACACATTCATGGAAACTAAACAACTGTCTACTTAATGACACCCGTAAATAAAAAAAACCACATCATCATCTCCTTAGATGCAGAGAAAGCATTTGATAAAATCCAACACCAATTCATGTCTAAAATTTTGGAGAGATCAGGGATACAAGGCACAAACCTCAACATAATAAAGGCTATAATACATCTAGCCAATGGCCAAAATCAAATTAAATGGAGAGATACTCAAGGAAATTCCTCTAAAATCAGGAACAAAGCAAGGCTGCCCACTCTCCCCAAATCTCTTCAATATAGTACTTGAAGTTCTAGCCAGAGGAATAAGACAACAAAAGGAAATCAAGGGGATCCAAATGGAAAAGGAGGGAGTCAAATTATCCCTATTTGCAGATGATATGTTACTATACATAAGTGACCCCCAAAATTCCACCAGAGAACTCCTACAGCTGATAAGCACCTTCAGCAAATTGGCTGGATAGAAAATTAACTCAAAAAAGTCTGTAGCCTTTCTATATAAAAATGACAATCATGCGGAGGAAGAAATTAGGAAAACTACACCCTTCATGTTAGCCAAAAGCAATATAAAATAATTAGGAGTTACTCTAACGAAGCAAATGGAGGACTTGTTTGAAAAAAATTTCAAAACTCTGAAAAAAGAGATTGAAGATGACATGAGACAGAATGATCTTCCTTGCTTGTGCATTGGGAGAATCAACAGTAAAAATGGCCAATGTACCAAAAGCAATTTACAGAACAATGCAATCCCTATCAAAATACCTACACAGTTTTTAAAAACATGGAAAGTTCTTTTTTTTTTTTTTTTTTCAATTCTCAACTTCATATGGCAAAACAAAAAACCCAGAATAGCTAAAACAATCTTGTACAATAAAAGATCCTCTGGAGAAATCTCCATACCTGATCTCAAGCTGTACTCTAAAGCAACAGTAATTAAAACAGCATGGTATTGGCACAGCAATAGGGTGGTTGGTCTGTGGAATCAAATTCAAGACCCAGAATTGAATCCACACACATATGGTCACTTGAATTTTGACAAAGAAGCCAAATCTATTCAATGGAAAAGGGATAGCATCTTCAACAAATGGTGTTGGTCTAGCTGGATTTCTACTTGTAAAAAATGCAATTGGACCCAAATTTGTCACCATGAACAAAACTCAAGTCCAAGTGGATCAAAGAACTCAACATGAAATCAGAGACACTAAATCAGTTAGAAGAAAAAGTGGGGAAGAGCCTGGAACACATTGTCACAGGAGACAACATCCTGAACAGATCTCCAACAGCCCAGGCCTTAAGGTCAACAATTAATAAATGGGACCTCAGGAGACTGAGAAGCCTCTGTAAGGCAGGAGATACTGTCAACAGAACAAAGAAACAGCCTATAGACTGGGAAAAGATCTTCACCAACCCTACATCTGACAAAGGTCTAATATCTAAAATATATAAGGAACTCAAGAAATTAAACACCACCAAACCAAATAACACAATTGAGATATGGGGCTCAGAACTAAACAGAGAATTCTTTTTTTTTTTTTGAAAATTTCTATTTTTATTTTTATTTTCTCTTGAAAATATCATCATCTGGTGGGAAAAAATTCTAGTCAAGAAACTCATCCAAGGTTTTCCAGGACACTGGTAATCCATCAGGCTTCCATTATTACTTGTTTTCAGGTCAAATTCTGGGCTACAGTACCAGATGTGCTCAAGGTCTGCTTTTTGCTTACAACCATACTAAATACTCCTTAAACAGAGAATTCTTAACAGAGGAATATCAAAAGACTGAGAAACACTTAAAGAAATGCTCAACATCCTTAGTCATCAGGGAAATGCAAATCTAAACAACTCTGAGATTCCATCTTACACGCATCAGAATGGCAAAGATCAAAAATTCAAGTGATACTACATGCTGGTGAGGATGTGGAGAGAGTGGAACACTCCTTCATTGCTGGTGGGAATGCAAACTAGTACAGCCACTTTGGAAATCTATCTGGCACTATCTCAGAAAAATGGGAATAGGGCTTCCTCAAGATCCAGCTATTCCACTCCTTGGAATATACCTAGAAGATGCCCCAGCACACAACAAAAACATTTGCTCAACCATGTTCATAGCAACCTTATTCATAATGGCCAGAACATGGAAACAGTCTAAGTGTCCCTCACTAGAAGAATGGATAAAGAAACTGTGGAATACTACTCAGATATTAAAAGCAAGGAATTTCTGAAATTTGTGGACAAATGGATTGAACTAGGAATGATTATAATGAGTGAGTTAACCCAGAAGCAGAAAGACTCATATGGTATATACTCACTTATATCTGGACACTAGCCCAAGTGGCATGTCACATGAAAGTCTTCAGTGACCAGGAAAGTGGGATAAAGGAGAGGACATCCTATTGGGACTCTAGGTGAGAGAAGCATGGGAGAATGGGGAAATAGAAGGATCCAGAGGGTCATAGAAACCTACAAGTAGAACATTATGATGGGCGGGTCAGGGCCCAGGGGTCCCGCTCAAACTATGACACCACCCAAGGACAATACGGGCAGTAAACTTAGAACCCCTACCCAGATCTAGCCAATGGAAAGGACATTCTTCACAGTTGAGTGGAGAGTGGGTCTGCCTTTCACATAAACTCTAATGCCCCATATTTGACCATGTCCCCTTTATGGGTAGGCCTGGTGGCACTCAAAGGAAGGATAGCAGGCTACCAAGAAGAGACTTGATACCCTATGAGCATATACAGGAGGAGGAGGTCCCCCTCAGTCACAGTCATAGGAGAAAGCAGGAGGGAGGAAGGAATGGGAGGAAACAAGAAATGGGATAACAATTGAGACATAATATGAATAAATTAATAAAATGTATTTTAAAAATAAAAAATTAAAACTTTAAAGAAAGAAAGAAAACACAATGTACTTGCATAAAAAATAATTATTTGTTGAGAAAAAATTCTGGGTAGATATGCAAGTGCATAAGCTTAGTTTGTGAATGATGAATAAGAGCTCTAAAAAACAATAAAGACTATAAACGTATAGAAAGCAAAAAAGTATAGAACTGAAACATAGATTTGTATTTAAATATGACTCTAAATGTATCCATGTTTTTCTTGAATGCTATTCATCTAATTAAAGTCATGAAACATGGAAAAAAATTTACAAAAGCAAACATTCCAAAATGCAAAAACATAACAAAAAGTCCCCCAAAATGGAAGTCTGTTTTGTTTTGGACAATTACTCTTGGGTAAAGGGCCTTCCTTAGAGTGTGGCTGTTATACCCAGTGATAATCCATTAGAGAAAACTGAATTTCCCTTTGCTAACAGGTATCTATTGCAAATACCTTCCTTGTTTAGGTGGGAACCATGTAAACATCCTCCTATCATTGTTGGGCCCCATTTAGTTTGGGCATGTACAGTTTCTGTGATTTCATATGTGTTTCAGTCCTATTGTATGTAGATGATACTGTTTTGGGGTTTGGTTTTTTCTGCATTTTTTGTTTGTTTGTTTTGAGTTATTCATCATATTTGGCTCTTACAATTCTTTCTCCTCTCCCAATAGATGTCTGAGCCTCAAGTGGCGAGGGCTTTGAAGACACGCAATTTAAGACTAACTAATGTCAAGTGTCTCACTCTTTGCTCATTGTCCAGTAGTGGGTCTCCGTGTTAATTCCCATCTACTACAAAAAAAGGGGTGGGCTTCTCTGATGAGGGCAGAGTAAGGCACTGAACTATGGGTGTAGCAATATATCATTTTGGAGTCATTTTATTGCTGTTACTTTCACAAATTAAAAGTAGTATGTTTCTCCCTAGGTCCGTGAGCTATGCAGCGTTAGAGTCCTGGCTACTTTAACAGTTTCAGGTCTCATCTCATGAGGTAGGCCTTAAACCCAAGTGTTTGGTTACTCCCACAACATATGTGGCACTATTGAACTAGTATATCTTGTGGGCAGCTCACCATTGTAGAACACAAGATTTGCAGCTGTGGCATACTGATAATTACCTTTTTCCTCTGGTAGTCTACAGAATAGCTTCCAGTACCAAGAATGCTCTTCAGAAAGGGTGAAATTTCTAGCTGGGCACCAAGTATACCTCTGTGTTTGATGATATAAATGTTGTCTTCAACAATAGGACCTTACCATCAAGTTGTGGAGAAAAACCAGTAGCCTTAGTAAAAGCCTATGATTTTGGTGGGGAGGGGTGTGGCATATGGAAACTTTTTGCTCAATGACTCAGCAAGCTGTAATCTATCCCTGGACCTGAGGGTTTTACTTGGTGTCTAGTTGTAGCATTATTCCCCTGTTATTTGGTGACAATTTGTATTTATTTCACACATGTATACAATTTAGTAAATTTTTATAGTAGTAGGTTTCTATATGGCTTTTCAAATGGCCTTTGGTGTTAGTTACCCCTTTCATAGTCCCTCCTTTACTCTGCTCTCTCAACCTCCCCTATTTAACACTTCTGTTCTCATTTTCCCTTTATCCCTTGATAACACTACATTCTATTTTCTTTTCCTTGTAAGATCCTTAGTACATATCTGATTCTATGATTCTTCAAATTATACCACACATTCAAAGCTAACATACACATATAAGAGAAAACACACAATTTGTCTTTTTGTGTATGGGTTACCTTACTCAGGATGATTGCTTCTAGTTCCATCTGTTTGCTTGAAAATTTACTAATTTCATTTTTAACAGCTGAATAACATTCCATTGTGTAAATGTGCCACATTTCATTATCCATTCATCAGTTGATGGACACTTAGACTGTTTGCAATTTCTTTTTTTTTTTTTTTTCAAGCCAGTCAGCCAGGCTTTATTTATAAACTTTGGGCAATGGGGAGGGCTCGTATTTTAATTTTTTAAATTATTTTATTTTTGTACATATACATTTATATTATCACACATATATGCACTAGATTACCTATGACAAGAAGAATCATGACACAATCAGGAATTATATAAATGTCACATTCTTAGTGTTTAGGTTATTTGTATTTGACAGCCTTGAAGAAGACATCTTTCCTATCTTGGTGCATCTAAATTTCAGAATGTAAATCAGTCTCCATCACATATTGTCATTATCAACTTAGAACACCTATCTAGGCCTAAAAACATCTTAACCCCTAAACAATTAAGTGTCATTGTAAAACTAATTTCTATCTATTATGAATAGAGCAGCAATGACCATGGACAGCTCTGTAGTGGGATGTAGATGACATATGCTTTTGGTATATGATGGAGAGTAGAATAGCTGGATGCTGAGGTTGATCTTCCTAAGAGGCAGCTGCAATGATTTCCATAGTGGCTGGACCAGTTTTTACTCCCACAGGCAATGGATAAGTGCACCCTTTTACTCACATCTTTGCCAGCCTGTTCTACCATTTGTCTTACTGATCTTGGCTATTCTGCTTGTGGTAAAGATGAAATTTCAAAATAGTCTTAAATTGCGTTTCCCTCATGGCTAAGGATGTTGAACATTCCTCTAAGATTTCTCAACCATTTCCTTTTCTTTAGAAAGGAATTTTCTGATCAATCAACCAAGCAGAAGTACATCTCCTGAATTCAAAATTAATTCCTACCGCTCCACCAACCAAAGGCCAAATCGTGTTCCCTTTGCAGAATGATCTTTCCAGGATGATTTTAGGGTCCTCCGGAGACATTTTCCAACAACTCATTGATTCATGGTGTTTTCTTGAGTTCAGTGGCCTTTCAGAGCCCACAGAAAAATTCCTAAGACCTATCTTGGGATCACTTAAAGGATAGATAAACTTTATTTTTAGTCTTCTCTTGTATTAATATCGACGAATGTAGACATTCCTTTACATTTTATAACTTAGCTTCTCTGTAATGTTACTGATCTACTCATTTTCTCTTTGGAGATAAATTAACTTTTCGCATTACCCTGGGCACATCCATAGCGAATTCAGTCGATTTTAAATCACTTTCCTAGTCATTGTTTTTCAAATGCTGCTTGAAAAAAAAAAAACCCTAAAATCAATAATTAATTTTGTTCAGAAAGAGACAGACAGAGGCACTACGCCAAATGTGCTGCTAAAGCCCTCAGGTCAGGCACAGGGTTTCTGGTCAAATGAGGGCGGGGCTGCGGTTGGTGGGCGGTTCCCTCGGGGACGTATGGGCGTGGCCTCATACCCCCACACTTTACACCTCCCCCCAAGTACCCCGCCCCTGGCGCTTGCCAGCCTCGGGCTCCGCTGCCCTGGCGGAGCCGGCAGTAAAGCAGAAAAGCGGAGCAAGGGGGCGGGGCCTCGGCACCCCCTCCATCCCTAGCTGCGCACCGCAGGGATGTTCCCGGCTCAGGAGGAGGCTGACAGGACCGTATTTGTGGGCAATTTAGAGGCCCGAGTGCGGGAAGAGATTCTTTACGAGCTGTTCCTTCAGGTACCGTCCGTGGGGAAGGCCGGGCGGCGGCTGTGGAGCCCCGGGACCCCGCCCCACGGGAGCATCGATTTCCCTTCCTTCACTGGGCACCCGAGTGTGCCGCCAAGGATGAGTGGCTCCCACGTCCTTCCTATGCAGCCCCGGGTGGGCAACGATCTCCCAGCCCCAACCCCCAGCCTGCCAGCCCCAGGCGAGGCTCCCGGAGCCTCTAGTGGCCTGGACGTGTTGCGGGAACACAAAACAACCCGGTCACTGTCCTCGTGGAATAGTAAGCACCCTTGTGTCCAACCTGAAAAAAATGGTACCTGAGTGAAGGGTCCGTCTCTTGAAAAACCCTTCCCAGGCCACCACCCTTCCTCCCAAGTCTTGTGGTGGGCAGAGCGTTTTTTAGTTCTAGAATCATACAAGTGATTACTGAAATGCTAGGCAGTAAATTTACCATGACTAACTAATAAATTGCCTGGTCATGCCACTGTATTTCGTACTCGGACCTTCAGGACTTTTCTGAGGACTGATAAACACAGGCCGAGGTCCCACTTGCCAGAGAGGGGTGTCTTTAGCCACTCGCCTAATTGGCTAATGACTGGGAATTAAGGAGCAAAATGAAAGTGCAGAGAACAGACTCTAAAGGGAGAAATCAAAACTGTTTCCCATGAATTACGTTAATCTGCAAATCAGACATGTAAAAAAAAAAAATAAGAAGAAAAAGAACAGTTGAAAGTGAGAACACAGTGAGGATGTGGGTCTTCATTTGAGTCTCAGTGTGTGGCGTCCTTAAATGTCAGATGGGAGTAATAGGGTCTGAAATGTAATGTGATTGCCAGAAATAAGCTTAGCTTTGTGAAGGAGCTACGGCCTGCGCTGTTGGGCCTAAAATTGTTATTACTAATCATGTTAATTGTTGTTAATAAAATAATCAAAAGAAATGGAGAGTGACTTCCACTATCAAAATAAGGAGAAATTCTCAGCAACACAATAACAGATGCCTTTCTAGAGTGAAATGTGGGTACCAGCTGGGAAAGGAATTTTTTTTTTTTTTTTTAATGTTTAAAGGACTAAAATTTGTTTCTAAACTGAAGTATTAAGAACGTCTTTGCTACCCATGGATGCTGAGGCTTGGTACATAGCAAAGATTCTCTGCAGATCTCTCCTCCTAAACATAAAATTTTTTATTATTTAAAAATATTAAGATTTTAAGACGTTTGTCTTTATCCATTGCCATTTTAAAGTTTTCCCTCTAAAAACACCATTATCTATTTTGTGACCTAATATGACTTGAAACTCACTGTTCAGAAGTAGAGTAATTTTAGCTCCTCCATGAAGCTTTCTTCCTGCAAAGGAGGAGAGATGGCTTGTGGGATTACAAATCCCCTAAGAAGGCGCTCTCTAGTAAGTAAGTACTAGGTCTGCCTCAGTCATGTGCATACACAGAAGACAATATACAGTATTGCCTTATCTCTTTTTATGATTTCCTTTTCCTACTAAATTAAAATTTAAATCCCATTTAACAAATCAGGCAATAAGCCTAAGTTTTTATTTTGCCAAGAGAAACACTGTTGAAAGACTTAACATCAGCAACATAAGGAAAACCTGAACGATTTGACAGCTGTTCTGAAAATGTCTCATTCTGACTTTTAAAAAAGTTTGAATAACATACTTGTTGATATCAGAAAAGTTTGTTGAATTTTACCTTTTAAAATGCTCTGGAAAAACTAGAAATGTAGTTCTATGGTTAGCATTTCCTTTACATTCATAAGATTCTAGGGTCAGTTTCTAACACTCAGGAAATAGGAATTTTGGCATATGTATATAAGTAAATTTTGTCTGTGTATGCTACTATTTATTTAATGTTAATAGAAGAAAATAACAAGGAAACAATAAGTCATTTTTCTTTTATTACTATGCCATTTTTAATAATTTATTTCAAAATTCTGAATATCTTTTTAAAATTCAAATATGTTTTTATATGTCTTTCCCTTTAACCGAGAAGTACTAGAGCAGAGGCTTATGAAGGGAAGATGGTGGTTGTGGTTTCAAATGTATTGAATGTGGAGTTCTATGACACAGCATCTCGAAAGGCTGTCCTCATAGAAGAGGCAGCAATGGGGATCTTGCTAACTTCAGCCTATTCAAACAAAAAGGAGCATTCCGAGGGGAAAGACTGAAGTCCGAGGTACAGCACCACTGTAATAATGGAAGTACTTTCTTATGGATGAAAATCAAATGCTAATATGTTTATGCAGCTCCACAGAGAAAAATAACTACTAAAGTATGCAGCTCTAAGTCAGTTCCAGTCTTTGTGAATATATCCTCTAATCATGGTCACTAATTGATACAGTTTTTCCATCAGGTGTGATTAACAACGTTCTCCAATACTTTGGAGTTTTTTGTTTGTTTGTTTGTTAGTTTGTTTGTTCTATAATATTTTGGCTCTGCTTCTCTGCTTTGTGTTACCTATTACAAGTTGTTTTTTTTGTTGTTGTTGTTTTTTTTTGTTTTTGTTTTTTTTTGTAGCTACGCATTCTGAAGCCTACAATTTGTTGTACTTTATTCTGTTTGAATAGTTCACCATGCAATACTATTTTTAGTTGTTGCTTTTTAAATTGTTCACTTTTATGAAAGGTTATGAAACAGTGCTACTAGAACAAAATGCATAATAGATTTAGTTTCCCTTCTAAACACTGCCTGGTATGTACAGGTGTGCTTGCTTGCATGCACACGTATGTACATACATTCCTGTACATGAATGTGCATGTGTGAGTCCTACCACATGCTTATGGAGGTCAGAGACACTTCCAATGTTGTCTCTTGACTGTCCCCTGTGTGTGAAGCATTTTTTTCTGTCACATACCCCAGGCTCACTGGACCTCTAGCATCGAGCAATTTGCATTTTGATGATTCAAACTCAAGTCCTTACATCTGCATGGCACCACTTTAACCCACTGCCTCAGAGGTCACTAACCAAAGTGAATCTTGGTAAAGTGAGCTTATGCATTTTGGCTTTTTTATAGCTTAGGACAATAAAAAATGTCTCTGTCATCACTGTTAAATTTTTTTCAGCATTTTCTTAACAGAAGAAATGAGTCCATGATGTCATGTTGCCATCCTTTTTTACCATAACTTAACCAATATTATTTTCTCATTACAATTTAATTTTCAGTTAAATCCTGATAATATTTCTGGAGAGGTAGTAGTATTTTAGTGTAAGATTCAAAAATTCTCTGGGATGATTTGTAAAGCCTAATCTAAGGATAGTCTTTCTTTTTAATATTTGAACTATAATCTATAAGTTCCTTTTCCATAATTGTTTTTGATAAGTTGGGAAAGGTGCATAGCTGTGTTGTTCTTTAGGAAAATGTGTTATTTGTGGAGCTATTGATGATTATCCTTTATTTTAGTCAAACCTGAATATATTTGGTTTAATTTAGTGCAAAAACAAAGTCTTTGGATTTATGAGAAAATAATTTTTTGAGTTTCTTACAGGCTGGGCCACTAACCAAAGTGACTCTTTGCAAAGACAGAGATGGAAAGCCAAAGTCGTTTGGCTTCGTCTGCTTCAAGCATCCTGAATCTGTGTCTTATGCCATAGCTCTGCTGAATGGAATTCGTTTGTATGGGAGACCAATTAACGTGCAGTATCGGTTTGGTAAGTTCTCTCATTGATCAGCCTTCAAAAGTGAGCTTTGCTGGTCCAATTCTCGGGCCTTAAGCATCTTGTCTTCTATGTAGTGTAGGGCCGTGGTTCTCAGCCAGGATAATGATGTGAGCCTTTAATACAGTTCTTCACGTTCTGGTGACCCCCCATGCATAAAATTATTTTTGCTGCTATTTTATAACTGTTATTTTGCTACTGTTATGAATCATAATGTAAAATATCTGATATGCAACCCCGAAAGAGATGTGACCCACAGATTGACAGCCACTGCGTTAGGGCAATAAAATGTATCTTTGTTATTACTGTCTTTTTTTTTTTCAGAGAACATATCTAATGTTTAATGTATAAACTATTCACATTGCTACCATATTTTCAAACCAAACGCATCTTTCCTTAATTACAACTTTTACAATTCTTTTTCAACCTATAAAGGCTGCCAGTGTCTTGAAAATCTATATGAATTAGAAACAAATAACTCTAAACTTTATATTGCAAGATTGTTTTACCTTGTTTACACTTGTTGACCTATTATCTGCGAGAAACTCCTTCCCAGTTAGTTTTTCTTAGGAAACCATCCTATGCACATTGCTAGGGCGTGATTTTAAAATGCTAAGCTCCAAAGGACATTTGTTACACATGTCATGAGCTAGTCATTTATAGTGAGAATCCCACAGAATGTTTGCAAGCTCACAGGACCAACAGAGGACATCCAAATAGCCCCGTGGACTCCCAGGGTGGTGCTGGCTTATTAATGTTATTATTGCTGTTATTTATTACTCACTATTTATCACTACAGTCAACAATAACAAAACCCATGTCTTACTTTCGAAAAATGAAAGTTGCATCTGCCTTTCTCCTTGCCACCTCATCCAGCTCTGTCAATTAGTAGAATAGGCTTGGGTGTGTTAGATTCTGACGCATCCAGCATAATGTTGAATTGGTTCTTATCCATAATATTTAGGGAACTTGTATCTTATATTCTACAAGCAAGTAAAATGATGATTTGCCATTATTAGTTTACAGCAATATGGAATTAAACATTGTATACCTTACATAGTCTCAAGCCTGTGTAATGTTCATATCTGTTCATGGCTTTTGGGAAAAGTATAATTTTCATAGTCATTTTAATCATGAACAAAATTTGTAAATATTGCTCTAGATATAAATTATATATGTGTGCAACACTAGTGCAGAATTTTGAGTCAACACTATATGTTAGAAGAGTAAGGTTTTTATGTTTGTCTTGGTTTGGTTTTTACTAAATAACATCTCATTATAAGTGTCCCAAGCTGATCTGAAATCCTGGAGCATCTTTCATCAGTCTCTGAAATGCTGAAATGTAGGCCAGAACCTCCAGACTTAGGGTTCTGAATGACTCTATGACTTAATGCTAAAATGTTCAAACTCCAAGTAACTATGTCATGAAATAATATTTCCTTATTCTTTATTTTCTTTAATTGGCTCATTAAAGGGAGTTCTCGCTCTTCTGAACCAGCTAACCAAAGTTTTGAGAGCTGTGCTAAGATAAATTCACACAGCTTCAGGTAATCAAATGCATGTTTTTGAATAAAGTATTGACTATTATTATCTTAATATATTAGACATGGCAAGTACATTAAAGGAACAATGTAAACACAGAATGTTTTAGTTAAACTGTAAAGACATTTTTAAACTAACATAACAAAATATCTACTTTTAAGCTAGTCTTCTCGCAGTGATTTCAAATCACTTGCTTTTTTTTTAATATTCATATCTGAGTCTTTCTTGAGTTATAGCATGATCTAATGAATTCTGTATAGGAAATCAAATATGGTTCTATATATTGTGGCTTCAACATTTTATAGTTAAATAATTAATGGAATACTATGTCATTACATTATCAGAGAAGTAGCTCATAATCTGTGTGTGTTCAAAGTAGTTCATGTCAAAGGCTCCCAGAGGATCTTCTCTTCTACTTATTTACACATTTGTTTTTTCTAATGAGTAAATGACATTTGTACCTAGGAATTTTAAGATTTCCTTGCTTCTCCTCTTTTGCAAAGGAACGATGAGATGGTAGGAAGAGCTCCCTTTCCCATGCAGTTTTTCCCAATTATGAATGCTGCCTTCCCTCAAGAGTATTTTTTCTTTCAGAAAATGGTAAGTGTGAAATGGTAAGTGGTTTGATATATAATTTACAGAAAATAGGAAGGAAAGCACCATTCTTAACATTTGGTGTTAAAACATAAACCTGGTATCAATACAGGCAGTGCTCCAGTACCTGCTCAGACCGGGTCACAAGAAATCCTGTTATGGGTGGGATTTCAATGACATGCCTGTGCTCTGCAGTTAAGGACTGAGGATAGAGAGGACAGATGTAACCAGGCTAAATTTGAGTGCCAAATGCTCATCAAAGTGGCCATTTCTAAAGATGTTCTTAAGAATAACAACTTTTAATCAATTTATAATATTTGTGTCTGAGGTTGTCTATCATAATTAAGTATTTTTGTCTTAGAAGGCACTTGAAATGGTCTCGATTACTAGAAGGAACCACCTCATTTTTTTTAAACCTCTCATCATCTTTACCCTAGAAATCTAATTCCTGGTATTTGACTTTAGAATACTTTCCTCACAACTCTATTTTATAAGTAAAATAAGATAAGTCCTGTGGATATTGTTTATCAAACCCAAGAGTACAGGTTTGCTACTGACATGTCTGAGACTGCTATTTATTTATTTTTATTTTATTCGGAGGCTGATATGTTTGGGAATACCTAACATATGTAAGCGTTAGACGTTTACTAAGTATCCATTTTCATTAGTAAGCAGTCAGGAAATTTCCTGTAAAATAATGCTGTCGCTGTTGGAGAAAACTTTTTAAAATTATAGCTAGATGTATATCAGCAAGGAATTCTTATCTGCTAGGAGAAAGTCTCCCCAGAATCTTTTATGTCTTGTTCAAGCTGGCTTTGCAGCAGAAGACTCTCATGTTACGCCATCATCTGATTAAAGTCGCCAGAAATTTCAGTTCACTAGTTAAAACACAGGATCCCTGTGTCCATCTGAAGAGTGACAGCTCTTTACATCTGCACCTAAAATACTTTCATCATCATTAGAATTTAAAAACAGTACTTGAATCACATATTGGGAAGTTTATATATATATATACATATGTGAAGCAAATGGAGAATGCATGGTAGTACGCTTTTTACCTGTTACAAAATTGTATGAAAATCTACATTATTATAGTCAAGTAATTACAATGACAATTTACCTTCCACATAGAATAAACTGTGGCATGCCAGGGAGATTTATTTACCTTAGTGGTAGAGTGCCTGCCTATCAAGAGAAAGGTCATGCCATCAATATTCCAGCTCTGAAAAAAATTTATTTAATAATTTATAATGATAACAGGTTTTCTTTTTTTCCTTTTTTAATTAATTCATTCATATTACATCTCAATAGTTACCCCATCCTTTGTATCCTCCCATTCCTCCCTCCCTCCCATTTTCCCCTTACTCCCTTCCCCTATGACTGTGTGAGGGGGATCTCCTCCCCCTGTATATGCTCATAGGGTATCAAGTCTCTTCTTGGTAGCCTGCTATCCTTTCTCTGAGTGCCACCAGGCCTCCTCATCCAGAGGACGTGGTCAAATATGGGGCACCAGAGTTCGTGTGAAGGTCAGATCCCACTCTCCACTCAACTGTGAAGAATGTCCTGTCCATTGGCTAGATCTGGGTTGGGGTTCGAAGTTTACTGCACGTACAGTCCTTGGCTGGTGCCATAGTTTGAGCAGGACCTTGGGTCCAGATCCTCCCATCATAATGTTCGTCTTGTAGGTTTCTAGAACCCTCTGGATCCTTCTATTTCCCCATTCTCCCATGATTCTCTCTCACCTAAAGTCCCAATAGGATGTCCTCCCCTCTGTCCTACTTTCCTCGTAAGTGAAGACATTCATGGGACATGCCCCTTGGGCTAGTGTCCCAATATAAATGAGTGTATACCATATGAGTCTTTCTGCTTCTCGGTTAACTCACTCATTATGATTATTTCTAGTTCAATCTATTTGTCCACAATTTTTGGAAATTCCTTGTTTTTAATAGCTGAGTAGTATTCCATAGTGTATATGTACCACAGTTTCTTTATCCATTCTTCTACTGAGGGACACTTAGGCTGTTTCCATGTTCTGGCTATTATGAATAAGGTTGCTATAAATATGGTTGAGCATATGTCCCTGTTGTGTGCTGGAGAATCTTCTGGGTATATTCCAAGGAGTGGAATAGCTGGGTCTTGAGGAAGCCTTATTCCCATTTTTCTAAGATAGTGCCAGATAGATTTCCAAAGTGGGTGTACTAGTTTGCATTCCCACCAGCAATGAAGGAGTGTTCCTCTCTCCCCACATCCTCTCCAGCATGTGGTGTCGCTTGAATTTTTGATCTTAGCCATTCTGATTGGTGATAACAGGTTTTAAATGACAATGGCCTAGATGTCTATTGGGATAAATAAATACACTCTTTTATCTGTTTATTTTTCCTTTTATATTGTGTCAATAAGCCACCTATGTGCTTTTCCATGATATTGCTGCTAGACACTGGTATAAGCTACGTGGCACCTTTAGTCTTTGTGCCTCATGTTAACCAGAGAAAGAAATGTCCGCAGCCCCTGTACAATGCACAGTTGCTGTGTTATACCCAGGTACAGCTCAGCCAGTGGCTGGCTGCACGTGCTTGTGAGGGGCTAATGTCTTTCAGCATTTTGCATGTGTGTTCATGAATGTCTTCTCTTCTCAGCACTGGCACACACAAGCTCCAGTGCTGCCGCCTGCTTTCTATGACATGACAGCTCCTCTACTTCCCAACTGTGCATCTGGGTCTTGCTCCTTAAATCCTGCTCCAGAACTAGAGGCTGGACCCAGCTCCTATGAATGGACTCACCAACAACCGAGTGACCCTGACCTGTATCATAGGAATAAACGAAAGAGGCAAAGGCAAGCCAGCGACAGCGGCAGTAGCTCAGAAGACAAGAGAGGAAATGAAGGTAGCCAAAAATGCCGGAAGTGTAAAAAGAAGAAAAGATACTAGTGAACCAAATCTGTACTGCTCTCAGTTCACCCTAGAAAAAAGAATCTGTTATACCAAATGACCAATTGCTTCTCCATCTTGTCTTTTCTTAAATATATGGAAATATGACTCTGTGGTTTGCTATTCAGTTTGCTATTGATGCACTTGAATTATAAAAGGCTTTGAACAATAATATAATGTACTACTTTTGTATTTTCAAGGTTACCTTTGTCTCATTATCAAGTAGAATACACTTTGCATCAACTTATTTTAGTGTTGAGGATGGAATTTCACTAGTAAGGCCACACTCTCACCTTGAGAGTTAAACTTCATGCTCTCCTTAAAGTATCCCCTAAGGTGGGTGGGCTGGCCTCAGAAGTGCATCTGTAGGTTGCAGGGGGGACTAATGAGAATAATTCAAAACAGTGTGTTCTAATGGATATGCAGCAAGGAGGTTTCAGTTTGTATCTGACACTTTACTTGTTATATCTAAAGATGATATCCCTGAGCACCGCTACCAGGTTGATTTCATGTGACCATGACTGTGATACCAAAGGAAAAATAACTGTCAAGTTCTCAGTATCATATGCTTAAAGGGAATGCCATATGATTAGTCACCGTTTCTATGATTTTATTTGGTATAACATCTCTATACCTCGCATTTATTGCTTGTAATGAAAATCGGTTGATGGTGTCAGTATCTACTTTCTACTTCTGCCAGCAAAGGTGGGAAGGATACAGTAGTAAGTGTGTGAGTTGCCGTGATGAGCAAGTGTGTAGAATGGTTTTGCGTCACTGTATATTTAATGCCTGCTGTCCAAGTCTATATTTCTAACTCACTTAGTAGGAGATAAATGGACAACATGTAAAATGGATGATGTATCTCAACACTTTTGTTAATTTAATAGCTTGACGTAAACTAAACTGATGAATTTGTTGTTTGTTAAAGCTAATTGGGGGAAATCAGGCAAACCCGTTTGTAGTTATCTACTCAGTTCAATAGGGAAAAACACATATGGGTGTCACTTTTGCATGTTGCTTACGCTTACATAGATATTATTTATTTAAAAGAATAAAAATATGTATAACCAGACAAGGAAATGAGTTTCACTCTTGATAATAGGTATACAAGATAATGATGGTTATAACAAATACCATCCTCATGGTATGAAAACCTAATACCAGCTGCATGGAACTTCAACTTGGTTTTATATTGCTCAATATTTAAGTTTAAAAGCATTAATTTTTCTTTTAAATTCTAATTTTGACAAATTGAAATCATTGCCAAGTTAAAATTCATTCTTTCATAATTAGGTAGTTACATCTTTAAACACATTAACATCATCTTCAGTTTTCCTCTAGCTAGGTAACTTACCATAGATATGAATTAGGCCATGTGATGGGCAATCAGCAGAGCTGTGCATAAGAATGCTTCTTAGGAACTAAGAATGACACATGTGAGGAAGTCAGATTGAAGTAGAACATGATCTAACACGTCACAACTGGAGAATGTTCTTGTGATTCCTCCATCACAGACAGAAAACTAACTCCGAATCAACTCCTAACTAGTCCTCCATTCAGCTAAGAAGAATGCTCGGAAAGCCGCTTTCACTGAGGTGTCATTCTTTGTTAAGGACTATAAAACTTACCTTAACCTGCTAATATCTAACCCAACCCTAAAATTTTGTCATGCATTTTCCAATGCTAAATTCGTGGGTGAAGAATTATTAATCTTGTTTGTCTCACAAGGTTTTCTCTTCCCACTTTAATCTTCCAATCTCAGAATCCACTTGAAATGCTAGGAGAAATTATTAATCTAAAAAATGAAACTGGACACTTTACATATTCTCACACTCAACTTATTTAATTAACTTTCAATATACCAGGCAATGTCCAAATAGGGAAAACTGCCACTAGAAATTAGTGGCAAATAAGCCCTCAATTTGACAGAAATGACACATGCTGTGCTGTGGTTTAGCTGTTTAGAAAAAGGCACCTACAAAATTGAATGCAATTGAATGCAATTATATGCAATATTTTGTAACAATATTAAAAATACTGTGGCAATTGATTTTTTATTGTATATGGCTTAAAATACTAAAAATTGTTACACATTGTTTCAGCCCTGCCCAGGCTAAAAATATTATATGCAAATATAGCCTCCGTTTCTTTATTGTATGCCTATTGATCTCTATCAGCAATATTTCCAACATTGTGCCTAGGTTCCCCCCTCCCCTGCCCCTGATCTATTAAACATATTCACTTGGCTGTCTCATTAGCAACACAAACGTTCTATTCTTAATTTTCTCCAAAGGTTTCTCCTTTGCTCAGTTTTGGTTGATGTACTCCTATCGAATAGTTTTTTAAGATTCCACGGGGAACCTTGCCTCAGGGACTTACCTTAGGCCCTGGTCATGCTCCCATTGCACTGAAATAATGTTGATGCCAAATATGTGTCAAAAATAAAAATAGGCTGTTATATTTTTACATGAGCACACTGAGGCTCCTACAATCCTTATCAGAAGTTAAACTTAGCGGTTTCTTAGGGCTTTGAAGGCTCTTGGACTAGAATATCCTAAACTTCTTATATGGTAAGTAGTGGTGTTATGGGTATGGCTATGGTGCTTAAGATTGTTAGAGAGGGTAGTAAAGGTGAGGTTTTGGGTTTTAGTTGTTGAGGAATAAGTTTTGAGTTATTGTTAGTTGGAAAGATGGTGAGGGAGGTTGAGTAGATCAGGCGTGTGTAGAAGAACAGATTTAGTAGTGCTATTAGAGCAATTAGGCTAGCTATGGGGATGCTGTTGTTTTTTAGTAGTTCGTTGATGATGAGTCATTTAGGTATAAATCCTGAGAGGGGAGGAAGTCCTCCTAGGGATAGTAGGATAGAGGCTACTAGTGGTGTTATTATAGGGTATTTATTTCATGATAGGGATATGGAGTTAATTGTGTGGGAGGATGGTATTAGGATTAGGAATATTGAAGTTGTTATTAGGATATAGATAATGAGGTTTATAAGGGTAAGGAGGGGGTTGTAGGGTAGGATGGCTACTATTCATCCCATGTGGGCGATTGATGAGTATGCTATGATTTTTCATATTTGAGTTTGATTTAGCCCTCCTCATGCCCCTATAAATACTGAGATTATTGAGATGGGAGTTATAAGGTTGGGGTCTAGTAGTTCATGAATTTGGTAGAGGATGGATAGAGGAGCGATTTTTTGTCATGTTAGTAGGATTAAGCCTGAGTTTAATGGAGCCCCTTGGGTTACTTCTGGGAGTCATGTGTGGAAGGGTGCTAGACCTAGTTTTATTATTAGTGCAATAAAGATTGTAATTATGGTAAATTTATTAGTTTGTGGGTGTAAGCTTCAAGACCCTAGTTGAATAAGGTTTATAGTGATGGCTATTAGTATAATTATTGAAGCTGTAGCTTGTGTTAGGAAATATTTTGTGGCAGCTTCAGTTGATCGTGGTAGTTTTTTGTACATGAGAAGGGGGATCATGGCTAGTAGGCTTATTTCTAATCCAACCCATATGAGAAGGAGATTTGAGCTTAATATTGTTACGATTGGTCCTAGTAGGATAGTTAGGTAGACTATTAGAAGAGTTAGGGGATTTATTAGTATGGGAGGGATTTAAACCAACATTTTCGGGATATGGGCCCGATAGCTTTGTTAGCTGACCTTACTTTGTTAGGATGGGGTGTATAGGTAGCACGTAGAATTTTGAGTTCTTAAGTACAGGTTCGATTCCTGTTGTCCTAGAAATAAAAGGATTATGACCTTTATTATTTACTCTATCAAAGTAACTCTTTTGTCAGACATATTTCTAAGTGTAGGGGGGGATACTTGAGAGGAAGATTGGTAGTGAGATATATCACATGCAGAGTGCCAGTGTGAGGGGTAAAAAGTTTTTTCATAGGAGATGTATTAGATGATCATATCGAAATCGAGGGTACGAGGGTATGGTTTACATAGCTGCTATTCTCATGTTTAACTTGAGTAGTTCCCTTTCCTGCCTATTCCTGCGAAGAAAAAAAAAAAGCTGGAGGATTGCTCAATTCAATTGCCGAATGCCCCCAAAGTCTATCTCTGCTTCTAAACACTAAGTAAAGCATCAGAAATGAGCATCTTGTTCATTTATTTATTACATATTTAAAAAGAGGATTAATAGCCTGGGCTTTATTTTGGTAAAATGATGGTTCAAATACAAACTCTTTTAGAAATTTTATTTTACTACAGATAGCCCAAAGAACATCTTTTTTGTTTTGTTTTTGAAATTTTCACACACACGCACACGCGCGCGTGCACACACACACACACACACACAATTAAATATTACTACATCTTCTCCCTCCAACCCCCCCTCACTTAGGAAGGTTAATAAAATAGTGTTTATTTGAACAATATTAGTGAATATCACCCACTTACTATTAGGGTTATAAAGTTTTGAATTTTACATCTATATGGATTGAAATAACAGTTACCACAATAATATACACTAGGGTGACAATGTTTACCTGTGTTCTAACTTTTATTTTCAAAATTCATTGTAGTACATTGTTTAGTGTACTGTGTGCCACCCAGACATAACCCTGGGAACTGTTATAGAAAGTTCTCACTATTCAATTATGTTTAAATGGACCTGTACTCACGTGTGCACATGCGCATGTGTGTGTGTGTGTGTGTGTGCGCGCGCGCGTGCCTCTGCATGCATGCGTGTGTACATATGGAGGCCCTAGATCCAGATTATATATTTTCCTTAGTTGCTTTACAAATTACTTTTTGATGCAGAGTGTCTTGCTGATCTTGGAACTTACCCAGTTGGCATTAGCTTGCAAGGCAGCTTCCAAGATGGCCTGACTCTGCCTCCCAGGACTAGCATTACAAAGATTCTGTGTTTTCTATCATGAATAGTCATCATTAAGAGGATCAGTCATCAATGAATAAGTGTCCTCACAACATTAATTTTGATATGGAAAGCTACATCACTGAAAAAATATGACCCCCCCCCAATTCAAGGACCTGTGTAATCTCCAGACAGAGGGCAGCTGGAGAAGTGGTGGGAGAATTCAGGACAATGGTGTAGCATGGTAGAGGTAAACAGAACATGCCATAGGAATTTATAGGAGGTTCTAGTCCTTGAGAAAAAGTGAATCCTGAAAGGAGCAGAAATTGTCAAACTACTCACAGTAAGGCGTGTTCGCCGGCTTCCCTATAAAATCTGAATTGCTCCACACTGTCAGTTCTGTTCACCCAATTTGGGGAAGTGGCTGCAAGTTTTATGTCTGCAAAAGTCTCTGTCAACCCATCCCCTTAAGTATACTTAAATGTTGAAAGCCTTTCTGTCCTTACTTTCCCCACGTTCTGTTGTTTTGTTTTGTTTTGTTTTCTGATTTCCTGTTGTTTTGTTTTTCTGTTACTTATACTTATTTAATCAGTTTTTTAAATGAGACTATAAAACTGTCTTTCAAACAATATGACTGGTAAAAGAAGAAACAATTGTACTAATTTGTAACATTTTTTAACTTATATGTGTTTTTTAACTTTATGTGTGTTGAAGACAGCGCCCAATTTTTTTTCTACCCAGAACACAGGAGTTTGATCACTGTCATTAGTATTTAGTCAAACATAACATTTTTTTGAGTGTCTGAGTTTTAAGTCATAATTGGAAAGAATTGTGATAACCAACAGTTTATTTTTAAAAATACATCATCACCTAAGATGTTCGCAGCTTTAATTTACATATAGCTTCTTGTGTAAACATATTAGGATATAAGGAGACTTTTGAAGGCTGTTACAAATATATCCTTTGAACATTATAATACCAAAACTGTAACAATGTTAGGGATTAGACAACCCTATGGGACATTCAGTCCAGAGGAAAGGATGAGTGTTTCAATTCACTAGATGTATTTCCCACCCACTAGAATGACGACCTGAGTCAGAAATTAAATCAGAAGGGCTAACATAGTGGCCCCTGGGTAAGAGCGTTGAACACTGAGCCGGAAAACCTGGCTTTGATCCCAAGGACCCAGAGTGGAAGGAGAAAGCAAGGCTATTGCAAATAGTCCGCTGGTACACATGTGATCAGTCACACAACACACACACACACACACACACACACACACACACACACACACACAAACTAATATACAGATAAATGTATTTCAAGGTGATTGTATTATCTTATTTGGATCTGTAGGGTGAGCTGGCAGGAGAAAAACCAAAACGAACGTACCTGATGCACAAATAGGGACATCAGGTGGGATAGATTTCAAGATGACAAAGTAAGTTGCATGAAGATGACCACACTAAATTTCATTTCAGAAGAAAAGTTTTATTTTAAATATCCAAGATGAGAGAGTTAAATCCTAGCAAAATTAACAAGTTAATGGTAGGAAAACAAAATACATAAAAAGAAAGTTAGGAAACTTAAGGCATGATTTAAGGGTATTTTGAAGCTTAAAAAGCAACCAAAATTTCAGTCAGAGGACTCTCAAGAAATATGATCCATGTTTTCAAGCTTATAACAAAAAATCCTTTCCATCCTCTTTACCTCCATTCCAGAATAAGAGTGTTTAACAAATGCCATTGCACATTGAAATAATATTATTCAATTTGTGCCCCTTGAAAGTATCTAACTTGTAGTTTTGCTGTTACAGAAACCTACAGCTAAGACTCTACCATGAATCTTAGAAGAGACCTTGTGTTTTACCTTCTGAGCAGTTTGGGGGCTGTTTGGTGGGTGCTCTTAACTTGAAATGAGTACATTTTGCACGGTGGGATGGCAGTCAGCCTGTGGCCGTGGTTGCAATATGAGAGTTTGGAGGTAACATGTTCTTAACTGGATCATTTGACTGAACAGTTTGTGTCTAACTCTGGAACTGTTTTGGGGATATTGTAAAACCTTTTGGGATGGAGCCAAGAAGCATGGCAGACATTAGACACCTGAGTAAGCCTTTGGAGGTTATACCTGAGGCCCACTTGTTGCTCAGCTTTGCTGACCCCTGGTTCAATAAATGTCAGCAAACCATGCCCCAAGCTCCCAAATCACAAAATCTGATGTAGCCAGAATGCATTCCCCGCAACAATATGCTTTCAGGCTCTAAAGTGTGAGCCAAGTAAGTCTTCCTCCCCATAGTTACTTCTCTCAAGTATTCTGACATGATAATTATGCCCAAATAAAGCAAATAAGTGAAGTAAGCCAGCTGTTATACAGGAAGCATGACTTTCTGAAAATGATCCATGTCCCTATTCATGGAAAGGACCTAGCTGAAATGAAGGGTTTTATACACAACACACACACACACACACACACACACACACACACACACACACACACACACACACACACACACCACACACACACACACTTTTCCTAGCCTAAAAATTAAATCCTAAGTTTGATGTGTTGTGGGGAAATGACTTCCTCAATTCCACCCCTAAGAAAAGAAGATGTTCATGATCAAACACTTAACTTTAAAGTCAGCATACCTTGAGCAATCACACATGAGCTACCTGGCGCGGTATGTTAACAAGCTTCTCTGAGGGGTATAAGTGTTGTTGTTTTTTTTTTTTTTTCCTTTTTTGTTTATTATTATTAATTTTTTTCATATTACATCTAAATTTGTATCTCCTTGCTTGTCTCCTCCCGTTCCTCCCTCCTTCTTCCTTTTGCCTTATTCCCCTCCCCTAGGTCTGTAACAGAAGGGGACCTCCTACCCCATCATATGGTCACAGTCTATCAAGTCTCATCTTGGTGGCCTTCCTATTCTTTCTCTGAGTGCTACCAGGCCTCCCCACCAAGAGGAAGTGATCAAATATGGGGCACCAGAGTTCATGTCAGAGTCAGTCCTTGCTCTCCAAATGACTGTGGATAATGTTCTGTCCCTTAGCTAGTTATGAGTAGGGGCTCAATATTTACTGCATGTGTTGTCTTTGGTTGGTGCAGTAGCTTGAACAGGCACCCCTCGGTGCAGAACCACTCATCATGATGTTCTTCTGGATCATTCTATGTCCCCATTCTCCCATACTTCTCTCACATAGAGTCACAATAGGAGATCCCCACATCTATTCCAATCTCCTGGTAAGTGAAGGTACTCTCCCTTCAATGTTCTCCAATAGAATCTGTCCTTTAGGCCATCTACAGCATAGTAATGACTTCATCTTGTGTCATGTTGTGGCACAGGTAGATGGTGATTCTGGAAGGACTCATCTTACAAAAGTGGATGGAATGAGTTCTTACAAATGCACAGCCATTTCACTCATGAATTTAGAGAAGCTGTGATTGCCTGTGAAAGATAAACACAATGTTGGGCCTGACATCATTTCACAATACATGAAAGGATGATGATGCCACCCATCTCCCTGAGCAACTACTGACAATTGCTGTGGTTTGCTGGGGGGAAGGTATCATTTTGCTGAATGTACATGGCTAAGTTGCTTATGATCTAATAAGTAGCCCCCTATTAAAACTCATGCAAAGAACCCTAGTTAAACTCAGTCACACACACACACACACATACACACACACATACACACACACATACACACACACACACACAAACACACACACAGTAAAAACAGGAGTATAGTTAAGAACACTTGCTGTTCTTGCAGCTGACCAGGATCCCTTCCCCAGCACTCATGTGACAATTCACCACCACTTACAATTTCAATTGCCAGTGCATCTGACACCATCTTCAGGCTTCCATGAGCACCTGCACATAAATGTATATAGATACACACGACACACACATCATTAAAAGTGAAACTTTTAAAGTAAAGTTTTGTTTTCCTTTGAAAAAGTTCAGGGAATTTATCAGCAGTGTTCCTTAGAACTGTGCATTCAGGCTTCCTGATGAATTCTTTCATGAGCCCCATTTAGTTCCGGAGAACAATGGATCAAAGTGATTTTCTAAGCTCCAAGTTCTCCTTTGATGTGGTCTGAGAGGGGGAAGAAGCCTGTGTCTAGGCTGGCTATTCTGTGGGTAGAAGCTGGAGGTGGTAACAGGCCAAGCACAGACCTAGGATGATTTTTCATGAAAGTAATGACCTATAAATGCCTCCCTTGTGTGTTTATGCACCCGCAGTTGACCTTTGCAGATAATTGTTTAGGAGTCTTTTACTTGTAACAAGCAGTACCCACTGTCACTTACTCTTGTTGCAGATATGCTTTTCCTGGAATTTACTTTCCAACTGTCTGTCTCTTTGAGCTGGAGACTTGCAGCTTGTGTCCACTGACATTTTGACCAGTATTGATGGCAGCCTTGTGGGACATTCCCCAACAACATTTCCATTATTAATTAAATAACGTTTCAGCTGTTCTTCTTGTGTTTTGTCTTTATAATAGAATATGTAAAATACTAACAATTATTGTTGTTATGACATACAAGTTAAAGGATCCATATTGTTTTATTCTCTGTTAGTTAAAGTAACCCATTTACTACACAGTAAATGCTTACTTGTGTTTTCTGTACTTTTTATTCTCAAGCATTGAACATCTGGATTTATAAAAATACTAAAATATTTTAATTATTCTACTTATAATATAATAGACAATTTCATAAAACTGCGTTTTTGCAGCTTCATAAACCAAACTTACATTTTACTAAGATTAAAATGTATTTTATTGGTAATGAAGTATTTAAATTCAATAGCCACTTATCAATCATTTTCTTAATAACAATCTTCAAAAATGCTTTAAGTGTCAATTTTACTTTGAATTCATTTTCTAACTTTTGAAACATAAAAATTCCACTGTAGACATTTCCTGATTGCTGAATACCACAGTTCCACAGTGACTCTCTGGGCAGCAAAGCACTTTTCTAATATATTTGTAGACAATCCAGAACTGTGATGTATTTAGGTCATTTTAAAGCATTATGTGCCAATAATACTGAAATAAAACAATGAAATTTAAAAGGAAAGGAAAAGATAAAAGAGCATCCAAACATCATATCCCTGGCATCTTTAGCTGGTTTCTTTGACTCCTCTTTCTAAATGAAACCAAACTCTCCATCAGACTATAGCTGTCTTGTATCCTTCTTAAATGGTGGCTTTTATGGCTTTCATCATCTTTGTGGCTCTCAAGCAAAAGGAAGGTAGTTGCCTCTTTGTTCAATATCAGCCCTTCTAGATTCTTCTTATTCCTTCTGTCATTGCAGTATATTGCATGCAATGCCTTCTGTCTATGATATTTATTTCATTCTTTCATGTTTAAATTTTGAGAAAATGCAGGATAAAGATGTATTTCATAATATTACTTCCTAATTTTATTAAGAATTTAAGCAGGTCCTAAAGTTACAGTAATGTTGTGTTAGAAATCTTGTGCAAATTCCTACAAGTTTGGATGATATAATAGTGTGCCTTTTCAAAGGGTTAATGGATTTTAAAAGGTGAGCTCCTTTAACATTCTGAAAAAAAATTATTTAAAGTTTTTAACTTTCTCAAAGTTGAGTTGAGATGAGACACAGGGAATACAAAAAAGCTGTTATTTAGTATTGCTATAATTTTAAAATAAGAAACCAATATTTAGTAGTCAGTTACATAACTCAAGTCTTTTCTATGCATAATGCATAGTGAATCATGTTCACCAGTGAGTCACTTGAGGCATAAAGACAAACTACTGGTGAATAAGTGGAGAGAAATTTTCTGAATCCAGTATAAATATCCTTTTGTTCTCTCAGACAATTTAGTTACTCATTTTTTATATTTTGGGGGTTCTTTTATCATTCTAATTTTTAAATCCTATTGTAAATTGCAGAGTATACTCATTGCAGAATACTAAAGAAGTGAATTTCTTCTTATTGATTTTACCTAAAATATGTTTCATCTTTCCTTCTAGTTGACTCCATTTCTTAATCTATGGGATTTGTAAAACCACCCTTGCATCTATCCATCTGCCTTTTATTACATATCACTCTTATCCTATCCTGAGACTTGCTGTGGCCCTCTATGTATACCCAGCAAGACAGGAAAGACATTTACTTCAAATGGGACAAATGTAGATGGCCAATTCACTATGAATGTAACATGTATAGAACTCATTATTCTCATGATTGTCACATGGTTCTCCCTGCTGTTTGTAGTTTGTTTTATACATGTGCAATAAAATAAAAGTATTAATAAAAAAAAGAAATAACCTGTGTCCTGAAGACAATAATGAATATGCTCTCTCTTACATTTCCTAACTAATTTCTAGAATCTTTGCTTCTCTGAATTGCCACAGTGATAATCACTCTAGGAGAACACATCCAAATATCTGTATTAACCAAATTACATAATGAAGAGTAGACCATGAATATGCACACTGCATGCAGATCTGCCTTTTCTTGAATCGAAACATTGTCAAGAGCTCTTGCTGATTTCACAGGCTTCTTCATAATCTAGAAGCTTCCCCTCAGTTGGTTCCTACCAAGGTAAGATGCACTCTTTCTCTCTTACCACCTGGGCTTTTAACATTCAGTCCAGACAACACAGATGAATCTTGAGAACCCCCAACTCTGTTCTATGATTATAGTTGTCCTGGCCCCATGCCTGAATCTAACACTCATTTGGCATTTTAAATCAGGAACGGTAAGCTAATGCCACTGTTTTCTCTACACATGCCTCTTGCTATTATCTCATTTTTATGATAAGAACTTCAATGCTAGACTTTCTCCTCATGTATTAAAAAATATGTATTAACAACTTGGTTTCCCCTTTTAGAATACTGAGAAATAGTGGAAATATTAAAAGATATGCTTAGTGAGGATTCATCTTCCAGTCACTGACAACTAACCATCCAAGCCTCTAATCCAGAAAATTCCTTGAGACCCTATGTTATATAACCATAGGCATGGAAGCAAGTAGTGAAACAGAAAAATCTATGGAATAAAATAAGCATCTTATCTGTATAAATCAATGATGCCAGGTATGGGTTACAACTATGGAAAGTGAAATGATATATTAGTGATCTCTAATTCAATGGAGAGAAATGTGAATGAAAAGTCCAGATGTTCACATGACTAACATGTATGTGGGAAGTATACATCAGGCTTGTTCTGATAAAAGTCTTAGCATTAAGAAGTAGCAAAGGTGTTCTGTGTCATCTACTATGCCAATGAGTTCAAGGCTATTCCCCACTTACTCTTCTAATAGATTTAATGTTTCTTGTTTTATGTTAAGGTCCTTTATCCACTTGAACTTTTGTTAAAGCACAATTTGTTGAAGATTCTTTTTTTCTATTGGATGGTTTTGGCTTCTTTGTCAGAAATCAAGTCTGTGGGTTCATTTCTGGGTCTTCGACTTGTGTTCCCTAATCCACCAGTCTCTTTCTATGCCACTACCATGTAGTTTTTATTACTGTTGCTCCATAGTGCAACTGGAGATCAGGAATGGAGATTCCTCCAGAAGATCTTTTATTGTTCAGGATTGTCTTAGCTATTTGGGCTTTGTTTGTTTGCTTGCTTTTCCAGATGAAACTGAGAGTTGCTCTTTCAAGGTCTGTAAAGAAGGAAAGTGAGACAGAGGGGACGACTTCCTATTGGGACTCTAGGTGAGAGAAGCAATGAAGAATGGGGAAATACAAGGATCCAGAGGTCCTAGAAACCTACAAGAAGAACATTATGATGCGCAGATCTGGGCCCAGGGGTCCTGCTCAAACTTTGGCACCAGCCAAGGACAATACATGCAGTAAACTTCAAACCCTTACCCAGATCTAGCCAATGGACAGGATATTATCCACAGTTGAGTGGAGAGTGGGGACTGACTTTCACAAAAACTCTGGTGTCCCTTATTTGACCATGCCCCCTGGATGGGGAGTTCTGACAGCACTCAGAGGAAGTATAGCAGGCTACCTGGAAGAGACTTGATACTATATGAGCATATAAAGGGGGAGGAAGTCCTCCTCAGGCACAGTCATAGAGAAAGGGAGTAAGGGGAAATTGGGAGAGAGGAAGGAATGGAAGGATACAAGGGATGGGATAACAATTCAGATATAATATGAATAAATTAACACATACTCTGGTGCCTCATATTTGACCATGTCCCCTGGAGGGGGAGCCCTGGTGGCAGTCAGAAAAGGATAGCAGGCTACCAAGAAGAGACTTGATACCCTATGAGCATATAAAGGGGGAGGAAGTCCCCCTCAGGCACAGTCATAGGGGAGGGGAGTAAGGGGAAAATGGGAGAGAGGGAAGAATGGGAGGATACAAGGGATGGGATAACCATTGAGATGTAACAAGAATGAATTAATAAAAAAATTTTTAAAAGAAAAAGATAACTAAGTCATTTTGTAATACTAGTACAAACCTAATGCAAAAATTAAAATACTCAAATAAAAAATAAAAAAGCAATTAAAACTATCCTGTACACCTGGTAAATGCTTAGTAAATATGACTTTCCCTCTGGGCCACAAAAGAATTTTAAAATGTCACATTTATTTCAAGGGCTGTTTGCAGTCCTTAGTGGATACATAGAAAAAGACTAATAATCTCTCAGTGTAAACACTAAAGAGCAAAGATCTGTTCCTGAAGAGTGAAAAGGCAAATGCCAGCACAGTCAACAGCGTTAAAAAATAGTACTTGGATGCACTGTAACTGTGCTCAACTCTCAATAACTCTGTGCCTTTGTCTCTCCACTGAACCTGATAATGAATCAAGTTCTCCAATTCGAGTCACCAGAACAAGGATGAATTGATGTTTTTCACTGCATAGAAAATCCACTTAGAAGAGAAAAGTACCCCATTCCCCATAATTACTCATCCATTATCTAACTACTATATTAAGCCTGGGATGGATAAATTGTTTCAGTGTTCACAATAATAATGGTGATTGAAGACTCACCTTAGCAAAACACAAACCAATATTTTTATATCCTAGAGCACACAACAGAGGAGACACAACATCACCCAAGCATCTAACAGAACACCCAACTTCACCCTTTCAGTTTTTCCCTCTACAAAGGCAAGGTTAATATTTTGACTAATCAGCCTTTTTGCTACTGTGACTACCATAAAATATTTTGAATCTCTTCATTAGTCTTAGTAGTGGGAAAGGAAAGTGAAAGCCTCTTTCTATCCACCTGAGAGTTGTAGCATCTTAACTCTACACGGTTAAAACAAATGCTAATGATGACTATAGGCTCATCACACAGAGCTATTAATGCCCAGCAAATGCCAAACAAAACCTCAGGAATCCATTCATCCCCAAAGCACTACAGCAAAACTGAACACTTCCAGGGAATAGACTCCCTATCCTGAGTCCCAGATATCAATTGCTCTCTAGGAAAAGGTTCCCTTAAAAACACCCTTTGTCTATCTGTCCAGCCAATTCTTGTGTAGATACTTGTTGTTTGTTTGTTCATTCACTCCTGATGGAATTATCAGATCCAGTGAAGTGGAAGGCCCAGTTAACCATGTATTTAAAAAAATCAGATTTTCACCCTGCTAATCTTAGTTACATGTGCTATATTTTGTGTCTGATATAAAGCTCATTTTCAAGACACCACATATATGTGAAGATTGATGAACATGTGTAACATTTACTCTTGTCTTACCGTGTTCTTGGTCCAAAGCATCTCAGTCATCGTCTGTGAACCTGCCAGGAACTCACTCCCTTTAGTGTGCCTTATCACCTGCATGTGTTTCCTGTTGTTTCTTTTCAAGAATCGAGAGGAAGAAGTTTACACCTAGTTTCAAAACCTAGAGAAGACTTTATAGCTTCCCACTCAGGCAGGCAATAATCCTAAGAGGTAATCCAGGATGTCACTGGGAAGCTCCTAAGAAAACAGTCTGAATCATACACTCTCATGTGGAAGCATATTTGGTAAACATCTGGTCATTAGTTTTTTTTAAAAAATGGGTGATTTTGGATTGCAGGGTTTTATAGGTTAATCATAAAATTTCAGTTAACTGTTAACACTATTAAACAAAATGACAAAAATCACAGTTCTTTAAACGTTCTCATTTTAACTATATCTCTCATTAAAAACCATAAATATTAAGGAATTCTGATGTTGAACCATCTATTGGAACATAGCTTTAGTCAAGATTGTCTATTGAGGGATCATTTACTCTTAAAAAGAAATCCATGTTTTGGCAAATGATGTAAGAAAAACATTTAACACTTTCCATGAGGATTTAAGTAAGTCACATTAGAATTGCCTGAAAGCTGTGCTCAAAAAACTGTTTCATGGTGGTGGGTTGTCATTTTTGTTTTTGTTTTTAACGAGATATATTTTAAGAGGAAAAATAAAGAAATTGGGGGAAATGAAAGAGAGATAAAGAGACTGAAAAAAAGGAGGAAGGGGAAAGAAGAAAGGAGGGAGGGAGGGAGGGGAAAGGAGAAAAGGAGGGAAGTAGGAAGAGAAAGAATTAAAAGCTAACATCTGATGTTTTCTAAAGCTGTGTGATGAAGTTTCCCTAGAGCCACTAGGGGGCAGTAATTAGCAGCGACAGTAGGAAAGTTAGAGACTACAGAACTTCATAGACATGAATGGAACAGTACAGAAGAGAACAAGGAAAAACTGAAGAAAGAGAAGACGAACAAGTGAGGGAGAAAACAACTAACGAGCTTAGCTCAATACTGAAGTTCTGTTTGCAGAAGGCAGTACAGAACTGTGTCTAACTTTTTATTTCATACATATTTTACTGCAATGTCACCATCATCTGTCCAGAAAAACCTTGAAGACAGCTGTGTCAGTAAAAACATTGCTGTGAGTGGTGTGTGTACGTGTGTGTGTGCACGCATGTGTGTGTGTTTGTGCCTGTGTGTGTGTGTGCGTGTGTGTGTAGGTATGTGTGTGAGTATATGTGTATGCATGTGTGTGTGCGTGTGTGTGTGTGTGTGTGTGTGTAGAAACTAAGGAAATTTTATTTCATTGATTAAATAAAAGCCTTTGTGATAATGCTGATTTATTGCTAATTTAATGGAAGGAAAATTTAAAAATAAATGACTGTAGACTCAAGTGTGTTAACCATTCCCAAACATCTTGATTAGGCACTTAAATTTTCATAGCACACAGATTTGGGTGCTGGACCAATATTTATTTTAAGTGGTAGGAAAAAATTGACTATTACAGAAAAATTTAGACTAGTCACATGTGTCCACACACACTTCAAAAATTAACAAGTTCACAACAGGCAAAATAGGCACTGCATGTGCTAAAACAGAAGAAAAGTAAACCAAACAGAATCCAATATCACAGAAAAGTGCATAGCCCCAAACACATACTGACCTCACTGTTCCTCAAAGTGGCATCAGCAATACCATACAACAGAAGCAAGGACAGGGACAATTGTCGTATATGATCACTGGGATTCTTGACAGGACTATCCAGGCTAAGTGATGTCCTTGCTGCATTTTTATTGGACATATCACATGTTGTGTTCTCAATGTGTACTATTCAGTAGAAAGTGTCCTTAGGGTCAATATGCACAAAAGGTGGTACGTGCAGTAATAGTGCTGTTATGGGGCTGAGGGTTTGAATCTGGTGGAGGCTACTGCCCATCATAAGCATTTATCCTGCTTTAGACTGAAACTGGTTAATCTTTATACCTTAATTTGCTTTAACAATCATTTAATGCAGGCCACCACCAACCCAAAAGCTATCTTCTCTGAGGGTGAAATAATTCTAGGAGAGTCTTGGTAACTAAAGGTTCTCTTTCACCATCTACTCCAGCAAATGGGGAGATGAGTTGTGCCTCAAAAAATCTGCATGGGCGGAAGTGCTCCACGGTTCGGAGGGACCAGGGTGCGGAGGACCTGCGTGCCCCTGCACACGGGAGGAGTGCGGATTTTCCCAGGTCAGAGCAGCAGCGGCAGAGGCAGGGGCAACAGCAGCGGCACCAGCAGCACCAGCATCAGCAGTGGCAGTGGCTGAGGTTTGCAGCTCTGAGCCTTCCGGTGGAGGTGATTAGTGTGGCGGCCAGTGGGAGTTGCTGCGGGAGAGGGGACTCTGGACAGGATTTGGGTCACGTGGTGCCTTGTGACCCAAACTGGACTCGGCAGACAGTTCAGCCTCAGAGTCCCGGGTTCAGCTCAGTGTGTAGTGCCGTGGAGATGCTGTCTCAGCGCAGCAAGCAATTCTGTCCTAGGCACTAGCTCAACTCAGCCACAGCTCCCCTGCTGTGACACAGGCTGGGCGGAGCGCTCAGTTCCACCCTAGGCGCCAGCTCAGCACAGCCGCATTTCTCCTGCTGTGACGCAGGCTGGGTGGAGTGTTCAATTCCACCCTAGGCACCAGCTCAGCGTAGCCGCAGTTCTCCTGCTGTGACACAGGCTGGGCGGAGCGCTCAATTCCACCCTAGCCACCAGCTCAGCGCAGATGCAGTTCTCCTGCTGTGACACAGGCTGGGCAGAGCACTCAGCTCCACCAGAGGCACTAGCTCACATCAATGAGCAGTTCTGCCCAAGACACTCGCACAGCTCAGCGGGCAGTTCTAGGGCACTAACACAGGCTGAAATCAGCACACAAATTCAGCCCAGAGGCCCTAGCTGGACTTGCCGGGCAGATAGGGCCCAGAGACTCTAGTTGAGCTGTGTGCACAGGCTTGGCGGCTCCAAGACTCTGGATGGACTACCCACTCAGTATAGACCCGGAGTCCCAGCCTAAATTCAGCGTGCAGTGTCAGTCCAGAGTTCCTAGCTGAGCTCAGTGCACAATTCTGTCCTGGAGACTCGGGTGGAGCCCGGAGTGCAGTTTGGGGCCTGAGCAGACAGATTGGGCCCAGAGACTCTAGCGGACCTTTAGGCACAGTCCCAGCTCTAAGGCTCTGGTTGGACACAGTGTGCAGTTTGAATCCAGAATTCCTGGCTGAGCTAGGCAGATAGTTCAGGCCCTGAGTCAATAACTGACCACAGCACACACTTTGGGCCAAAAGCCCCTAGCTGAGCTTGGTGTGCAGTCCCAGCCCCACAAAATTCTGGCTGGACCCTGTGTGCATTTTGTGCCCAGAATCCCTAGCTGAGCTCGGCAGACAGTTCAGGCACTGAGAATCTAGCTGAGCTTGGCGCGTGGTTTGGGCCCAGTGTCCCTGGCTGGACTTGGCAGGGAACTCAGAAGACTGTGGATACCTTGGCCTGACCCAACGCTCATTCAGAGACCCAGAACGATTACAGGACCCACAGCACAGGGGAGCTGAGGATCACTGACTGTGAGAGACCAAAACAACAGGGCTAACCTCCTGCCATCCACACCAGTGAAGTATCAGAGCTTCCAGACTATGGAAATCGTAAGAAAACAAGTGAATCTATCATCAGACTCCCTCCATCCAACTGTGGAAGCTACCCAACAAAAACAAAGACAGCGAGATGTCTAAAGGACAGCGTAAAAGCATACGCAAAAATGCCCAAAACAACATGGCATCTCCAGTTTCCAGCTATCCCAAAGAAAACAACCCAGAGAACTCAAATACAATGGAAATACAAGAAAATGACCTCAAATCCTTAGTAATAAGGATATTAATGGAGGAAACAAATAAAATTTGTAATCAAATGCAGGAGGACGCAGCCAAACAGGTGAGAGACATAAAAGAAGCACATAGAGTGGAACTGGAAAATTTTCAGGAAAATGCAAACAACCAGATGAAAGAAATCAAAAAATCAGTTCAAGATCTGAAGACGAAAATGGATTCAATGATAAACACACAGACAGAAGAAAAACAAGAATATGAGACCCCAGAGAAGAAGGCGAGCAACACAGAGGTGAGCTTTTCTAACAGAATCCAGGAGATGGAAGAACGAATCTCAGGTCTAAAAGATACAATCACAGATCTTGAAGCAGCCATTAAGGAAAATGCAAAATCTGTAAAACTCCTGACACAAAACATTCAAGAAATTAAGGACACCATAAAAAGAAGAAATCTGAGGATAATAGGCATTGAAGAAAGAGAAGATATCAGTCTCCAAGACCCAGAAACTATTCTCAATAAAATCATAGAAGAAAATTTCCCCAATCTAAAGAAAGAGATGCCTATAAACATACAAGAGGCCTACAGAACACCAAATAGAATTGAACAGAAAAGAAAAACTGCCTGCCACATAATAATCAAAACACAAAACATACAGAACAAAGAAAAATATTAAAAACTGCAAGGGAAAAGGGCCAAATAACATTTAATGGCAAACCTATCAGAATTACACCCGACTTCTCAACAGAGACCATAAAAGCCAGAAGGGCCTGGACAGAGATCCTGCAAATCCTAAGAGATCACAGATGCCAAGCCAGACTACTTTACCCAGCAAAATTATCAATAACCATTGATGGAGAAAACAAAATATTCCATGACAAAAACAAATTCAAACAGTACCTATCCACAAATCCAGCTTTACATAAGGTACTAGAAGAAAAACTCCATCCCAAAGGGTCTAGCTACAACCAAAACTACTCAGGAAATAGATAACTATCCCATGGCAAAAACACAACTATACAAACGCTCAACTGGAACCAACATCAAAATGAAGACTCTGAATAGTCACTGGTCATTAATATCTCTCAACATCAATGGTCTCAATTCTCCAATAAAAAGACACAGACTAACTGAATGGGTGCATAAACAAGATCCAACATTCTTCTGCATTCAAGAAACACATCTCACTCATAATGATAGCATTACCTCAGGGTAAAAGGTTGGAAAAAAATATTCCAAGCAAATGGTTACAAGAAGCAAGTAGGCGTAGCCATTTTAGTATCAAACAAAATAGACTTTCAACCAAAATTAATCAAAAGGGATGAGGAAGGACACTTCAGACTCATCAAACATAAAGTCAACCAAGATGACATCACAATTCTGAACATCTATGCTCCTAATACAAGGACACCCACATTTGTAAAAGATCTGCTAAAAAAGCTCTTAAACCACACATCGATCCCCACACAATAATAGTGGGGAATTTCAACACCCCACTCTCACTGAAGGATAAGTCATTGAAACAGAAACTAAGCCGAGAAATAACATCATTAACCAATGCCATGGGTCAAATGGATCTAACAAACATCTATAGAACCTTTCACCCAAACAACAAAGAATATACCTTCTTCTCTTCACTCCATGGAACCTTCTCCAAAATTGATCACATCATAGGGCACAAAGCAAGCCTCAATAGATACAAGAGGATTGAAATAGTACCTTGTATCCTATCAGATCACCATGCTCTTAGGCTGCAATTCAACAACAACAGAAATAACAAAAAGCCTACACGGACGTGGAAACTAAACAACTCTCTGCTAAATGACACCTGGGTCAGGGAAGAAATAAAGAAAGAAATCAAGGACTTCCTGAAATTCAATGAAAATGAAGGAACAACATACCCAAATTTGTGGGATACATTGAAAGCAGTGCTAAGAGGAAAATTCATAGCACTAAGTGCCTTTAAAAAGAAATTGGACACATCACACATAAGCATCTTAACGACACAACTGGAAGACCTAGGAAAAAAAGAAGCAGAAACACCCAACAGGAGTAGACGTCTGGAAATAATCAAACTCAGGGCTGAAATTAACAAATTAGAAACTAAGAAAACAGTCCAAAGAATCAACAAAACCAAGAGCTGGTTCTTTGAGAAAATCAACAAGATAGACAGACCATTAGCCAAACTAACTAAAAGGCAGAGAGACAGTATTGAAATCAACAAAATCAGAAACGAAAAGGGAGACATAACAACAGACACTGAAGAAATACAAAGAATCATAAGATCCTACTTTGAAGGCATACATGCCACAAAATTTGAAAATCTAAGGGAAATGGACGATTTTCTTGATCAATTTCATTTGCCAAAGTTGAGTAAAGAACAGATAAACAAGCTAAACAGTCCCATTTCCCCTACAGAAATAGAAGCAATCATTGATAGTCTCCCAACGAAAAAAAGCCCAGGGCCAGATGGTTTCAGTGCAGAATTCTACCAGACCTTCAAGGGTGAGCTAATATCAATACTCTTCAAGCTACTCCAAAAGATCGAAATGGATGGAATATTACCAGATTCATTCTGTGAGGCCATAGTCACATTGATACCTAAACGTCACAAAGACTCAACAAAGAAAGAGAATTTCAGACCCATTTCTCTTATGAACATCCATGCAAAAATACTAAATAAAATACTTGCAAAGCGAATACAAGAACACATCAAAGATATCATTCAACATGACCAAGTAGGCTTCATTCCAGGCATGCAGGGATGGTTTAATATACGGAAATCCATCAATGTAATCCACCATATAAACAAACTGAAAATAAAAAAACCACATGACCATCTCTTTAGATGCAGAGAAAGCATTTGATAAAATCCAACACCCATTCATGTTTAAAGTTTTAGAGAGATTGGGGATACAAGGCACAAACCTCAACATAATAAAGGCTATATACAGCAAGCCAATAGCCAAAATCAAAGTAAATGGTGAGCTACTCAAGGAAATACCTCTAAAATCGGGAACAAGGCAAGGCTGCCCACTCTCTCCATATCTCTTCAATATAGTACTCGAAGTTCTAGCCAGAGCAATAAGACAACAAAAGGAGATCAAGGGTATCCAAATGGGAAAGGAGGAAGTCAAATTATCCCTATTTGCAGATGATATGATAGTGTACATAAGTGACCCTCACAATTCCACCAGAGAACTCCTACAGCTGATAAACACCTTCAGCAAATTAGCTGGATACAAAATTAACTCAAAAAAGTCTGTAGCCTTCCTATACACAAACGACAAGCTTGCAGAGGAAGAAATTAGGAAAGCCACACCCTTCACATTAGCCACAAGCAATATAAAATATCTAGGAGTCACTCTAACTAAGGAAGTGAAGGACTTGTTTGAAAAAAATTTCAAAACTCTGAAGAAAGAGATTGAAGATGACCTGAGAAGATAGAAGGACCTTCCTTGCTCATGAATTGGGAGAATTAACATAGTAAAAATGGCCATCCTATCATTCAATGCAATCCCTATCAAAATACCTACACAATTTTTTAAAGACATTGAAAGTTCAATTCTGAACTTCATATGGGAAAACCAAAAATCCAGAATAGCTAAAACAATCTTGTACAATAAAAGGTGCTCCGGAGGAATCTCCATACCTGATCTCAAACTGTACTATAAAGCAATAGTAATTAAAACAGCATGGTACTGGCACTGAAACAGGCTGGTTGATCAGTGGAATCAAATTGAAGATCCAGATATGAATCCACACACATATGGTCACTTGATTTTCGACAAAGAAGCCAAATCCATTCAAAGGAAAAAGGATAGCATCTTCAACAAATGGTGTTGGTCTAACTGGAGGTCTATGTGTAAAGAAATGCGACTGGACCCATATTTGTCACTTTGCACAAAACTCAAATCCAAGTGGATTAAAGACCTCAACATAAAACCAGAGACACTAAGCCACACTTAGAAGAAAAGTGGGGAAGAGCCTGGAACATATTGGCACAGGAAACAACTTCCTGAACAGAACACCAACCGCCAGGCCTTAATGTCAACAATTAATAAATGGGACCTCATGAGGCTGAGAAGCTTCTGTAAGGCTGGAGACACTGTTAAGAGAACAAAGTGACAGCCTACCAGACTGGGAAAAGATCTTCACCAACCCTACATCTGACAAAGGTCTAATATCCAAAATATATAAAGAACTCAAGAAGCTAAACACCACCAAACCAAAGAACCCAATTGAGAAATGGGGCTTAGAACTAAACAGAGAATTCTCAACAGAGGAGTATCAAATGGCTGAGAAACACTTAAAGAAATGCTCAACCTCCTTAGTCATCAGGGAAATGCAAATCAAAACAACTCTGAGATTCCATCTTACACCCATCAGAATGGCTAAGATCAAAAATTCAAGTGACACCACATGCTGGCGAGGATGTGGGGAAAGAGGAACACTTTTCATTGCTGGTGGGAATGCAAACTAGTACACCCACTTTGGAAATCTATCTGGTATTATCTCAGAAAACTGGGAATAGGGCTTCCTCAAGACCCAGCTATTCCACTCCTTGGAATATACCCAGAAGATGCTCCAGCACACAACAAGAAAATTTGCTCAACCATGTTCATAGCAGCCTTATTCATAATAGCCAGATCATGGAAACAGCCTAAGTGTCCCTCAGTGGAAGAATGAATAAAGAAACTGTGGTACATATACACTATGAAATACTACTCAGCTATTAAAAACAAGGAATTCCCGAAATTTGTGGATAAATGGATTAAGCTAGAAATGATCATAATGAGTGAGTTAACCCAGAAGCAGAAAGACTTAAATGGCATATACTCACTTATATCTGCATACTAGCCCAAGGGGCATGTCCCACGAAAGCCTTCACTTACCAGGAAACTGGGACAGAGGGGAGGACATCCTATTGAGACTCTAGATGAGAGAAGCATGGAAGAATGGCAAAGTAAAAGGATCCAGAGGGTCCTACAAACCTACAAGTAGAACATTATGATAGGCAGATTTGGGCCCAGGGGTCCCGCTCAAACTAAGGCACCGGCCAAGGTCAATACAGGCGGTAAACTTTAAACCCCTTCCCAGATCTAGCCAATGGTCAGAACATTCTCCACAGTTGAGTGGAGAGTGGGATATGACTTTCTCACGTACTCTAGTGCCTCACATTTGACCATGTCCCCTGGAGGAGGAGACCTGGTGGCACTCAGAGGAAGGACAGCAGGTTACCAAGAAGAGACTTGATACCCTATGAGCCTATACAGGGGGAGGTAATCCCCCTCAGGAACAGTCATAGGGGAGGGGAACAAGGGGAAAAGGGGAGGGAGGGAAGAATGGGAGGACACAAGGGATGAGATAACCATTGAGATGTAACAAGAATAAATTAATAATAAAAAATTTAAAAAAAGAAAAAACAACAAAACAAAAAACCAAAAAATCTGCATGGTAGAGCCCCCATCTGTACATCAGGGGATGCCCTGATTACTCTTTTTTAAATTGTTTTCTTTTTATTAAATATTTATTTATTTTTACATGTACATTTATATTATTACACATATATACCATATATGTGTAATATATAGTAAGTATAGCAAAAAGAACCATGACACAATCAGGAATTATATAAATGTTACATTCTTAGTATTTTGGCTATTTGTATTGGGCAGCCTTGAAGAAGGAATCTTTCCTATCTTGGTGCATCTAAATTTCTGAATGTAAATCAATCTCCATCACATATTGTCATTATCAACTTAAAACATCTATCTAGACCTAAAAACATCTCAACCCCTTAAACAACTAAGCTTCATTGTAAAACTAAACTATCTGGTCTTCAACCTCATCAGACACTTGAGTATACCAGGAGTGTGGGTTAGTAGCTTTCCAAATGAGAAGATGATAGAGACAGTTTGCTACCTGACTAGTCACCAAAAACTCTCTATAACATTGGATCATCATCTTCAGCCTGCTGGCTCAATATATCTGACAGACATGTTTGTGAAGCAGCAACTATTTAGGACTTGCTTGCCCTGGCTTGGTAGAGTTTGGCTGTTGACTCTGCCTGTACCCAAGCTTGTCCTTTTTATAGCCAGAATTCTGTCTGTGGTAGAAATGATGGCACTTTGCCCAGGGACTTGTTTGCCACATTTGAAGCCATGTCCATAGGGAGAGTCTTAGATGCTCATCATCCTCTTTGAGTTAGGCTGGGTGTTGCCAGGAGTTAACCTGCCTCATTGTCAATGAATCTTTAAAATAATAAAACATGCTGTTTACTCTTATCATAGGTTCTCTGTCTTCAGTCCTGAGAAGGGAAAGCATCAGTCATTAACTTCTGCAGTTTGAGGAACTAATCAGTAATTTGTATGTGGAGTATTGCAAATAACTTACTAATGGCTTTCTGGGTCATGCATCTTTCTAGGGCATGTCTAAGCTCCTCCCTGCTTCTCTGTTGAGATTTGGGGGGGGGACATCCCTGTGGCACACCACCTCACATAAAATATCCTCCACTTAATTCCCAGAATCAGTAGGTCTATGCATGTCACCTGAGCTCTTGTCTCCTTTTAAAATTACTTTGGACCTAGCTAAGTCTCATAATGCTCACACACTCTATGTATCTTAATTTTTTGATATGCCCAGTTTGTCTTCTGTTTTTCCTTCTGTTTTCTGAACCATAATTAATCCATCAAAGAATCCTGAAATTGTCTACAGTCCCTGTTACATGAAAATTTTTCATTATAGCTTAAATCCCAAGCCTAAGCCATTTAAAAAGAATAAATTTGGTTGGTTGGTTGGTTGGTTGGTTTTTTTTAAATACTGTGCCTTTGGATCTTTAAGTATAACATCCACCTTTCCCTCTGCCATCACCTGAGCGAAGGAGAAATTCTATTTCTTTTAGTTTCTTATGAAAGACCACTATGTTTTGCGAGAGAATAGGCAAAGCCTAGGTCTGCAAGACTCCCAGAAGCCTGTCTGAGGAGGTAGTAATTTGATTTTCAGGAAAATGCGAAGGCCAAGGAGAATAGCACATCCAAATGGTAGCCCCATCCTTGAGCATGAAGGAGTGGCAAAGCTTACAATTCATGAGGGAAACTATGAAGCCATTACCAGTGCACATCTAATCTGGGCCTTTGACAGGACTAGTGAAAATCAGAAGCGTTCATGGCCCAAATATAGTCATGATTGTGGGCCAAATTTATAGGCTCTGACCCACCAAAATCTTCTTGTCTTTCTTATCCTTTATTTCTGAGGTTCTTAATTGAATATATGATTCATTTGATATGATATAATATGATATGGTAATAATTTAAAGACCCTATACCAGGAACCTTTAAAGTTGTCATAAATTATATATGGATTCATAAACAAAATGCTACCTAATCAGATTATTAAGTAAAAACTAATAGTCATGGTAAATAGATGAATGTTCATTTAAGAAAAGTATGGATATATACTTTCATAGAAAGTTGAATAATATTTTATCACCACTTAAAAATCCATGCCTTTTCAATTTAAAACATTAGTTTTCTTGAATACTAAATCCTGTATATATCTAAGGCATACATAGACCAATTCCAAACTTATAGAAACATCACTATGAATTTCTTTTCTATTATTACACAGGTACAATGATTCTGAGACTCAGGACCATCAACATGGAAAGCCAGAAGCTTGTAGGGCTTTCTTATGCACTTTGGAACACTTAACAGCGTCCCGTGCTTTACTCATTACCATCCTAGCAGCAAGAGCTCCTTGCCTTACACTCATGGTGAGCAAAAAAGCTGTGGTCAGATACTGCCAAGTGTCCCCTTGTGAAGAGTTGAAATCAACTCGGACTGCAACTCTACATTAGTATAATACAACATTAGTCATCACATTTCAGCAGTTTGGTGATTAATCCTACAAGTCCATTTTATTTAAGCCTGTTTGTCAATTTTGTTCTTAGGCTCCTCCTTTTAACCCACTGAAGTTTTTAATTCCACTCATTACTCAATATGGAATTTGAACTTATATATGTAACAAAATGTTTTAGAAGTAATGTTTGCATTTTCGCATTTTCTTATCAGAAACGAATAGTAAAAAATGAAAACTGCAAATGTTGCAAAGAAGTACATTACTTCTTGTTTGTTTTTAAAAGGCATAGAGGGGTGGGTATCACGAACATGCTTATAATGCTAGCATGAATGAAGCTAAGATTGAAGGATTGTGATGAATTTTAGGCTGGCTTGTACTTTGTATTGAATTCCTGAGCAGCCTAGGCTATAGAGTAAGATCTTGACTTAAACAGAAATATTTTGAGAAAGGCACTAGAAGAATGTGAGTGGAAATGATATCTCTCCTTCGTAAGACAATTTGAGCACACAAGTGTCTTTTTGAAGCAGATCCAAGACGTTTGGCTGGCCATAGGAAAGCTGCTAATTTTGGTCGTTTCTATACAGGGTAGTAACACTTTTGATGGGGACTTCTTGGCACAAGAATTGAGAACATAAACTAGCTTCCAAATGACAATATAGGACTTTCTTCCAATTGTTGAAGTTTATCTCACAGTCTGGAAATTGATTTATTATTTAAAACCATTTTTTATTTTGTTTTATTTTTTGTTGTTCTCTATTTACTCATTAAACATGTGGGCCCTGATATAAATTCCCAAATTCAAGTACAAACAAGGAGGTGATAGGTGGCTAATATGTGGTTATAGCAGCATTGGCCACATTAACAATAGTAAATTTGTCCGACCGAGAACAAAAGTGTATAATTTTGTGCATGCAGAATAACATATGCTTGCCTGCATTGTGCAGTATGAAAACAAAGGTGTAAAACAGCTTTAAATTTTAGTGAAGTAAGTGTACACGTTGTCATTTATAAGGCAAATTCTAAAATGATAGAAACAATTTATAAACTCCAAAGTAAAGAGACCAGCAAGTTAGACACTAAAAAATTTTAAGTCAATTTTTTAAAGGGAGGCAAGAAAGGGTGAAGAAAATCACACAGAATGTAAGATATATAAATACACAAAATAAGATTGATTTATAGTCATGTACATTCATAGTAGCATGAAACATATACATCCCAGATTATTTTAAAGATTGATGTAGATTTTTTAAGTCCTCATATATAAGCTACTTGGCTACTTATAAAACATCAACTACTAAAAAACTAATAGAATACTAAAAGTAGCAGTAAAGGAATATCATTGTTTTGGAACTGTAAACCAACCACACACAAACATGCACACACACACACACAGACACACACACAAAACTTGATGTAACTTTCTTAAAATTAAGAAATACTTTAATGCCATCACTATCTCATGTGACAGTGAACTTCAAAATAACAAAAGACTTTGTTTAAGCAAACTTTTATTAACAATGCAAAGAGAATCAGACAAATTCACAATTTTGTGAATCAAAACATTTTACATAACACTTAATAAAAATAACAATAGTTAAACAATCCTATGTTTTGATGAACTGAACTACTTAAGTGCCCACTTTTACTATTTCTTGTATTTTCATGCATTCACAGAACATCATGCAAATAAAAGGGCACTTAATACTTACAGAACTAAGCTGTGGTAGGTTGCAAAGCAAGTCATTAAAATCATAACTATATGCCATATATACATATATGTGTACATATGTATAGCACAGCACTCAGGCATCTTCAGACGCCCTTTTAAATAGTTCATTACTGTAATGACAGTCATACCTTTTCATTTATAATCCCAATGGCTATTTTTGTATTAAAGTGTCAGGATTCACAACTCCAGGATTTCATGATCTTGGATTCAAAGGAGACATCATGTTCACTAAGAATTCAATAATGTAATTCCATTAAAACCAAACCCTCAACCCATGTCTGGCCTTTTAGAGCTTGCCAGTGAATCAGTAGGTAAGAATAAGGTGGAAATTCTGGTTAGACAGTTAATTCCGTATAGAGGAAAGGGATAACAGCTACACAGAAAACTTGCCTTCTAAGGTGAGGAAGATGTCTAGAGAATCTCTCTAGGCTAGTGAACCAGCTGTTACTCAATGCTACCAGTAGGTGGAGCCAGAGTAACATGTGTGCTCCACAAAGATTGTATCAGACTGTGGCAAAGAGAGGCTCCTTTCCATGACCTGTCACTCTTTTGCTTTAGAAATGTAACTCTGGTTTTCTTATTACTAGTACTATCTGAACAGACCCTACATGTGTACTGAATCTGTATACAATTACTGATTTTATTTCTGATGATAAAAGACTAAACCTCTAACCATTATTGGATTTTATAAATCTTTAACCAACCTAGGTTATAAATAAATGATGTGAACATAGTTTCACAATAATGTGTAACCACATGTCATACCTTCAAATCAAGAGTCGTATCTGAAACGTGTGCTCTATGTTAATGTTTGCTAAGCACGCGTTTTAGTCCTAAAATTAGGCTATAATCCCAAACCAGAGCACATGCTAGACCTTGTTTGTTCTCCTAAAAATTCTCCCACATGAAACGGGGCTGTGAGGAGTCTCAATTAAAAATAACAAAGGTTTGAATAATCAAAGAATACTTGCTAAACAAAATTAATAAGAGCTTTGTACAAAAGCATTAAATCATTTACAGAACAATAGTTGAGAATACAGACCAATGCTTCTGAACCTGTGGGTCATGCCCCCTTTGGAGGTTGCATTTCTGAAATCCCAAATATCAGATATTTACATTATGAGTCATAACACTAACACCAATACAGTTTGAAATAGCAAGGAAATAATTTTATTGTCGGTGGTCACCATGACATAAGGAGCTGCATTAAAGTGTCACAGGTTTAGGAAGATTGAGGACCACTACCATAGATGCTCCATCTGGAGCCCCTGGTGTAAATACCTTAGCCATGTGTTCTGCAGCAACATTTTCATGTGTTGTTAGTTTTCCCCAGTGTAAATATAGAAATCAGAGGATGACTTTTGGAGAGTCGGTTCATTCTTTCTATCTTCTCTGGAGGCAGGCTCTCTTGTTTTTCTGGGGCTTTCTGCAAACTCCTGGCTAACTGTCCCTTAACTTCCAGCTGACTCTCCTATCTAATTAAATTCCTTTACAGTATTCTTCCTTACTTTTCTTATTTCCTGCGTGTGTATTTCCTTCTTGGGCTCTGCCATTAGTGTATGGTTTAATAAGGACAGGAATGAATGGCTGTATTTCTCAGAAGGCCAAATATTAGCTTTTAAATACATTAGAGAACAGTGTCCTGAAAAACTGCAGTATAAACTTGAATATGTTCTTTGGAAAATATTTGGAACTTTATTATTATTATTATTATTATTATTTGCTAAATATTGTGTGTGCAACTTTGGGTGACAACTAAAACAATCTCAGAGCATGTTCCCTTTCATTTATGCTTTGCAAATGTATGGTCACCTCCGACAAAAGGAAGGGTTTGAAATTGGCTCCATAAAGAATGAAAACCCAGCTGATCCTCAGTCGAGGAAATTGGATATGTTCCCTTGGCTTTTCTTTTGAATTGGAAATGACAATGAAGTGTTTCTTGACTTAGTTCTATTCTCTGAGGCCAGGCATGTTTCGAATAACCCTTGAGAACCCTTGATCTTTTCCATTGTTGTTTTGTTTGAAAATTTCTCTTAGCTAATCTTTCACTTTTTGAGTGAAAATAGTGCAGGTCTCTTGGCTCTAATCAACAGAATCAACTAGATCCTGCGCACATCTGTGAATGGTCTGTCTTAATTATTCTAGAATATTCCATAGTAGAAAGAATGGAAGGAGACAAGGAGACCTGGAGAGTCCTATACAGCCTGACTCTGATACCTGAACTCCACAAGTAGAAGCCTATGCTCATGTGGTAGAAATAAGCCAGAGTCCTCACTTTAAAGACACTGGATTTTCCTCTGTGGAAATCAGCACCTGACCTTTGCTCCAATGGGCAAGTTCTCAAGATATTCAACTATGTTTCATACCGAGAAATAAATGGTAACCATGTTAAACAGAAAATAAAGCTGTCCATCCAAAAGGACAGAACTGTATATGTATTTCCCACGACTACTTTATACTCAGAGCAGAAAGGCAAGGTCACTTCTAACAGGGACATTCTGTTGGCAGAGAAAGCGGACTATCGCTTGTCTGTCATGCCACAAGTGATCGTGCAATTGCATTCTGGTGACTGGTTATTAAATTATTCCTTAGATGATTTATCTTCTTTGAGATGTTCAAACTTTGCCTTCCTGGCCTCCAGTTGCCCACAACGTTTCCAGCTTTCTTTTTTTCCTCTACTCAAAGTACCTCTCCTGAGTTACATGCTGGCCAGCCATTGACTCTCCTATCTCTATTTCATAACAGACTCTAAATTGAGATAATGCAGTCGGTCCCGCTGCTACTCGGTGCCCCTGTTTACACATAGGTTGGGGGATACATCCTATTTCTGATGTACACTGGATGCTTCACATTTGAGACTTCCAACCTTCACTGGTCCACAGCCTTTACCGCATTTCAGATATTGCTCTAACTGTAACAGTGGTTGCAATATACAATGTTGTATGCATCATATTCAGCCTGTGATGTTCATCATCTAATCTTGCACATTTGATGCCACGTGAAGTAAAGATAAGAGCAAGAAAACTTAAGCTAAGAGCCTAGGAACTAAGCAACTTTCCCAAAGTCATGCAAATCGGGTTGCCTGCCTTAGTCAGCTGGATTCACACTCACCCAATCATGGATTTTCCTAGTCCTATGAAAGCAACAGCAAAAATGGAGCATGTGGCTACCCATAGAGTGACTGAGAAATTATGGGTTTATTTTTAACCACATCAGCCTAATAATGAAGTAATCTATACTTAATAGATTTTTTTCATCATTTTCCACTTATAAGTATAATATATGTCCTTGCTATAAAAATTCTTGGAAAGACACATAAATGTAAAGAAAGTAAAAATCATTCATGATTTTAGTATCCAATGAGCAACTCTTTGAAAAACTGATTATTTTAAATGTTAAATAACTTAACAACTTAATTATTATATTTACATAATGGATGTGTTATTCTAAAGGCTATAAAAATATTCTGAGTACAAAGACTTTGAGAATCCTAGTCATAGCAAAGGACACTGCAATATAACGTGATAATTCTTACAGCATTGACCTTGGAATTAAACTACATGATGAGCATGAAGCAACTAGTTCTACAATAATCATCGTAATAATAGTTTTTATAGTAATTATAATATGCTTTTGCTCTTTTAAGTACTTTGCTTAGTACACAACTAAGTCATACAGGCTTAGTTCAGGCGTTGATTTTGTTTCATTCACCATACTTCAGTCTCTCTAGTGCTGGGGTTATTGGAGTAAGCCCCAACACCCATCTAAGATGTCTCCTTTTTAGGCAAGCCCATGAGGAAGTCACTATGAATTCTGTTTGGTACATGAGGATTTAAGCTGAAATGTTAAATACTGATACAGAATGGAGTCTCCACTTAAACCAACATCCCCAGCTCCATATGTGTATGCTTAATTACTCTGCTATAGGCATCCTTGTGGGAAAGCATTTTCATAGGGAAGAGAGCCAGGTAGTAATCTGGGAGAATGGTGGGCACTTCACAGTCTCATGTGGGTAAGTGACTTACTGGCAATGTTGAAATTAAAACACGGAAGACGGGTAGTTTGCATGCTGGGATTAAGGAGATGAAGTATGGATCACATCATTACAAACAAAGAATTTTTGCTTGTTTACGCTCTCATGGCTTTAATGATGAGGAACAATAAGAATGAACCTCAAAAGGAACACATTGGCTAGATGAAGCACATTAGTCACATAGTGAGGGGTGTTCGGGAGGGGGCGGGTATTGAAGTCCTCTTGCTTGTGTGGCTGTTACTAGACCTTTGGAGAAAGTACAGCCTAACTTAGGTAGAAGGTTTTACAGGTATATTGATAGGAAATGTTCTCCAGGAGAGATTGGTGTGATTCACAAAACAGAGTCCTTTTATTATTCATAAGGTTCCCAGGCTCTGGAAATCAGTACCAGTGTTAGCAAGCCAGGTTTCAGGGACTAGGCATGTCCCCATGTTAAGAGAAGTGGCTCACAGCATTGCCATAGCATTCTGAGAAAGACAGCTGAGGAAACACAAAGCCTGCCATGGCCTGTGCTCGGACTGACTATCAAACTATAGAGTTCACTGATACTTTGAAGTACAGTAGTGAGGTTCAGTCACTCTCACATGGACACTGTAGGAGAGTATACTTCCTTCCACGTTCTTGCACCTCAGCACATACACCCTGTGTGTAGAAAGGACTCACGATCATTTCAAAGCTCCAGACAGACCAGAGTTGAATTGCAATGGCTTTATATCAAAGTGCCCTTTGTGAAAAAGGCAAAACATATGCAATAGTGCCAGATTTCTTTTGGTGATGAACCCGTCTTTGTTCTGGTGCTGACTGTTACTTGCCTTACTTTGAGAGGATAATGAAAAACCAGTCTATCAATAATGTAAGGTAAATTAAAAATGATTCTTGCTGGGTGAAAATGAATTGGAAGACAAGTAGACGGAGGCATGTAAGTAGGACAAAGTAAAAATTTTAAGTTCCCTTCCCATGTTATAATTAGGTGTCATAAACTCAATAGTACACTAAAGATTTTATATCAAAGAGAGTGAAAATAACATCTGTGTAATTTTCTCCTCTCTATTAAAACAAAGCCCACAACCATCTTAATGACAGAAACTCACACTCTTTTAAGGAAACCAGTCAGGTTATTCCAACCTTATTTCTAAGCAGTCCCAGAGCGTCTGATCCTGTCTCATAAGCTTTTCTCAGTAGGATAGGCTGACATGCCTGCAGTACTTTGACATCTCATAATTCCTAGAAGGAGTGCCCAATCCTGCCAACAAGTTGAGTAATTGAAGTAACCTGAAAACTTCCCATCCTTTCCTGAGTCCATATGTCCTTCTGTCCTACTGGTCCATGGTCCATGATTTTCTGGGTGCTTAACAATAAAAGTATGCATTTCACAATCTCAAATAAGAATCCCCAGAGTCAGAACACTAACTTTATGGTAAGGTTTTACTCAGGTAAGGTTATTTTATTTCATATTTCCAATTCCCTTCATAATCTGAATATTTCACCCAGTTTTCTTTCAAGAAGTGTTGAAATTTCATGCAAACTGAGTTCATTTCCTTGCCAAACTCCAAGCCTCCCTCCCCTCTCCTTTTATGTCTCACTATTCACCCTGGAACAGGGAAATTGTGACACTACAGTGTTGTTTTGTCACATTTTGTGGGACTCCTATGTATTCATCTCTCAATCCCTGTTGCTAGGAGCCTCCATCATTCAAAGCCCCCAAACACTAATCAGTTTTCCCAACTTGTGTTTAATTAACTTCAGTATTCCTACCTGCAAGGTCCATGTCAGCAGAAATGCAGGACTGAGCGAAACTTTCTGCCTCCAGTTGCAGAATCCACCTTTCCTGCTGGGATTGCTTCCCAGAGCGGGGAAACAGATGTTGTTTTAAACGAGCAGGTTATTTTTAATCTTTGTCCTCTTCCTGGATTTCTTCTCTGTGGCACGTGTTAGACAGTCTTTTCTCATATGAAATATATAACTCAAAATTACCAGCAACCACTACAAAGCCCTTGTCCTCCTCATGCTGAATTCAGGTCATGATGAGTTTGAGGGTGTAGAGAGTGGCCACTAAGTCAGAGATGCCCATGTTGGTATGTGAAACACTTGGGAGAGGTAGGACAAACATGCTCAGACCTGAGATGCTTCCTCAATTCCTGAAGGACTAATATAATCAACAACAGCATCTTTGCAAAGGGCCAGGAAAGCCAGGGCTAAAGCAAAACTCCAGTTGTATAACATTTCCCTCTGAATTGTAGCACTGCCTCCTGGAGAACGTCAGGCAACTTCAAGCCTTAGCTGTTTGAAAGGTGCAAGATTAAAAAAATCCTTGCTCAACATTCCATAAGCAGTAACAGTTGCGGAGAGATGAGACTTCCAGACCAGACAAGCTGCCTGAAAGTTGTGCAGGGGACAGCCAAAATGTAAACTCGATAACGTTGTTCACTAAGCTGGACTTGCATGGAATCACTTCTTTAGGTGTCTTTTACTTAAATAAGATGAGTAGGCATTTGTTCACATGTCTCTAGTTATAAAACAGATTCACAAGTATTTTCATTCATTTTTTAAAATATATTGTATTAATTTATTCATAGTACATCTCAATTGTTATCCCATCCCTTGTATCTTCCCATTCTTCCCTCCCTCCCACTTTCCCCTTACTCTCCTCCCCTATGACTGTGACTGAGGGGGACCTCCTCCACCTGTATATGCTCATAGGGTATCAAGTCTCTTCTTGGTAGTCTGCTATCCTTCCTCTGAGTGCTGCCAGGCTTCCTATCCAGAGTACCTGGTCAAATATGGGGCACCAGAGTTCATGTGGAAGTCAGTCCCCACTCTCCACTCAACTGTGGAGAATGTCCTGTCCATTGGTTAGATCTGGGTAGGGGTTTGAAGTTTACTGCACATATTGCCCTTGGCTCATGCCATAGCTTGAGCAGGACCCCTGGGGTCCGATCTACCCATGACGATGTTCTTCTAGGTTTCAAGGACTTTCTGGGTCCTTCTATTTCCCCATATCCTGTATTTCTCTTACCTAGAGTCTCAAGAGGATGTCCTGACATCTATCCCAATCTCCTGGTAAATGAAGACTTTTGTGGGACATGCCTTTTGGGCTCGTGCCCAATTATAAGTGAGTATAAACCATATGAATCTTTCTGTTTCTGGGTTAACTAACTCATTACGATCATTTCTAGTTCAATCCATTTGTCCACAAACTTTGGGAATTCCTTGTTTTTAATAGCTGAGCAGTATTCCATAGTGTAAATGTAATACAGTTTCTTTATCCATTCTTCTACTGAGGGACACTTAGGTTATTTCCATGTTCTGGCTATTATGAATAAGGCCGCTATGAACATGGTAGAGCAAATGTTCTTGATGTGCTAGAGCATCTTCTGGGTATATTCCAAGGAGTGGAATAGCTGGGTCTTGGGGAAGCATTATTCCCAGTTTTCTGGTATAGCACCAGATAGATTTCCATAGTGGCTGTACTAGTTTGCATTCCTACCAGCAATGAAGGAGTGTTCCTCTTTTTCCACATCCTCGCCAGCATGTGATGTCGCTTGAATTTTTTATCTTAGCCATTCTGATGGGTATAAGATGGAATCTCAGAGTTGTTTTGATTTGCATTTCCCTGGTGATTAAGGACTTTGAGCATTTCTTTAAGTGTTTCTCAGTCATTCGATATTCGTCTGTTGAGAATTCTCTGTTTAGTTCCAAGCCCCATTTCTCAATTGAGTTATTTGGTTTGGTGGTGCTTAATTTCTTGAGTTATTTATATATTTTGGATATTAGACCTTTGTCAGATGTAGGGTTGGTGAAGATCTTTTCCCAGTCTGTAGTTTGTTGCTTTGTTCTCTTGACAGTGTCTCCTGCCTTACAGAAGCTTCTCAGCCTCATGAGATCTCATTTAATTATTGACCTTAAGGCCTGGGCTGTTGGTGTTCTGTTCAGGAAGTTGTCTCCTGTGCCAATATGTTCCAGGCTCTTCCCCACTTTTTCTTCTAACTGACTTAGTGTCTCTGGTTTTATGTTGAGGTCTTTAATCCACTCAGACTTGAGTTTTGTGCATGGTGTCAAGTATGGATCTAATTGCATTGTTTTACACATAGACATCCAGTGAGACCAGCACCATTTGTTGAAGATGATATGCTTTTTCCATTGAATAGATTTGACTTCTTTGCTAAAAATCAAGTGCCTGTATATGTGTGGATTCATTTCTGGGTCTTGAATTCGATTCCACTGATCAACCAGCCTATTGCTGTGCCAATACCAAGCTGTTTTAATTACTATTGCTTTAGAGTACAGCTTGAGATCAGGTGTGGAGATTGCTCTGGAGGATCTTTTATTGTACAAGATTGTTTTAGCTATTCTGGGTTTTTTGTTTTTCCATATTAAGTTGAGAATTGAACTTTCCATGTCTTTAAAAATTGTGTAGGTATTTTGATAGGCATTGCATTGAATCTGTAGATGGCTTTTGGTAAGGTGGTCATTTTTACTATGTTGATTCTCCCATCCATGAACAAGGGAGATCATTGCATCTTCTCATGTCATCTTCAATCTCTTTCTTCAGAGTTTGAAATTTTTTTTCAAACAAGTTCTTCACTTGCTTGGTTAGAGTTACACCTAGATATTTTATATTGCTTGTGCCTATCGTGAAGGGTGTAGTTTTCCTAACTTCCTTTACCTAATGAAAATTCTCTTTCACTTTAGACAAGATGCTCTATAGTACTCACAAATAAGTGAGAAAGAAAAGGAAATGAGAGCTACATCAAGAAAGAAGGAGAGGTAGGGAAAGGCAAAAGAAAACAGGAGTTAGGGACTTCGGCCTAGTCAATCTGTTCTAATGTTAGTAATCCTAAGTGTCAAATGAATAAGACAGAATGCATAAACAGACATAAAATAGAACTAGAAATGTTTAAAAAGAATAATAAATTCTATACAAAGTAATGTACCATGGAAATAAGTTCACCATAACCATCTGATGTGAGAAATTATTAACCCAAGCAATTGTTTTACCCCAAATTCTAAGCAGCTCTTCTTGCGAGATTCAACAGATTAGATCTTCACTGGTACTGAGCATCGGTAGCATTCATAGATCAGAGATCCTCTGAGAAGGGAGTCAAGATAGTCAATGTAGTAATTATCTTATCCCTTTGTCATTTCTATAATGCTAAAAAAAGAAAAATGTTCTCAGTTTCTAAGTATATTAAAACCCTTGTATGGTTTTATTTCAAGGTTGACACTACATTTATGATATAATGGATCTGAGGTCAAAAGATAAATCTTACCTTCAAGAAATTTAAAAACATATCTAACCTGTTCCTCAGGAGCAGATGGTTTTATAGCTGAGTTTCTACGGCTGCATAATGATCATCCACAGGATGTTTTTTATTGGTAGTTACTAACACTCACCCATATTTTCTTTCTTTTCTCCAAATCATAAATCATGTAGTGACACAACTTTGAGATATAAAGATAAATTCAACATAGTTTCTCTTCTCCAGGGACACTAAAAATAACAAGAGAGACACATCCATCAAAGAGGAATAAGAAAATGTCAAAAATCAGGGTGTGTTGATTTGATTAAAAATGACCCATAGATTCCTATGGAATCACCACTCAGCCATAAAAATCTATTGTTAAGGAACAGGTTAGATATGTTTTTAAATGTTGAGGTGTGACCTTGTTGGAGTAGGTGTGACCTTGTTGGAGGAAGTGTATAACAGGGCGTGGGCCTGGAGGTTTCAGAAGCTTAAGCCAAGTCCACTGGCTCACTCTCTCTTCCTGCCACCTGCCGATGCAGATGTGGAACTCTCAGCTGCTTCTCTAGCAACCATGTCTGCCTACATGCTGCCATGCTTCCTGCCATGAGGGTAATGGACTAAACCTCTGAACTGTAAACCAGCTCCAATTAAAATTTTTCCTTTATAAGAGTTGCCATGGTCATGGTGTCTCTTCATAGCAATAGAACACTAAGTAAAACATATGTTTACACTCAGTGAGTGCAGAGCTTACAGCCCCTCCAAATGCCCTAAGGAAAGCTTTTAGTTTCTTCACTAGGACAAAAACACTGTCTGAGTTCTGGAGGCTGGGGTGGAAAGAAAGGAGCAACAAAGAAGATTGAATAGGTTAAAGAGTGAGGCAGGTGAGGTGAGGAACACGGATAGAGGAAAAGCCTCTCTAGGGAGATAGATAAAATAGGCACAGAGTGGGGACTGTGAAATTGGAGAAAAAGACAGAATGAACTAAATTAATAGTATTCCTGAGGTCACAAACTTTGAGAAAAAATTCAAAGTCTGGGTTTTTGTTGCCATATCCGCAAAATGGAATGATCACATATTTCCCTCAAAGAGTATGTTATAGTTAGTGAGCTGATCTAAGTTCAGGGTCTATGATGTAGTAAGTGATTAAAAACATAAGCCTTTGGATATGCAGATATTTTCTCTTTCCTGTGAATTTACTCTTCTATTTTGCTGTGACTTTCTACATTCTTCCCAGGACCCTACCTGATATGATCAGAGAAAGTTAGAAGTCATCAAATGTTAAACAGAAATAATACAAACCAGAAAGATAGCTCATTTCAAAATGTGAATGAATGGAACACAAGATAAGAATCTCAATATTTAAATGAAAAGATAAACATTGTTCTGCAAATGAAACTAAATGAAAGTGGCAGGATGCCAGAGAATTCCCAGGAAAAAGTGAGTGACATATTAAGTCTATGGAAAGATAACTTGTCAAAAAAATGGTAGTAAGTTAAGGACTGGGGATATGGGTCACTGATAATTCCCATGCTTTGCACACACCTGGGTCCAGTCCCTAACTCGAACAGAAGGAGTTGAGGAGGAGGAAAAGTGGGTGGGGGGGGAGCCAGAAAGAATGGGGCTCTAAGCATTGAAAGGGGTACCTTAAAATGAAGCTGTATATTCAATATTATTTATTTTTAAAAGTTTAAGTAGATTCTGGCTATTGAGAATAATGCTACTGTGAACATAGTTAAGGAAATATACTTGTTGTATGTTGCAGCGTCTCTCAAGTATATGCCCAGGAGTGGTAAGGCTTGGCCTTGAGATAGAACTAGTCCCAATTTCCTGAGAAAACACCAGATTGATTTCCAAGGTTGTTGAACAAGTTTGCACTCCAACCAGCAAAGGAAGAGTGTTCCGCTTTCCCCACATCCTTGCCAGCATGTGATCTTAGCCATTATATTAGGTGTAAGATGTAATCTCAGAGTCATTTTGGGTTGCATTTCCCTGATCTCTAGGGATGTTGAGCATTTCTTTAAGTATTTCTCAGCCATTTGACATTCCTTTGTTGAAAATTCTCTGTTTAGTTCTGCACCCCATTTTTAATTATATTATTTGCTTTACTGGTGTCTAATTTCTTGAGTTCTTTATATATTTTGGACATTAGCCCCTAGTCAGATGTAGGGTTGGTGAAGATCTACCATAGAGGTCTTCTGAGAGACTTCACCCAGCAGGAGATCCAAGCAGATGCTGAAACACACAGCCAAACTCTGGGGTAGAACACAGTGAGTCTTATGGAAAGGTTGGGGACTAAAGTGAGGGGGTCAAGAGCTCCATAGCAAGATCAACAGAACCAACAAATCTGTCCAGAGGAGGGGGGTGCTGCCAAGACTGATGCACCAACCAACGACCATTCATGGTGAGGACCTAGACCCCATGCTCAGATGTAGTAGACAGGCAGCACAGTCTCCTTGTGGGTCCCAGAATATGGAGAGTAGGGACTACTTCTGACATGGACTCTGGCCCCCACTCCTTGATCACTTCCCCTTAGTAGGGTGGCCTTGCCAGGCCACAGAGGAAGAGGATACAGGCAATCCAGATGAACCTTGATAGGCTGAGATCAGATGTTAGGGGAGGAGAGCTCCCCTTTCTGAGGTCTAGGGGAGGGAGGGAGAAGGGTATGAGGGAGAGGAGGTGGGATTAGGAGGCGGCAAGGAAGGGGGCTACAATTGGGATGTAAATTGAACAAACATTTTTTTTTTTAAAATAAAAGAGCTGTATTCATTAAAAAGTTTAGGTAGGAAAATACGTTGTTTTTAAAATTATCTGTATTAACTGTAGGCTTGGCGGGTGATCAATTAAGACACAAACACTTGTTATATTTTATGATAGCCTTAGTTAACCTGGGGCAGGGCAGATATCAATCCTCTAAACTACCTCCCATAGTGGGGCAGGCATGGGATCCCTGCCTCAATCCCGTGCCATCTGCTTCCAATAACGTCTATCAAGCTACCTCCCATCCATAAGCCCAAATACTTGCTAATGATCTTCATCTGGGCCGGATTCTCCATCCTTGGAGCCATGTGCTTCTCCAGCTAACCCATGGCGGCCTTCCTGTCTTCACTTCAAGTCTCTCTCTCTTACAGCATGGTGGTCTTTCTTCTTTTTCTTCTTCCCAGAATTCTTCTCTCTCCTAGCCCCACCTATTTCCTCTGCCCTGCCCAGGTGGGATGGCTTTTTATTAAACAAAAGGTGGGTCAGACAGCAAATGGTAATTAGCATCAAAATACATCAGACAGTCCCCCAACAAAAATATATACTTGTGGACAAATTCTTGGGTAGATGAAGTTGAATTTAATAATGCCAAGTTATATAAGGAAATGGTAAAATTCTTTATTAATACATAATATTAAAATATACACTAGACAAAAAGTAACGGTATTTTTATATGAAAGCAGGGGAGGAGAAAAGAAAGAGCCAGGAAGGGAGAAATTGGAAAAGGAGAGGAGGGACTGAGAAAGAAAGAAAAGGAGGCTGTTCATTTAGGCGTGTGCACATATCTGTGATGTCAGTGGTCAGTATTTGGAGTCTTCCTGGTGCTGTGCACATTGTATTGTATTGTACAGTGCTTCTCACTGAACCTGAAGTTCAGGGACTGGATGGTCAGTGGGCTCCAGAGATCTGCCCATCTCTCGTCCTCACAGTGCTCTAAGCTTGCAAGCATAGCATGCTGCCATTCCTGACTTAGACGTCACTTCTGGAGAGCTGGCTTCAGGTGCTCGTACTTGCACAGTGAACATTTTATGTGCTGAGCTATCTCTCTATCCACAAAAGAAAGACTTTGTGAAAGCCATAAATATGTGCTATATACAATTAATGATTTTGGTTTTTCAAATTTGTATATGTGAATAAATATTTTCCAAACCTGAATTCTATTTCATGTGTGGATTGAAGACCTCCTGTCTGGATCTAAAGACTGGTAAGTGTCATTTTAAATTTGTAACTATCAAAACACCTAAGTAACAACACAAAAAAATGACAATTTTGAAGCTTTAATTATAAAACTGAAAAATTACATGTAAACATCCTAAATTTAGGAAATGTCATTTTGTGACTTTCAAAGTAAAATGACAATGAAATTTAAAAGAAACAGGGTATAAAAAAAGTTTATACTTTAAAAAACATAACTTATTGTCTTGAAATTTCCATATTAAATCAATCAAACCAATCAATAAGCTGTTATTGTTGAGTATGATGTTCATTTTCTTCTTAAATTTAAAATCTCTGAGCTTGATATGATATATTTTCCCAGCAGGTTGCTGTCTGGAACAGTCGTTGGCATGAATCCAGTTTGGTTTCTCATGTGGGCAACTGAACACATGCTGAAAAAGACTATTTTGGAGAACCATCTTTTGAACAGTATATATATGGGGTGGGACTGGGAGGAGAGGAGGAAGGGGCTGAGATCAGGCTGTAAAGTGATTAAATAAATAAATGGAAAAGTGAAAACTTAAAAAATTTTTAAGTAAATGAAACAAATGTTCACTTAAAAGATAGAGTCAACAACTAGAAAGAGTCTTGTACAAGTGATGGTTTACTCACTGAGAATGTTGAGCAAAGATCTTGGTTCCTTTATCCAAAACAATTTCAGCCCTTAAGGTAAAGGAATACTACTTCTTCCTTGCCTCTTTCCACAAACACTTTTTTTGGGGGAAGAAGGAGGTCCCTGTGATGAAAGAACTTAAGTTTGCCACAGACAACATAAGTTGGGGAGATAGTACACAGATGAGGAACAGGAAGTCCAGCTAATGGACTCTCAGGAGCATGTCTTCAACAGAAGTGCTAACACAAGATGCTGCATTATTTGGAAAGTTGGAGTCAAAGTCAGGGGCCACTTATATCTGAACCAAAACCGCTGAGTTTTGCATAGTTCTAACTCAAAATGCTGAGACAGTAAATGTTATTAAAATGGTTTTGTGAAAAATCAATGCAATCTTATTTGGAAAATGAATATTTATTTTCTGGAATAGACTAGAAGGATTTAATATGGCATGGAAATAGTCTGTTGCTTAATATACTTATAAAAGTGAGTTTCAGGAGAGTGTCCAATATATTGGAGCCAACAAAAATATGATTACTGAAGGTCTTTTATTACATTTAAGCCTTTTGTTAAATATTAATTGTGATATGATATTGCAAAAGAAAAGTAAAAACAAATCCAGAGAATACTCTGGTAACTATCCAGTGGATAATCAATTCTGTAGGAATGATAATGAAACAGTCCCAATTTGAAGTAATACAATACTTTTATAATACATTTTATCATGGAGAAAAAAATGAAGCTAGAGAGCCAGAAGAAGTTGGCTTAAATATGAAATTAATTTCTTACCCAAATAGTATTGCCAACATACTCAAGAACAATACCCGAAATCAAGTAGGAGTAGGTTTGGGTTCAAGTAATAAAACAGGCAAATGGCAATAGCTTAAACAAGTAGACAGGATCAAAATTAATCTTGACATAGTGACATTTGGTCACAATATCTTAGCACAGTGTTTTGATCTTGCGTTTATAGTGATTCTACTGTAAAAAAAAAAAACTATACTAAACAACCAGTCATATAAAATATGGCATCACATAAACAACTTAATAACTGTTTATTATTATAAATAACTAGTACTGGCTTATGTATTTATTGTGTGGTATTTTTATCATTAGTTTGTAATGTGTTCCTTCTAATTAAAGACATACAAATAAAGTAGTATTTTGTGAAACCCACACATTATCCTCAAAGGCTTTGTGTATTCTGTATCATGAACCAAGAGGTCATGTCAAGTGATTGGCTCTTATCATCTAGGTTTCTGTAGTTACACTCTATGCGACTTTCAAGTTCCTTAGCCCTAAGACAATGTTTCTCAGAATGAATCCTTGTTCCTAAACCTTGAATAACAGTGTTTTTTTTTTCCCCTATACTGTTAGCTTAAAGTAGAGTGGTCAACCACTTCAAACATGGTATAAAGCTTTTTCTGTCTTCTCACTTCCCCTCCTTTTTATTTGACTTTTCACAAATAATAGCAAATGCAGTGTCGATCCTTCTACTCAGAACCAGTAAGTAATGTACAGAAAGTTAACTCTTCACACACTTGGCATTTAGAAGGTTCAAGAGTTTGACCCATGCACTTATAGAGCCTTCATTCCGTATGATACATGGTGGCAGACATGTCCATACATAAGCTACATTGAGAACATTGGCCAAAACTCATCATTTTTATCATAAACCTGCTCCATGTATCACTTGCCCACACCCTCAATAGTGACATTAATCCTTTCATATTGGCAGAGCCTCCCTGGCATAATCACCTCTAAAATACTTAGTGCTATCTTAGTGCTATCACAATGGCAATTAAATTCCAGTGTGAATTTTGAAGAGGATATTCAACCCATGCGATAGTGTCTCTGTCTCCGAGCATCTTGGCTTTGCTGCACACTGGAGGAGGAAGCGGGAAAGGGGAGCAAGATGTAAGTTTCTCCCCTTAAAGTTGTTCTAGACTTCCTTTTGAAATAAGAATTTCTCACCAGAATGTTTTTATGGAAGTATCACTATCCATAAGTGAGTTATATTATATTATTAGTCTTGAGTGAAGAGCAATGGGATTACCAGGACATATTTCAATCAACCCACCAATCATGGTTCTTAACTCAGCTGCTGGGATAATGAGGTACCGTGGGTTTAGGAAGAATTCAACTCACTAAGCACTAACTGTCTGTTAGAAGAAACACAGATGTGCCGAAGGGTAGCTGTGGGGAGGTACCAGCCACCATTAATATAACAACTAAAGGAACATAGGTTCTCTACCTATGGGTTACAACCCCCTTGGGGGTTCGAAAGACCCTCTCAGAGGAGTCACATATCAGATATTTACATTACAATATATGACGGTAGCAATACAATATATTACAGTTGTGAAATAGCAACAAAATAATTTTATGGTTGGAGTCACAACATGAGAAATTGTATTAAAGGGTCACAGTATTAGGAATGTTGAGAACCACTGCTCTAGAGGGTACCACACATTTGGGTCTTTGTTCCCCTTCCTGGTTCAATAATGATGTACCTTGTGGCAAGCTCTTTGAGTGGAGGGTGGTGGTAACATTAAACTATTGCCATTGATATTAAAATGTGATGTTCTACAATCCTTCCTATTCTGTTGGTTAGACTATAAGTCAGACCATCAGTCATATGACTGAAGTAGTTTTGAAGAATAGAACTAATATTCTACATGTATTTGGAAAATCTGCAAATAGCGAAGGGACTTTTAAGTCTTATAAGAACAGGAGACAGTGAAATATATAGAGCCTAGGCCCATTACTCTTCTGGTACAAGCCTAAATTAAAAATGTTCTTGGGTGGCTAAAAGAATAACTTACTATGAATTGGTGGTCTATAGAAATGACTATCAGTAAAGTACCTGCCTCACAAACATAAGAACCTAACTTTTAATTTCTAGAACACATTTAAAAGGCCAGGCATGAAAGGTGTGGTGGTGCGTGATGGTGTACATCTTTAATCTGAGCACTCGGGAGGCAGAGTCAGGTGGATCGCTATGAGTTCAAGGTCAGCCTTGCCTATAAAGTGAGTCTAGGACAGCCAGGGCTCTTAACACAGAGAAACCTTTTCTCTTGAAAAACTTAAAACAAACAACCAAAAAGAAAACAAGCCAGGCATTATGGTATGGTTAAATATGGGGTAGACAGGAAGATGCCTAATCTCTATTGGTCACCCAGCCTTCCTGAATCAATGAGCTTCCAGTTTAGCTAGAAAATCTATCGTAAAATCTCAAAGTGAGTATCAATCAAGGAAAAGGAGAAAAGATACCCAATATCTACTTATGAAACACACACACACACAACCCTTACACACACACGTACATATTTACACTAATGAATGTGTATATTATATGCACACACGATGACACATGTACAACTACTATAATTTTGCTATTTAAGTTTCAGTAAGATATAGATATATGTTAATAGTGTATTTCCCAGGTGTGGGAGAAATAAATGTAGGTACAGTTTCTCTGAATAACTGGATGCTTTAACAGCCCTTTGTAGATAAAGGCTTGATAACCTGAATTCAGTTCCCTAGCATCCATGTAAATGCCAGTCATAGTCCTGTGCAAATATAACCATATAATAGATATGTGAGATGGAAGCAAGAGAATTTCTGTGGCTTGCTGGCCATTAGCCCAGCTGAGGAACAGCAAGTCCCAAGTTCAATGAGACATTTTGTCTTAAGAAAATAAAGGAGAGTTGTTTACATGTTTTCAGTCTGAGTTTATTCTATTATCTCCTTTGGGGGGGCAGTATATTTCTAATAGTGTTATTTCACCTTTACTCATATTAGTTATCTGTAATATCTTCTTATTTGAATTCTCTCCATTGTAGTCATCTTTGCATTGAGAGGTCAGTCAATCTAGAATGCTACTCTACTCTGTTCTTCATGGAACGCACTTAAATCTGTGCTGATTCTAGTTGCTTTACTTAAGGTAATGACTGAGATGTCTTCCATTAAGACACTCATCAAGAGGTAAATAGAAAGCTTAATGGACTTTTCTTTGTCGTGGGTGAATGAAAAGCAGATATTTTACCATAAAGGTTCTTATGGACAAGAAAAGCACAATTCGTACCTGAGATTTTAATTTAGGACGTAGACAAACCGTTAGAGCTCCTGTGTTTTCAATGAGGAATGTGATACGATAGGCGCATTCACTGACACTGACTCTACACTGAGCACTTCTTTAAAATTATTTGCATTCAAATTATATTGCCACACATCTTCAGAGAAAAATTTCCAACAGAAGATATCTGTGTATGCTATTTATTATAATAATTGGCTCACGTATTGTGATTACCACAACTTGACCTCTACACATTTGGAGACCCAGGCCAGCCAGAAGTGGCATACAGCAATCAGGCACAGAAGGCCTGAGAATCTGGAGCTGACTGGATAACACACTATGACCTTTATTCAGTCTTCTGGTTAAAATACCCAACACTGAAGTATCTCCCTGGACTTCTCTTCATCCAATCAAGCCAAAAAATAACATGAACAGAACATTAGTTACCATATTTAATCTTAACAACAATGAAGTGTGTATATTAATTTAGCTATAATTACAATAGAAGCACAGATCCAGTTCTAACCAGTTTTTAAATTTGTATGAATAAACAGTGCCAGAATGCTGAAATCCTGGAAGACTTGTTTCAAGTGTGTGTTTCCAAAATGAAATGATATGTATGTACTCTCACTATATTTCATGCTGTCAGTTTTTGAAAACTGAACTTGTAGGTAATAATTATCTTTGTGTGCACATGTGAGTAATGAATATGTAAGATATATAATAACATATAATCAAAAATTATTCTAAAGTACCAGGATATATGTCTGTGTGCATTATTAGAGATAAATATTCATATGACATGAAGCATCTCCAAAATATCTTTTCACACGGCTTTAAAGTCAGTATAATTGAGCCTTTCCCAAAGTATGCCATATTTTCTAGGAATCACTAACTTATAACTATGATGAAATAAAAGTGCTTAATTTCCCTTATACTATATTTGATATTAAAAATGTTTAATGTCTCCAAGTTCTTAGCTTTTAACGAAGCATTTAATTATTAAGTACAGCAACATATAATCAGTCATGCTTTATTGAAACCTGGGATAATATCTAGAAAAACACTCATCCACTATTCTTTCAGACTCTATTCATTACATGTCAAAGACTGTTAAAGACTGAGGAGACAGGAAAATCCAAGGCGAAGCCTTTCCCCTGACACACACAAAGTAGAATTATGGAATAAATACAAAGAAATCATTTTGACAATATTCAGGCATAAGTCTAAATTTGGATAAGAAAGTAAGAAAGGTAAAGATTAAAACTTACTGTATCATGTAAGATACATACAGAATACATTGTTTCTAAACGATAGGTAAAGATTATACTTAATGTAATTTCTGGGAGTGGGAAATGTAGAAGCATGGGCCAAGAGTGTACTTGGTATTTTTTAAGGCCTAGAAGAAGAAAGGTGAGATTGGTTCAGAGAAGGTGCAAAGTTAGATTGTAGCCAGACAGGTCCAAGAAAGAAAACCATCTCAATGGGCTTTATTGAAGATGATAAAATTATGAGTACAATATGAAAGGAAAACAACTAAAAGACTTCAAGGAAAACAGATATCATCTTACATCTTAGAGAGTCACTTTGGCTGTGGTTGGAAAGAAGAAAAGATAAAGAACATAAGGATAAAATGCATTTTTAGTTCCAGCTAGGCAGTGGTGGTGATAATGAGGGGGGAAAGGTTACAAGTCTTACCAGAAGAAGGAGTTTTGGTTGAAAGGTAGAGACAGTAGAACATATTGATAAATTCAATATTGGTAGAAGGTAGACAACAGGAATCAAGAATGCTTTCAAGGCTTATTTGCTTAAGTCAAAGTAATGGAATTACTATAAAAATTTATTTAGAATTTCAAAATTGGACTATAAATAGAACTTGCTTTTGCACTTTCTAAACTCAAAAATATATATTATCTACTGTGCATAAAGGAATTCAGCTATCAGACCTGAGCATGTGAATTTGGTGACCTGCCAATGGGAGCAGATTTAAGTTAACATATAAACTTGGATTTCAAGAGAATTCTCACTCCTGTGACTGATGGAAAAGGATCCACACATCCAAAATCATTACATAATCAACATGGTCATGTTCAACACCAACCTGGCTTCTAAAACAAGGACTTAGGTGAAACAACCAACCACCACTCAAAAACTGAACATGAACTTTCTGTAAGTAAATTAGTTGACTGGAAGATGAACATTAACCACCTCCAACAGCTATTTGCTGGAACAAAGTTTGTTCTTTGGACTCCAACAGGGGAGAACAAGGAGTCTGGATTCTGATACCTCTTTTCCCCAGCACTTGTCCCCATGCACATTTTCTCTTTGCTGATTTTGCTCTGTGTCGGTTTACTATAATAAATCATAGCCATAAGTATGACTACGTGCCAAGTCCTAGAAGTTCTCCTAATGAATCATTGAGTGGTCTTGTAGATTCCTGACACAGCAATTTAGATTAAAGTTTGAGTAAGCAGTTGTCTATCTATTCCAGACTGAAGTTAGGAAAGACATAGGCATGGGTGACAAATCAGAATTGTTCTGAATTGGATTGAGTATAGCAAATTCTTATCTTGGATGGGACAGCTTTGGCATAAGTGAGGAGAAGTAAAGATATCCATAAAGAAAAGAATGAGCTTTCTAACATGTAGTGTCCAAGGACATTCTCCAAAGATGAGTGGTGGCTAGTGCCGAAGACAGAGAACCAGGAAACAATGGTGTCAGAAAATCCAAATCAATGAGGTGCTTGCTGCTGTCAGAAAACTGCTACTGTCATTTTACTCCAAATCAACTTTAGCTCCATTGTCTGTAGGGTCTCAAAGTATAAGGTAAATATCTCCTGGTTTTAATATCGCAGACAAGACTTGCCCTTTTCCTTGCCTCTGTTTCGAATCACTGATCAACACCTTTCTCTGCTACCCTGGACTGGTTATTCAGTACTGGAAAATTATCAACAGCAGAACTCAGTGGGAGTAATCCATCAAAAATTGCATTAAGGCTCCAGTTTTTAGTGCCAGAACCTCAGACAGGCATTGCTCCTCTCTGCTTTACAGTAATTGTGGAGAGTTGGGAATCCTGCAAAACGGGAGATGGCTGCTGGCTGTCCCATACAGACTCATGTATGCTGATCTGGTTTTGGCACTGAGCTTAATTCCTTGTTATGTTTTGTTTTCTCCCCTGTGCTGAAACATTAAAATAGTTTTGTGGGTTCTTAATTAATAGGTACAGGATACGGTGGCTTGTAATTACTTCGTTCTCTTTCTAAACACACCGCAGACCATGCACACATGCATGCACGCACGCACGCATGCACACAAACACGTACATAGGCACGTGCACCATGTCTATGCCCCTCTTTCTCTCTTATTCTGTATGCATGTCTGTCAGTTTCTCTTTTCTTCCCTTTTATCTCCCTCTGTGTATGTTCTCTCTGTGTGTATCTCTGTCTCTCTTCTTGTTTCTGCTTCCCGTACATTTGTGGCTTTCCTCTCTGTCACTAGCAGTCTCATGTATTCTGTGTTTCTGTCTTTCTGTGCGATTACATCTCCGTGCTTGTCTTTAGCTCCATGTCCGCGTTTTCTCCCCCAGTGTGTAGTTCTCTCCTGCTCCTCCCCCCTCATATCTTCTCATAATTCTCTTTCCCTTCCTGCTCCTTCTTCTTTCTACCCTCTTTTCCCTTTTTTCCACCTCTTTCTCTTCTCCATTCGTATTTCTTCCCACCCTCTATCTCCTCTCTCTCCACTGGTCTGTACATCTCTCAGTCTGTCTCTAGTTCTTTCTCCTTTCTTCTCTCTACAGCTACTCTGAATGTTCACGCAGGTCTAAGAGTGCCTGAGTTCTTCAGGGCAGTTCTGCTTCCCCAGAGTGAACATGCCAACAGGATCAGACAAGTCTTTGCATGATGTAAGCTCTGAAAGGCTACACAATGATATTGTTGTCACATTAGTTTTCTTTCAGCAAGTCTACAAATCAGCAAGAACCAAGACAGGGAAACCAGGGGATCTGTTTTACTTTTTCTGTGGACAGGACATGGTAATGATTCCTTTCATCATTTGCCAATGACTAGGACTCATGTCACTGGAGAATCCCTGAGGCAAATGCATCCCAAATGAGGATGGTCTCCCTGGCTGTGCAGCATGTTCTTGCAACACGTTTGAACTTACTTAGAAATGAGATTTCACTGTTGCATTGAAATGACTCAGTCTTCCTGGCAATGGCTTCTTCCATGCCACAGATCCTGTGCTTCCCTGGTGTGTCAGCTCCTGCCACAAACCAAGTATATCAAGATCACCCAGATTCCCTAAATAACTCAGCATGCTACATACATGGGGTTATTCAATGTTATGCTTCATCAAGCGGCCCTTAATTTTGAATTGCTTAATAACTTGAAATATCTACACTAGGGACAGCTGACTAATCAGAAAGAATATTTTGAAGTTCTATGACAATAACATCCATCAACCTGAAAGAAGTAAATTTATAGGCTAGCTTTGAAACATAGTTTTTCTTCTCAAAAAAAAAAAAGTGACTGGAGAGGACTATCTCAAAGGCTGAGTTCTTGGCATCTTATAATGGCTAATAGGTATAATTAATCATATAAAATAAAGGTTCTACTAATTTTCTAAAGGAGATATATTTCTTTTTGATTGTTGTGCTTGCTCTTTTCTTTTCTTTATGGACCCTATTTGAATCCAGTCAAATTAATATGCATATCTAATAATATGAATATAGATTTATCATTTCATCCTTGCCCAATTTACTTTAGCCTTTCCTGATTAGTAACTGTGGAGCCACCATGTTCATTAGTAATAAGCATCTAGTTGTGTCACACTTTTGTCCAAATCTAAAGTCTAAAGATAGATATCTCCACAGTCAAGAGAAGGATGCTCAGATTTTAGATTTTTTCCAGTGATCATGGGTAAAGTCTAATAGTGTCATTGAGAAAGCGTAATGTTTTAAATAATTCTTAATATAGAGAAGCCTCAGTAATCATTTAGAGAGACTGGTATTAAATAATGATTTGTGTGTACCATCTAACGTATGATTCTAATGCAGTTAATCTGTTGACATACATGATTGATAAAGCTATTTGAATAACAATACATTGCTTTCCAAAGCGTCTTTATGTGTGTGGTGGTGGTGTGAGGGGGTATTTTTAAACCCAAACTGGCTCTATGTACCACTTTAATTTTTCAAACTTTTCAGATAATAGCATTTAAACTGAGCATTATTTGCAAAAAATAGATGTAGTCTTACCCAAGTAAATATGATTTTCTTCTGATTATTATGACTTGTGGAGCCACACAAAATGACTACTTACAATGGCATTCTAGAGTTCAAAGAGTTCATTCTGAAAATGACATATTACAAACCACTTTTGATCATTAATAAGAGGTAACTACTTCAGAAATCCAAGAACTGTGAGCCACATTATGTGTAATATTTGAGCACATGCCCAAATTATTTCCACCAATATGCAGAGCTCTAAGTAATGATTTTGTTTAGCAGAGATGCCATTTGAAAGAGACAATTTCTGTATACGAGATTTTATTAATAGTGCATAAGAGGCACTAAAATGAGTCGATATACAGAGATGCCGGGCTATAAACCATCAAGGTACATTATGATCAGAAGCACATGTGTGCTGTCTTCCTGTGATGGACCATAAACTCTCACTATCACAGCTGTGCTGACACCAAGCATGAGGAAACGTGGAACTAGAGGAGAGATTGCATGAGGACAAAACTAAATGTTAAAGATGAGGAATGTATCAGGGCTTCAAAAGGATGTCTTTGTTCCACGGCAAGAACCCTCTCACTTAAATTTCCATTGCATTTTGCCCTGCACTTGAGAAAATACATTTTTTCAGAAAGGATTTTAAAACATCACTTTCTCAAGTATTCTAATGAAATCAGGACAAAGAGATAATGATTTGATGAAAGCCAGAAAACCTGTAAAACCAATTGTTGATTTATTTATTTTATCATCTAATAGTTGACTTACAATATAAGTGAGCATGTGGAAGAGAGGAGTACATGCATGTGTGAGTGTGTGTATGTGCGTGTGTGCATGTGTGTGTTTGTGGATGTGATACTTTAATAATACCCTAACTATGACCCATATTTAATAACTCTAGGTATATAATATTTCTTAGCTGCCCTAATTTTTCCCCTGACATTCAGGCAAATGATTATATTCTGCAAATACAGCTCAGATACTGGCTGCAGTGGCTACAGTTTTACAATACATTTTTTATTGTAGTCCTTTAGCAATGTAAATGCCCACCTCTGCAAAAATTAAAACAACTGCCGTTAGATTGACACACAAAACTATTTTAAAAGGCATTACCAAACAGACTACTCTCTTACAAAACATAAATTAGGGAATTAGAAAAATAGTGTAATGTTTGTAAAACTTCTTCAGGGGTGTTTTTTTTATATACTTCTGTTTCACTATTGACATAAATTTTGGTTGCATCTGTAAAAACTTCAATAAACCCCAATCCAGAAAACTAAATGGTGACAAATGTGTTACATCACATAACCACTCTCCGAAATGGACAGCTATCATCTTACGTGTATTTGTGTATCAGTAAGACACTCTCTGTTGGCTTTCTCCTCCCACACCCTTTTTGTCTTGCTCCTCTGTTCACCATTTCTTCAGGCAGCATCATGTTCTTCTCTAGACAGTATTATGCTCTGCGTCTTCCACACTCAACATGGCTCACTCTCATTCCTGCCACGAGCCTAAAGCTAAAGCTCACTCGCTTTGAAAAACAAAATCTATACTGGCTCTTTACCATAGAAAGCCTTTATTTGCATCATATTTATAAGGAAGGGGCTTCCTTTCAATGCTCTTCTACCCACCGCTTGATTATTCAGCAACAAGACTGCTGAATACTTTGCACTCCCATTAAACTATAAACTCTTTGAGGACTGAAAAATAAATAACTGAGTTTGCCTTTTCTGTCATTATCATTTATACCAGTGATTTTTTTAAGTTTGTAAATGATGGATGACTCAGCAAGTAAATGAATGAATGAGGCACCATCTTCATGAAACTGGAAAGATGTGTTAGCCATACAATAAATGTATAAAATTACATGAAACTTTTATTGGTGGGATAAACACAAAATACACAAGTGGCACAGTTAGTTAAAAGGGTTTTCACATAAAGTGTGGAAAGAACCTCTGAGAAATCTATTAAAACCATCTAGACAGAAGAATATAATTCTTCAAGGGCAGTGGAGGGGCAGTTAGGTGGTGTTTCTGACAAGCCACAGGGGGTTCCCTTAGGGACCTCTACTTATATGTGCTTGCAATGTGAACTTTTGCTACAAAAATAGAATTTTCGAATACAACAAAATTGACATTTGTTTTTAAAAAGATGGCCATTACCTAAGTGATTGAGTATGAGCACCTCAAGAGGGAGTGAAGCATATATGTACATCTAGCATATGTGTGTGTCCATATAGATGCTTTCAAAGCTATATACTTCAAAGAATATGACATGAATGAACAATTAAGCAAAGTTTAAAAATTACGTTGAAAAATATGAGTTGATTCTTCTGTTGAAGGACATCCAGGTTGTTTCCAGGTTCTGGCTATTACAAGTAAAGCTGCCATGAACATAGTTGAGCAAGTGTCCTTGTTGTATGGTGGAGCATCTTTCAGGTGTATGGCCAGGAGTTAGGTATAGCTGGGTCTTGAGTTAAAGCGATTCCCAGTTTTCTGAGAAAGCACCAGAATGATATCCAAAGTGTTTGTACAAGTTTGCACTCCCACAAGAAATGAGTGTTACCCCTTTCTTCATATGCTAGTCAGCATGTGCTATCACTTGAGGTTTTTATCTTAGTGATTCTGACAGATGTAATAAGGAATCTCAGAGTTGTTCAGATTTGCACTTTCTTGGTGACTAAGGACATTAAACACTTCTTTAAATGTTTCTCTGTCATTTGATATTCCTCGGTTGAGAATTCTCTGTTTAGCTCTGTTCCTCATTTTTAATTGGATTATTTGTTTTACTGTGGTAAATTTACACAATGGAATACTGCTCAGCTATTAAAAACAAGGAAATCATGCAATTTGCAGGCAAATGGATGAAACTAGAAAAGATCATCCTGAAAGAGGTAACTTAGAACCCGAAAGACACATGTGATATATACTTACTTGTAAGTAAATATTAGCCATATAATACAGGATAACCACACTACAATCCAGAGACCTAAAGAAACTAAATAACAAGAAGGACCCGAGGGAGGATTCTGTATTCATATTCAGAAATACAAATAGAATAAACACCAAAAGCTGTTGAAGAGAGGCAAGAGGACAGGAGCCTAACTTAGATGTCCTCTGAAAGACTCCACCTAGCAGGAGATCAAAGCAGATGCTAAGACTCACAGCCAAACATTGGGCAGAGCACTGAGAGACTCATAGAAGAGTTGGGGGATAGGAGGACATGGAAGGGACAGGAGCCTCACAAGGAGACCAACAAAGCCAGCTAATCTGGACCCAAGGAACCCTGCAGAGACTGATGCACCAACCAAGTACAACACATGGATGGAATCTAGATGTAGCCGATGGGCAGCTCAGTCTCCATGTGGTTCCCCTAGTAAGAGGGAGAAGAGGCTATCTCTGACATGGACTCTGGTGCCCACGATTTCATCACTCCCCCCTGGTGGGGTGGTCTTGCCAGGCCACAGAGGAAGAGGATGGAGACAGTCCTGATGAGACCTGATAGGCTGGGGTCAGACAGTAGTGAAGGAGGGATCCCCCTTTCAGAGGGCAATATGGGGAAGATGAAGGAAGGGTAAGAATGGGAGGAAATGAAGGAGGGGGGCTAAATTGGGATGAATTGGGATGTAATGTGAATACATTATTTAAAAATAAAAATTGTTTTAAAAAGACTGATCTCAAAAGAAGAAGAAGAAGAAGAAGAAGAAGAAGAAGAAGAAGAAGAAGAAGAAGAAGAAGAAGACACAAACAAACAAACAAACAAACAAACACATGAGTTGATTTTCTTTATTCTCTTGTGGTAAATGCATTCACTGCTTTTGTGAGTGAAATAGTAGGATAACCACATTATAGTCTACAGACCTAAAGAAGCTAAATAAAAAGGAGGACCCTAGGGAGGATTCTTGATTCATATTCAGAAGGGCAAATAGAATAGACACCACACACTGTTGAAGAGAGCTTGTGTGTTATTTGTATTTGCAGATGAGAGAAGGGTCTTAATTAAGTTAAGAAGTGAATGGCATTGCTTTGCTTGGGGATTTGTGTAGAGGCAGGTAGGCTATTTTGTCTAAGAAATGTAGGCGGTGCAGCCACAGGAAGCAAGCCCGTAAGCAGCCATCCTCCATGGTCTCTGCCTCAGTCCCTGAACCCAGGCACCTAACTTGAGTCCCTGCCTTGGTCATGTATGTGTGGGGACACGATATGTACAAACTCTCTTCCTTTAAGTTTTTATGAGAACATAAAGCTGTTGAAAATTAATTTTCTAGTTCTAAAAGTGGATTGCAATAAAAATTAATGTAAGTGACCTAGTATTTTTAAATCAGGGAGGAAGGATTGTGTGTCCTGAACGAGTCTACTGTCAGGACAAATGAATATTCCCTAGTGACAAAGGTTGTGGGAATGAAATGTTAGGAATCCATGGAGATTAAGAACAAAGAGACAACCCCTTGACTATGGGCAAAGAGACACCTTGTGCGTGGTATTGTTCTTATATCAGTCAGGGGCAAAGCAGATAACAGTCTTTTGCTTCTCTGGCTTTAGGCCTAATATGGTGGCCACAGCTGTTTTATGTCTAAGACACATCAAATCAAATCCATACAACACAGCAAGATAGGAGGAAGACAGACAAATACTTTTGTTCTATCATGCCACGTGTTGAGGGCTGGGAAAGACACCCACAGACCTGCCCTATACTGCACACCAGGTCATAGATACACACAGAGCCCAGTCTACTACCATCCAGCGTAGCACTAGACAGGGAAGAGAGGAAAAGACCTGTGGCCTGACATGCCATCCACAGACCTGTTCTCTGCAGCATAGCAAAAGAGGATGCACATAGACACCTACTTGCTGGAGGATATCACCCAGGGGCCTGAGAGCTGCATGACCCACCTTGCAGCAGGAGCCACCACAATGTGCGACTATGTCATAGACAAATGGGAGAGAAAGAGAAGTGGAGAAGCTTAAGTGTTATGAAGAGAAGTGGAACTGTATTGAAATGGCCTGTTGTTAAGTGGCCAGCCCTACCACCTGAGGCCACGGTAAGGTCCAAGCCTGAGCTGCCTCTGAGAGCCATGCCTGAGTTCATGGCTATGCAGTGGCAGGGGCCAATGTCGATGTGCATGGCTCATATTACTCCTACAAAAGACAAGGTTGACCCTGGTCAAGGCAGCTGCCTTGGACCAAGTAGATATCCAGGGGCTATGCACAACTGGCCCCTCCCCTCAAAAGCTCCAGAGCTGGGGAGAAGGGGCCCCACCTTTCACAAATGGCAGCACTTGGGAGAGCAGGCTGGAAGCATCTCCCAGACAGCACAATGGATCTGGCCCTGGTGGCAGGAGTGAGAGTGAGCCAGCCCCAAGGCCATGAGTGTGGGAGAGCTGACCCCCCCCCAACCCTACTCACCACTCATCTGCTGCGAAGTGGCACAAGCACAGAGGTGATGATCCCCTCCCCTCCCCACCTCCAGAAGTCCGGGAAAGCTACCCACAGAGTCATGAGCAAGGGAGTGCTATCCCTGCCTTTAGCCTTGGCAGAACAGTAGAGCTGGCCTTGATGGAGAGGCCACAGGTGAGCCAGCCTTGAGGATGAGAGCATGGATGAGCTGTCCCTGCCACTTGTTTGCCATGAGATGTCCTGAGTGTGGATGACGTCTGCAGTTGTCGAGAGAGCTGCCCCTGAGAAATGAGAATGGAAGAGCTGGCTTAGCCCCTCACAGGCTGCAGCACTTGGGAGAGTGGGTCCTGATCCTTGTCTCGGCACCACAGAGGAGTGGGCTCTGGATGCTTGGTTGCAGGGGAGCTGGACCTGAGGCCATGAGAGCTGAATAGCTGCCACTGCTTCCTGCTGATGGCAACATTGGGTGGCCTAGCTGGAGCAGTGCTGGGGAGCTTGCCCTGGTGGTCTCAAGAACAGAAAGCTGGAGACACACTGACCAGCTCAGCAACCACCCAGGCCCAGATCCAGGGCTCTGCACTGGCCTGTCTCATAGGCTTTATCATCTGCAAATGTTTGGGACACAGGAAAGTGCCAGTCCTGCTGATCCAAAGCTGCAGGATCTCCATGACACAGGACAACAGGAAGGAGTCCCAATGAAGACCCAATATTGACAGTGTCACAGAAGCCAGCGATCTTGAACCAGACCAGTGATTCATCACAATGAATATGTGAAGATTTGTGGACAGAGGAGTACGCTCTGGGACACACCGTCAAACACTACAGCTTCCACAATGAGATGTTTCCTATGCTTTGCTTCTTTTTCTGTTTGTGGGTGTGTTTGTGTGTGCATGTCTATTTTGGGGGGAGGTTGCAAGGATGGCAGGCAGATATAAGGGGAATTGAAGATGAGCAGGGCTAAGGTGCATGATGTGAAACTCACAAATAATCAGTAAACGTTATTTTAAAAAGAAAGTAAAAACCAAAGGCAAATATATATTTATACACACATACATATATATCTTATAAATATTCTTTGGTGCTATATATAGCAGCGTGTGTGTGTGTGTGTATATATATATATATATATATATATATATATATATATATATGTATATATATATATACATATATGCACATATATGTGTGTATATAAGCCAGGAATATATACAATATATATGTATATGTATGTGTGTATATATATACACATATATATTCTAAAATATATATTATATATATATAAATTAGGACTATATGCAATATATGTCATGCTATAGTGATATTCACTGAATATAATAACATCTCTGTTTGCTATTAATGGGGTGGGTAAACAGCCCAGGACTTAGAATTCTGATATCAGGTGCTCCACAGATGTCTGGAATTCCCCTGGCCCCTTAGGACTTGTTGCTAAAGCTGACCTCACAGTCTGCTCATGATATGAAGTAGATGTCTCAGGGCTTGCTTCTTTTACACTATGCAGATGACTCCTATTAGTTTGGAATAAAGTTCTGAAAGCATCTATTTTATATTTTTGTAGGAGACTATGAACACCTTTGACTGGGTTACTATGAGTCTCAAAAATCATATTTTGTTACAATTTGGTCCAAGGATGCAGACAACGTGAACATGTGGCAGAGGCTCCTTATGCAGTGGACAGGGCCAAGGGAGAGAGTACAACCAGAGAAGAGGCATAACATTCAAAGGTGCACCCCCACTCACCAGTGCTCCAGAGAACAGGTGTAATATTCAAAGGTGCACCCCCACTCATCAGTGCTCCAGAGAACAGGTGTAATATTCAAAGGTGCACCCCCACTCACCACTGCTCCAGAGGACAGGTGTAATATTCAAAGGTGCACCCCCACTCACCACTGCTCCAGAGGACAGGTGTAATATTCAAAGGTGTACCTCCACTCACCACTGCTCCAGAGAACAGGTGTAACATTCAAAGGTGCACCCCCACTCACCACTGCTCCAGAGAACAGGTGTAACATTCAAAGGTGCACCCCCACTCACCACTGCTCCAGAGAACAGGTGTAACATTCAAAGGTGCACCCCACTCACCACTGCTCCAGAGAACAGGTGTAACATTCAAAGGTGCACCCCCACTCACCACTGCTCCAGTTAGGCCCCTCCTCCTAGAGTTTTCTCCATTTCCCAAAATAGCATCACTAACTTGAAACAAAAAATGAAAACTGTGAAGCTAACGGTGAATCTAACAGTGAGCAAGACATTGTTTTCCCCATATCCTTCTGATATTGTTGTTTCTTTTGTTTCAGAGAAGTTTTGGGGTCTAATGTAAACCTACTTGTCTATTTTAGTTTGGTGCTTTGTATACCTGAAATCTTCACCTAAAAATTGTTATTTGAAATATATGTATGCAGCATACATCCATATATGCACATACTTATTAACCTTCAATCATTGAGTACTCTATTATATTATGATACGGAGAATTTTCACTAAAAGGGAAATTATGAAAATGAAAGAAATTTCTAGATTAAAGATGTCCAGAAAAGGGAGTCATATCAAGATATTCATCTGAAATGAAGACTGGCCTTAGAGAACGGAGAAATTTATCTCCAATGACTTAACAATGTCACACACTCTAACGGGATACAAATGCAGTTCTCAGACTGTTGCTCAATGGCATCTACATCGGCAGATAAATTTGGGTGTCTATTTATACATTTTTAAATACTGATATTCACAAAAGGAGATGTGTAGTATCCATGGGGCTATTACACCCTAGGTAACAGAGAACACTATTTCCTAGGGACCTGCATTCAGAGAAAGACTTAAAATAGCTTTCACAGCAGGGAACAAGGCACAAAACCTGGTAGGAGTCCAAATGACAGTCAGCAAGTATAGTTTCAGAGTGTGAGTTGTCAGCATGCTTGGGGACTGGCAGCAGGTACCCACAAGCCCCTTCATGCCAGTACTAGTCATACCTAATACCAGCTACAATTTACTAGTGTCATTCTTAATTAAAAAAAGAAAAGAAAAGAAAAGAAAAAAATCTCATTTTACAAATTAGATAAGAAAGACTATGAGCATCTTTTCTTTAAAATGCAGAAGTTAGGGCTGGACAAGGTTTTACACACTGAACCATCTACCCAGCCCTAATTCCTCATTTTAAACAAGTAAAATGGAAGTGAAGGTAGTGTTTTGCTTAAAATATTCAACAATAATTGCTTGCTTGTTTTTTTTTATTTATTTACGCATTTGTTTGTTGGATTTTTGAGGCAGGGCTTCTCTGTAAAACCTTGGCTGTTATGGAGCTCTATAAATAATACTAGCCTCTGAGATCCACCTGTTTCTGCCTTCCCAGTACTGGGATTAAAGGTGTGAGCCACCACATCTGGAGTCATTTTTTAAGCCAGAAGTGCAGACATGATGTACATACAGTCTCACAGGTGAATGAGTGTTTCTACATTCCTGAGAGATACTAGTGTGCTGATTAGTTTTTGGCCAACTTGACACAAGCTGGAGTCACCTGGGAAGAGGAAGTCAATTTCAGGAACTATGTCCATCAGATTGGTCTGTGGGCACTGAAGGGACTTATTTGTCCACTTCCTCCTCCTGAGCAGTCTCAGGACTACCAAGGTCCAACTGTCAAAGTACTGAAGTCCCAGCAATCAAATGCTCTCTTTAGCTCACCTATCTAACATGCCAAATTAAAATTAAATACCTCATCCTAACACCAGTTTTCCCCCCTTTACCTTTATAAACCATCATATGCCCATAGGCCACTTCCTCCCTTTTCTAGGATAAATATTTGTAAGCACTGTTTTTAAACTCTAATTTATTTGGGGTACCTTAAGACTCTATCTCCCTTCCAAACCCCCAAACCTAGGTAGGAGAGAAATAAATTTAGAAGGGAAAAACTACATAGACCTCTTTAGACTTAGGGTCAGCAGTTTGGGCAAAATACCAATCTCAGTTGTCAGGATATCTAGCAGTGCAGCAACAGCCAAAACAAACAGACTTCTTCCTCTTCTGTGTGTCTCCTCAAAGCCCTTTCTTCTCTCTTGGCTCTAGTATTTATATTCTCCTAAAGTCCTCAGATTCGCATTAACTCCAACTGTCAAAGACCATGCCCCTTTCTGAGCTACAGGAGGCAATTATCAGTTGTGGATAAACTAAGGCAGTCCCATACCCCACACTTGGGATTAAAATAAGAACATATTTACATAACACAAATGAGATGTTAAGGAAACCAAAACTCCCACTGTAAATATCCCTTCCTCTTCTCCCTTGCCTACTTTCTTCCTTCTCCCTCTTTTTCTATCTCTTGTCTTTTGTCCTTTATCCCTGCCCTCTGGAACAAATAAATGTCTTTTGTGTTGAGAACTTGGTCTTGTGGTGTCCTGAGCTGACTTCAAGGTTTCCTACAGGTATATATTTGTGAGGTGCTGTTATGAATAGTGATTGACTGTGAGCACCTGGTCACTGTGAGAAGTTCCACTCCTGGCCTGGTAGTCCTAGATTCTGAAAGAAAGCAATCAATGGAAAGGGAGCCAGTTATCAGCATGGGTCTCTGTTTCAGCTCCTGTGTCTAGGTTCCTGCCTTAAGCTCTTATCCTGGCTTCTCCTTATGGTAGATTGTAAACTGTCTGCTGATATAAACTGCTCAGAGTAAGTAGGCCCTAAGTAGTTGTTGGTTAAGTAGAATATCCCAGCAAACAGAAAACAACCAGTCTGAACAAATACAAACCTTACTATCTAGGACCTAGTCACATGATCTTCATGTACAAAATCATATAGGTGTAAATGTGTACAAACAGGATCAGAAAGGAAACCTACTGGAACTTTTTATTTTATTCATTTATCTTTAAAGATTTATGTTTATTTTTATTTCATGTGTATATGCAAATACATATATATGAACACCACAGGCACATATGGTGCCTTCAGAGGCCAGAAGACAGCATCAGAGCCCATAGAAATAGTGTCACAAGCCTTTGTGAGCCATTTGTTGTGTGTGCTGAGAACTGAAGTTTGTTTCTGTACAGGAGCAGCAAGTGCTCACTCTTAACTGCTAGGCATCTCTCTAGCCCCAACTTCTGTGTTTTAAAGAAAAGAAGAACTGGTATACATTTTAAACATGAATTATGACCCTCGTGAAATTTTGGCATGCCTGAGAAAGTCTGACCACATGGTCTTAAGGATGTCCTTGTCTGTGATACATGGTTTTACAATGAGGACTACATTTTCAATTTTATCTCCTTCAGCAGCCATGCCGAATATCAGTAAAGAAAACTACTAACATTTTCCTCTAATTTTCAAGTTTGAACATTACTGTGGTAAGCAATGAATATTTTCAAAGGATATATCTTTATCTTGAAGTGTCTATGGTAACCTTATGTATCTATTTTCTACTAGATAAAGGAGACAATTAAACAGCCATCCAAGTGTTCATCTCTATGTCTTTAATATTTTCACAATTCCTCTGACAGTTTCCAGCCATGAGCTCAGTAGTGTCAGCTGTGTTCCAGATACATCCATAGAACACTTGGGATCATGTCCCCTGAAATCCATGTATTGATTTATTTTTTCTGCATTTCATATTATAGAATATTACAGATTTGAAGGGATCACCTATTTTTTACTTGCCTTTGGTATCATCAAAGGAAAGCCTATTTAATATGACACACTGTTTTCCTTATTACATTTTGCTCGCTTTTCTTGACATTCTGAAAGCCAGAGTTGGCCATTGCAAGTCTCTCCGGTATCAGCTAAAGTAGATAATTAGCTGCTGTGTGTGAAACAGTATCCCAGTGTCTCCTAAGGGAGTCAGCTGCCTTTCTCTAGCAAGGAATGAGTGAATAGAAACAGGAGAAGTGCTTGGCTATTGTCTGCAAGCAAAACACCTGCCAGATTACTAGGTCTGTATGATTGTAGCTGTAAATTCTAATCCCTGGAGAGTATTTCAATACTATAGGAAGTAAAGAGATTAGAAACCACAGGGAGACTTTCATGGGACATGCCCCTTGGGCTAGTATGCAGATATAAGTGAGTATATACCATTTGACTCTTTCTGCTTCTGGGTTAACTCACTCATTATGATCATTTCCATGAAAGTCTTCACTTACCAGGAAACTGGGACAGAGGGGAGGACATCCTATTGGGATGAGATGAGAGAAGCATGGGAGAATAGCAAAGTAGAAGGATCCAGAGAGTCCTAGAAACCTACAAGAAGAACATTATAATAGGCAGATTTGGGCCGGGGGTCCTGCCCAAACTATGGCACCAGCCAAGGACAACACAGGTGGTAAATGTCAAACCCCTACCCAGATCTAGCCAATGGACAGGACATTCTCCACAGCTGAGTGGAGAGTGGGGATTGACTTTCACCCGTACTCTGGTACCTCATATTTGACCATGTCCCCTGGAGGGGGAGACCTGGTGGCATTCAGAGGAAGGATAGCAGGCTACCAAGAAGAGACTTGATACCCTATGAGCATATAAAGGGGGAGGAAGTCCCCCTCAGTGACAGTCATAGGGGAGGGAAGTAAGGGGAAAATGGGAGGGAAGGAAGAATGGGAGGATACAAGGGATGAGATGACCATTGAGATGTAACAAGAATAAATTAATAAAAAGTTATTTTGAAAAAAAAAAGAAAAGAAACCACCGGGATCCCTGACCAATGTCTTCCTTATTTACCCTGAAATACAGACTCTGTCATATTTGAGGATACCATTTAGGTTCCCGAGGGCACACTCCACTGAAGCCTTTCTCTAAAGTCTAGGTGCTAACAAGGGGAATCTTTGCTGCCTGGAATCAGACCTTTCTTGTAAGAATGTTGTCTTCATTTTATTTTATTTCATTATATTTCTTTTAGCTAAGATAAAACATGAAAGAATGGCATCAGTTGAGCCATTTTGGAAATCTGTAAGTCCATGTTCTTTGACTTACAGCGACCAGCAGAGGGCATGGAAGTACTGTCAATGTAATGTATTTAAGTCTGCACAGGCCACAGCTGCAATGTAAATGTCACTTCTTAGAGTAACATTTCAAAGCAGAATTTAGCTAAAGAGTTGATATCTCAGAGTGTTCGTCAACACTTGGTGATATACTCTTGTTCTCAATAAATTATTGTGCTTTCACGTAATCAGTAATAGAGTACTTGCCTAGCATAAAAAGGGTGATATGAAGGAGGAAGGGAGGAAACAGAATACGTGTAGCTAGAGGGTAAAAATATAGACATATATAGGTAGGTATAGAGAGATATCTATAGAATAGATACTTATTGAAGATATAGGTATAGATAACCTATTTCCAAGTACATAAACATAAAATATCTAAAGATCAAACAGCAGCTATGTGTACTGATATGATACATTTGATCAAGAAATGCACAGAGCATCACACTTTGTCCATTAACAGTAGCACAAAATAACAATGAACTGGTGATTCCATATATGTCATTTTTATGAAAAAATGTGTTACTTTATTTTTCCTTACTGCAGTTAACATTTTTATACCTACTTTAGGGTAATTTTATGTCATTATTGTTCAAATTGTCATCTGGTTTTCATTAGGAGCAGGATTTGGTCATAAATCTTTTTTTTCTTTTTTTTACATATACATTGATATTATTACACATATGTACAATAAACTACCTACAGCAAGAAGAGCTATGAAACAGTCAAGAATCATATAAATGTTATATTCATAGTGTTTTGGCTATTTGTATTTGGCAAACTTGAAGAAAACATCTTTCCTATCTTGTTGAGGCTTAAATTCTGAATGTAAATCATATCTATCATATCTCTTCATTATCAACTTAGAAAATCTATCTAAACCTAAAAACAGCTTAACCCCTAAACAACTAAGCTTAATTGTAAACTAAATTATCTGATCTTCAACCCTATCAGAAACTAGAGAAGGAGTAAAATTAATTACCTGAATATACAGCAAGTGCAGGTTAGCAACTTCCCAAATGAGAAGACAGAGGCAGTTTGCTGACTGAACAGTCACCTAAAAGTCTCTATAATATTGGAGCATCATCTTCAACCTTCTGGCTTATTATATCTGACAGACATATTTGTGTGGCAGGAACTATTGAGGACTTGCTTATGCGGTCTTGGCAGAGTTTGTCCATTGACTATGCCTGCATCCAAGCTTGCCCTTTCTTAGGCAGAATTCTGTCTGTGGTAGAAATGAGGACATTTTGCCCAGTGGCTTGTTTGTCACATGTGAAGCCATTTCCATAAGGAAGTTCTTTGATGCTCATCTTAAATTTACTTTTGAAATTTAAATGTTCTAGATCTCAACATCTCCTCACATTGGAAAGATGGCTCTCTTCAAGAGGCCAAAGCATAACAAGCGCCAGAGAGACTGTGGAGGAAGGGATTCTTTGTACCCTGATGTGAGGGATGCAAATTAATACAGACATTATCTAAAAGTCTTTCCCCAAAAAAAACCAAACTACGACTAACATGTGATGCAATCATCTCACTAAAATACTATTCACAGTAGCCAAGATAAAGAAACCCACTTATCTGTCCAACAGTAAGGGAATAGATAAGAAAGTATGTACCAATACAAGTAGTAAACATCGAGCCCCTACTCTGATCTACCCAATGGACAGGACATTCTCCACAGTCATGTCTCTGACATGAACTCTGGTGCCCCATATTTGACCACCGCCCCTTGGTGGGAAGGCCTGATGACACTCAAAGAAAGAATAAGCAGGCTACCAAGATGAGACTTGATAGCCTATGACCATATAGTCGTGGAGGAGGTCCCCTTCGGTTATAGACCTAGGGGAGTGGAATAGGGTGAAAACGGGAGGGATGGAGGAATGGGAGGATACAAGTGAGAGTATAGCAATTGAGCTGTAATCTCAATAAATTAATGAAATTAAAATTAAAAAGGAAAGTGTGTAACACACAAACAGATACACACACACACACACACACACACACACACACACACATACTGGACTGCTAATTGGTCCTGAAAATAAGGATTTACAATAGGGCATTATGTTACTTCAAGGGCTAAGACATGAACAAACACTGCATAATCTAATTGGTATGTGTAGTCCAAAGTAATTACAGAATCAGAGCACAGAAGGTGACTGAAGCAGTCAAGGGACAGGGGATGGGATGGAGAAATGGTGGTAAAATGGATGTGTCCTAGAGAGCCAATGTGCAGCAAAGGGACTGTGGTCCATGGTAATAGAGTATCATGTGAAATTCTCCTAGCAAGCAGATATTAAATATTCACACCACAGAGGAAAGAAACTGTGTAAAGTGATGGTTATGATAATTAGCTTAATTGTAATGATTGCTTTAAAATGTATACGTATATTAGAGCATCGCACTGTATATCATAAACATCTGTAACTTTCTCAGCTAAACACCAACAAATCTGGAATGTCCCAGTGCTACTCCAGTTACTGATTATTATTATTCAAGAATAATGAGTATTTCTTGCTTATCATATCTTTCTGCGTGGATGTTTGTTTTGATCCTTGGCCTTCAAAATTACATTTTTGTCATACTTCTAATTGATAACTTGCTTATAAATTTTAAGCAATTCAAATTAGTGGGGATATAAATTATAAATATTATACAGTTACACAATAATATTTAATTACATTATAAACCTCAATAAATACTTTATAGTTTACGTTTTAAATGAATCTGAAGTAAACTGCCTCTGCTTATCTTGATAAATGAGTCTGTCTATTTGGCTGTTTGGAAGACATTTTTGAAGTCTGAGGAGCGTTTTCTTCCAAGTATTGGAACAAACTACACAGGAAGTCAGCACTTACTCGTTGCATTCAATATTTATTGGACTTCTGGCTATAAGGTAATTGGTTCTAATATAAAATGCATCAGGGAATTTATCTCTCTTCCTAGACCCTGACATTGGGTCTACTAATGCTTTTATCTCATGGAATAAAGTAGAGTTTCCCATACTAAAGAGTAAGTCTTCATTTGAGGAGATTTTAGAAAGAATTTTAGTGCAGAATTCTCTAGCAATATTTGGAATGTGATAAAATGAATATACTGAATCTAATAAGACATCTCACACTGTCCTTGCATTTTTCATTTTTTATGGTATTTTGATGATATTTTTCTTATGTATTTCCTACACTTAAAGCACTTTTCTTTATTCCTCTGTATATTTCAAAGCCTGGAGGCATAAAGAAAAATGGGAATTATATTTTCCGTGCTTTCTACAATGACTTTGCCTCAGATTGTACATTAAATGTGATCATGGCCAGAACAAGAAGCTTCTTGTCACTTCTCTACTCTTCTTGTCATGCAGTTGGACAATAAAGACTCCAGAAGGAACTTTTGTGTCTGTCATGGGGATGCTTGGGTCTGGAAAACCATTTGTGTTGCCTGCTCTTCTACGGAAATAGAAAAACTTACAGGAGTTATCCAAAGAAAGGCAACACTAGTTACCCAGTGTTTACCATTTCCTAGTTGAAATGGCAATGGGAAATTTGTCACCCATGTCAAAAGCAAGATGTGAAGTTGATTGAAGTTCAAAGGACTTAGTAGACACCCCTTGTTTACAATAAACACTTGATATCCATAAAATTAATTATCTGTGGATGGATTAGTAGAAATCTGCCCTCCAAATTCTTCAACAAATCACTTACAAATGCTCATAATAATTGTTTGATGATAATAACTAAATTCCAACCAAATATGAACAAACACCATTTATAATTTGATTAGTTTTCTCATTTTCATTCCTTAAAAGGTCCCAAGGTATCTATAGCCAAGAATTTTCTTAGATTTTTTGATCTGCTTATGAGAAGGATCTTTGATCTAAACAAAAATTATATAAAAGTAATATTAATAGCTTATTTTAAAGCATAGCCTTATAGGGTGATCTTGTTTCAGCCATTTGTTCTATTCCTAAAGACTGTAAGATACTGTAAGAATTCATCAAGTTCTTAATTGGGTGTATTGTTTAGTTTCAAATCCTGAGATTTTCCAGTAAATTTTTCCTTAGGAGTAATTAACAATTAGGATAAACACTATCTTCATAGATCCCCATGTGTCTGAAACCACTTTCTCCTCTCCCCAATGTATTTTTCTCCCTGAGAAAAATAACTGCTTTTTTTCCTTCTTTCTTCCTTCCTTCTTTGTTTTGTTTTGTTTTTGAGGCAGCTTGCCTCTGCCTACTGAGTGCTAGGTCACAATTGACGCTTTTTCTTTCTAAATAACATCTTTCCTTATAACCTTGTATAGTTATTGGCTCTCATTCTTTAGATTAGTCTTTTTTTTTTTTTCATAGTGAAACCCTTAATTGTATTTGATAGGCAGGTTTGGGCCCAGGGGTCCTGCTCAAACTAAGGCACCAACCAAGGACAATACAGGTGGTAAACTTTAAACCCCGACCCAGATCTAGCCAACGGTCAGAACATTCTCCACAGTTGAGTGGAGAGTGTGATATGACTTTCTCAAGTACTCTGGTGCCTCACATTTGACCATGTCCCCTGGAGGGGGAGACCTGGTGGCACTCAGAGGAAGGACAGCAGGTTACCAAGAAGAGACTTGATACCTTATGAGATTAGTCTTTCTTAGCTGGTGGGGTGTGACTCCTTTGGGGTGGAACAGCCCTCTTACAGGGTGAAAGATCAAATATCACTCAAATCATATATTTACATTATTATACATAACAATAGCAAAGTTACAGTAAAGAAGTAGCAATGAAACTAGTTTTATGGTTGTAGGGGTCACCACAATGTGATGAACTATGTTAACGTGTAGCAGCATTAGGAATATTGGGAACCACTGCTTTAGATCCACGTATATAAATTATCCCTTGTTTCTATCATCATTTCTGATACCTAGCCTAGAATCAAATGTGATTGCTGTTATTTTTTATTTCTGGGAACTGTTAATGAACAACTTTTTAATCTGCGAACCTAGTGCACATAATACTTTTTACTCATAAGTACTACTAGCTTTGTGTTCTTCATTATTGCATTTATCCTTCTTTATATTTTAAGATGACTCTGATTTTTCCTAGAAACACATAAAGAGTATAGTTTTTTGTTGTTGTTGTTTAGTGCTTTCAGCTATTTTCACTAGAAAATTGCTGAGCATGTAATATGTCCAGTTAGAACTATAGTACCACTTAAACTAACATATCCAACACATTTCTTCTTGCACAATTCACAGTCCAGTCTGTTTTTTTAAAAAAGCCAACATGTAAGGAAGCTGCTTCAAATGAATAAAAGCAAAAATCCAACAAAATCTAGTTTGTACAGGAAGAAAATAAGGAATCTGGAACAGGATATCTTTTGTTTGATACTGAAAAATAACTGGGAATTGATAAAGAAAAAGATGATTTTCAGTCCAGGTTTTACTGGGTGCATTTGCTATAAACCCTGGGGTAGGGATTGAATAAGATGATGCACAAAGACGTAGTCATTCCGCCAGCAGAGACAGCCAGCTCCGCAGAAACCTAAGCCTACCCGTGCTTTCCTTTGGATGGTTGCCTCTTTCACGGCAACACTTAGAGATTATTTCTAATATAACTTTGGGTGTTTGTAATTAAAGAGATAATGGTGATCATTTAAACTATACCAATTCCATTGTTTCTGATGAGTCAGTAGAGATATCTTATTGATTTTAAATTGTAGATGTCCAAGTTAAAAGCCTGTGTCTTTTGTACTTACATTGGCCTTTGGAAAGAATTTGATATTAATCAATGACAAAAATTGGAGTATGTCACTTTAAAATATTTCTCTCTTTTGTAAAATCTTCACTTTATTAGGTTTTATCTTTATTATCCCTAGTTCAATAAAATAACATTTATAATGGGATGAGCCAAATGTGAGTCTGCAAATGGGGATCTGTAATCTCTGGCCCTCTTATTGACATAGCAAGAGCATTAGCTATCACCACAGCTGTAATCTCATTCTTCATCCCATGTTGGTTTTGTTGTATTGCTGAACACCATTATTCTGTTCAATGTTTGAAAGTTAAAGAGAAAGATTAGCAAGCAAATAAAACCCCCTAAAGATTATCAACCCATGGCTAAAGTCCAGTAAGCACGAATGAGTGTAAATGTGTTTCTCTTGCCTACAATACCTCTGTGCTGTTAAGATAGAGAAATACTACTCAATGAGTGCCCTCAGTTCTTCGGAAGTTCTCTGGGTAGGCCATCATTTCTAAATTCAAAAGTAAATTTTGTAATATAAGAAAATCATATGAAGCAGAAATATTTGGAATCCAGAATAACCCAAATTTACTTTGTGACTAAGCTGATGACACCAAGTCTTGGCGTGTGTGATGTTTTTAATAATACTAAATACATTTATTATTTCTCCAATGCCTGAACGTTTTATCTGGCATCTTCACTGCCTCAGAGTGAGGTGACAACATAGCTAATATCATAAAAACATTTGACTTCAAAGTTATTAGTGCTAAGTGGACAATATTTTGACAAACCCCAGTCTCTAAAAATACAAAAGGTGGGATAGTGGTAATTAGAAGGTATTTTTTAATCCAAAATTGGACTTTCAATTTAGTATCTCAATGTTATTAATCATAATTTATGCTTTTTATAATTACATTCCTTCTGGAGTAATTACGCACTTTGAAGCAAATGACGAACTGCATATTTTAAAACAAATCTCTTTCCACATATAATGAGTATAACAGACCAATAGAAAGCTTTATATATTTGTATTTTACAAGATATTTATTCAACTGACTTACACTTTATGAGCTGAGTAGGGGCTGATTGTACACTGGAGAAGTGAGGAATCCAATAGTTGTTCAGTCCACGAGCATCATCAGTCCCTGATGAAAAGCTGAAAAAGCTAGATTCTGACTTCAAGAGAGGCTGGTAGCAGCAGCAGCAGCAACAGCAGCAGCAGCAGCAGCAGCAGCAGCAAAACAGCATTTACAGATCACCATTCAGGTAGGTAGGCAGGCAGGTAGGCAGGCAGGCAGGCAGGCAGGCAAACAAACAGCAACAATGTTTCCTTTGTACCTGGGCCGGGACAGGAAGCTGCTGCCCTTTTAGGGAAGGTCTTCTATTCCTCAGTTGGTCCTCCCAAGAAATACCCAACAGGCCTGCTCAGAGGCTTGTTTCTTAGCTGAAACCAAGTACAATCGAAATGACAACCAAGATTAGCCAGCACAAGCGCATAAGCAGACAATGAATGCAGTTTCCCCAAGCTTATATTGATCTTCTCCTTTGATATTCTTAATTAACTGTAAACACGAATTAATATTATATGTCCTTGTTCTCCTCTGGAAGTACATAATGGTAAGAGAACTGTCAACCTCCATTCAAAGCGTTTTTATTTACTGTTTTTTTTTTTTGGGGGGGGGGGTTGCCAATGATTTTATCTGTTCTAATCATTTAATATTATACACTAGACACAGAGAAAAAGGGTCAATTAGACCGGAGCTCATAGACTAATGAGAGAGAATGGCATGACACAGGTTTTTGTTTTAGCAGTGGGATAGATAGACAAAGCATTACAAAACAAGAAGGAAGAAGATGTATCCCTTTACTTGTAACAGTGGGAGAAGGGTGCCTCTCTAAATGTACTTCTTAGATAACTGTCTGGGCAGATGATGCAGGCTCACAGGCAGAACAGCCTTTGACAGAGTATGAAAGGGCAGATGACTCTGGTTGGCAAATCGCAGTCACTTGAGGGAAGCCCTGAGAGAGCAGCTCAGGGGACAAGTGAGTGCAGGAAGGAGGAAGAAAGAGGAAGAGTATGAAGGATGAGGGTGGAGAATTTTGGGTATCCAAGGTTTTCAGACAACAGGATAAATGAGGACATTGCAGAGATCGAATTTGAGAGAAAATGAAGTCATTGGTGACACAGATAAGGCTGACTTTAAATTTGTACCAAATACTTTTTACTCACTTTATTCAGTAACACCCCTCCCCCCAATGTGTGAATTGGAACTGTAAAAAAAACAAACAACACAGAAATGAGTACAAATGACTTGCTTATGCCACATTGATTTCTACACATCTTAATACATTTTTATAATTCTAAATTATGACTTTTTCATGATAAGGACTCTGTTTCATTTATATTAGAGTTTCAAGGGCAGCTATGTCACCCAAAATGTAAAAATCTTGAGATACTTATTGAGTAGGAGGATGCAAACTACAAAGAGACAGTGTCGCTTTACATCTGTGAGTGACTGACTCTGTCCTTTGATGCACTGAGGGCTTCAAAATAAGACCTATAAACACTGAACACAAAGTGGATCAGCTGAATTGGGCACCTCCCCATAATTCCCTATATATGGCTATACATGTCAACTTTAATCCTCACATAATGATGTATAGTCATTAATTTAGACTCTTAGAGTTGCACTTTTGCCAGCAAGACTTGTCCTAATCTTTCTACAAGAGAAAATAGGACATGTTGATTACTGCCTTGGTAATTTAGCTATTATTCTCAATTTCCTATGTGTCAATTTAAAAATGATTGCTGGTTGTCTGCATGTGTAAGGTTGGCAGCTTGTTTAGTATTCTTCAGGCATAAGTGTCAAAGGCAGAGCTTTGGAAATCCTTTTCTCATTTGTTAGCAAATTCTTTTTCAAAGGAAGTACTTAAAGGAAAAGGGCCACACTTGCTAGTTTGCACAAGTTACTAGAACTAGGAAACCAGGAGGGATTAGGCACAAGAATGTCAGGAACATTTGGAGTATTCATCTTAAGTTGGTCTAGCCATGCTTTCAAGTCATGTTTACTCATGGCTGCATGTGCTTTCACACAAACACTTTCCTTTGGGATTTTCCTGTTCCCTTTTTGCAGTGTGAATACTAGTGGGACCAGAAACATCCTGTGCATCCGGCCAGGGCTGTGGCCAGTGGGGCTGGCATCCATCTCCTATTGACTCCTTGTCTACTGTGGATGGTCATGTTAGGAAGTAGAGTTTTGAAAGAGTGATGGGGTCCTCATGCATTTTGAAAATCAAAGTACCTACAGTGCCATTGAGAAGGAGAGCGGGAAGATGGTCTACTTAGCACCAACTCAGTCCTTCCAGTATTCTGGTTTCTTTGTTTAATCAGATTTTATCAAATTTCACCTGGAAAAATGGATGCTTCCATCACTCTTTTAGAGTACACATCAGGGAATATTTATAGACAAACAGGTTTTCTTTTAAGTTTATGCCTATGAGAAGCATGTGAGAATGTTATTTCATTTTACAACTAAGTGAATGTATGTACCATAGTGAATTCTTTGTAACAGGTTTTAGTTACATTTTGAAAAGTGGTATCTTGGTAAGTATTACTTGCCAAAAAAAATCTCATTGTTTCTTATATCAGACTTAAAATGTAATATTAATAATATCAAAAATAGTGATAATTCATGTTTTGTAAAGGGAACAAAATTGGGGGTTAATTTGTCCATGCTTGCATATTGTGATATTTTCCTTATTTCTTTTTTTTTTTTTTTTTTTTTTTTTTCCTTGTAGGCTTTTATTTCCCCAGTCACGTCCCCCTGCTGATGGATTAACAGGTTCAAGGCCTGATCACGATAGGTAACTCAAGAGTTGTGGGCCAATAAATTATCCAATCATTCTTCAAACTAACAAGTCCTAAATTAGGGGAGAAAAACTTTTCAAAGACATAAAACCAAACAAGTGACCAACCAACCAACCAACCAAAACCAACTCAACTTTGGAGAAGAGACTGAAGTTTTTAGGCTTCCAGAGTCCGCTCACCACCCTCCCACCCCCCACCCCACCCCACCCCACCACCCCCTTGCTTTTCAGAGGGTCTTTTTCTTTTTTTTTTTTTTTTTTTTTTTCCTTTTTTTTTTATTAATTTATTCTTGTTACATCTCAATGTTTATCCCATCCATTGTATCCTCCCATTCCTCCCCCCCCATTTTCCCATTATTCCCTCCCCTATGACTGTTCTGGAGGGGGATTACGTCCCCCTATATATTCTCATAGGGTATCAAGTCTCTTCTTGGCTACTTGCTGTCCTTCCTCTGAGTGCCACCAGGTCTCCCCCTCCAGGGGACATGGTCAAATGTGAGGCACCAGAGTACGTGAGAAAGTCGTATCACACTCTCCACTCAACTGTGGAGAATATTCTGACCATTGGCTAGATCTGGGAAGGGGTTTAAAGTTTACCTCCTGTATTGTCCTTGGCTGGTGCCTTAGTTTGAGTGGGACCCCTGGGCCCAAATCTGCCTATCATATTGTTCTACTTGTAGATTTCTAGGACCCTCTGGATCCTTTTATTTTGCTGTTCTCCCATGCGTTTCTCATTTAGAGTCCCAATAGGATGCCTTCCCCTCTGTCCCAGTTTCCTGGTAAGTGAAGGCTTTCGTGGGACATGCCCCTTGGGCTAGTATGCAGATATAAGTGAGTATATACCATTTGATTCTTTCTGCTTCTGGGTTAACTCACTCATTATGATCATTTCTAGCTCAATCCATTTATCCACAAATTTCGGGAATTCCTTGTTTTTAATAGCTGAGTAGTATTCCATAGTGTATATGTACCACAGTTTCTTTATCCACTCTTCTACTGAGGGACACTTAGGCTGTTTCCATGTTCTGGCTATTATGAATAAGGCTGCTATGAACATGGTTGAGCAAATTTTCTTGTTGTGTGCTGGAGCATCTTCTGGGTATATTCCAAGGAGTGGGATAGCTGGGTCTTGAGGAAGCCCTATTCCCATTTTTCTGAGATAGCACCAGATAGATTTCCAAAGTGGCTGTACTAGTTTGCATTCCCACCAGCAATGAAGGAGTGTTCCTCTCTCCCCACATCCTCGCCAGCATGTGGTGTCGCTTGAATTTTTGATCTTAGCCATTCTGATGGGTGTAAGATGGAATCTCAGAGTTGTTTTGATTTGCATTTCCCTGATGACTAAGGAGGTTGAGCATTTCTTTAAGTGTTTCTCAGCCATTTGATACTCCTCTGTTGAGAATTCTCTGTTTAGTTCCAAGCCCCATTTCTCAATTGGGTTATTCGGTTTGGTGGTGTTTAATTTCTTGAGTTCTTTATATATTTTGGATATTAGACCTTTGTCAGATGTAGGGTTGGTGAAGATTTTTTCCCAGTCTGTAGGCTGTCGCTTTGTTCTCTTGACAGTGTCTCCTGCCTTACAGAAGCTTCTCAGCCTCATGAGGTCCCATTTATTAATGGTTGACATTAAGGCCTGGGCCGTTGGTGTTCTGTTCAGGAAGTTGTCTCTTGTGCCAATATGTTCCAGGCTCTTTCCCACTTTTTCTTCTAAGTGGCTTAGTGTCTCTGGTTTTATGTTGAGGTCTTTAATCCACTTGGATTTGAGTTTTGTGCAAGGTGACAAATATGGGTCCAGTTTCATTTTTTTACACATAGACCTCCAGTTAGACCAGCACCATTTGTTGAAGATGCTATCCTTTTTCCATTGAATGGATTTGGCTTCTTTGTCAAAAATCAAGTGACCATATGTGTGTGGATTCATATCTGGGTCTTCGATTCGATTCCACTGATCAACCAGCCTGTTGCTGTGCCAGTACCATGCTGTTTTAAGTACTATTGCTTTATAGTACAGTTTGAGATCAGGTATGGAGATTCCTCCGGAGCATCTTTTATTATACAAGATTGTTTTAGCTATTCTGGGTTTTTTGTTTTTCCATATGAAGTTCAGAATTGAACTTTCAATGTCTTTAAAAAATTGTGTAGTTATTTTGATAGGGATTGCATTGAATCTGTAGATTGCTTTTGGTAGGATGGCCATTTTTACTATGTTAATTCTCCCGATCCATGAGCAAGGAAGATCACGCCATCTTCTCAGGTCATCTTCAATCTCTTTCTTCAGAGTTTTGAAATTTTTTTCATACAAGTCCTTCACTTGCTTAGTTAGGGTAACTCCTAGATATTTTATATTGCTTGTGGCTAATGTGAAGGGTGTGGTTTTCCTAATTTCTTCCTCTGCAAGCTTGTCATTTGTGTATAGGAAGGCTACAGACTTTTTTGAGTTAATTTTGTATCCAGCCAATTTGCTGAAGGTGTTTATCAGCTTTAGGAGTTCTCTGGTGGAGTTTTGAGGGTCACTTATGTACACTATCATATCATCTGCAAAGAGGGATAATTTGACTTCCTCCTTTCCCATTTGGATACCCTTGATCTCCTTTTGTTGTCTTATTGCTCTGGCTAGAACTTCGAGTACTATATTGAAGAGATATGGAGAGAGTGGGCAGCCTTGCCTTGTTCCCGATTTGAGAGGAATTTCCTTGTGTAATGCACCATTTACTTTGATTTTGGCTATTGGCTTGCTGTATATAGCCTTTATTATGTTGAGGAAAGTGCCTTGTATCCCCGATCTCTCTAAAACTTTAAACATGAATGGGTGTTGAATTTTATCAAATGCTTTCTCTGCATCCAAGGAGATGATCATGTGGTTTTTTATTTTCAGTTTGTTTATATGGTGGATTACATTGATGGATTTCCGTATATTAAACCATCCCTGCATGCCTGGAATGAAGCCTACTTGGTCATGATGAATGATATCTTTGATGTGCTCCTGTATTCGTTTTGCAAGTATTTTATTTAGTATTTTTGCATCTATGTTCATAAGAGAAATTGGTCTGAAATTCTCTTTCTTTGTTGAGTCTTTGTGAGGTTTAGGTATCAATGAGACTATGGCCTCATAGAATGAATTTGGTAATTTTCCATCCATTTCTATCTTTTGGAGTAGCTTGAAGAGTATCGGTATTAGCTCGCCCTTAAAGGTCTGGTAGAATTCTGCACTGAAACCATCTGGCCCTGGGCTTTTTTTGGTTGGGAGACCATCGATGATTGCTTCTATTTCTGTAGGGGAAATGGGACTATTTAACTTGTTTATCTGTTCTTCATTCAACTTTGGCAAGTGAACTTGATCAAGAAAATCGTCCATTTCCCTTAGATTTTCAAATTTTGTGGCGTATATGCCTTCAAAGTAGGATCTTATGATTCTTTGAATTTCTTCAGTGTCTGTTGTTATGTCTCCCTGTTCACTTCTGATTTTGTTGATTTCAATACTGTCTCTCCGCCTTTTAGTTAGTTTGGCTAATGGTCTGTCTATCTTGTTGATTTTCTCAAAGAACCAGCTTTTGGTTTTGTTGATTCTTTGGACTGTTTTCTTAGTTTCTAATTTGTTAATTTCAGCCCTGAGTTTGATTATTTCCAGGCATCTACTCCTCTTGGGTGTTTCTGCTTCTTTTTTTTCTAGGGCTTCCAGTTGTGTTGTTAAGATGCTTATGTGCGATGTTTCCAATTTCTTTTTAAAGGCACTTAGTGCTATGAATTTTCCTCTTAGCACTGCTTTCAATGTATCCCACAAATTTGGGTATGTTGTTTCTTCATTTTCATTGAATTTCAGAAACTCCTTGATTTCTTTCTTTATTTCTTCCCTGACCCAGGTGTCATTTAGCAGAGAGTTGTTTAGTTTCCACAAACGTGTAGGCTTTTTGTTATTTCTGTTGTTGTTGAATTGCAGCCTAAGAGCATGGTGATCTGATAGGATACAAGGTATTATTTCAATCCTCTTGTATCTGTTGAGGCTTGCTTTGTGACCTACGATGTGATCAATTTTGGAGAAGGTTCCATGGGGTGCAGAGAAGAAGGTGTATTCTTTCTTGTTTGGGTGAAAGGTTCTATAGATATCTGTTAGATCCATTTGACCCATGGCATTGGTTAATGATGTTATTTCTCGGCTTAGTTTCTGTTTCAATGACTTATCCTTCAGTGAGAGTGGGGTGTTCAAGTCTCCCACTATTATTGTGTGGGGATCGATGTGTGGTTTAAGCTTTTTTAGGAGATCTTTTACATATGTGGGTGCCCTTGTATTGGGAGCATAGATGTTCAGAATTGTGATGTCATCTTGGTTGACTTTACCTTTGATGAGTATGAAGTGTCCTTCCTCATCCCTTTTGATTAATTTTGGTTGAAAGTCTATTTTGTTCGATACTAAAATGGCTACACCTGCTTGCTTCTTGTGACCATTTGCTTGGAATATTTTTTTCCAACCTTTTACCCTGAGGTAATGCCTTTCATTATGGGTGAGATGTGTTTCTTGGATGCAGAAGAATGTTGGGTCTTGTTTATGTACCCATTCAGTTAGTCTGTGTCTTTTTATTGGAGAATTGAGGCCATTGATGTTGAGAGATATTAATGACCAGTGACTGTTAAGAGTCTTAATTTTGATGTTGTTTCCAGTCGAGCGTTTGTGTAGTTGTGTTTTTGCCATGGGATAGTTATCTATTTCCTGGGTAGTTTTGGTTGTAGCTTGACCCTTTGGGATGGAGTTTTCCTTCTAGTACCTTCTGTAAAGCTGGGTTTGTGGATAGGTACTGTTTGAATTTGTTTTTGTCATGGAATATTTTGTTTTCTCCATCAATGGTTATTGATAATTTTGCTGGGTAAAGTAGTCTGGCCTGGCATCTGTGTTCTCTTAGGGTTTGCAGGATCTCTGTCCAGGCCCTTCTGGCTTTTATGGTCTCTGCTGAGAAGTCAGGTGTAATTCTGATAGGTTTACCATTAAATGTTATTTGGCCCTTTTCCCTTGCAGCTTTTAATATTTTTTCTTTGTTCTGCATGTTTTGTGTTTTGATTATTATGTGGCGGGCAGTTTTTCTTTTCTGGTCAATTCTATTTGGTGTTCTGTAGGCCTCTTGTATGTTTATAGGCATCTCTTTCTTTAGATTGGGGAAATTTTCTTCTATGATTTTGTTGAGAATAGTTTCTGGGCCCTGGAGTCTGATGTCTTCTCTTTCTTCAATGCCTATTATCCGCAAATTTCTTCTTTTCATGGTGTCCTTAATTTCTTGGATGTTTTGTGTCAGGAGTTTTCCAGATTTGGCATTTTCTTTAATGGTTGATTCAATATCTGTGATTGTATCTTCTAGCCCTGAGATTCGTTCTTCCATCTCTTGGATTCTGTTAGAAAAGCTCACCTCTGTGTTGCTTGCCTTCTTCTCTGAGGTCTCACGTTCTCGTTTTTCTTCTGTCTGTGTGTTTATCATTGAATCCATTTTCATTTTCAGATCTTGAACTGATTTTTTGATTTCTTTCATCTGATTTTTTGTATATTCCTGAGTTTCTTCCATTGCCTCTTTATAGGTCTTCAGAGCTTGAACCGTTTTACTTATTTCTTTCATCTGGTTGTTTGCATTTTCCTGCAATTTTTCCAGTTCCACTCTATGTGCTTCTTTTATGTCTCTCACCTGTTTGTCTGCGTCTTCCTGCATTTGATTACGAATTTTATTTGTTTCCTCCATTATCATCCTCATTACTAAGGATTTGAGGTCATTTTCTTGTATTTCCGTTGTATTTGAGTTCTCTGGGTGGTTTTCTTTGGGATAGCTGGAAACTGGAGACGCCATGTTGTTTTGGGGTTTTTTGCGTATGCTTTTCCGTTGTCCTTTAGACATCTTGCCGTCTTTGTTTTTGTTGGGTAGCTTCCAGAGTTGAATGGAGGGTGTCTGACGATAGATTCACTTGTTTTCTTACGATTTCCCTAGGCTGCGAGCTCAAAGCTTCACTGGTGTGGATGTTAGGAGGTTAGCCCTGTTGTTCTGGTCTCTCACAGCCAGTGATCCTCAGTCCCCCTCTGCTGTGGATCCTGCAATTGTTCTGGGTCTCTGAATGAGCGTTGGGTCAGGCCAAGGTATCCACAGCCTTCTGTGTTCCCTGCCAAGTCCAGCCAGGAGCACTGGGACCGAACCACGGGCAGAACTCAGCTAGATTCTCAGGGCCTGAACCGTCTGCCAAGCTCAGCTAGGGATTTTGGGCCCAAAATGCACACAGGGTCCAGCCAGAATTTTTGGGCTGGGACTACGCACCAAGCTCCACTAGGGCCTTTTGGCCCAAAGTGCATGCTGTGGTCAGTTATTGACTCAGGGCCCGAACTGACCACCAATCTCAGCCAGGAATTCTGGATTCAAACTGCACACTGTGTCCAACCAGAGTCTTAGAGCTGGTGGAACCGAGAGCTCTGTCCAGCCTGTGCCACAGCAGGAGAACTGCGGCTGCTCTGAGTTAGCGCCAGTGGTGGAACAAGTGCCCCGCCCGGACTGTGTCACCGCAGGGGAGCTGCCGCTGAGCTGAGGTGGTGCCTAGGATGGAACTGAGCACGTCACCAAGCCTGCGCCACAGCAGGAGAACTGCGGCTGCTCTGAGTTAGTGCCAGTGGTGGAACAAGTGCTCCGCCCGGACTGTGTCACCGCAGGGGAGCTGCCGCTGAGCTGAGGTGGTGCCTAGGATGGAACCGAGCACGTCACCAAGCCTGCGCCACAGCAGGAGAACTGCGGCTGCTCTGAGTTAGCGCCAGTGGTGGAACAAGTGCCCCGCCCGGACTGTGTCCCCGCAGGGGAGCTGCTGCTGAGCTGAGGTGGTGCCTAGGATGGAACCGAGCACGTCACCAAGCCTGCGCCACAGCAGGAGAACTGCGGCTGCTCTGAGTTAGCACCAGTGGTGGAACAAGCGCTCCGCCCAGACTGTGTCACCTCAGGGGAGCTGCCGCTGAGCTGAGGTGGTGCCTAGTGTGGAGCAGCGTGCTCAACTGAGCCTGCGCCACAGCAGGGGAGCTATGGCCACGCTGAGTTAGTGCCTCAGGCAGAATTGTTTGCTGGGCCGGGCCAATACCCGGGACTCTGGGGCCGAACTGTCCGCCGAGTCCAGTCTGGGTCCAAAGGCTCCACGCGACCCAAATCCTGCCCCGAGTCCCCTCTCCCGCAGCAATTCCCACCAGCCACCACACCAATCGCCTCCACCGGAAGGCTATGAGCTGCAAACCTCAGCCGCCGCTGCTGGTGCCGCTGGTGCTGCTGCCTCTGCCGCTGCCGCTCCGATCAGAGAAAAACCACACTCCTCCCGTGTGCAGGGGCACACAGGTCCTCTGCACCCTGGTCCCTCCGAACCGTGGAGCACTCCTGCTGCCGTGATGTTCGGACCTCGGTGTTCCTGGCTCAGAAATCTGTGCAATTCCCTGAATTGTTCACTGGAGCCTCCAAACGCGGTCCACACTGCTCGCCGCCATCTTGGATCCGCTTTCCTTATTTCTTTAGTTTCTATAGCAAGCTTCTGAGACAAACAATATTCTTATTTCATGTGCAAAGGGATTTCGGATTCATAATGTCTGAAATAGGCTTATTAACCTAAGACTACAAGTAGTTGTAAGAAGTCTTATCTAACAACAAAATCATATCCTTTCCTTTATGATACATGGTTATCGATTTGTTAATATAGAGGCTCTGCTAATTAATACATGTTAAAATGTATGTATCTGAAGAAATGAAATACAAGTTGTCTTTAATTATTGAAATGAACCCAAAATAAAAATATTTATTTTTATGAATATGTATAAAGTAATAGTTAAAGATTTATAAAGACAATAAATTACGACTTGGCTTAAATATTTTATTTATAATTGCAATAGGAACCTCAGTGAAAAGCCAGAATGCATTTTTAAATTTTTCATTCATTTTGAATGAGTGAAAAGCACCTGAGCTTCAGGATTTGCTCTCTGTTTTCTGGTATTGCAGTAGGCCATCTTTCATTGAGAAATCTCTATATTCTGAGTTAAACTATCCAGTTTTTGTAACCTATGGAATGGAACACTTGTTGTTGTTGTTGTTGTTGTTGTTGTTGTTGTTTACTCATATTTTAGTGACTCACAATGTCAGACTTTGTTCAACCACTGATTGGTCTCACTGTTGTGTAAAGTGGCAGCATGGTCCAAATGGGAACATACTAGGAATTCAAGTCCAAAATCAAATTCCTCATTAATTTCCTTCAAGTCTTCCTTGAGCATGAGAAGGGAAGAAAACAAATAGAAAATAAGCCTAAGATATAATCTGCCTGCCTATCGCCAGTGTGCACAAATCACCATATTTCTTACTATCTGTTTTTTCTTTATTTCTCCTGTTTAAAATGTGCACTGAGTTTCTTTCTAAAGTAAAGAAATAAGTACATGCGCTTCATTGGATATAAAACAATCTCATTTCTTCTAAAAGCATGCTTAAATGTTTCACTGCCTGTTTCTTGGTGTACAAAATAATAGATTAGGTGATTTATAGATTCTATTCAGATCCAGAAGACAATGAGTCTAAGAACCATTGATTCTATGATTTATTAATAATACAAAATGTAAATCCAATGGACCAAGTGATAAACACCTTAAATATCAGAAATATAGTACTGCATGTTGAGGAGAGAAAATAATGAAAAAAGAAAGACAAAGGAGAAATATATTTGTGAACATTTTCAAACACATTGATTTGCTCTTGCTTACTAATTTTATAAGTGTAATTCTAGAATTTGAAACTTGGATTCACAGAATTCACAAAATCTAAGAAGTGGCTGATCCTCACCTAATGCTTAGAACCGAGAGATGATGGAAATCCAACATTATCTAACATTCTGAAAAGCAGACGTCTCATCATCTCTTGTACAGTGCAAGATGCTTTCTCATGTCCACAATCCTATCACCATCAGGTTCTTAGAACTTCCTAGAACAACACTGTAAAACATAAAACTATTGAAATAGGTAGCTATTGAAAATGTTGTGGAATGTAACACTGTGTCTCAGCATTTTCTTCATGGATTTGTACTTAACTTACTTTATAGCTCACCTGAAAAGATGGCTCATAGAAATATAAAACTAGCTTATAACAAGATTAGCATGATTTATTTCATTTCTGTCACTACTCATTGGTTGCTATATTTTTCTTTCAGACATAATCTAGTGGACATTAATCATATCTAACTTCTACCGCTCTCTTATTCCTTTGCATATTACAAACATTCTATTTGTGAATACGTTATAATATTTGAAGTATCATCGGGAAGAAGGAGCCCCATGTTTTTCATCTTTGCCACATTGGTAGCACAGGATAAGCAGATCAAGTGCTCTGTGAAGTCTTGTTCACAGCTGCAGTGGGAGCAGTGCTCCTGGGAATCAGCAGGGTGATATGAACGGGAAGTATTAAGAGGCAGTGAATCCTTTTGCCATTCTTTTTAAAGGCTACATAACTTATAGGCTGTATGGTATTGGAAGCGCAGACCTAAAAGCATGGAGAATATAAATTTTAGGCATTATCCTTATTCTACAGTGAAATGTAAACAAAATATCTTACCGAAGATGTTGGATTTGTGTCTACTTAAATCCACCTTTCCCAAACAAGTAGCGTGCTGTCCTCGCATTTGGAGAACATTTTTTACCCAGGAGTCTGTAACAGACTAAAAGTTAAGACACTAGTCTTAAAGATAGGCTGAGAGACTCATATCATCACTTTGCCATAAGAAACATGGCAGGATTGTAAGAATGTAATTTTTTTTTTTGGTCAAATTACCAATCTGGAAGGTGGACATGAGAGATAATTTTTTGTTCTAGAAATAGAATGTGTGAGGTTTCTTCCAAAGCAAACGCTTCTGAGAGTTTAATTTGGGGGCTCTTAAACAGAATTTAAAGGCATATACCAGCCATGAAGTATTTTCTCATAGAAAAAGGTAAAAAATAGATGGTTGATAGATAAATAGATACATACAAAGGAAAACTTGTATATAGGATTTCTGTAACCACCTTAGAATACAAGGCAAATATAAATTTCAATGATCTAAAACACCACCCATTAAATTGTAGCTAAAATCTCACTTATAGTCAGTGTGATGTCCCTGCAACAAGGACCTGAAACCTGAGCTAACCTAGGCATGTCTCATACTCCAGGCCTTAAGGAACCACTCTGGTTTTCGCTAGCCATCTTTCTACTCACGTGACCAAGAGATTGCAACCAGTACTGTTGTCCCCATCTCACATTTTGTTGTCAAACATGGAGATCCAATAATTCTTTCCCCAACTGATTTAAGAATCCTTTCCCTTACGCACACCCCATCTCTCTCACTGACAGCTCTGGATTTCAGGCAAGCCATTTGTCCTCCTTCGGTGGTAATTTCCCTTCTGCAAACTATGAGTGTGTTTGTCTATTCTCTTTACCTTCTGAGTTCATTTTGCTCTTCTGTTTGTACAATGCATGTGAAAGTACACCATACATCACAAATATTTAAATTTAAATAGTATTAGAGCCTTGGGAAGAGAGCCTGAAACATCTCCAAATTGAATTGTCATTTTTTAAGCAGTTCCCCATGACGACCATATTTTACTACATTATTGGAGTAAAATCAGTTCACTCCTGGAGAGGATGAGCTAGATGATTGTTTCTAAAAATAAAAACAGCCTTGCCTAATATTCATAGATGAGTCAGCAAAGGTCTCCAAATCCAAGTCCTTTTTTATAATATGTAGGAAACCTGAAATTTTAGGAATTTGTCCATTATAATATACAGGTAGAGAATATAGCTAGCTCTGGAGCATTCGTTTTAGCAGCAAACTTACTAAAAAATACTTGAACCTCTATCCCAGCTAGTTCTAGGTGTATAAACTTTGTTTGTGTGATGCTAACACTCAGTGTCCCAGACTTTTGGCAATGGAGTCAGGAAAACTAGTAACTTTGTAATAGGACAGATTTGAGAATTAGAAGTTAATCTATGGATATAGATAAAGTACATGATGCTCAACAGGTTTGGAAGACTCTCTTTTATTATCTTCATAATAATAACCTTCACATATACATGAAACTTGGTAAAGTTATCATTTTTCTATATATAGTGGAGGGAAGGCATGTCCCATAGCGTACATGTGGTAGTGAGAGAACAATATTTGTGAATGGGGTCTCTCTTTCCATCATAGTTTCACAGGGTGAAATTCAGGTCATCAGGCTTCTGCAGCAAGTCATCTGATGGGCTTATTCTGTTCTTTTAAGGCTGAAATCTTGTTTTTTTATTGACCAGTATGTGTACCTTCTATGGAAGAACATCACCCTAATGTCCAGATAAGAATTTCTCTATGGAGGTTTTCATTATCAGATCTTAGTTTTATTAGTACATTACACTTTGGTTGAAATGAAAATGTGGAAAACACATTTGCTCCTGGGATGCAACTCATATCATACTTGTAGTTTGTGACATATTTGCTTATACAGAGGTAAAATCATTCACCATTTTTCTCTCAGGCTCATGTATTAAAATAAATACATTTAATCTACTCCAGAACTACTCAGAGAGACTAAATATTAGGATAAAGTAGTAGGTGGGTATTAAGATAACACCAGGCTCACAGGACTCATATGCTATTCAATTTATTGTGTTTTAGCTTTGAAAATCCCTCTTATCAAAAGGATATGGATATTAAAGTGGGCATAAAATTTACTCACTGGTTTCGAATTCTAAACTGCAAGTTAAATGAAGACACTTAATTTCTAAAGTAAGATAGATATGACTTAGTTTGGAAAACATCATTAGTAGGTTGTCAGCTCCCTTTAGCCAATTCCAGTAGCATAAAGCTGATATAATTGGATTTATGCAAAACAATCACCATTTCCTAGAGTCTATTTTCTATGCAGATATGAATTTAAAAATTATCTTGGGACCTCAGAATTCCTCAGTGACCTAGAACAAGTACCAGGTCAGGGTAAATGACAGAAATGTGAATGTGGGTTTACTCTTGGTTTTGATTTAGTCTGCTTAAGAAGAAAGGGGGAGAGAGGGAGATAAAGCAATGACTACAGAGTAGGTAGGTAGGTAAAGGAAATGATATATAATATTGGGCCTCAATGGATTTCATATATTACATTGTGACTCTTATTTTATATCCTTAATAGACAACTAAAATAAAAATCTGAACAAACCGTGCTGATTATTAAGTTATTTTTCCAAACTTTTCCTTCAGTTGACCAAACAGAAAGTTGAATAACAAGTGGAAATTCTGGAAATAAGAGGATCCAAAAATAAAAGGTTAGAAGCACAAGGTACAGTTGTTAGTAATAACTGATGAAACAATAAAGGTTACAGCGAAACTAGGACTTCAACACCCTGTAGCTGAGAAGTGTGTAAGATTAAACTTCAATATAATAACAGCCATTCAATTTGTTACCTTTTGAAAGGGTCAGGTGTGCCAACTGTGTGTGGATATTAGGGAAGGGCAGGACGCAATGCTATGCACATGCTAGATGTCTCCGTCTACTGATTCATTCCTTGGTGGTTGTGAAGACGTTGGACTGCTCTTTGGTATGGACCACATCTGTCCTGATGTCTAAGTCTCGTCATCTGGTCCTATGCTTTAAAATATGTCCTCTATGTAGAATTCTTCCAAATATGTGTCTCCCTGGTTTTGATCTTTTCTCTGATCTCTGACATTAGATGGCATTGGCATTCTCAGTCCCTTCTTTGCAATGACTAAATAATACCCACAACATATGTGTCCAAAACAGAACTTTTGGTTCCACATTATTCTGGGGGTACGTTTTCTAATAAAAGTTTAAACATATGTGTTAACTCTTTTTATGAATTTTGCATGTACAAGTTATGTATTGATTTCCACAAATGTATTGTGACATCTTTGACTAAAATAAAATAGAATGCCATCTTGGCACCTAGACTGCCTGTTTTTGCTTTCCTCAAGGCTCTTCTAATCACTCATCCATCATTGTCTCTATTGCAATGGATGGTTTGTACACGAATAGTGACTGCTGAACTTTACTTACTTCATACAAAAATGCAGAGATGGGCATTTTTTTTGGATAAATAAAGAAGATTCACTTTTTAAATGTTTTACCAGCATATAACAGTTTGCTTTCTTAAGAGATTCAAATAAAACCTGCTATTTACAGCAAATTTTCAGAGTCCAGAAAAGTATTCTTATGGAGGGAAAACAGCATTTACTTTGGAAAAGCAATACTTTCTGTATAGTGTCCAATAAAATATTGGTTTGTGTTACTTAAATCTAATTAGGAAGACTTAATTCCCTTTTAACAGTTGGATTCCATAGCATTTTATGTCTGGCTACATTAAGGATTAATTTTTTGGCTTCACACCAATGCTAAATTTGCTTAAACAAACAGAAGCCACGCCAAGGGTTTGAAAGATGATGACAGTAATTAACCCAAATCACTCAGGAGGAGCTAGTCCAAAAAACTATGCGTATAAAACAGTATCTATTTCTCCAATGCTGAAGTTGACCTGTGCACTGTGTGTACCGCAGCCTTCCACACATGAATTCCTGCTGGTGGTGCCAGAAGGGAGAGACAAAACAAAGAATGCCTTAGTGCAGTCAACAAAACCTGATGGGTGTGTGTTCATTGTGACCATTCAGATGTCTGTTGTTGATGTCATACCTTCCCCATTACAGTGAACTCAGTCCTTCTGGAATGTAAACCCAAAGTAAACATGTTTCTCCTTTAATGAAAGAAAGAAAAGAAGTAAAGAAAATGGTTAATTGTTGTGATTTTCTGAGACATGTATACAATTAACTGGTTTTCTAAAAATTAACTTGGTAGTGTGTTTGCTAAATGACTTAGACTCAGAATGTGTCCTGCTAATGAGCTGTACAGAGTCATTTAGCAGTAGGAAGGAAGTTCTTTCTTTCAGAAACTTAAAAATTAAACATCACATAATGATTTAAGTTCAGAAGTGAAGTGTTAGATACATTTTCAGACATGTTCCAATAAATAGTCATATTGAAACTGAAAAAAAACTGTAGCTGCTATGAATACTTTGTTAAAACCTTTGTGGTAAAATAATTAAATATTCCTGTGATGTTATCTTTTAAAATTTAACTTTATTTAAGAAAATTATCAAGGTTGGTTGCACATTAAATTGAAAACATCAGGTTAAAAATATCAGAAATTAGAATAATTACAAGTTGTGGAACAATATTTGTATTTTCCACATACATGTAAGGAAAAGAAGACAATAATCATGAACAGGCTACCACATGTTGCCTCTGAAATATAGATTACGAATCTGTGTTCTCTGTATTTCCTTGTTCCTCCTTTGTCTTTTCCCTCTCCTATTCGGCCTTTCTCTATTTTTCTCTCTTTTCTCCATGTTCTTCTTTATGACCTGTGGTCCTTTCCAACTAAATCTCCAGTAGTATAGTTCTAAATGGTTAGATGATGCTATTGGAACGTTATTTTGGCTTATTTGGAAATATGTTATGATTGAGTCAGAGGACATACTGGAACTCTTTGTAAAACCAGAGCAAATTTTGGAGAAAATAGAAGAATCTGGTGAGGGGCCCTGGATTCTTTTTACCTAGTATTGAGAAACAACTAAGGACAGACACTGTGTACCAATGCTGGAATTACTGCAAAAAATGCCACAAAAGGCCATTGTGTGAAGCTGTGAAGGCAAATCCTGGGTTCCAGTGGAACTGTGAGACATGTGACAAGATTGTATACAGGGAGTAAAACCAGCCCAAGAGAAAGATGGATGTTACAGGCAGCAAAGCTGCAGGTATGGAGCCATCTAAACACTTTGGCGTGAAAATACCTATTTGATGCTGTCTTTTAAGGGTTTTGGTTTTCCTTTGGTCTACTATTCTCTCACTGCACCCCCATTCCTCCCATTTGGAATGGTGATATGTAGTCTATGACAACTGTATGCTGTAAGTATGTAATTTCCTTTTTTTTTTTTTTTTAAGAGCCATAGTGGGCTGGTTTTACAAAGCTAGGCAGAAAAATATTCCTGTGCAAGATAATAGACAGATATTATGCACTCACAACATTACGAATTCTTGTTGTCTTTTTGAAAACCAAGGGTTTCAACTATAGAGGTTAAATTTTCTGTATATAACCTTCGCTGTTCCACCGAATTGGAAGTTTAGGGATGGAGGAGATAGATCATGCTCAAAAGCATTTGCTCTGCAAACAAGGAGACCTGAGCTTGGATCGCTGTCATCCTCATAAAAAAAAATCAGCACGGTCATGAGTGCTTGTGATAGGAATGCTGGGGGTAGTGCCAGACACAAGCTGATGGTTAGGGCTTGCTGACCAGTCAGCCTACCTGAAAAACAGAAAGATCCAGGCTCAATGAAGGACCCTAGTAGAGAGAATATGGTGCAAAATTATGGGGACCACCTGACATCTTCCCCTAGCCTCCACTCACACAGTCAAGGCACATACACCCGCCCCTTACACATGTGCACACAGGCATATACACACACCTCAATCAAGAAAGCAAGGCCATTTCATGTGACTCAAACTAACAAGTTAATTAAACCTAGATCCTAATAAGCTCCTTAAGCTTTTGTATAAGGCTTAAACCTTTGGTATCGTCGTTTATAAAAATGTAGATATTGCCCACGTCAATGTGGTTAGAGTGTTTGAGGTAGCTTTTCAGAGTCTGAGTATGAAGAAAAGTGCTGAATCAGCAACAGGAGTGGCATGAGGTAGCTGTTAATTATCAGCTGCGATAAAGCCAATATATGATAAAAGAAAATTTGACGTCCCATCTGTGTGACTGGCCAAGCCATATACTTAACTGTTGGGTACAATTTACAAAACAATTTTAGAGGAAATAGTGAATATTCCCCACAAACATGGGGCTCTATGGCTTAATACAGGCAAGAAAATAGAATCAAGAAAATGATGAGAAAAGAAAACAAGATGCAGAAAATTATGCACATGTTTGAAAATTAAAGATTAAGTGCATAGGATGTGCTCGTGTGAATGTGTAAATTACTTCAAAAAGGGCCCTCAACATACAATACTGCTAAAGAAAAAGGTAGATACAATTCATTGCCTTGCTGTGAAAATAGGAATGTAAGAAGGTAGAATAACAGAAACCAGCCAACCAACCAAACAAACAAGCAAAACAAAAAACAAAATCTGTACACTATAGAGTAAAACAGCATTTTCTTCTTTACTATTAGAGTTTCTCTTTGATTTATCAATGGTTTACCTATTTTTATTTTACATGAATGAGCATTTCGCATGAGTGTATGTCTGTGTACCACAAGAGTGCCTGAGTACCCAGTGGAGGACAGAAAAGAGTATTGGTGGCCCTAGAACTAGAATTACAGATGTTTGTGAGCTGCCATGGCTGGGAAGCCAAACCTCTACAGGAGTTCTTAACTGTGAGAAGCCTCTCCAGAGCACCCATTAGGGCTTCTTTTCAGCTAGTCTTGAGTGTTAAGGTATTATAAGTCAGATGAACACACACACACACACACACACACACACACACACACACACACACACACACACACTTATTTATCTATTTAGTAGAAACTATAATGGAACCAAAGGCTCCATACAGTTATGAAGATCTCAAAGACAACTTAGGTAAGTTATTTTTATGCTAATTGGAGAACTTATAATGAGTTGTGACAAACTGAGTACACTGTGTGAGTTGCTTTAAAGATTGGGGTTGTGAGAGGTCTGATGGAATTTCCTTGGACTTGGCTGCCTGACCTTGGCCAAGAGAATAAAACTGTGCTTCCAGCAGGGAGAAAGCATCCATCATTTGGGACTTCATCTACCGCTGTGAAGAAGCAGGACAGGGAGAGCAGCCTTCTTGTACCTTCTGTCTCTGTTTTAAGGTGCTTTGAGCTTCAGCATTTAGCATTTAATAATGTTCAGTATTCCAGAGTGGTATATTTTTAACTCCCTTACTTACATTTAGTGGCTAAAAATCAAAATCAAAGACTCATTAGGAGTATTGCTTCTTTCTGCTCCTCTTCCATTTTTTTTTTAAACTGCATAACTGTGGAAACATTGATAAGTAGTTTTATGTGAAGATTGAAAAAAACTGCGGTGGGACAAGTGTGTCATTCTGTTGCCATTCATTGTTGTTACTAATGTGTGATTATCAGTAATGTGAAAGATGGGCTACAGAAGTTGTTTGATTTTAAATCATTGAGTCAAATTTATTGGATTCAAGGTAATCGGACCATGTCAAAAACAGATAAATATCTACAGTTTTTATTAGCATAGGAAGCTTCTCTATATGTTCAAATATGTCTTTGTGTGTCTATCTCCTATGTCCATATGAATCCAGTGAATCATGTCATAGTGTCAGGGTACAGTCACTATCCTTTGAAGATTTTAAGTGCACTCTGTACATTACTTATGTGACAGAAGACATGGAAGCTTGGTGCTTCATATTACTGTCAAGAAGTGAACTCTTATTTTCAGGGAAGCGGTAGTTTGCATATGAAGCATTTGCACCAAAGGAAATAGATTATGGCCTTAACCAATGGAATGTAATGATTTTGTCCTGATTGGCTGGCTTTCTCTTTAGTATCGCTTGTAGTCATTAGAATATACACATTTTCTATTTTGTCATTTTTAACGCTTACATATCAAGTCTTTTATATTTTCTAAATGTAGTTTCATTAACTCCAATTGATAATTGCATTTCTTTCTATAAAAACAAGGTGCTTATACAACGAAAACATTGATTTTCTGACTTTATTTTTCAACAGAGCACAGCTTCATCTTATAAAATTTGATCCAATGAGAGGCTCATTCATGTCACCTTAACAATCTATATTAAACTTTTTATATTAAAAAATAATTTAAATGGAAAAATGAGGCAGGAGAGGTGGTTCATCAGTAAAGAGAGTTTATTCTTCTTGCAAAGCACTCAGTTGTATTCCCAGGACTCACATCAAGAGGCTCACAGCTGCCTATAATCCCAGTTTCATGGTCCTATTCTTTCTTCTGGTCTCTCTTGGCACCTGCATACATGAGATGTACATAATGTCAGAGAGGCACATGTGCGTGGGTATAAACACACACACACACACACACACACACACACACACACACACACACACACACACTAAATCTTAAAAGACCAAGTGCCACTTTCACATATTAATAGCAGAGGCTTGCTATGAATATCTTAGAAGCCTAACATTCAACAAAATTGGACTACCGAAGCAGAAAACTTTGCATTTATATTTTATAACAACAATAAAGATCTCACCTCATTTTCAGAAAAAGAAATAGCCCTGAACACCTTTTTTCCACTATGTCTCAGCTGCTTGCCTTTGATTCTCAGGGACAGCCTGCACATCCTCATCTATTGAGCTTTATACTTTACCGTTAGGAGCGTTGCTTTTCTAAGACAACATGTAAAATATGGATACTGCATTTCCCAAGCTCAATGTTTAAGGAGTGTGCTTTGCTTCCCGTTTAAAATGACTGAGTGGATCATTTACTTTACTTACCACACAAAAGTCTACTGAGATGACAGTGAATAAATATAAAAGGGAATGCTTCAGGGGATTTCAGAGTGATGGATGCTTAGGAGCAGTTATATGGTTAGAGAACCAAGGTTGGGAGGATCGGTAGCCAGGAATAAGCACTGGAGAAGCTGTCACAGAAGAAGGAGCCACTTAGTCAAGCAATGCAAAAGTGTAAAGCTCATGGTCACCATAGCAGAGAGAAGAAATGAAGTACATGGAAGTTGTCCCTAGATTATGGCGTTGCTCTGTGATACTTCTGTCTTTTCCTCCAATGCCCACCACCACCAGTGTTCCGTTCCATGGTCAAAGTAGGTGCCCAGTGAAAACTATAAACAAAGATGTTTGAATAATAAGCTTGATTATAAAATGTGCGACAGATGCAAGAGAACTTCTGACAAGCGGCTTTCCACATGTATGATTTAAGCAAGGCTTCCCGTGTCCTACCTTCTAAGTTAAGTGAGAACTGATGCAAGATTTTTCACTAAAGAGAAATGTTAAGAGAATCTGACAATAATGGATGATTGTGCATTTTAATCATACTAATTCAAAATAAGAGTTAATAAGTGAAGTGCTTGAGCCTAGAACTCAAACAATAAGATCTGGAATTAGAAGAGAAATGTCAAATTTCTAATTATCTTCAGAGATTAAGAATAGTATGTCCATAAAATAAGTGAATAATGTGCTGAAATAAATTCAACTAAGAACAAGAAACCTCTTTTATTTTTATTGAAAGTAGATTCTTTCCTTATACAATGTATCCTCATTACAGTTTCTACTTCCTCTGCTCCTCTCTGTTACTCTCCACCTCTCCTCTACTCCATATCTACCCCATATTCTGTCTCTCTTAGAAAACAATAGGCTTCTAGGAGATTACAATCAAACAGGACAAAACAAAATATAAGATAAAGCAGAAACTTTAGTACCGTAGTTGGACACAGTATCCCAACAGGAGAAAAAGAGTACCAAGAACAGGTATACGAGTCAGAGACCCGCTCATGCTCATTTTCAGGAGCCCAGGAAAATAAATAGTAAGCTAATATCTATAATATATAGTAGAGGACCTGGTGCAAATGCTTATAGGGTCTGTGCTTCCCGCTTCAGTATCTGTGAGCTCATATGCACTTTGCTTAATTGATTCAGAGGACTGTGTTCTCCATCACCTCTGTCTCTTACACTCCTTCCATCTCCTCTTCCTCAGGATTGCCTGAGCCCCGAAGGGAGGGTTTTGATGGAGACCTTCACGTTAGACTCTCTTTGAATAATATCAGGCTGTCAGTCTCTGCATCTATTTCCATCTGATGCAGGAGGAAGCCGTTCTGATGATGGCTGGGTAAGGCACCAATGTATGAGTAACTTGAGTGACTTGAAGGATTTAGAAAAGATTAACAGGTATAAAAAGATGTTCTAAGAAATAAAAAGCACAGGGGCACAGTAGCAAAGGCAAACATGAAAAGTGATACATAAGACAAAATTTGAGAAATGGTACAGGAAATTCAACTATCATATAAAAAATATTTAGCTAATGAAAGAGAAATTTATCAAGTGAATAATATTCTAAAACATTTCCCATAACTGAAGAACCCAAATATCTATTCCAGCGATCATTCTAGTTTGTCATAGGAAGTAGGAGGCCCCAAGAGTGAACTTGATGCTTCAGAAGGGAAAGGGCAGGAAGAGTGAACAAGCACCACACTATCTGATGACTTAGAACATTCAGAAGAGGTTTGCTGGCTATTGAAGTGACTGGGAACAAATTACTCATCATTGGATAGGCAGCTAACGGCATAGCAAAATAGTCAGATAAGTATTATCAATACCAGCAACTCCACAAGCAGCGATAATGAGAACATTCAGTATTTATTTACGAAGAAAGTTCACAGCCGGGTTTGGGAAGGTATAGAGAGAAGAGCAGTAGAGTGTAAGAAGAAAAATGAGAGAAAACATTCAAGGCAAGTGTAGGTAATGCAACAGTATAATGTCTCAAATATAAAGAAACTGACCGTAAGAATTTAAATTAGTGAACGTCAACTCTTTTCATCCTGCTTTATTTCAAACATGATACTTGCAAGGGAGTTAGATCACGTTGGCAGCATATTTTTCCTTTTTCTTTTTTAGTAAATATTTTTATATGCACATGTATATTATTACACATATATACAAAACTTACCCACAGCAAGAACCACCACAACAAAATCAGGAATTATATAAATGTTACATTCTTTGTGTTTTTGCTATTTGTATTTGGCAGCCTTGAAGAAAACATCTTATTTGGAAAGCTACTAACCTGCACTCCCGGTATACTCAAGTAATCATTTTTCTTCCTTCTCAAGTGTCTGATGGAGTTGAAGACCAGGTAGCTTAGTTTTACAATTAAACTTAGTTGTTTAAGGGTTAAGATATTTTTAGGTCTAGATAGATGTTTTAAGTTGATAATGATGAGATATGATAGATATTGACTTACATTCAGAATTTTAGACTCACCAAGACAGCATATTTTTGTGAGGAATATTTGATAATGTAGTGCAATAAGGCACATGTGGGCCCATGATCTCATCAGAGTAGGTTTAGCTGCCTTCACAAAACCATTTCAAGATTAAGCCAGTCAGACTTCTGGCACGGATGGAGGAAGGGATTCTGTAGTCCCACCTCTGGCTGAGAAGCTATTGGCTTCTTCATGGTTGTTGAAAGACAGTTGCATTTCTGGGATATGGCCACTGATGGGTTGACCTTGCACCAGGGGGTGACTTCACACCCATGCACATAGGAATTGTACTAATTTAAATCTGGTGGGTTATTATGGAGGAGGAGGAGAAACAAAGTTGAGATAGAGATGGGTTGGGGAAATGGTCAGGTAGAGTGGAGAGTTTGGAGGGGCAATGGAGCAGATATGACTAAAATACACTGCATATATGAATAGAATTTCCAAAGAATGAATAAATTATATTATCTTAAAAGATTTAAAAGCAAACTGACTTTATTTACTGACACTCAATATGGAAATCATAGCTCTGTGAACACATCTCATCTGAAAGTCTAAGGTATCCCAAGTTTCACTTATCCCCTGTTTCCAATGTGGATCACCCTCTGGGGTTTCACATGCTGGCAGCATTGTGCCTTTCAAAGAACTTTCTTCCTTAGGCCTTCCAGTTTCTCAATTTCAGGACTTTTTCATTCATTCTTCTTACTGATTGAAAGCTGTTCATAGAGTTTTCCATGGATCATATTTTGTCAGATGCAACTAGCTCTTTTTTTGACTCTTGAAATAAAGCTGAATCTCTTCTTAGCTATTTTTGTGAAAACCTTCCTGCCCAACAAGTCTGCTTATCCTTCACTCGTACTACTTGTCCCCATGGTGGGTTAGAAAATGATTTTTTCTTCTACTAGGAACCAATGTTGAAGAATTGACCCACCATTTAATGTTGACAGGCCTGTGTAAAGAAAATAGATATTTCTGCAGCCCTGGCTCCAACACTTAATTCATTATCTTTGATGTCTCTTGTATCATTTATTTGTATACATTTGGCTCATCCTCCACAAAGGGAGTGGGTGAAAAGTGCAAACACCTCAATTGTTTAAAATCCAGAGAGCTTGGAACTATTGAGCTAATGGTAGCAGTGGTCACTGCGTTGTCCTGCAGGATATCCTGTCATTAAAATGATACAGAAATCCTCTCACACTGTGCGCTCGTGTGTTCATGAATGGGGAGAGCTCTGCGATGATGCCATGGAAAGTCCTGCATCAAGGGCAACACATTTGTTTTGGTCCATGGTGGGTATTTCAAAGTTTGAGTTTTCTTTTTTTAATTACTTATTTTATTTATTCACTTTACATTCTGATTATAAACATTCTACTTGCTATTGAACTGGCTGAAAACTCACTGTAAATGTCCTGGCTCCATGTCTCAGGCTTGGATTCCAGGTGTGAGCTAACATTTCCCACTAGCATTTTGTTTTATTTTAGTCTTACATATTTTACACATGCAACATTATATATATAGTCTGTCCTAGTCAGCTTTAACAGCCAATTTGACACAGCATAGAATTGTTTAAAGGAACAAACCTCAATGAGGATTTGCCATATAATATTAAGGTGGGCAGGTTTTGGGAATTGTCTTAATTGTTACTTAATTAAGGAGGGCCTAGCCCATTCTGGTTAGACACCATTCCAGGAGCAAGGAGTCCTGAGCTGGATAAGAAAACTAGCTAAGCATGTGCCTATGAGAGGGCCAACAAAAAAACATTCGTCCATGGTTCTTTTTTAAAAATTATTTATTTATTCACTTTATATCCCAATTGTAGCCCCCTTCCTCCTCTCCTCCCAGTCCACCACTTTTCCTCCCCCTACTTCTTAGAAAAGGGGAGGCCCCCTACCAGCAACTCACCTCAGCACATCAAAACACACCAAGACTGACCACATCTTCTTTCACAGTGACCTGGTGAGGCAACCCCACTAGGGAGAAGTGATCAAAAAGTATGAAACAGAGTCCTAGTCGAAGACAGCCCCTGCTCCCCTTATTAGGGGATCCACGTGAAGCCGGAGCTGCCCATTGGGTACATCTGTGTAGGGGCCTAGGTCCAGTCCATGCATAATCCTTGGTTAGTGCATCAGTCTCCGTCAGCCACACTGGGTCTAGGTTAGTTGGCTCTGTTGGTTTTCTTTGGAACTCCTGTCCCCTTCAGGTCTTTCTTTTCCTACTCCCCCACTTCCACATGGCTCCCTGTGCTCTACCCAATGATTGACTTTGAATATAAGCATCTGTTTGGATCCCATGCTGGGTGGAGCCTCTCAGAGGACAGGTATGCTAGGCCCCCATCTGCAAGCATAGAAGAATATTCTTAATAGTGTCAGGGGTTGGCTCTTTTCCATGGGTTGAGTGTCAGGTTGGACCAGGCATTGGTTGGACATTCCCTCAATCTCTGCTCTATCTTTATCTCTGCATATCTTTTAGGGACCAAAATTAATCAAACAGGATATTTGTGTTTTCATTTTATTCTCTTTTCAACATAATATTTTTATTGATTCCTTGGGAATTTCATATCACACACCTCTATCACATTCTCACATTCACTTCGCAGAACATGGCATAGGCCATGAACATCAATACAGACTTGGTCACAATAAGACTATGAACCACACAGGCATGGCTGTCAGAGGCATGACCCCAGGTGGCAACATAAACTATCTAACAATGATGTGGCTACCAGCAACAGCATTGCCCACAGACGTCATCGTGGTTTCAGGCTACAGCCAAGACCATGGGCCTCCATATGGCCTTCAGTGGTACCACAGGCCAAGGACATCAACATGGATACAGACCATGGCACAGGCCATGAACATTAAGTAATAACAAGGTCCTCAGATATCAACTGGACATCAGGGCCACTGACTAACACATGGCCCTCAGCAGCATCATGAAACACAGTGATCCTTCATGGAGGTCCAAACTAGGAAATGGGCCATTCTTCATTATGAGCCTCTATCATTACCCAGAGTTAGGGTGATCCCACACCTAGGCAGAGGTTTTTGTTTGGGGGGGGAGTGGCTGTAGAGTGTGCCTTTCCTTAAGCTTCATGAAGGAGAGAGACACCTGTTTTTTAGGATCCCAAGTGTGGGATCAGAACAGTCTTGTGAGAGAACAGGTGAGGTTAATGCACTAGAAGACCAATCACCTCATACGGGAGCTTGATTGTTGTCAGCCGAAATGATCCCGTGAACAGACTCTGGGAGGAGATATATAAAGGAGCCCAGAACTGGAGGCGAGGCTTTTTGGAGGCTTGGGATGGTTTTGGCTGTTCATTGCTCCACTTCGAGATGCTCCTAGAGAGAGCTGCTTGAAGAAAGGCTTCAGGGTGGATCCTGCTGAGGTTCCGGGTTCTGGTTACTCCAGGTTCCAGCAGAAGAAATCCTGCTGATTACGCCAGGAGGATCACTCCTTGGAACTGATATCCTTACGGTTTTGTTTTTGTGTTCCTTAATCTTCTTTTCCTATTGTTTCGGTTAGTCGGGTTGTAAGTGATTTACATTCGGATAAGTTGTAATAAAATATATTGGTTAAGAAAATTGAGCTTACACCTCCAGGGTGCCGCACACCATCCAGTCAACAGTGGACCCCATTGGGCAATGACATGGTCCATTGTCAACCTCAGCCCTTTCTCCCTCCTGTCACCACTGTTATTTTACCAGTTCTGCCTCTTTCTAGCACACACATGGATGGCTCTGCTCCTCCATCACTCCCATCTCTCTCAGTGTCACCAGTGGGAGCCTCCCACATCTTCCTGCTTTTCAATATTCAATTATTCTCTCATAAGCAAAATGTTTTGAGAACTAAAACATAAATTTTCCTTAAATTTGAGTCTTTCCTGAATGATCCTCTGTGTTTATGTTTCATTGTCTGCTCAGGAGCTTAGGCACTCAGCCGAGAGCTGTGAGCTGCCTCTGGAGCCTTCACTCTCGGTTGTTGGATACTGTGTTGCTCCTCTCCAACGTGAGTATTTTGAACCTAATTCTGAAGACCAGTCATCAATGTGTTCATCATGATACGGAAAGACTCACCTTGTTAAGTAACATCTCTAAAGTTGATACTCTTTGTAGTTCATATAATATACTTTGTAGAAATATAAAGGAGTATGTCATTTATGGATTTAGTATAGACACATTTACAAAGTTATTAATAATCCTCAGGTCATTTATGTTTGATGTATAAGAACGTTACACTTCCAAACATGTAATTAAGAAGACTTTGAAATATCTAAAGATGCCAGGAAATTCAAAATCTTTAGTTTCTGAGTTTCTAATTTTCATATTCGTTGAGTTTGGCAATCACTGGTTTAGAATAATAGCAAGGAATATAAAAATAGAATGCCTCTTGGGACCATGTGAATTTTGAACAAACCTTGTCTGTACCACGTCTTCTGAAATCACATATGGTGAACGACCAAAGGGTAAAGGTTTCCCTCATGCATCTGCTTGCCTGTGGAGATTTCCTCATTGTCTTCACTATGAAATTTTTAAAATATATTTTATTAATTTATTCATATTACATCTCAATTGTTATCCCATCTCTTGTATCCTCCCACACTATGAAATTCTTACAATTGTACTGTCTGACAGATAGAATGCAAACAATGTGATTAAAAATTTCTTAGCAGCCACAAAGATAAAAAGTTAGAATAATTATTATAACATTTCAATAAACACAGTATGTGTTTTCCATCACAAAATGTAACCATTATAAAAAGTAAGTGATTAAAATGAATTTATAAAATCCTAAAATGTTGGATTATGCTATATGCTTATATCAAGTTTCAATTGGTAGTACCAGATTTTAAATATTCAAGTTATTATATTATTAATATTAGACAATATAAGTTTTAATCTTAAAATATGTTAATATACTAATGTGTATGTGGGAAAAGTAACAAATTTGATAGAAGTGAAATAATGTGAAAATACAAACAAAAATATATCTCAATGGAATGTTGAATTTTGCTAAATTACACAGACACACATACTTTTCTTTACCAAATTATAGAATTTGCTAGCAAGCCATCATCCCCAATGGTTGCTTCCTACTATGACTTTACTGAGTAATTGCCATTTTTCTACAGTAAAACTTAAAGTGATTACATCATGTGCCAATTTAAGTTTTCTGGGATAAATTCTGAGTCAGGCAAAAGCCTTCATGTGGAAATACTACTGTGGACTACTTGCTGTACAAGACAACCATGGCTACTACAATGTACCACTAAGGTAATGGAATGTGAGGGTGAAGGCATGCTTGGTAGTTAAGAGCACTTGCTGTTCAAAACCACCTGTAACTCCAGATCCAGAGTATGTTGCCTCTGCTCTCTGAGGGCACCTAAACTCATGTTCACATATACTCCCCTACACACCACCACCACCACAACACCACCACCATTAAAAAGGAAGCATCTTTTTACAAATACCAGTAACATTACATATTTACTTTGGTATTAGTTCTAGTTTGTGGATCTCTTAGGTCAAACCTATTTCTACAAACAACTTTGAATAAGATATATATTTTAAGTGTAGATCAACGCAATATTTTCCCATTGTCCCCCTCTTTTTCCTTTTGTCTCATGAAGAAAGATTCTTTGTTTGTTGTTTTCATAACACTTCTGATAGAGCTCACATGTAGCTCTTCATGACAGCACTGGGCATGCCGCTGGAGGAGGAATGTCCTAGGTACCATGAATATTTAAGAATTCTTGAGCCTTAACCAGAATGAAATCCTAATGCTCCAAATACTGGATTTTTGAAAATGTAGAAATTAGAGTTACAGACTTCAGATTATTTTTCACACAAAATTTTGACTTTACCTGTGGAGCTTTAACTGATACATCACTGTCATCAAGGTATATATGTTGTTTGATCATAGCCATCTTGTTACTAGAAAAGCTTTTCAATTTTTACCCTTGTCTGAGGAAAAATGTGCTGGCGTGTCCAAAGATCATGTAGCATGATTAATGGATCATAGAATTACTATACCAGGTAAATACATTTTTGTTTCTGTTAAGTGATTTATGATTTCTTCCTCTCAGTCTAAACTATGAAGACAAAACAAAGTGACCCATGTAAGTGTTTCGGGGATACTTATAAATGACACATGTTCCCATTACTATCCGAGGACTTGGTAGAATTGTACACTCTATGTGATCTGCACAATTCTGGTCCCTGTTCTTTCTTATGTATGAGTCATATTCCTTTAGTTTACTTCTTCTTCATTATATAGGTAAATGATTGGAACTTGGGCTTTCATTTGCACTCATTTTCTAGGTCTTCTGAGTTTAAGTCTGTGTTTAAGCCTCTTGTCCATGTTCTGCAAGAGGGAGAGCCCAAGAAATTGTGAGAACACCAGACACTTACTGGATGAGAAGCATATAGTGATGAAGATGAGGGTAGTAGTCAATGTTTTGTTGCTGTGACAAAACAACAGAGACAAAGGGGTCTTAAGGGAGGAAGGGTTTATTTTGGCTTGCATTTTCTGATGTTCCTGTCAGTGGTTAGCTGTTCCATTGTTGTGTTAGAGAAGTGAGGCAAATTCACAATAGAGAAACATATAGGAAGAAACTGGGAGAAAAAAATGTTCATCTTATGGCATCCAGGAAACAAAGACAGCAAAAGGGCCAGAAATAAGATATTTCCAAGTAACTTATTATAGCCACAGTAACCAACTTCCTCCAACTGCACCCCATCAAATGTTTCCATCATCTCCAATGTTGCATCATTATGAATTTGTCTATGAAATGATTCATTAATTATATCAGAATCCTCATGACCAAATTACTTCTCAATAGTTGAATTCCCTAGCTCAGGATAAACCCATTAATACAAACTGTTGGAGGAGACAGTTCTTATCTAAACCCTAGTTGGAGAGGAAACAGAAGAAGGCTGGCTGTAGAGTTTCGCAGAGTTTCACACAAGTTTGGTTCCTGTGAGGGAAAAGCCAGAAGAACAAGGTAGAAAAGCCTGGGAAATGCAGAGATGTTCCTAATGATATGGTCAAATCAAAGGAAAATGGTCAAACTAAACCAAAGTCATCGATGGAAGGTCCCATTTTTTCCCAGAAAGGCTCTGCCCTAGCCCCACCTGTCTTGCTTGCTCTTTGTCTTAAAACAAACTTAGAAAAAGTGTTCTCCTTGCTCATGCTTCTGTGGGCTCAGAGGGGCAGTCGCTGGCACTGTCAGTCATTTATGCTTCCTGCATCACAAATCTGTATGCTGTGTATCTGTCAGCAGAAATTGTATTTGCCTGCTTATCCAACAACCACCACTACAACAAAAAACAGATGCAGTATTTATATTATATCCCAGGTATGAGTGCAGAGTTGCTGGAAGTGCTAAGTATATATTTCATGATACTTTATATTTTATATTCAAATGTCATCAGTCAATTTGACCTCCCAAATCATGTCATGGTAAAGCTACAGTAGAAAGCAAGATTTCTGAGTGTGAATGTTGCATTAGATATAAAAGTATTCTAAGGCTCTTTTCTGAGGCTCATTTTAGGAAATGAGTGCTTTCCAAAACTCTTGTCTTTAAATTTATATTGCAATTTAGTCTGCTCAAGCCAGGATGGTAATCATCTTGTATCTGTGACAATGCTCTTATTATTCCTCCTACATTACCTGTATTCTCTCTAAATCTTCCTTAACTCTTCATATACTGAGCTATATTCTATTTTTACGTGATTCATTCCTTATAAAAACAGTGTGAAAAGACCTAACTCCTTACTCAAACTATGATGGACATATTGCATTACTAATAGACACTATCTTAGAGACCACAAAGCATTTTTTTCCAAATCTGTGTGTTTCTTGATATAGGGACCATGTCTCATACTTTTAAAATATACATAAAAAGCAAAAAGGTGGTATTAATGATAGATATTTTATGTTCTAAAATGCTTTGCGAATAATTATTTACTCAATAATGTCATTGTAATGTAATGCGCTCACACTCATCCAATTTTAGGTTGCATGGCAACCTCTGATGTCATCACGTGCCACTGCTAGGTGCGCACCAGATATAAAGGACCAGTTGGTCACTGTGTTCTCTCTCCCTGCCTGGTTTCTCTCCCCTTCTCTATGCCTGAGGTGTCCCTTACCCCCTTCTCTATCTCCCGCTTTCTCCAAGGTCTCCCCTAGTTTCTCTCTCTCCCACTGTCTTTTTTCTCTGCCTTTGTCTCTGTCTCTCTGTCTCTGTATCTCTCTGTCTCTCTCTGTCTCTCTGTCTCTGTCTCTGTCTCTGTCTCTCTCTCTCTCTCTCTCTCTCTCTCTGTCTCTCTCTCACCCCCTCATAGCCCACTCAGGCTTTAACTCCTCCCCTCTTCCCTTCCCTCAAAATAAATCTCTTCATAACAGATCTCTGTTGCGTGGCATTCCTCTATGTTTATATATTTCAATAATCATGGTGATCATGCATTCACAACACTAACCAGGAGTGGAAATAAAAGTTTAAAGATAAAAATCCACTGGGCAAGGAGCCCTGAGTGCTAGTCACCTTCTTGATCCCTGCATTACCCATTTCATGTTCCTTTCTGGGCTTCACTTTTCGGTGAAATAAATGCTTGTCTTAGGCACATGCTATTCGGCGTGATTCCTGTCATACCTCCTGATCTATTGAACCAATGTATCAGTGTGAGAAACAGGAGTTTGCATTTTAACAAAGCTTCCATGTGATTCATTGGGAAGTATGGGAAGTGTTGACCTATGCCAAAGATTCTTCAACTAGGTTCTCTCAGATATTTGTGGAAATACCTCATAGCTTCCACAGTTAATTTATATTTTATGAAATCTCTACTCATGTACACTATTCATCTTTGGAAGATTATCTTTCCATGAATTAGCTACCCTAAGGATATGTATCCCCTGAAACATCATATCTGAATTATACAACCTGTTAAGTCCTTTTGAGATCTTCCAACTTGAAAGCCCTTTTTATCCTACAGGGGACTTAGCACAGAGAAGAACTGTAAACTACAAGTTAACAGTCTATATTTAGTTTGTTTATGATGCTTAACTGGTTTAAATTATTCAATATGTTTATTGTATCAAAGATATCTTTGAACTTTATATAAAATTCCAGATCTGGAGAATTTTTTAAATGTGCAAAATCTGATAACCCCTGCTTTTCAATTATTTTTGGTATGTCTTGTGTGGAGCTAATGAACACTGGTTTCATTAACCGAAGACACGTCCCTTCCCCTTCTCCAGTCCTAACTAATTTCGATTGTTCTCAGCCTGAGAAAAAAGGAGCGGAGCCTAACTGTAATCTTGGCTGGATATGTTCATTTTAGTGAAAGAAAATGATTGTTTCTACAACTGTGTGTAACTGAAGATATTGTGGGCTCTCTTGGTAGCATCTATCATTTGATGGCTAACTTCCTGATCATGTTTTCAACACATGCCAGAAACATTTCCAGAGGAAGTACTCAATAATTTCATCAGAGAGAACAATCGAAATGAAATTTCACCCAATTACATTCTACCTCTTCTGTCCGGAGTTTGACCTAATTGTTATACTGGAGCATTCGTTTACCAAGCCTCTTAGGACAAAGCACCACAGAAATCACAGTCTCACAGTTCTGAAAAGCAGAAGTCCAAAAACAGGAAGTAAGCAGGTCCTGAGGGACTGAGGGAGAGTATGCCTTGTGCACCTTCCCACCTTTTGTTGGTGTTGTCAGCCTCTGACATCTTCTTGACATGGAGGCACATGTGTGTCATCGTGTTCGCATGGCTTTCTCCCTGTGTGTCAGTCTATTTTCCCATGTCAGCATTAGGGCTCAACTTAAACTTGTAATGAACTCATCCTGAGAACCTTTCTTATGCCTGCAGAGGTCCTATTATTTCCAGACAAGGTCACACGTATCATACAAAGCATTAGACAGTGCTAAACTTTCTAAAGATCTCACTCTCTAGCTCACTATGCAAGGGTGGTCCAGCTTTTTTTAACTCGTGAAGCAATTGCTGGCTTATTTATCCAATTACCTCTTTCTGTCTTCTGACTAGAGATTCTGCATGGCAGGCCCTGCTGTTGTGGGAGCATTTCTTTCTCTTATCATTTCCCACCTTATTGAGAACTTATGGGCAATGTCCATTGTTAGAGCATATGGACATGGCATTGACATTAACCACCAAAACAAAGAGGTCATACATGAATGTACGGTCTTTAATTTTGACCAGCTAAATCACATTAATACATAAACTCAAAATGAGTCTAATCTTAGATATGTTCACTATTTATTTAGTCAAAGAGAGTCTGGATAGTTCATCAACTTAAAAGTATACAGTTAAGCCTAAATATTTTAATATGTCCATATGAATGAAATTATATTGACTTATGTTTGTGTGAAAATGCACACTACCTTTTTGGCTTTTGGCTTGGAGGAGGCTACAGTGCAACTTTCTTCAGTGGTCCCAAATCAGGGTTCATCTGACACCAGCCACCTCCAACAAGCGGCCCAAGTATGACCCGAGTCAGATCAGAATCATGTACCTGAGGTGCACCAGACGCAAGGTCGGCACCACATCAACCTTGGCTCCCAAGATTGCACCACATCAACCTTGGCTCCCAAGATAGTCCTCTGGGTCTGTCTCCAAAAAAGGTGGTGATGACATTGTCAAGGCAACTGGTAACTGGAACGGTCTGAGGATTACAGTAAAACTGACTATCCAGAACAGACAGGCCGTGATTGAAGTGGTGTCCTTTGCTTCTCCCCTGATCATCAGAGCCCTCAAGGAGTCACTGAGAGACAGAAAGAAGCAGAACTAAACACAGTGGAAACATCACTTTTGATGAGATTGTCGACATTGCCAGGCAGATGCAGCACTGGTCTTTAGCCAGAGAGCTTTCTGGAACTATTAAGGAGATCCTGCTACTGTACAGTCTGTGGGCTGCAAAGTGGGTGGCCTCCACCCTCATGACATCAACAGTGGTTTGGTGGAATGCCCAGTTAGTTAGGAAGCAACGAGAAAATATTTCAATAAAAGACCATCTGGCAACCAAAAGAAAAACAAACGAAAGTGCATGCTACTTTGGTTAATTTTTTGGTTGTTGGTGTTTGCTTTGTAAGCTTATTTACACCAACCGGATGCACCTGTGCCTCTTCTCTTTCTGTTCTCCCCTCCCACTCTCTTCTTTTTTCCCTCCTCCCCCTCTCCTCAAAAAGGGAAGCCCCTCCCCCCTTTACCAACCCACCCAGGCACATCTAGTAACATCAGGACTAAAATCGTCTATCCCACTGGAGCCAGACAAGGCAGACCAGCTAGGGGCAAGTGACCTAACAGCTGGCAACTGAGTCCAGAGTCAGAGTCAGAGACATCCCCTCCACTACTAGAGGATTCACATGAATATCAAGCTTCTTGTCAGTTACATATGTGTCTGGGGCCTAGGTGTAGTCTATGCCTGCTCTTCGGTTGATGTTTCAATCTCTGTAAACCCCCACGGGCCTAGGTTAGTTGACTCTGTTGGCCTTCTTGTGGAATTCTTGTCCCCTCCGGGTCCTTCTTTCTTTCCCCATACTCTTCCACCAGACTCCCTGGGCTTCACATAATGTTTGGCTGTGGGTCTCAGCATCTGCTTTGATCCGCTGCTGGGTAGAGCCTCTTAGAGGACGGTTTTGCTAGGCTCCTGCCTGCAAGCATAGCGGAGTAGCATTAAAAGTGTCAAGGGTTGGCTCTCTCCTATGGGATGGAGCCCAGGTTTTTGGTTGGCCATTCTCTCGATCTCTGTTCCATCTTTATCCCTGCATTTCTTGTAGGTCAGGTACATTTGAGGTAGAAGTTTTTGCAGGTGAGTTGGTATCCCCCTCACTCCACTGGAAATCCTGCCTAGCTATGAGTTGGCCACTTCAGTCTCCATGTCCCCTACTACTCAGAGTCTCACTAGAGTTACTCCACTTCCTTCCAGGGGCTATCCTGATGCAGGTATCAAATCCCAGAAATTTCCTGCCTTGGTTTCCCTTTTCTCTCCTAGCTCTCTCGCCTCTCATCCTCACTCTCCCCATGTCTGCTTCTCACCCTTGTTCCCTTCCCCACACCCTCTCCCACCGAGTTCCAACACGCCATCCACTTCCCAAGTCTATTCTAGTCCACTTCTGAGTAAGATTCAAACATCCTCTCTTGGGCTTTCCTTGTTACTTAACTTCTTTGGTTCTGTGGCATGACTATTTTTACTATATGGCTAATAATTGCTTATAAGTGAATACATACCACACTACTTTTTATGGAAACAATTTTTGGAAAAATAAATAGAATATCATTGGAATTAGGAATGGCATGACTCTTATTTTGAATTTTGTATTTGCAGGATATCTTTTGTTTAGACACACTCTAAATGCTTTCCATGTAATTTTACATTATAATCTCATGTAAAAGGATAGCATGAAATATTATAGAGTAGCCAGGCACACTTTAAAGAGAATAGTCTTATGATGAATATGTAATACATCTAATTTTATAGGAAGTATAATTGGAACAGTAATTGATTTTTCCAGTAGTTTTCTTCAGAGTCATCTATCATTTTAGCAAGTGTTCTGTTCCTTTATTTTTTAATTCAGATTGCCTTTTAAAGCCAAATTCTGCAAAGTAAAGTGCATTTTTATGCAGCAGAATTCTTAAAGCTGTCATCATGGTGACAATGCTATATTTGATTGAGTTCTAAATAACTGTGGAGAGAGCAGAACGCAGTTCTCAGTGTTTAGGTTTCAATTTCTCAGAGAAGAGTTTGGACTAAGTGTGCCCAAAGTTATGTGCCTCTGCAACTCAGGAACTCATTCAATTTATTACAGGTGGCTATCTATGTGACTCGAATTTCTTGCCAACTAAATGGTCTTCTTTGCTGTAGTGCTGGCTGTGCTGGCTTGCAATTCCATAGATTCAGCAATAGTTACTTTGTCTGTGTCCTATACCCTAAATGTAAGTAATAATGATTTTGTGGTACATACTATGTGTATAATCCAATTAATTAGACACTCTTCTCTATTGCTTGTCTGAAATATAGATTAACTAAATAATGAGAGACAAAACTGTAGTGCCCTGGAGGCTCATTTCTTTCTTTCCCTTGGTACTAACAGGAAGCTGGCTCAGCAGTTTAAAGTTAGCTCACGGAAAGAATAGGCTAATGGCCATGATAAGCTCTAAAGGACCAGAAGCCTCCTATTGTTGCAGAGTTATCCACAAATCCCCTGCTCCCTTAACTGCATAGATTTATAGACTGTTACAAGGCAGGGCCTTTCTCCACCAAGGCTGGCACATTCAATTTGCCCCACCTAAAGAGATAACTTAAGCATTAGGGACAGGATCTGCTCTGTCTTTGGCTTGGAAAGATTTTCCTAGTATGTCCTATCCTACATAACACTGGAAAGCACTAGTGATATGAACATATCTGTACTCCCTTTGTAAATAAACAAATACCTTAAACAGCTTACTTCTATTCACCACTTATAGAAACCCTTGAGGCTAAAATGAATGTGGTACATTTGTAGGGCCTGCAACAGATACCCACAATCAAACAATAACATCTCTATGTTTCTAGAAAAATGTATTTCTACTAAAATGTGATTTGTTTTAGGTGGGGTAAATAAAAGCTTTAAAGAGCCTCAAATCTTTACCCATTAAAGTTAAGTGGACCATGGTCTTAGGGTTTTCTTGCTATGAAGAGACACCATGAGCATGGCAAACTCTTTTAAAGGAAAACATTTAATTAAGGCTGGTTTACAGTTTCAGAGGTTTAGTCCATCACTGTCATGGCAGTATGCAGGCAGGCATGGCACTGGAGATGGAGCTGAGAGTCCTACATGTTGATCCAGAGGCAGCAGAAGGAGATTGTGTTCCACACTGGGACTAGCTTGAGCACAGGAGACCTTAAAGCCTGCCCCACAGTGACATACTTCCTCCAAGAAGGCCATACTCACTCCAATAAGTCCACACCTCCTAAAAGTACCATTCCCTAATGATTCAAACACATGAATCTATGGGGGACATAACCAAACCACCAAAACCATAAGATAGAATAATCTCAAATTCAAGCAAATAACAACCCAGGGTAGGCATATAGGTAGTTCAATGGTAAAGCACTTGTTTATTGCAAGGCCTTTAGCTTGGCCCCCACCACTCAGAGGTACAAGGAGAGAGAGAAACACACACACACACACACACACACACACACAGAGAGAGAGAGAGAGAGAGAGAGAGAGAGAGAGAGAGAGAGAGAGAGAGAGAGAGAGAGAGAGAGAGAGAATTGAAAAGGATATATAATTTAACCTCTACTCATTCAGAGTAAAATATATTATTTACAACAATAATTTTATTAGGGTTTTACGTTGAGAAAAGTATCTTAATTTAGTCATAATTTTTGAATCTGTAAAAATTTTTAAATTAACTGTAATGTGTAACTTACACCTTCTGTTTGATCATCATCAACATCTTTGAATGGAAGGACACATGTACCGTTGGCCTTCTCTGGCCATTATTGACAGGGTGGACACCAGAAGAGATAAGGAGTCAGAAGTGGAGGGAGGAGTGAGTCAGACGTGGTGGTTGGGGCAATCTTGTAGCTTTGACTGGCTAGCAATAAAAATCAGATTGCATCTTTATTTATACAAGTTTCACAGAACAAAGACAAACCAATGATTATCCAAGTAGTACAGATTATATGTTTGCTTCTTCATTACGTATAGAGTTACAAGTTCAGTCACAACTAGGAAGTACAAATAGAACAGATTTTATTTTTATTATTAGCCCTATAACTCCAATTTAAAGAACCCCAAGAATGTCTCCTCCAAGGCAAACACATTTATTATATGACAACCTGCTTTTAGGCTGGCAATATTTGTAGTGTTAAAGCACTCCAGACAAACAGAAAATATCTGAATCTTTATAAAAAGATAAATAGCAAATACTAATATCTATCATTTTATACTACATTGTTTCATTACCTATTCTATAAAGTAGGAAAAGGCTATTTTATACAATCTGTCTCATTTACTGAGTTCTATTCCTCCAGGGGTATAACATATTTGACACCTGCCCCCCGCCCACCATCTTTAAACTACATTTTCAGAGAGCTTGAAGCATGTTGTAATAAAAGGCCTTGAATCTGTAACCTATTCTCTTGGCCAGTCAGATTTTGTCAATTGTCTCTGTTTACCTTGCACCAGTTCTACCATTTGATGCGCTTAGGGGCAGATACCCCAGTTAGATTCCTGGAGTAATAGTCTTATAAAAACATTTCTAGCTATGTGCTTATCTGTGCTTAATGATTTCCAGGACACAAGGAAGGCTTCCAAATAGTGTCCATAGAAAAGTTTCCCTAAAAGCAGAAATGATAGGACATTCAGGAAAAGACTCAGACGTTAATTTCTCAGGAGAATACATAAAATGAATCATAATGCAGAAAGTTCCCAAGAATGCAACAAGCAGAGAACACAACCTAAAAGCAAGAGACAGAATTACAGTGATTTCAGCATTCGGATCAGCTTTACTGGAACTGTATCAAAAAGCTGCACTGGCTTAGTGATGTTTGCAGTTCCCAATGGACATGGTTGCCCCACACATAGACTAAATCAGCCATTCTGTTAATCTTAATTAACTATAATTTAAAAGAGACAAGAATTAGAATGCTGACAAAATATAACACTTAAGCTATCTGTATATTGTTTGCATGGATCAATTTATTAACAAATCTGATATACTTAAACAAAACAGGCCTGCATCTGTGAATTTTTTGTAAAGCATGTGAAGTAGAAACAAACAAAAATTCCATTCAAGGAGTATTCGAATTTGAAAATATGGATGAAGAGGTAAGTGTTTCTATAGTTTTATTTTAAATGTAGTGTTATAGAGTTCAAATTGGTCTGAATTTACAGATCCTCCTGCCTCTGTGACCAGTTGTGGGACTACTGTATAAAAATGTCCTATTACACCCAGGAACTCTTAAATAACCAGTAAATAAACCATAGTGGAGTTAAGTATCATCACACATCTTGAATGGACATGTTGAAAACAAATCTTAAATAAAACATACATTTATAATTTTCTGATGTAATATTTAGCATTTCAATGTCAGGAAAGCCAAAATAATTGTAAAATAAACATATCACAGAAAAATTATCAAATTAGGACACATAATAAATTATATTTTAATCAGTTATGACTTGCTGTGTTCTGATATAGCATAAAACACACCATTATAATTACAACTTCATGTGAGTTAACACTGAGAAAATTAATATAGTCATCTTATAATTATTTAAAATCAGTACAATTTTAGTTACATTAATTGCTTATATATGCTGCTTCATGTGTATATCATTAACTTCTTTCTGAACTGGAAGCAGAAGACATAATGAGCATATTTTGATTGTTTTAATTAACCACAAATAGGAAAGGCAAATAGACTATTGCCAGAGCAAAATATTTAATTTACCTATATCATTTGTTCACAGGATAATTCTGTCTTCAGTTCCAATAACTACAGGGCAGATGAACAAATAAGCTAGAGTTTTGTATCTTCCTCAGGCCCCTTTGGATTTATTTTTTCTTTTTCTTTTTCTTTTCTTTTCTTTTCTTTCTTGCTTTTCTTTTTTTTTTTTTTTTTTTTTTTTTTTTTTTTGCACAGTAGTCTGAGGAAGAGATAGCTACTTCCAGGTAAACAATCTAATGCTTCTGGAATGGGATTGTTGCTGCCACGTGAGCCAGATTCCCATATGGCTCTTCTCAGAGTCAAAGAGAAAAATGAGCGCCCGGGGACACACACACACATACACACACAAAAATTAAGATGCAGAAATGGTGAAAATGGGTGGTTTTTTTGTTTTTTGTTTTTGTTTTTACAGCAGAAAGCACCCTGTCAGGAAGCGTGGGGTCTCCAGAGATCACAGAGTGCTATGCAGTCTCTGATGGGGTCTTTTTATAGGCCCCAGACTCTTTTCCTTTTGATCTTTCATTTCCACTTCCTAGACTGAAAATACTCTAAACAGATGGCATTGTTCAACCAAAATAGTCAGAAACCACAAGTTATTGTCTAAAGAAAGGCTTTGGATTTGCTAGATGGTCCAGGTTGATAGCTGACCTTGTTTTCTTAGCCTGTTCTGTATGCTGTGTGGGGAAGCTATCTCCTTTGCAGGTGGGTCTTTCCTGTCAAAGTGTTATCTTTTGGCCTGCTACTCTATCCTGCCTGGCTGCTCCCTTACGACCTCCTCATTCTTCCGGTTGTATTTTTTGGTTATAGCCCTCCCTGATTTATTCCGCTAAGGACCTGTTTCATTTCCTACGTTTAAGCATCCCTTTCCTCTTCCTAGACTGTTAATATGCTAGAATATCCTCTGCATGTTCTTACTTCCATTTGAATTTTAAATATTCCTGCAGATTCTCTCTGGTCTTGCCTTTTCTACTTGTACAAATTTCATAGCCAATCAGATCATTGTTGTATTCTCCAACATCCAATATCCAGCCAGCCCAGTCTATTGGCTGTATGACTTTTGGCGGTACTATCTATTTGTCGAGATTCAAATCTGATTACACAGAGAGCTGTTGTTTTGTAAAATGTGTGTATGCTTACATTTGACTGTTTTTTTTTTTTCAGTGTCAAAGATATGTTATGCCAAAATTATTTATGAGGAAAAGACAAATTTATTCAAATACATTAGAACTTTGTGGGTTTTGTTGTTGCTGTTCACTTTATAGATTATTGTCAATACTTGCTTTTCCTAGTTCTTTTCTTTCAGGCTTTGCTGGAGTCTCTTCTAACTGACCTTTGGGATTACCACTTAGTTGGTCTTACCTTATCTAGCTCACAGGTGGTCTACTCTCAGCTGCCATTTTACCTGACTTGTCCTTTGACACGGGCACTCACTCTCCCATGAACTGCTTTACTTCATTGTTAAGGCACCACACTCTTTTATGTGTTCTTCCACTTTCTGATACTGTTGGTATCCTCAACATAAATAGTTTGTTCACTTTTCAGAGTGCTTACCTACTAAAATCCAGAGTAAACACCTTTACCATGTCAAGCCATTTCTATCTAACATACTGAAAAGGAAACTCCTTTTACCAACTCTTCCTGTTTCTGGTCTTCCAATTCTTAACTGTTATCGAACCCTATCTACTTAGTTACATAGCTCATAGCTCAGTCTTTCTTCCCAAAAGCATGCATACTGTGTAAGGAAGATTTTTTTATTTTTTCAGTGATGACCTCTAGTACTTAAAAGAACTACTATTGGGCTGGAGATACGGCTCAGAGGTTAAGAGCACTGGCTACTACTCTTCCAGAGATCCTAAATACTATTCCTAGCAACCACATGGTGGCTCACAAGCATCTATAATGGGATCTGGTGCCCTCTTCTGGCCTGCAGGGGTACATGTGGTAGTCTGACTAAGAATGGCCTCCAAAGGTTCATGTATTTGAATGTTTGTTTCTGAGGTGGTGGAACTGTTTAAGTTTGACCTTGTTGAAGGTGTGCCATTGGGAGTAGTCTAAGGTTTCACTTTCTCTCTGCTTCCATCTTGGGAATCCCATGCACACTCTCAGCATCGTGCTTGCCATCTGCCACTACACTGCCCATCAAGATGGCCACACATCAACTCTCTTGAAACTGTAAGCAAGCCCCAATTACATGTTTTTTTCTCTTTTGTTTTTGTTTGTTTGGTTGGTTTTGGTTTTTGGAGACAGGGTTTCTCTGTATAGCCTTGGCTGTCCTGGACTCCCTTTGTAGACCACGCTGGCCTAGAACTCAGTGATCTGCCTGCTTCTGCCTCCCAAGTGCTGGGATTAAATGCATGCACCACCACGCCCGGTACTTTGTTATTGTTATAAGCTGACTTGGTTATGGTCTCTTCCCAGGAATAGAACAGTAACCAAGACGGAAATTGCTACCAGGGAGTGGCACATTGCTGTAACAGACCATGCTGCGTGTTAGCAGAATATGGACCTTGGGACTTTGGATTAGAAAACTGGTTAAATGCCCTAAGTGGGGCTTAACGGGCCATAGGAGTATGAACTTGTAAGATAGGACAGTGCTGCTGAGGACAGTGTGGACTGTGGAGGCCAAACTCCAGAAATGTCAGAGGGAAATAAGATTAGAGACCATTTATTTTCTTCTCCGTTGGAGACTAAATTGAAGGATTTTACATTAAAGTCATTGGCAGAGGTGTCAAGACACAAGTACTGACCATCTGACTGGGTTATTAATGATCACTCTTATGCAGATCTATGATGAAAAGGAGGAAGCTGGATGAAGAGAAATATTCCCCAGTTTTGCAAATATTTTTATTTCCTCAGATGAGGGGATGAGATGAGGGCCAGTCCTAAGCCTTTCTAGCTCTTTCTGAACTCTCACTGGCTGGTTGAACTCAAGCTTTTCTGGCCTAAACGCTCCAAGCTGACTGGTTCAAACTGGCTTCTCTTGTCTTCTGACTGAATTGCTGTGCCTGACCTCAAACTAATTCTGACATTATATTTTAAGGGTAAGGATCGTATTTATAAGAAATAATAAAATGAACTTAAGATGGGAAGCAAATTTTTGTCCAAAAGAATAACACAAACTTTATTAGAAAATCATGAAGTATTAACTGTCACCTGAAAGATTACAGTTTGGTGGTATGCAGATTGATTAACTGTGTGGATCAAGTCAGCACTTGATGCCACTAGTTAGAAGCCATGGCTTGTTAATCAGAGTCCTAAAGAAACTATTCACACAAGAACCAGCTCTTCTAAATTAAAACTATGCAGAAAATACAGCCGAAAATTGCAGAAGGCAGAGAGGATGCAGGAAGATTTGACATTTCTGAAGTTAGAGCACTTCCTACTGAGCATCTGTAAGCAATCACATCAGCTCTGTCTTCTTTTGCACTTACATACAAAAAACAAAACAAAACAAAAAAAAACCATACTTCATCCTAGCCATGGGTGGAAAATAAAGTACACAGGTTAAAAACAAAACTGCAAAATGGTATGCATTTAAGCAAAATGCGAATTACCTGTACACACATATATAAGAGGCACAATCTGTTCTATATAGTAAGTGTTATACTGGATTCATATTATACACAGTGGTATCTGTTACTTGGTCTGAGTAAAAACATAGTACCAAAACATTGATGCAAAATAAATTACTTATTACTTAGATGTTTAAAGTTACACACTTGAAAAAATCCTAGCCAAATATACAACTGAAAAATTCATTTTATGAAAAACAAGCTCAGATTTTAACAAATGGCCCCTTTCAGGATGCATTTGTACCTTTTAAATAAACTACCCTGACATCAAGGCTAGTTACACACAGCTCTCTAACCTGCGACTGAAGACAATTCCCTTTGTTTAACATTGCAACTATACTAGAGAAGAGGGTGCTAACTTCTTCTCCCCAACTCCACCATTTCTGGGCTATTTTTCACAAAAATCATTTACCTTCCCATTCTAGCATTATTTATCTGCTCTGTTTCACAGATGGTTTCTGTTCATGTCTTCAGTCCCATCAGATATGAGACGTTCAAGTTTGCTGTTTATAACCGTAAATGCATGTTGAATGCTCACGTGGAGACTGGGATAACTTGAATACTTGAGTCTCAAACATACAGACCTTTTTCAATCTAAAATCAAAGATTCACAGTCTTGAATATTTTCTGAATGCGGTGAAGGGTCATCTTTGGCGTTTCTCCACTAGTCCTAAAGTAAAGCCCAGCACTTTATGTTCTTCTGTCTGCCCAGTGCACACATTTCAGTACATGGAAAGGACTGGTACTTAACAGCAACCTCACTACTGAGCAAAATCTCTTTTTTATATAAAGCTGCAAAAACAACACCTTTCAGCATTACACTCTGTGAAGCTGAAGTATTTGATCTTATTGAATTTTTCTTAGTTCTTTTCTTTAGTTATTACAACACTGATTAAACAGGATACACTTTAAATGAATAAGATAGCCAGGGTACAATTCTTGTATGTGAATGCTTCATTAAGGAAAAAAAAGATATATATTTTCCAATAACATGATAACATGGCCACCACAAAGCCAAAATACTGGTCCCTGTGGCCATCTGGGTTACTGCCTTTTGTTTTAAGATAGGGACAGGGTCTCATTAAGTTGCCTAGGCTAGCCTATCACTTCCTGGGTAGACCAGAAAAGGCTTTGTACTTGTGAGCCCCTTGTCTCAGTTTCCAGAGTAGGTGGGTTATATACACTTGCACTTCTAGGTTTGGCCCTGGAAAAAAAGTAAACAACAGAACCAACCCCAAACATTGCTACAAATATTTGATCTATGCAAATGTCTTAGGTAGCAAAAACTGAGAGAGTAATGCAGCTTCATTGTGACATTAACATTTTGAAAAGGCAATCGATAACTCTTTATACTGTTTGTAGAATTGTGAAAATACAAGCAGAGAATGATACCCTGAAGATAACAGAACTTGTAGTATAGACTGGGCATTTCTACTATCTGGGAGAAAAAATACAACTAAATAAATCTTCAGCTATCTTAGGAAGAAAAGCTGATATTTTTAAATACATTAAAATCTGTAAAATATAACATGTAAAAAGATAGTGGATTTTTGAAAGTACAGTTTATATGGCAGTTGATGAATACTATCTATGCAGTTTAATACTGCTATCCCCAAGCCGATGTAAATACCTGACATCAACAGTCCTTCAAGTATTGGTCAAATTAAGAATTACATGTGATACCCAAGTACAGAATTATCAGCCCCTACTAATAAAATTCAGTAAGAACTGGGGCCTTATCGTTGGCACTATTTAATGTTTCCAGAATAGTAAGTGTGGATGGCTCCCTACTTCCAGAATACAGAGTAGAGCTCTTCCTCAACTCTGTCTCTTTAGAAATACTATGAGATTTTTTTCCACACCAAGCAGGACCCATCTGGTAATATTCAATTCTAAAACAAAACACTATGTAAAATTTCCCTGTATAAATATCCTGGGGAGAATCTGTGAGGGACTTCATGTACTTCTTTTCTGGAGGAGGCTTCACAACGGAGACCATGAACATCACAGACAAGACCACAGTCACAGGCTCTCCCTCAGAGTTCAGTTGAAGTTGGTTTTCTGTAAATGCTTATTGGGAATCTCTAAAGCACTAACTTGGAGAGGCCAAGAGCCTCCATCAATTCCAGCTTGGATGGCCACTCCTGTCACCACTGCCAAGTCAGGGTCTACAGATGTGTTGGGGTCTTTCCCAAAGAACTCCTGAATGACTTGGCGGATCCGAGGAATACGAGTAGAGCCCCCAACCAGGACCACCTCATCAATTTCAGTCCTGTCTAAGTGGCCTTCTTTTAATACTTGCTGAATGGGCACAAGGATTTTCTGAAAGAGATCTTCATTGAGGGAATCAAAGAGCTTGCGGGATACCTCCATCTCAAATAAAACCTGGCCTTTTCCACTCTTGCTTTCAGAAAGGCCAGGTCTAAACACTTTGTTCCCATGGTGACCATCCCCTGGGGTAAGCTGGTCTTTTGGCAGTTCAGAGTCACCATTCTGAGGTTTCTGGCTGTCTTTTTCCTCTACAGTGAGTAAAACTGATACCTGGGCTGACTGATGAAGGGTCAAATTTAATTTGACCATTTCCACAGCTTGCCTTAATCTGTGGATTTCCTCTTTCCTGGAAGGGAGAAAGCCATATGTTTGATAAATCTGTTTATATAAATACTGAAGCAGCCTCTGATTGAAGTCTTGTCCTCCAAGTTTATTGTTTCCTAAAAGAAAAATTAAAAAATTCGTTATACATGTATGCACATAAATATATACTCTGTATGTTAAAATATTCTAAGAGTAACAAATCCTGTAATATATTAAATATTTTATAAGTATAAAAAGACTTATGTTAAAATCATTTAACCTAAATGGTGAGGGCAGATGGTTATCTACTTTCAGATTCTAGAATCAGTTTTACCTCAACTATCATCTTTTCTATTTCTATTGTGTACTATTGATAAAGAGTACGTAGCTATGTTAGAAATTGTAAATGATCTAGAAGGGAGTGTTTCAATGACATCAAATCATTTTTGATAACACAAAAAATGAAGTCATACACTGACTTGTGAAGCAGCTATTTAAAACGCTAACTCACTATTCTCAACAGAAGAAAAGTGATTTTGATGATTAACAGGAACCAATAAATATACATTTACCCTAACTATTAACAATTAAAAACTTAATAGAATTATTTCTATAGGAAAGAATATTGCAGTACAAACTCAAAGTATGTATCTTGGCGCTAATGAATCTAGTTAAGAAAGTCAAGCGTATGTTAGAACAACTATACAGCTCAACCTAAGCACCCTTGCCTTTTTAACCTAAAAAGGGCAAATCCAAAATCTTAAAAAGAGAAGACCTTATTTCTTCAGTGATACTAAAATTCCATTTAAGACACTTACTTTTTATGAAGCATAAAACAGATGAAATATTTTGAAACTCTTTATTTCAAAGTTTTCTTCCTTCATGCTCCCTGTACCATCACCAAGAAAGAGCCCTAAAGGAACTTATCTGACTTAGAGGAAGTCCAGTCATTTTATTTTGACAGTTAATTTTGATCTCTACATAGACAGATATAAGCAACAATATACAAGAAGTCTCAATATATTCTGAAAACAACATCAACCTGCCACATACTAGGCATATTGAGGGAAACATGTTTGAACCTCTTTAATTCTACATTTGTCTTACCAGACATTGCTCGTGTTAGAAACATCCCTCCTTGTTTATTTAGTAACGACACATCAAGAGTTCCTCCACCCAAGTCTATGACCAACACGTAGAAGACGTCAACCTTGTGGAGACCATAGGCCATCGCTGCTGCTGTTGGCTCATTTATTACTCTCAAGATCTTCAGTCCTGAAAGATCCATGAGAGGAAAACACTTTCTACTCGACTTATAATAGCATACTTGTTTCTTCTTTCACAGTGACAAAAGCCAGTGGGGGGGAAAATACAGTCGTATAAAAAAACAGAAGCCTTTCACTGATACAACTAAAAATATTCTTAAAGATTACACTATTAAAAAAAGAAAAGCCCAAATTTAGTATCTAGACATTTCATTAACAGGTTAAAAAAAACTCCTCCTACCTTTACTAACATTGATAGTCTCCTTGGAAATACACAGTTATGGAAATGTGATAAACTGATCTTCTGTAAAAGATCTCATTACATTGAGTAAGATTCCTGCTTTGAACTAACTTACACACTTAAGAGTGATTATAGGCAGGAACGGTAGGTGCAAGCCTGTAATCTCAGCACTCAGGGAGGCAGAGGCAGGTGGATCTCTGTGAGTTTGAGGCCAGCCTGGTCTATATAGTGAGTCCAGAACAGCCAGGGCTACACAGAGAAATCCAGTCTCAAAAAGCCAGAAGTAAATAAAATAGAATATGGTATTATGTTTCAGGAGCCACAGCCACATTTCAAACTCTGAAGAATTCTAAGAAGCATCACACTGCCCTTCCCTTTAGTTATAAAACTTGAAGGATAGCAGGTTACCAAGAAGAGACTTGAGACCCTATGAGCATATACAGGGGGAGGAAATCCCCTTCAGTCTCAGTCATAGGGGAGGGGAGTAAGGGGAGAATGGGAGGGAGGGAGGAATGGGAGGATACAAGGGATGGGATAACAATTGAGATGTAATATGAATAAATTAATAAAATATATTTTAAAAAAGAAAAAAAAAAACCTTGATCACTCGGCTCCGGCCACATGCAGGGTCCTATAGTCACACTTAAGTGTCACGTGTCAGTAAGGCATACCTCGTCATCCTATAAGCCACCCCTAGCCCCTGACTAGCCTCTGGCCCTTTATTCTTCCACGCATGCTACTTTCTGATAAAGACTGTTCCAGGAGCTCTGAACAAGAGGTGGTTAATGCTCATGCAGGGAATGGGAATGAATGAGGCACTGTTGAGTACCGTCTATTGGGAGGGAAGACGGCTTCTATTACCGAAGAGGGGGGTAAGCACGCGTTCCCACAGTAAAAAGTTCCATACTATGCTTATTCTACACCTCTATCTAGTTGAATACAAGCACCACAACAGCAGGATCTACAGGACAGGGTCACATTGTTTTCACCTTGGAAAGTCTGCAAACATTATATTCACCCTAACAACGAAGACCATAGCTTTTACCAGCAGCTCAGACATACTTGTTTTTCTCTCCCAGCCTTTGTCATATGCCTGATTAACTCTCTTTTTTTTTTTTTTTAAACATGCGTTTGAGGATGCTTGTGTCCTGGGGGACTGAAGCCAGGCCAGGCTTTTCCCACTCAGGAGAACTAATCTACCAGAGAGCTACATCCCCATCCCCAGACTGCTTCCCTTCCTATCCCCTTAATATAAATACTTAATGTTGTACCAGAGTTCGTAATTATCATGATAAATCCATTTAAATAGACAGTTAACTCATCGGCCGTATAGTTTATGTGCCCACAGCTGATTTACAAAATGCTAATTCTTACTGCAGAATATTGTTGTCCTAACAAAATCTTGAGAAAATGCACATCTGTCTAGGGTGCAATTACCGGCAAGGCTGGCAGCTTGGATTGTTGAATTTCTCTGTTTTAGGTCAAATTCTGCTGGTACGGAAATGACAGCATTGGCAACTGGCATTCCGAGGTACTCCTCCGCCATTTCCTTTAGTTTCAGCAGCAACCGAGAGCCGACATATTCTGGGGAAACGATGATGGTCTCATTACTTGTCACAGAAAACTCAGCCATTCCATTTTTGTGCAAAACCTGTGAATAAGGTTTGAAAAACAAGACTGTAAAAAAATGCATGTATATGTGTGTGCATTTACTTTCATATGTAAACATTGGATTTACTCAACAAAAACCTTTATGAAGTAATAAAACTCACTATAATCTACCCAGTACATTTTTCCAGATCACAGTTTACTCATGAGATTCTTAAATTTCATAAAAATAAATCCATGCTACAGTTTTAAGTAATAGCAAAACAAAAGTCAAGAATTTAACAGGAACTTAGAATTTTCTTATTACATACTCACTGGAAAAAATGAATGATAACACAGAAGACTCTTTTTATTGGGAGCTGTATGTTTTAGAATCCTCAGTGGATATCTTTTCACTTAGACAAAGCACTTTAAAACTTCTTGTCAAAATCCACATGTAGCCGTCGTCACTAATACTGCACTTGGGGCCAGTGCTTATCAAAATAATTTCAACAAAAGCACTGTAATGCTTGCAACACCTGATAACCAGGACGGCCACTAAATGAATAAAGGGCAGACAGTGAACACAATGACCAATGGGACGGTACACACTGTGGATGAGACTGAGAAACGCCGTGAAGCGTCTCGCCATGCTCCTCTAACAATTCACACATTGGTTATTGATGGGATTTTACACCTCATGTTCTTAGATAGTCATGGAGTAGATAGTTAAAACCACAGGAAAGAAAACTCCAGAAAGCCCAGTCACAAAGGAGGCACCACTGTATTGGGTCAGCTGTAACAATACTACTACTTAGTGAGTCTCATTCATTTAGACTCATTTGACCAGGTCGTAAGTTAGAAGAAAAGTCCCACATGGGATAAATAAAAAGAAAAATTAAATGTTTTAAGAGCAATCACTGAAAAAGAAATACCTAAAAACATTAAGATAGAAAACCAAAAGGGGGGAAAAATCAAACCAGTGGAAAGGCTAAAAGTTCATACTAATTACTATAAGAATCAAAGCCACTTTTCTAAAATTGAGATTTCATGAATGCCTCATAATTTGACAAGAAACAACAAATTACACATCATAGATGATCAATTGAAAAAAGTATCAAAAATACGCAGAAAAGCTATTTCTTTGTCATTAAGGAAAAGAGACCCATGTCAAAACAGGACAAAGGAGAAGAAATGAAGGGAGCAGGCACATTTCTGTGAGTTCTAGGCCAGACAAGTCTACAAATTGAGATCTGTCTCTAAAATGAAAATAAAATTAATAAATAATACAACTAAAGAAAGAAGAACACCACTAAATACAACTACTGGAAAGCAAAGCAATGATATCTAATACAAAACGCCATTTTTCCTTTGTGGATTGGCAAGCATAAAATAAACTGGACATGGTGGCACAGGCCTATGATCTCAGGGGTTACTCAAGAGGCTGAGGTGTTCTGGTTCAATGATTGCCTGGCTATGTAGCAAGCCCTAGCCCAATAAGTAAATAAAACCATACTGCCGACTGAAGATACAGGCAGTCTGAAACAGTAAATGTTAAGAGCATGTGAACTTTCTGGTTTAACAATCTGAGACTATAACTAAAATTTCTAAAAAATACACATATATATCCAATTCATCAATTCTACTAGGAAGGCGGTTTCTGACATATGCAAAGATATATAAATATAAGAATTTGTACTGAATGTAAAAAACTAATGTGATAACCAGCAAAGTAAGATAAGAGATACTGATGAGATGAAACAATTATGAAATAAGACAGTAGTTCCGCAGGCATTGAAGACAGTTAGATGCATCTACTAAGTGTGCATGGAATACTGCTGCACTTCAAATAAGCTAGAAAACATGAAACCCAGTGTACAAATGTTCTATGCATACAATACGTCCACACATAGAGACTATCCATTCATAGTACACGAGGCTTCCTCATCCTTCCTAAAATATCCTGACAGAAGTAACTGGATATTGTAATAATGGCAGAGTAGGGACACAGCAAAGCCTTATTTCCTTGTCCAGGAAGTACCAGGAAGTCGCTGTACTGATTCTCCTTGAAGCTGCTGTGAAGTTTCTCAGTGAGAGAACATAGCTCCCTTACAGAAAAAGCCAGGAGAGAGGTGCAATGTATAGCCAAAGGACTAATTGAAAAAGTACAATGAAATTACATTGACACAGATTTCAGATTAATTTCATACCTTAAATGGATATCTGCCAACTTCAGCCTCCAACTCTTCCGGGGTGAAAACCTTACCTATGAATCTTTTTGCATCATATATTGTGTTCTGAGGGTTTGAATCTGCCAGCTCGAGGCTTTCATAGCCCACATACACATCACCATCCGCGAAAGACACCATGCTAGGTATGCTGATATGCCCATTTTCATCTGGAATCACCTTCACTTTTCCTGTCCCAGGGAAAAACACACCAACGGAACAATATGTGGTACCCAGGTCAATGCCAATCACTTTTGGAGTAGGCAGTGGTAAATACTGTTGTGCCAAGTAGCCAGCCAACAGGAGAGTCAAAACAGCTGAACCTGAAAAAAAGTAAATAAATACATCTTTATGTAATTACAATATAATATTCATATAGCAACATTTCCTTAATAACACTCCTGAGACAAATCATAAAATACTTTACTTTATACAATTAATACTTCTTTTAGATATCACATTTTTCATATTCCAATTAGCTACAATTAAAAATAACAATGAGAAAAACAATCAAAACCCCTCACAACTCAATTTTTGTGTAATTTGTTATGTGAGAATAAAGAAATCAAATGTAAAGATATTTCAGTAGTATTTATGCTGGGGTTGAATGGAAATATCATAAATGTGAATCAAAAGCTGGATACAATCCAATTTTCTTGATCCGTTCCTGTTTAGATTGATAGCTTCGCAAACACTTTTTACGTGTCATAACTAAAGTAAAATGCCAGTATGAAATTCTCACATCAAAAACTTTTTTCCACAGCAAAAGATTTGGTACTGTAAGGCTGGCTGACATCTTTGGCTCTCCTGATGAGACCTGATAGGTTATGTCAGATGGGGACGGATGCTGGGACTTGCTGCTGGACTCCAGGAAGAGCGATGAGATTAGTGGAAGAATGGGGGGGGGGAGGCAGGGGGTAACAGGGGGCTGGAAGGACCCCGAGAGTTCAGGTGCCCCACAAGGAAGACCATCAAGGCTCTCATGGATGTGAACCCAGGGAGGTTGGGAGATTGAGAGGAGGTTGGACCAACCAAGGACAATGCACGCAGTGAACTTAGACGCCCTGTTCACATGTAGCCAATGGACAGCTCCTTCTCCACTGCTGTGGGGAGAGCAGGGACTGCCTCTGACATGAACTCAGTGTCCCCGATTTTATCACTTCCCATAGATGGGGAGCCCCAGGGGCACACGGAGGAGAGGGAAGCAGGCTATGCAGATGAGACCTGATAGGCTATGGTGGGGGAAGACGTCCCCTCCTGCCAGAGGTCTAGGGGAGAGGAACAAAGTGGAAGAGGAAAGATTGAAGGTATAATAATCAGGATGTAATGTGAATAAATTATAGTAAAAATTTTTCAAAGGGTAAAATACGTATGCTGGATGCATCAATTTTGAAAATTGCTTAGGTATTACTGTTACCTCATAACAGCGTGTTTTTGCATACTTAAAACCCGAATTAAGTATACACTTCTCAAAGAGGTAGTATTTAGGGAAGAAGCAGACAAGTGCTAACCCTGAGAGCAACAACACGGAAGCTTTCTGAAGGCAAGTTTTGTTGACCATTGTATCTGCCAGCAAAAGCAGAGGCTCAGCAAATAATCAATTAAGGAAAAAGAGCAAATACAAGCGTTATGCATAGGGTACACAAAAGCGATTTAGGACATCACTCTGAATTTAAAATTAATGTGTCACTTTGTTTCAGTGGTTCGTGTTATACACCTGTCCCCACTCATACCCATGCCAGAGACCCAGAATGTCGGGCTGTGGTGCTGTTGGTAATTTGCTACCTCGTTCAAATAAACGCCCGGCTCAAGAACCTATCCACTTGTCTCTTCCAACCTACAGACAAATCTTACAAGCATTTCATCTGACCTTTTAGCCAGGGAAAGTGATTCCCAAAGGGTATGGTCGGAAGTGAATCCAGCACAGAGGCTCAGGGACCAGAATCCCTCCCAATTTGGCATCCCGAGTAAAGCCAAGAGCCTTCATCTCAAGATCTTACTGCCCAGTGGCTTCTTGGAGCCTCCACAGAGACCCGAATTCAGCTGCCAGTTCAAGACCGAGGGTCTTTCTTAGACACGCGCATTCCTAGGCCTGCGTCCTTCAGACCTGTGGCTGGTGGCAGGACCCCCAAGAGGCCTCTACCAGCCGGTCCAGGCTCCAGGCGCCCCGCCCCCACAAGCTCCAAACAGCCTCAGCCACCTTATCAGGTTCCCTTCGGCGGCGTGACCTGGGTTTAGTGGGGGTGAGACAACTAACCCTGCCCACCCAGACCTTCTCAAGCCGCCTCGTGAACTGCCATAGCAGCAGACCCCTGAGATACTGACCTAAGATCGTCATCTCTCCGGCCATCAGTCCCGCCGAACAAGCAGAGAGATGACTGTACCGATGGAAGGCACCGCCCCCTAGCAGGCGGCCATCCCGCAGCCTCCTGGGAAATGTAGTCCATGCGCTAGGAGGCAGATGGAGAAACTATGGCTGCTACCATAGTAGAAACTCCATCTACCATGAGGCTGCGGGGCAGACTCCTCTCAGGCCAGTGAGGAATGAGTGGGCCTCCGCACACAAGGCCCAACGAACCAGGTTTTGTTGGGGAGCAGCCTCCGGAAAAGACCGGAGTTTGTCATTCATCAAACCCGAAAAGCCGCGAGCCTACTTGCCAGAAAAGCAGGTCATGTAGCCCCGCCTCACTGCGTTGTATTGTGGGAACTGCAGTTCTGGACTGTCCAGAACTTGGAAGGAACAAGGAGGAGGATAGAACCTTTTAAGAACCTGAGGTGTTTTTCAACTGCAGCCGGTGGGCAGCGGCTTCAGGTGTGTCTACTAGTTAAGGGAGCGGGGGCTGTCTCTGAAATGGACTCTGTTGCCTGCCTGCATTTTGGTCACTTCCCTCTGGCGGGTCTGCCTTGCCTGGCCACAGGGAAAGAGGATGAATGAATTAAATCCTGATGCAACTTCGAGTTGCTGTGGGTGGGTAGTGGGGCTTCCCTTTTTCAAGGAGGAGTAGGGGATGGGAGGGAAGGGTGAGACTGGGGAGAAGATGAGAGAGGGGCTACGACCGGGATGTAAAGTGAATAAATAAGTGAGTAAGTATGTAAAGTGAGTAAGTAATAAGAAAGAAAAAGAAAGAGAGAAAGAACGAAAGAAAGAAACAGAGAAAAGAAAGAAAGATAAAGAAAGAAAGACTCTGAGTTGGGTTGTGTTGCCACCAGGATGGCCGGGGATTCAAACTTCTGGGATTTTTTGTTTTGTTTTGTTTCAGTTTTTCTTTTGTTGTACCACCTCCTTTCAGGCTTATTCCTTCGGTTGAAATATATATATATATATATATATATATATATATATATATTTATTTATTTTTTTTGGTAAGCCCTCCAAAGTCCTCTTGGCATTCCTAGAAGGGGCTCAGCAGTATTGCAGTCCTACAGGGGGCCTACAGGAGGCCCGCCTCTTTGCACTGTAAACAGTCCCGAAACCCTTAAAAGCGTGACAGCTCAGTGCTGTGGCTGGCAGTAAATCAATTCACGAGCTCTTTGGAAATGAGGTTTAACCAAGACATTTTACATCGAATACCAACATTTAAAAATGTTCAGACAGCTGTGAAACATTAAACCTTTCTCGTTAATTATGTCACAAATGGCTAGAATTGTCTTCCTGGACAGGTCCTATCACTTGTGTGTTGCCTATCATATTAGTTACTTTTCCCCTTGCTATGAAATACATTGTCAAAGCAACTTGAAGAAGACAGAAAGATTTATATTGGCTCAAAGTTCAAGAGTACAGTTCATCACCTCAGGACAGCGTGGCGGCAGGACCTTTAGCCTGCTGTTCGTATTGCATCCAGTCGCAAGCAGAGAGGAAATCAAGTGTTTCTCCCTGGTTTTTTTTTTTTTTTTTTTTTTTTAAGTTCAGCCTTGGACCTGCTGGATAGGATAGAACGGTCCTGCCCATAGGTAGACGAGGTCCTTTCATCTCAATTCATCGGGTCAGATACTTTCTCACAGACATACCCGGAAGTTTGTTTCCATGGTAATTCTGAAACCCATTATGTAAAAAAGATTAACACAACTATGGAGGATGCTTGCTATTAGTGAATAAAACCCGATTTTTTTTCTCACTGTTCAATATTTGATATGACTTAACGACTCCTTCTGAAAGTGATTTTACTATTAATATTGAAAAGTTCAGACATACCTAAGGCCCAGAGGCTTAAATCTGTCTCCCTGTCTTAGCTTCCAATCCCATGTTGACAAGTCAACTAGCTGAGGGAATAAACCTCTAATGACTTTTTAATTGTGTAAACTCTTATATTTATCTCTATATTATCTCTCTAGCTACCTGATTGCTTTATCTATCCTTTGTCAGTCAGTCTGTCTATCTATCTATCTATCTATCTATCTATCATCATCTATCTATCTACCTACCTATGTAGAGATTATCACACATATGAAGTATGGCTCATAGATATCTATTATAATATACTTTTGTGTTTTTAAATACTTTGTTATGTAAAGTATAAAAAGCATATAAATATATGAATACTAGTCACCAAAATTCTTATGAACAAAGCATAATTCAAACATACAATTGATTATGTTTATGGGTAATGATACTTTTAACAAGTATTATTAAGGATTTACAGTGTGCTTAGCACAGTGGGAGCCCCTGGCAACAGTAAAAGAGAAAGAGACTGAAGGTGAACAGAGAAATTTAGTGTGGTGTGTCCCATAATAAGAAACAAAGCTGCAGAAAGCCTATACAATTTTACCTAGAAAGCCATTCCAGTGTTTGACAGTTTTCTTTTTTTCTTAATTTGAGAGCCAAGGTGTAAATTTCTGGAAGGATAAGAAGTAGCCAGGTGGAAGTAGTCCATATGAGGCTAACCCTATTAGCAACAGCATAGAAGCAGAAGACCATCACACTCACAAACCATGGGACCAACATCATTAAGATCCGTCATTTGTGCCAGACAGTGGTCATTGTAATTCCCCCTGCACACCATGCTGTTGTTGTTTGAAAGAGAAATGTCTCCTATTGGGTCATATATTTAGACAGTTGGTACCTAGCTGGTGGTGCTGTATGGGGAGATTATGGATGTTTTCGGACATGGAGGCTCTTTGGAGGGAGCACATCACCTGGGAGCAGGCTTTCAGAGTTTATAGCTTTACTGCACTCGGGGCGCTTCCTGTGTATGTTGAGTTTTGGCCATTTAGCTTCCTGCACTGGGGGCCTGATGCCATGTCTCCCCTGCTAATATGAATATCTAGCCTTTTGGAATGGTAAGCCAGTAAGAACCTTTTCTTAAGTTACTGTGGTAGTTTGAGGTTAACATGTAAGCTCTCAGTTATCCCTACCATCATACCTCACCCAGCCATCTTGGATTCTAACCCTCTCAAACAGTAAGCCAAAGGAAGCACTGTCTTTTATAAGTTTCCTTAGTTACAGTCTTTTATAACAGCAATTAAAGGAAACTGATACAGCCACATTCAATTGATGACTTTAATCATGGCAGCAAAACGGTAGCTAGTACATACATACCCTTTCCTCTTGCAGTTTTCATTTTTTAATATGCAACAACAGAATTCATTATCTCAGAGTTGAAAACTTTTACCCTCAGAGAAGAATATAGCGGGTTACTTTTACTGTTACTGCCTTAACAAAGTGTCTTAAAACTAACACAGGTCTATTATTTTACAATTCTATAGGTCAGCTGTTTGCTATATGTTTTGCTAGATCAATATCAAGTTGTTTTAAGAGGAAGGGAGGGTGGGACTGGGAGGAGAAGAGGGAAAGGGTCATGACCAGGATGTAAAGTGAATAAATTAATTAATAAGATATCAAGTTGTTAACCCATTTAGGTGTGTGTAAGGTTATAATATTATTCTTCATTCCCACATAAGTTTCCTTATTGGAGATTTCCTTCATATTTTTGATTAGCATATTTATCTCTATTATATGTTTTATAAATTGATAGTTGAATATGGGTAGATTCTTTAATTAGTTTTTTCCTTGGACCATGTCTTTTTTTATTAATAGGTATAAAATTAGTTGAATATCTAATATTAAATACCAGAGAAAGTAAATTTATTTAGAAGTAGGTTGTGCCATGAGTAATTAGATAGTATGATGTCACATTAAAAAAGAACAGCCTTTTAATTTAATATTACTGTTCCCTTTAAAATAAAAATGGCTATTATGAAAAGGCTGCTATGGACATTGTTGAGCAAATTTTCTTGTTGTATGCTGGAGCATCTTCTGGGTATATTTCAAGGAGTGGAATAGCTGGGTCTTGAGGAAGCCCTATTCCCAGTATTTTGAGATAGGACCAGATAGATTTCCAAAGTGGCTGTACTAGTTTGCATTCCCACCAGCAATGAAGGAGTGTTCTTCTCTCTCCACATCCTCGCCAGCATGCGGTGTCGCTTGAATTTTTGATCTTAGCCATTCTGATGGGTGTAAGATGAAATCTCACAGTTGTTTAGATTTGCATTTCCCTGATGACTAAGGAGGTTGAGCATTTCTTTAAGTGTTTCTCAGCCATTTGATATTCCTCTGTTGAGAATTCTCTGTTTAGTTCCAAGCCCCATTTCTCAATTGGGTTATTCGGTTTGGTGGTGTTTAATTTCTTGAGTTCTTTATATATTTTGGATATTAGACCTTTGTCAGATGTAGGGTTGGTGAAGATCTTTTCCCAGTCTGTAGGCTGTCACTTTGTTCTCTTGACAGTGTCTCCTGCCTTACAGACACTTCTCAGTCTCATGAGGTCCCATTTATTAATTGTTGACCTTAAGGCCTGGGCTGTTGGTGTTCTGTTCAGGAAGTTGTGTCCCTCAGTAGAAGAATGGATAAAGAAACTGTGGTACATTTATACTATGGAATACTACTCAGCTATTAAAAACAAGGAATTCCAGAAATTTGTGGACAAATGGATTGAACTAGAAATGATCATAATGACTGAGTTAACCCAGAAGCAGAAAGAGTCAAATGGTGTACACTCACTTATATCTGCACACTAGCCCAAGGGGCATGTCCCGTGAAAGTCTTCACTTACCAGGAGACTGGGACAGAGGGGAAGACATCCTATTGGGACTCTAGATGAGAGAACCAAGGGAGAATGGCAAAGTAGAAGGAGCCAGAGGGTCCTAGAAACCTACAAGTAGAACATTATGATAGGCAGATTTGGGCCCAGTGGTCCCACACAAACTATGGCACCAGCCAAAGACAATATAGGTAGTAAACTTCAAACCCCTACCCAGATCTAGCCAATAGACAGGACATTCTCCACAGTTGAGTGGAGAGTGGGGTCTGACTTTCACATGTATTCTGGTGCCTCATATTTGACCACGTCCCCTGGATGGGGAGACCTGGTGGCACTCAGAGGAGGGATAGCAGGCTATCAAGAAGATACTTGATTCCCTATGAGTATAGGGGGAGGAAGTCCTCCTCAGTCACAGTCATAGGGGAGGTGAGTAAGGGGAAAATGGGAGGGAGAGAGGAATTGGAGGATACAAGGGATAGGATAACCGTTGAGGTGTAATATGAATAAATTAATAAAAGAAAAGAAAAAAAGAAAAATTAAGAAAAGAGAAAATGGCTAAACACATAGATACAAGACATTTCATGTGACAACAGATGCAAAGACAGGAGTTAAGCCATGAAAGGCTCATGTTTGCAGTAATAAGGAAGAAAGAATACTTCTCCTATAGGTGTCCAAAGGACCATGGCTTAGGTAAAACTGAGTTTGGACTTCTGTCTTATAGTTCTGTAATAATAAGTTTCTCTTATGTTAAGTCATACAGTTTACTATAGTAAACCCAGAAAAGTCTTCACAATCTAAAAGGAAAATATTTAACTCACAACAACCAGGCCTGGTGAGTAGAGTCTGTTCCTATTCCCTCAAGGTCTTTCAGTAATGTGTGCAGGAAAATAGTCATTTTGATTCTTGATTCAAAGAGGAAGACATAGACTTCTGGTTATTGCCATGATGAAAATACATGATACTGCCCTTCACTCAAGGATGGAAAAAAAAAAAAACCCAAAACAAATAGAACAAGGTTCTGACCTTGTAAAATAGGGAGGAAGTGACACGATGTCCATACACACTTAATTAGTAGATGTGTTCATTTTCCCCATTTGTTGAAGTAAGAGTTATAATTTGCATCCTCCATTCTGCATTGTACTGAGGTTGAAATGTCTATTTTATCTTCTTTCTTTTTTATTACATTTGATTTGCTACTATAATGAAAAGACTTTTAAGAGCACATCAAGAGTAGAAACAACCATAATTAATTAACATTGCCTGACATGGGATTGGATAGGAAATGTGGCACATCTGTTATTCCTGTGTCTGATCACACTATTATTTACACTCTGTTATAATGTTTACTAGTTACTGAGAATGCCCAAGATAAAGAAGTAAATAGACATATAAATGCAGTTGTCTTATTTTCTATTGTGTGTTCATTTCCTAGGTTACTGCTAACTTCATTATGAATGCTTAATATAGCCACAAAAGGAATGAATAGAAATAGTAAATAAGAACCAAAAGGATTTACCTATAAAAGCATGTGAGCTCTTTAGTGTGTGAGTGATAGCTGCTTATAGATTACAACATGGTCTAGCCCATTTAGATATTTCCACCACATGCCCTACATGGAGATTAGATTCACTTGAATGAGTGATTGTAGGGATGTGTGTTGGTGCAGGCCATCACACATGTTTATAAAAGAGATTTCAATATCTAGTCTATGAGCCTTTGCTAATTATCTGTGTTTGTAAACGATATACTGAAAGCATTTTTTACTTCAGTACCAATATTATGTAAGTTTGTGTAAACAATAAGCTCGTACATATAAAGATAGCTAAAATTGTTCTTACATTTTGTGTATGACACCTGCTTCAAAGAAACTCGCTGTTGTAAAAAGAGACTAATTGATGTGGGTTAGATTGTGACTTCCACACCACTCTTGAGGTATGTTACTGCACTGGAGATTGGACCCAGGACCTCATTCATGCCTGGTGAATAGTCTAGCCATGAACTACAATCACCCAGCCCCACTACATTTGTTAAAAAAAAAAAATGGTTATCCTTTTTGAGTTATTTTCTATTGTAAATGTAGAGAAATGTTAACTATTAGTGGGATGATTTCAATAAATTAATCTACAGTAATAACATTCACAGGATATATATTAAGGGCATATATAGTATATAATATATAATATATATAATAAAATTAGCTGTCCTTTTCCTAGAACTTACCTTCAGCAACATTCTAGAGCCAGTAAGCTTATTTCAGTGCTGTCTACTTGAAGGATTTCAGGAATTAGCAATGAGTTGTTTTATTCATGAAGCTTATGAGCTCAGAGGACCTAACAAAATAGACTGATGCCCTAGATTTATTTATTTATTTTTTTTTAGATTTATTCTTTTTTTATGTGGACTTTTTAATTCTAAATTTTAGGACAGATAAAAACATTTTCTTTATATAGCCTATTGTAGAAGGCTTAAACATCACAAAAAAACAAAAACAAAAAGCAACCTTGGAAAATAGCCAGCTTCCTTGGATTTTTCTCCTGCATGGATGTATGTAGCACTTTTATCAATATAAATCAATATCAGTTTTATCAATATAAAATATAATCACATTTTATCAAAATAAGATATAGTCACACTTTCCTATAATTTATTATGTGTTTTACACGTTTATTATTTTCCTCCAGACATGCTTCAGAAGATGGGTATGTCTTCTGCTCTGCTCACTGCTTTCTTGTTGAATTACTGATTTTTTTCTCAAGCTCAGTTTTGTTTTCTCTTCACTCAGTGCTTACATTTTTTTATCTATCTATCTATCTATCTATCTATCTATCTATCTATCTATGTATCTATCTATCTATCTAGACAGTGTCTTTATTCCATAATATAAGATGGCCTGAAAAATATTGGACTTACTATTGAACTGGCTGAAACTTCACTGTAAATATCCTGGCTCCATGTCACAGGTGCGAGCTAACACTTCTACTAGCATTTTGTCTTATATTAATATTACAGAATATTTTGTACATGATAGATTATACATATGGTCTGCCCTAGTCAGCTTTAATGGCCACCTTGACACAACATATAATCATTTAAAGGAATAAGCCTCATTGAGGAATTGCCATATAATATTAAAGTGGGCAGGTTTGTGGGGATTGTCTTGATTGTTACTTAATTCAGGAGGGCGTAGCCCATTCTGGGTAGGCACCATTACATAAGCAAGTGGTTCTGAGCTGGATAAGGAATTAGCTAAGCATGTGCCTACGAGGGAGTTAGCAAGAAGCATTCCTCTGTGGTTCTTTTTTTAAATAATTAATTTATTCATTTTACATCCTAATCATAGTCCCTTTCCTCCTCTATTCCCAGTCCCACCCTCACTCTTTCCCCTATCCTCCATCCTTCTACCCCTCAGAAAAGAGAAGCCCCCCTCCTCTACCAACCCACCTGAGCACATCAAGTTATATCAGGACTGAGCACGTCCTCTTCCACAGTGGCCTGACAAGACAGCACTGACAGGGGGAAGTGATTAAAAAGCATGCAACAGATTCCTTGTCAGAGACAACCCCTGGTTTCCTTAATATGGGACATATATGAAGACCAAGCTGCCCATTGGGTACATATACGTAGATCCAGTCCATGCATGGTTCTTGGTTGGTGCTTCAGTCTCCACAAGCCTTCCTGGGCCTACATTAGTTTGCTCTTTTGGTCTACTTGTGGAGCCCCTGTCCCCTCAAGGTCCTTCTATCCTTCTCCAAACTCTTCTACGAGGCTCCCAGTGCTCTGACCAATGTTTGGCTGTGAATATCAGCATCTGTTTGGATCCTTTGCTGCATGGAGTCTCTCAGAGGACAGCTATGCTAGGCTCCTGTGTGCAAGCATAGCTGAGTATTGTTAATAGCGTTGGGGTTGGCTCTTTCCCATGGGGTGGGTGTCATGTCGGGCCAGGCATTGGTCTCTGTGCTTTCTTTATCCCTGCACATCACGTAGGCAGGGTAAATTTTGGGTTGAAGTTTTTGTGGGTGTGTTGGTGTTCCCTCCTTTTCACTAGGAGTCCTGTCTGGTTAGAGGGTGGCCTCTTCAGTCTCCATGACTCTGCTACTAGTGCTCTCAGCTAGAGCCACCCCCATATTATCCCAGGAGTCTACCTTGATGTAGGTCTCTAGCTTGTTTCAGAGATTTGCCTGCCCATGGTTTCTCTTCCCACTGCAAGCCCTCTCCCCACATCTGATCTCCTTCTTGCTTCTAAGTTCTTGTCCAAGTTCCTGTCCTAACTCTCCTCAATCATGGGCGATCACCTTGTGTATTAGCCAGATGAGCCCTGTCTTCCTGAGTTGTTTTTAGTCATGGTTATTTATTGACACCAAGATTCACCAAGAACAGAAAGTGATACCGAGAATGGGTATTCTTGTGGTGGACAGACGTGTGTCTTTTGGTGCTTGTATTAGTTACCTTTCTATTGCTGTGATGAAACACCATGATAAAGGCAACTTAGAGAACAAATGTTTATTTGGGCTTATTGTTTCATAGGGAGATGGCAACAAGCAAAAGGGACACTTCCAGAGCAGGAAGCTGGGACAGCACATCTTCAGTTGCAAAGGAGCAAGGAGAGCAACCTGAGAGTATGGCAAGGCAAGGAAGTCTCAGAATCCACCACAATTAAGGTAGTATCTCCATCGGTGCTGCACTGCCTTGTGGCCACACACTAGGGTCGCGGTTTTTTAATTCCCAGCCTGTGGGTGGTGTCCTTTCTCCTTCAAATTACCATAGTACCTTAACTATTTTATTGGAAGAATATGGAGAGTTTTGGAACTTTGTGTGCTCAAAGCTTACTAAACGTTCTGTAGGAACATGGAAGATAAGAATGCTGAGAGAAGTGCTGCCCATTGAAATGTGGTTCATAAAGCTTCAGAAGCCAGGGAGCCCTCTATCAGCACTGGGGTAGGGGCTAAGAATCTGAGTGGCTGATCAGCTGGATTACAAAGACATTAGCATCACTGAATTGAAACTTTTGGTACATCATAGCCCACAGCTGGTAGGTGTTTTGTTTTGTTTTGGGACAGGTTGCTAGGATGCATTTCATGCTCACAGTGGAACTTGGTAAAGGCTATGTGACATCACACAGATAGTGCTGGTTCTGAAAGCATGATATGGTCATGGAGAATAGTTGAGTTCTGGCACCATGGGGTAGAGTCAGAATCTCTGTGGAGAGGCCAGTTGGTGAAGATGCTACCTCAGTTGCTGTGGAGACTCCAGGATATTGGAGATGCCAGGAACGTGCAACACTTGTAGGTGTAGAGAGGAAGATTCCTAAGACAAGTTGTGTGTGACTCAGATGGCTAGTAGACTGCTCAGGGAATAAGTACCAGATGGTAAACATTGAGCTTACAGGATCAGGATTTACACTGCTAGGGTTTGGGTTTCATCTAATTTTTATGTATGCCTTGGTTCTTCTTTTATGGAATAAGAAGCAGTTAACTTTATTTTTTATTTTTTAATAGAAACCTAGGGTTAAGAGACTTTGGGCCTTTAAAAAAGACATTGAACTTTTTAATCATTGGAACTTTTAAAGACTGTGGCACTTTAAAGTTGTACTATTTCATACTATTACATTAGCAGGAGACTTGAGAACAAGGAATTAAAAAGTGTATGGTTTAAAGTGATATGCTTCTGTGTCAAGTTGACATAGACAGTTTTAACTGTCAACTTGACACAGTCTAGAGTCAGCTGAGAGGAGAGGCCAGGATTTTTTTTTTTGGGGGGGGGGGGGGTCTGATGAAAGTAGAATGAATTGTCTCTGTAACATGTATTTGAATTTTCCTGATTGTTTGTGTTTATTTTCCTTGTTTGTTCATATAAATTTGCACATGTTATAATATTTTTCCCTTCCAAATTGTGGTGGTTCTTTTTTCTGTATAGATATTAGCTTAGGACTGCTTATTGAACATAATTCCTATAGTGTTAACTGGTCTTCATTATCTACCAAGTTGCAGGGTGCATAGGTCTGTTTCTAGCTCAATTCTGTGTCACTGCGCAACTGTTCCAATATTTTATTACAGCTTTGTACTAAATTGTGCTGTCTCTCTGGACAAATAATATTTACTTTATTCTTCCTCAGAGTGTGTTGTCTGATTTTATTCTGTTTTTTTGTTTGGTTAGGTTTTTTTTTTTTTTTTTTTTGGTTGGTTGGTTGGTTTTCAATGAATAAAAAAATGTGTGAGATGGTCAAACTTGATCAAGGCAACAAACCTGGGACCACATGATTCTTCTCAAGGTCTCCACCTAGTCTGTCTCACCAGCATCTTCCTTGCTCCCAATCTGAGACTTGATATGTTGAACTTGACATTGGCCTTCAGGCTATCTCTGCTTTTGTGAATTCTTTTTTGCTTCCTCTTGAGTTTCATAATATTCACTTTTTAGTTCCTTAGAGATTTTCTTCAACTTTGCAAGAGCTTAGCATTCAATGAAGCCAAACTTTACATGTGCCACCCTCTCAATAAGTCTTTTTATTTTTAGCTAATATGTACTTTTCTAGAAATGTTAAGTTCTCCAGATGTCTTATGGCACAATCTTAAAACTCAGTCAGATGTGCAGTAATTGAACCTAATTGATGGCCTGTGAAATATCAGTTATTTATGGGTTAGTGTCTGTAAGAGGCTGAGAACTTTATGTTCTGCCATTAAAGTCAACAGACTTGTCTTCTCTGTGCTGCTTATTATTGTAGAAGTCATACAGGATTGTGCAGTGAGGTAGCTAGACTCCATTACTTCTTTCTCATTTAGAAACTATAAATCAGAGATTACCTGATATTCATATAGGAATATCCTCACCAATAATAGTGAAAATCATGCAAAATGAATGACATTCTTGAAAAATTATGTCAATAGTTTATATGAACTCTAAAACTAAACCAGAATGTAGAATTGTATGATACTTCTAAAATAGAGAATTAACTGAAGCAAACCTTAAAAAATGTATCAGATGGCTTTGATGTTCTTATCTAGTATTCAATGCCATGCCCCATTGTGTCTCTAGAATGCATAGAATGAATTTTGTAATTGTGAATTGGAAGGCTGCCATTCAACTCCTCAGGCAGACTTGGCTTTTGGTGCTTCTGCTTTCCGTGATCAGGGCCGGAGGGGTCCACTGCAGTCTGGCATGCTACAGCATCCATGTAGCTCAGTATGAATTTTGAGTTTGACATGTGGCATTATGAGATTAAAGCAGGGACAAGAGTCATTGTTTGAAGACGATCATGCAGGAGAGGACAAGCTTTGGGACCAGAATAGCCTGGCTTCACATCCCAATGTACAGAGTGAGCCTCACTCTTGGGGAGGCTCAGAGGACTGAGCTACAGAAGTAGGGATCCCTGAATCCGTGGCAGGGGTATTTTAAGGAGGAAGTGAAATTGTGCATATTCTATGCTTGAGAAATACCACAGTAACATGTAGTTCTGAACAATATACCCACATTTCCTAAATACAATAAATGAATAAAAGTAGAATGGTAATTCTTATGAAAAAGCAGGGCAGAAGAGGGTAAGTTTGGGTATCTATTTTTCTTTTTTAACTTTGGTTAAACATTGTTTTGTTGTCTTCCTCATTTATTATTAGCATAGACACCAAATAAATAATTTAACCATCCTGTAGAATATATAAAGGCATATGAAATGCTTTCTTTGTAGATGAATTTTGAATCCAAATATTATTAGCAAAGTAACTCAAGTAGAACCAATCCATATTAGGCCACTTACGGTGAATGTTGCTGCCAAACTAATTTCCCTTAAAGACTGAATTTATTAAGTTGCTCTCTTTGAATTTATCAAAATTCATCTTATATTTTAATGCATCAAATCCAAATGTTCCTGTCCAGCTTTCAATTTTTTTTTATTGGCTCACTCTTTCCAGACAACCATTTCTTGCTAGACCGTGAATGGTTTTTTGGTTGGTTTTTTTTTTTTTTCAACAACAGCCCCCTTTCTGTAACTCCTGGTGTTCTCCATAACTTCTCTCCATTTAGATAGGGAAGACACGGTCCTGAGAATTGCAGGAAATGCCACTCCCTGGATGTTCTCCTACAGAAAACTAGCTTGCTCTTCCCATGCTGCTTCTGTGCTCATTTCCAATGGGACCACTGTCTTGCATAGTGCAACTCTCATGTAGGGACTTCTTCACAATTTTGGTTAATCATTACTTAGCTTAGATGATATTAAATACTAACATTTATTGCACACTATTATTTACATGAAATATCCGATTAGAATCTTGGCTCTGTGAGAAGAGAATTTCTTATAATTTTGTGTCTGGATGCTGCTAGGTGCAGGACTGAGCACAGTGTGAACAGGTACCTTTTAATTGATGACTTAGTTGATTAAGATAAGCAACTTCCCATCCTTATTCTATGAATCTGGTCATGTATATTATCAGACTTACTAGTGCTATGAGTTGTTTCAGATTGCGATTGTAATTATTGGCTTCTAAAGTATAATTCAAATCTTGGTTTACAAAACTTGAAATTTCAAGGTTCTGTAATATACATAATATTTTATTATCCCCAAACTATGTTTAACCCTGGGAATTCTTTCAACTTATATCATTTAAGGAACAGGGATGTATTATTGATGAGCTAGCATCCTGCTGGAGAGGAGTTCCAGTGGACCCTCCATAATATCTCATGGCTGACACCTTGCAAGACTTGATCTAGTTCCTATGGACATATCCCATCAACCTTTTATTACTGAAAGAGATCAAGCCAGTTTTTAACCCCCTTAAAGTAATATAAGATTATCTTCTAGTACTTCTACATTGCTTTTCTAACATATAAATTCTAAACCAGTGACTTAGAAATGTTTGTTCTATGATGTTTCATTTTTTTGTTAGTCATAATGCTACTGGGCATCTTCAGTAACAAAAGCACCCACTTCTTCTGGGAAGGACAGGAGTATGGTGTACTTTCCCGTGTCTTCCACAGACCTACCATACAAAACAGGTACAGTAAAGTGGGATTCACATTGTAGTTTTAGATGGCAGAGTTCACTTCCTGTCCAAGATTTAACATGGAAACACATGAAATTAATTTAATTATTACCTTTTAAAACATGGCTTGTGCATCATGTTTATGCTTTGAGTTTCCAGGAGATTAAAGACTTTGTGTGGGCATGTGGTATGGAGAGCAAAGAATCAAATGTATTTGGGGTTTTGAGCCGTGAAGGATTTAGTGACCAGCAGGTGTCTCTGTTACACAGTGCAGAAGGCTTTCTAGTTTGACCCTATTTCACATCTAAGATCCCTTTTCAATTTCCACAGTTATTTGTTCTACTTTTTATGAAGAATCCCTGTTCCTCTTAAGTCCTTTATATCAAGCTGTGCTTCTTTTAAATGCCACATCCAACATTACTTCTTAATATCTGATGTTTACCCTGCGTCGTTGTTTATCTTGTTTCAACTTTCAGAATGGAAGCTAGATCAAGATCTTTATTTAGAAGCCCTAAGCACTGAAACAACTGCAAGATCACACAGTGAAATTAAAGTGTGTATAATTAAATAAAAACAGTAGTGCACCGTAAAGACACAGTAAGGAAGCTTGACACTTGTTTATTTCCTTTAACTAAAAAGCTAAGGAACAGAAAGCTTTAACTAAGAGCTAAGTAACTATGAGCCTTCTCTGTTCCACCCCCTGCCCCCGCCCCATCATGTTCTTTCTGTTATATTGTGACAGTATCTCACAATGTAGCGTAGGCTGCCCTTGAACTCAGTGTCTTTCTGCTTCTGTATCCCTAGTTCTGATAATACAGGCTTGTGTCATGATGGCTTGCAATGATGCTTTTTGTATTATACCAAATATATATAATTTATATGTTATATATGACAAATATATGTTTATATATTTAAATTTAGAAAAAAAGTCTAGTAATGCTATAGTATTGCTAATAATTTAAGTTCTTTGAAATTTAGCCTGCCTTTTGCAGACAGTGTGAAGGAGAGGGCCACACTCTAGTTCTTAATAGCATCCAGTGCTGACCTATAATTGTACTGCAGTTTTCTCATTTTAATGCTTTTCTACTTTATCATCATTTACCAGGATTTCCCAAGAGAATCTCTTCTGTTTATTCTTTCGGGGGAGGGCAGGTGATTTATGTGTATATATGTTCATCAGAGACCTTCTATAATTGTTTCCTTTACTCTTGTTGCTTGATTTGTTTGCATATGATCTGTTTGTGTGGGGAGATACTAAAGTATTTTAATCATGTTTTGAAAACATTTGAAAATGCAAGGTATGGTGGTACATGCCTGTAATACCATCACTCTGCACTCAGAGGCAAGCAGATTTCTGTGAGTTTGAGGCCAGCCTGGTGGAGTCCAAGACAGACAAGGCTACACTGAGGAACTTTGTCTTGGAAAACCAAAGAGAGAGAGAGAGAGAGAGAGAGAGAGAGAGAGAGAGAGAGAGAGAGAGAGAGAGAGAGAGAATATGATTGAATAAGAGTCATAATCATCAGGATTGAAGTCATTAGGAACTATGGATGCTTCAGGTTTTTGTTTTCCTCGTGAATTTAAATTACTTTCTCTATGTGGAGGAGTAATCTTATTATTGAATTTCCAAGAACATATGAAAATAATAACATATGTAGAATGTATTGCATTTAGTAACTTCCATTATTGATGTTTGATATTAATGACAGATTTCCATAAAGCCACTAATTTTTCTTCATCTCATTTGTAGTCAATATTTTGGAAATATTGTTCAGATGTTCACACACATCATGAAAGAGCTTGTATGACAATATATGTGAGGTCATGATAAGGCAGTCTAAATACTACTGAAATACTTTGGCATCTTGAGGTCAGCTGATATGTGACCTGTAGTGCTCCAGGTGTCTTATTAATAGAAGGAATTATTTGTGGAGAATAAATGTAATTTTTGAGCCTTCTTTCTCCTTCTGGAATGCCAAGAATGATCTAACTCACACAGTCTTTTTTGTTTTTATATCCTCCGCAATCATATATATCTATATGATTTATGTATATGATATATATCACAAAATTATGGGAATATTTTGAAATATAACATTTAAAATAGCTAAAAGAAACAAGTTTAATTTTTAATCTGCTTGCATGCCATGTTTCCTATTATTGTCTCATTTGTTAAGAAGGAAGGGATAGGAAGTAACAGAAAAGGAGTGCGTTGCCATGTCAGAGGCAGGGTTAGATAACACTTGGGATGTTTGAAAATGCCATAGGGAAAACTACTATTTTCTAAGCTTTCTTTAATTAAAGTCACCCCATCCTAGGGGAAAATTCTCTCCCCAGAAGCCCTAAACTAGTAAACAAAATGACCAGTACGAGCTAATGGGTACCTCTCTTCAAGTTGTTGGTTAGAGATATTCAAGACAACCTCTTTCAAACAATGCAGGCTGTTACCATGGCTCTAGGTTGCCTTTCAGAATTTGAAAGTAAGAACTTAGTGCTGAAGACAATGCATACTTCAGTGACAGCAAGCTGTTACTGATATGGAACCCACCTCGTGATGTCTACTACAATGTCAGAAGATGCTATGCAAGATGGTGGAGGAGAAAAGTTATCAACAGTCCTGCCTAACAGTAAACCCTGCAGACTGCAATAATGACTGGCCTGCAAAGGTTTCTCCAGGGGTACCACAGCAGCAGTGATATCTTTGGGGGTATTCAGCAGTTATGTGATTGAGCTTTAGGCCTGTTCAACAAAGGGGGATCCATGCCTGTGCTGTAGAGCTAGTCAAGAACTTGTGGTTAGAGAGATCATGGACCTTAAAAAAGAACTGACTACCATTGTCCTGCTAAATTGGCATAGTATCCAACTGCATTCTAAACAATTACCCTTGTGGCCATAGGTAAGTGCAGCTCGCACTCATGAGTGGAGCTGCTTTTTCCAGTAGATGGACACTGTTATAGAGAACTGGTCAAAACGCCAACTATAAGTCACCAGGGAGTGCCCATCCCTAAGTCGGACATCTATCACACCAACCTTACTGCCAAGGATCAGGGAAAATCACAGAAGGGGATAGAGAGATTGTACGAGCCAGAGCATTGGAGGAGTGCTGCAGGATAGAGCCTCCTGGGCGCGGCAGGGATGCCGTGTCTGTACAATGTGAGCAGTATGATTGCCGCAGAAGGCCACACCCGCCAACATCTAGAGTGCATAGGAAAGGCTCACAGTCCCCGCCCCTAGCTGCAGAGTCCCCTTCTTGGTTGACTAGACTCAAGTAGCCAGCCTTGTATCACATGTGGGCAACACTTCCTGGATTCAATAGGCTCTCTCTCTGACTCTCTCTTCCTCTGTTTCTGTCCACCACCACCAGTCCCTCTCTCTGTGTGGGAGAGATACTCGTTTTTGTGAAACTGCCTTTTCGCCCCACTTAACTGGATAATCTCTAGTTCCATTCATTTCCCTAACCATGACAAAACTTTACTCTTTGTGCCTGAGTAAAACTCAGGAAATAAGAGCAGGAAGTGACAATAAGCCTGTCCAATAAACAAGCATCTGTGAAGCAGGCACATGAAACTTCAGCAACGGGGTCTTAATATCAGGTTCTTGAGGGTAGCCAGGAATATTGGTGTAAATAGTATGGGAATAACCAAGTGCTTTCTGACCGGATCTAAGGCACTCTTCATGAGATAGAATTCATGCCTGATGGAGTTAAAATGGTCTAACCTTTGGCTAGATAGGTTATAGGCCCTAGGAGAAAACCTGACACTGTTATTCTTCTAATTGGATGTAGCATGAAAGTGACTCTTGAAAACTTATTGCTGCACCCATAGATTAGAGCATCTCAACCCTCACCAAAGAAGCTCTCCTTGCCATTGGTGGCAATTAGCACAAAAATCCTTAGCTGATCAGTGTGCAGAGAGTAAGAACAGTGGAGTGTTCAGCCTAAGTGGGACTTACATGTCACACTATGTGTTGTCCTCCCACCCAACCCCCCCCCACACACAGTGTTTAGAGATCTTTGCAGAGGACGTCTGTAGAAAGGCTGTAAGGGTCATGGGTGGTGAATAACATCAAAGAACTATTGCTTTTATTTCTGGACAAAATGAAGGAGTTGCACATACAAATTCATAGAGGTTGTGACAGCAAGCACATGACCTGTACAAATCCAAAGAAGACAGAATCCTAACATAGAGGGTTATTGTAGGCACAAAATCCCACCACTAGCTGAGGAGCTATTGGCATTTGATAGCTGCTGGGAGATGGAGAGTCAGTTTCCATTACTGGTGAGAGACCAGGGAAAGCCCCACTCATATGACTAGTTATGCAGTACAAACTAGATGGCAGCATTGAGGAGGAAGACTCAACATTGAAGGATAGGGATGGGAGGATGAAGAAAGTGTCTGCTCAACAAGAGCAACCGGCAGTGGAAAGAAATCACCTGTGACACAGAAGACAGTCTATGCCAAGTACTCATTCAAAACATGATTCTTATCTAAAAACTCAAGAAAGTGAAGACCTAAAGAGCAAATCACCCAATGACTAAAAGGGCAATGGAAAGGAGCAGATATTTCAGAAATGAAGACAGGAAAAATGGTCAATAAACACATGAGAAATTGTTCTGCATCCTCGGCTCTTAGGGAAGCACACGTCAAATTACACTGAGGCTCTGGTAGACCCTCACAGTTATCTCCAAGAAACTGAACAATAGCAAAAGTTAGTGAATGCTGTGTGTTGTTGGTGGAAACATGAAATAGTTTAACCACTTCGAAAATCAAAATGAAGGTTCAATTTTCAATTCTTGAATTCAGTTAGGTATTCATCAACAAATGAACATAAAATATTTACATATTTTTGGCTCAAATATACTGAGGAACACCACACACACACACACACACATACACAAACTCACACACACTTGTTTTTGTGTTGCTGTTGTGTATTCCACCATCTTAGGGAAGTACTCTAAAATTTCAACAATAAACCACACCCCACTCTCATGATTAGGAATTTAAATGCCTGTGGTTAATAACAGATTAAACAAATACGGTATTAGATATAGAAGATTAGATTGCCCACTTAGTTCTCTTAGCTCAATGGACTGTATTAGAATTCTTTACCTAACATTTAGTATGCATCAGTGGATAAAATACTTGTTATGCAGTATAAAGCCAGATTTCAAATCCCCATAACCGTATAAAGCTTGGCATAGTAGCACAGGTCTCTAATCTCTTACCCAAGATGAAAGACATGGACAGGAGAATAAGGAAAAACACAGCCTGATGTATGCTGTGGAGAGAGAGAGAGAGAGAGAGAGAGAGAGAGAGAGAGAGAGAGAGAGAGAGAGAGAGAGAGAGAGAGAGAGAGAGGAGAGAGAGAGGACAGAGAGAGAGAGAGAGAGAGAGACAGACAGACAGACAGACAGACAGACAAAGACAGAGACAGAGGACAGAGAATCAGATACAGAGACACAGATAAAGATTAACCCTGTCTAAACCAGAGTAAAAACTGAGGACTGATATCCGAAGTTTGTTTTCTGATCTCCACATATATACTATGTCACGCATATGCCTACAAATGGACACATGTACTATTTTAAAATTTTGTTTACAATCACAAGTTTCAAAACTACAAACCTCAATATTAGGTAGCCAAGACCATCTGACCACCAATGGAATAAAAATAAAACTGTAGTACAAAAATGCTGTCGAGATCCTTATGTAGTTGAAAGTTAAATCATATAAATCATTCATTGGCTAACAAATCAAAACATACATAGAAATAGAAAATGCTTACCACCATAATAAACACGCCCTACAACAAAGCCTGGCAGGTGCAAGTAGTGTAATTAAAGGAAGTGTACAGCATAAAATGAATGTGACAAACATTTAGAATTAAACCTAAAGCCCCAATTCAAATCTAGCGAATGGACAACTCATTCTCCATGGTTGTGGGGAGAGCTGCCATGAACTCTGGTGCTCCCTATTTGACCACTGCGCTTGGTGGGAAGCCTGGTGGCACTCAGAGGAAAGGGAAGGAGGCTCTCCAGATGAGACCTGATAGGCTATGGTCATAGGTGGGGGAGGAGGTCCCCTTCTGTCAGAGGTCTAAGGGAAGGGAATAGGGCAAAAGAGGGAGGGAGGGAGGGAGAGTGGGCATGGGAAGATACAAATGAGGTGATAACAACCAGGACGTTGTTTGAATAAATTATTTTTAAAAAATAAAATAAATTTAGAATGGTGAATAGTGTCAGTCAGGTTAAAGTGCCTTGTAAAAAAATATGTGTATATACCTAGAGGCAATTACGACACCCAGCCTGGATCAGACAAACCTCTCTTTCCTGTAGAGTGCAGGCATGTATGGCTGCACAGGATGCTAAGAGTAAGTGCCAGTGGAGTGCTTGTCCCTAAAGAAGACATTGCTATCCTCCTTCCTAGGATTCAGGGAACACTGTGGACAAGCAGGACAGAACGATTTGAAAAACCATATTATGTAGAGAGTGGTTGTGAAATGCCTTCTCTGGGCAAAACAGCTGTTGTAAACATGAATTCTGAAGGACGTCAGATGAGCCCATGGTGTCTCAACAAGAATGATCCTATCAGCAGCCAGGCGTGGATGGAGGAACTGTGTGTGGGTTTTCACCTCTCAGGGATAAACTACATGTTACTGATAGTCAGGAACAGGAAGAGTCATTGACGAGGATGGGAAAAGGATAAGAAAAGGTGAAGAGAGTGAAGTAGCCAGAATACAACCTATTTATATGTATGAAATTGTCAAAGAGTTGGTTAATTACAAAATTAAAATTTTGTTTTACATGTAAAAATAATGTGAGGAGCAGAAGATAACAGAAGTATATAGAAATTAAAAAAGAATGGTGTAATGACATTCAGAAAATTCATGAAATGGAATCCTTTTTAAAAAGTACAATTAAACAGATTACCAAAAGAGCACACTAACTTCTCAGGTTTAGTTTTGCATTTCCCTGCTGTATTATTTTCTGAGGTTTTGTACTTCAACAGATTGCTAATAAAATCTACTGTCATTAAAGGACCGTATTCTTGCACCAATACAATAAGAAATGATTATTTAATAAATGGCCTGAGCAAGTTAAAAGTAGCTATAGAAATATATAGATCTAGATACTTAGATCTCCCGGTATTCAACAATCCTTTTGTACAGTTAAAAAATTAAATGTGAAAATAGACATTTTAGAATGATATGCTTAGATTAGTTTTGTAGGAAACAGCTTCATAATTCAGCTGCCCAGAGAAATGTCAAGAGTCAGAGGGAAAAAAATCTTAAATGTTCTCAGGATAATTAAGAGAGCATAGAAGTAGCATGGAACAATGCAAGGCCAGTATTTTTCTGGCACTGACTAGAACTGAAGGGACCTGTCAAATTTGGATGCTGGATTATAGTATCACCTTTGTGTTGATGGCAATGTAAATTGTTATACTTTGTAAAAATGTTGCAGCATTTATTCTAAATCAATGCCTAGGCTATGGCCAAGAAGACCCACATATGCAGTACTATCATTAGTAACAAATATATTAAATTATAGCATTCCTATTATTTTAAACCAACTATGCCAGGTAGGGTGGTATATGCCTCTAATCCCACCACTCTATTGACAGCTTATACTGGAGGATCATCAATTTGAGGCAAGTTTGGGCTACCTAGTCAGACCATATCCTTTTGTTGTTGTTGTTCTGTTTTCCAAAACAGGGTTTCTTTGTGTAGCCTTGGCTGTCCTGGATTCACGTTGTAGACCAGGGTAGCCTGAAACTCATAGAGATCCACCTGCCTCTGCCTCCCCAACTGCCAGGAAGACCATATCTTAAAAACAAACTGAAAAATAAAAGATCACTGAAATGAGAGTAAATTAGCTGGGTAAGGCATAAGCACCTCTACTTCCAACCGTGTGGATGCATTTTACAACATGGAGCAGAAGAAATCAGATGCATAAGTATGCAGTTGATTGCTGTGTATGTGACATTTACTCTTGGGCTGATGTGGTATGAATTATTACTAACAAAACTACTTATAATAATTACCTTTAGTACAGATGGCTCAAGTTTTCTTACTCAGAAGTCATAGAATGTATGAATTAAAAATATCCCACTGTATGCAGCCTGCAAGAGAGCTGCACTGACATAAAGATACACAGCTTGAAAGTGAGTGTTATAAAAAGATATTTAATGCAAATGATAACCAACTGAGAATAGAGGGCAAACTACTTATCAGAAAAAATAGATTTAAAGCAAAATTCTGATGAGACATAAGCTACTGGTGATGATTTAGCAAAAGACATTATAATTGAAATAATATATATGTATATAATTTCTACAGAACATCAGATGTTTTAAATTTACAAAACGAATATAAGGAAAAATCTGCAATACAGTAGTATAGTGGACTTCAATACTTTGACAGCGGATAGGTCATTGAGACAGAGCATCAGTAAGGATAGGGTGGACTTTAACAATAATTTAGGACAATCACACATAACATTCGGTCACTGAATATTCCATAAAGCATCGACAGAATGAACTTTCTTCTCACTCACCAACATTCTCTGAGAGAAATGATGCTAGACCATAAAACAAGTCAATAATTTTAAGAAGGTAAAATTGTATTAAGTACATTCTCTAACTCAGTGATGTGAAATAGGAGCTTGGAAAATTCCTAAGTTTGTAAAGATTACATGCTCATGAAAAAAAAAAATAACTCATAGAATAAATTCAAAGGGAAAATGTAAAAACCTTGAGACGAAAGTGGAAATACAATGTACTAAAAGCTAGATTGATGAAATAAAAACTGTTTTAAGGGGAATTTTTGTAGGGATAAATTCCTATATTTAAAAGAAGCGGAGAAATCCAAATACCTGTACACCTCACAAAATGGGGAAATAATAAAGGAAAATTGTGGGAAAAAATAGGTCAGAAGGAAAAAAATACCATCTTTTTCTTAATTAGGCGTCTCTGCAAACACCTCCACGGGCGTGACCAAAGTTGGATCTCTGTGTAGATTCTAAATCCAATCAAATTGACACTGAAGGTTAGCCATTGAGCTCTTGTCATTGCAACACGCACACCACATCGCGTTAACCCATAGTACTCTACACTAGTACATCAAAGAGTTCATGGCTATCACATGATGCAAATTGCTTTTTGATCATCTTGAAAAGGCCTGTAAGTTTTAACAGATTGAACGCTGCTCAGAAGCCAGACAGGTAAGGTCTTGAGGCTCAAAGCTACTGTTAAGTGTAATTCCATATAAAACAAAAGTACAAGTGGCAGAATTCCAGGATCCAATAACACAGAATAAACATTCCTTTTCCAGAATGAATGTATAGAAAGAAACTACTAGATTAAAGCAGACTGAAACCCAAAAGAAAAAGCATTACACAGAGCAGCTCCATGTCTGCCTCTAGGACTCTTGGTGGCACAGTCTTTGTGTAGCCCGTTCCCTCCAGCTCTGCTGCCTGAGCACGTGGGGTCTCTTTCTTAAGCTAGATCAGCTTCATATCTGCAACTTTTCCTGGTGAAAATCCCAAGTTTCTTGTATTTCCAACATTCTGGAATTTCCAACATTCTGAAATCTCCTTGACAGCTCAACCCTCATATTCATTGGCTGGTCCTTTCAGGGTCTGCTTGGAAGGAATACGATCCTATTTGCAGAGCCTCACTGCCCTTCTACAACTGTGATGCAAGTCGTCATGATCCCCTTCCTCTTACATTTTGAATACCAGGCAACCCAAAACCTTCTGGACGATCCTGTGAAGATGGGGTTTGTGCCCCTGCTGACACAGCTGAATCGGCACGTTTGTATCTCCATTGCTGAACCCGAGGATGCACTTCTCTGCTAGATTAACCACGGAAGCTCTTCAGGGGTGTGTTTGATCTATCCTCTCTTCTTTCAAATGAACTTACATCTGTACCAGCTGAGGCCTTCAATGGGTAGACTTTTACTCTTGTAGATTTTTTCCTCTTTTCCCAGTGCAAAGATGAGGCTTTGCTTTAGTGCTTATTTCATAAACAATTATGGCTGTTGTCTCTGTTACCCATCTTATTTACAATCTAAACTTGCTCATTCTCCTTTCCTTAGCAAACTGTACATGTTTTCTGTCTTCACCATTGCCCCGCCCTACATTATAACCCAGATAAGAGAGAGCAGTGAGTAGTAATCAGGACACAACCTGAATACTATGCTGTCTTGAAATTTCTTCTGCCTAACAAATTAGCCCATTACTTGTAAAATTCTGCATCATACTTTTTCAGGACAAATGACCCCAGAGGGAGATTTTATAATGGTGGTGAATGCATGACAGCAGATGGCTGAGGTAGAAAATTGAGAGATCACATCTGCACCCACATCCAGGAAGCAGAGTGAGCTGGAAGTTGGGTGAGACTACGAACTTTTAAACCTCACCCTGAACAATTAATTCCCTTCAGCAAGGCTGTACCTCCTAAAAATTTAGTTTCCCAAACAGGCCACCAGCGGTGGACCCAGTGTTCAAATATGTATACCTATTGGAGACATTTCTTATTCAACTCAAGTCTGTCATGTCAATTAAGATATGATGGCAGGGATATGAGATTGTTTATTGACATAATATTGAGACGTCAGTGAAATTAGACATCTTGAAGCAAAGAACAGTAAGTGCTGGCACTCATGCTTTTGCTTTTCTTTAAAAATTTAGACCATTAATATTTATTTAAAGTTATTATTGAAAGGTATGTATTGATTATAGTTATTGTACTGTGGATTTTTGGTAGTGTTAATTTTGTTCCCAGTGATAATTTGTTTCAGTAATTATAGCTTTACTTGTTTTCATTCTAAAGTCTCTTGGCTTTGCTCATTCTTATTGTCAGCCCACAAAATTCTTCCTGTATTTTCCATAGATTTGGTATATTGAGTTTTTTTTTTTTTAGTTTTTTTATGTCATGGATATATTCAACATATCAATTATGGCTGGTAGTTGTGCTGGGTACATTCGTCTAGATTGACCATCATGGTTTTTAGAATCTGGAATGCATATGTGTGTGTGTGTGTGTGTGTGTGTGTGTGTGTGTGTGTGTGTGTTAACTATGACATGTATGGGGACTTCCTTGTCTGGCCTTGTCTATTTGCTATTTGTGTGCTTCTTGTATCTGTATGGGTATGTCTTTCCTTAGTTTGTGAAAAAAAATTATGATCTTGTTGAAAACCTGGTGTATGCCACTGACCTGGGATTTGTCTCTCTTATTTATTCCTATAACATGAAAGTTTGGTATTTTTATGAAGTTACACATTTCCTGAATGTTCCTTATGTGTATGTGTGTGTTGAAATTTTTTTAAACATTTCTTCTAGATCATCTACTTTATCTTTGAACTCTGATAGTTTATTTTCTGTTTGATTCATTCTATTTGTAAGGTAGTACCATTAGTTTTCTCACTGGGTTATTGAGTTTTTTCATTCTATTTTTAGTTCAGCTAGAGTTGTATTCAATCTTTCTATTTCTTTGTTAATGTTTGTAATGTTTCCAAATCTTGGGTTGACTTTGTCATTTCCATCAACTTTCTGTATGTACTTTCTTGTCTCAGGAATCAAAAAGGTATTTTCTTTAAATTCATTCTAATTTACTTCATTGAGCGTGTGTGTGTCTGTGTGTGTGTCTGTGTCTGTGTGTGTGTGTGTGTGTGTGTGTGTGTGTGTGTGTGTGTGTATGTGTGTGTGTTTTGAACTCCTAGAAGTTTGTGAGGAAGTTTGTGATTTTTTTCTTTTAAATTATGTGTCTTGGGTTCATCTAGTTAGTTCTTATTGGCAAACATTTCTAGGACTAGAATATTTGGTGAATTGAGAGATAATGCCTTGATCTTTCATATTTGTATTTTTGTGATAGTGTTTAGGTATGTGAAATTCTTTTGTTATCTCTGTGTTTGATGTGAAGAGATCTGGTTGGGTAGAACACAGGGTGTGAGGCACAGCGTTGGCCTAAAAGTTGAATATGGCTGATGTGGAATTGAGCCAAGAGGATATGCTAATGTGGAAGTGAGAAACTGTAGTGGGCCCCATCTCTAACAAAGAACTATAAGCATCAAAGACTACTGAGACAGGGAGAGTTAGCTTCTCCCAGACATAAATCCTCTGGTTGGTTTTCCAATACAATGTGGTCAACCATGAAACCGCATACATGAAAGCAACCAAAACAGACTATGCATGTTGTACTTATTCATTTAGACATATTATTTGTGTGTATATGTATGTGTGTAACAATAATAATCAACAAACTCTATTCATTTGAGAGTGGGGAAAATGGAGGGTTGGAGGTAGGAGGGGGCAGGGATAAGTAGTGTAATTATATTTTACTTAATATATTTTATATAAATTAATTGAAATGGCCACCACATATGTGAAACTATATTCAACATATCTAATTTTTAAGGAAATACAATCAAAATAAGAATTATATTTCACTTCATGCCTATTATAATGGCACTTAGTAAAAAGTAAGAGATCATAAGTGCTGGCCGGACTGTGAAGAAGTGAATTCTTAGAAATCATTATTATATCATTACAAAAATCTGTGTAGAAGTTTCTTACAACCTTAAAAATAGAACTGTGTTATACTGTAATAGTCTTCATTTTCAGGCTTATCCAAAGCAAATCAGCACAGAGATATTCTTATTCCCTTACTTCTGCTCTTCTGCCTTGGTATCTACAGTAGAAAAGTCATGTAAACAACTATAAATAGTGTGGCTATAAAGGTGAATTCAAAAGTTATGATATATGATGTGGAATATTTGGCCTTATAAAGGAGATGGTTCTGTCATTTGAGACAATATGGATTAAAGTGATGCACCTTATTTTATGTGAAATAAATCCAGAAGAGAAAATTATCTTCCTTACCTGTAGAAATGAAAAATGGGAAATATATATATGCATATATAGAGAAAGAGGTAGATAGATTGTAATCTATAAAGAATAAAATGTTAATTCAAGAAAAAGTACTCAGAAACTGTGCAAAGAAAGCATAGGCAGAGGACACCAGTGAGAACTTAGCAGAAGAGAGCCTAATGCCCAGTAGACTGAAAAGCTAGCTCTTCAAGCTAACTACTAATTAGGAAGTGCAAATTAAACCAAAGTGAAATATCATTTCATACACATCAGCTGGACAAAAATAGTCAGACAGTACAAGCCTTGGCAAGATATAATTTTCTAGAACCTTTGAAATATTGCTGGTGTGTTGATATACTGACATGCTTGAGATGGTAATTTGGCAATCTAGCAAAATGTAAGAGACACATAGCCTTCAAAGAATTTTACTTCCATGTTATAACACAAAAATATTTTATGAAATATTCCTAAGAAAATATGTTTATTATAAGCCGTAGTTAAAAGTGGAAAAATTATTACCAATGGAAACAGAGTTTTTAATCTTTACAGAATATAATGTAATCATCCAATTAAATGAAATTAAAGTCAACATCTATTACCATACATGTATATTAAAGTTTATAGAAGATGAACTAGAGCATGATATTTACATAAGTTTAAAACACACAAACAGTAATGTACATCTATGTATGCTTACTTACCAAAATGTGAGAATAATACAAACACGTTCATGACAGTAAGTCTTAATTAAAAGACATTGGAATTTTGAAAGCATAATTTTAATATAAAATAAAATTAATATATATATTATATTCAGAGCTATTATATTTATATGAGAGATTATATTGCCTTCTGAATATTTCTGTTTTTGGGTTATTTCATAAATATTTTAAAAGGCTCTTTTTTGCTTCATTTCTTAGCTTGCATATGTGTAAGTGTACCGTGTCCATGCAAAGGTCCAGAGAACATATTGGATCCCCTGGAGCTGCTGCTACAGGTGGTTGTAACCTGCCATATTGTTGCTTGAAACTAATCTGGGTCCTCTGCAAAAGCAATAATTGTTCTAACTACAGAGTCCTCTATGCTAGTTAATTGTTGTTGTTTTCTCAACTTGACTAATCTGAGAAGGTAATTTGGGAAGATGGAGCTTAAACTGAGAGTATGCCTCTGTCATATTGGGCTATAGACAAGTCTGTGGGCTTTTTTTTTTTTTTTTTTTTGGCTGATGATTGATGTGGGAGGGCCCAGCCCACTATGGGTAGTGCCCCTCCTGCGTAGGTGGTCCTATGTTGTATTAGAAGCAGATTAAGCAAGCCATGAAGAGCAAGTCAGTGGCCAGTATTCATCAAGAGTTTCTGCATCAGATTTTAACTCAATCTCTTTTCGTGACTTCCCTCAGTGATGAATGATGACTGGGAAGTAGAAGCCAGATAATTCTTCTCTTCCCCAAACTGCTTTGGTCATGGTGTTTTTTCACAACAATAAAAAGCAAATGGAGACACCACCTCTACAGCACCATCAGAAAGTTAATTACTGACAAGGGATAATGTCTTTAATTTTGTGTAAACCATAGTTTGTTAAATCTGACAACGAACTTTAGTATTTTTTTTTTTACAAAAGCTGACAGAATATTAGCATTACTATAAAGAAAATGTTATGTCCTGAGCTATAATCACATTTTCATGTTTTTAATAATACTATGGCTTCTTCTTGAGCCAGTACATGGTGGAGGAACCTTGGTCTTTATGAAGGAGTTGACTCCTAATCTCACATTTTTATAATCCTTGATGAATACATTTACATCTCCAAGGCTTTGGATTTTCTCTTTTTAAATGGTGAGTTTGGGTTGCACTGTAGACCAAACTGTTTTCCTTTCAAATCAAAATATCAAAGCTATACTGTAACTTTTCCAAGTTATTCATCAGATTGTGTCTGTATTTGGGAAAATCCCCCTTGAAGAAGAGATAAACTAAAAATTAGGCGGATGGGCTGAAAACTTAAGCCCTCCCATCCAATTTGACAGGTGTCTATATTATAAGAGGGAATTTGCACACATAGAGAGACACGATAGGATGGCATGAGAATGGCCACCTCAAACTGAAGAGGAAGCCTCAGAAGCTGTCCACCCTGCGTACACCTTCATCTTGGAGGTCTAGCCTCTGATACTCCTAAAAAAAAAGCACATATTGCTTATGCTACTCAATATGTGGCCTTGTTAACCACAGTCTCACAGAACTGGTGCATACTAGGTTACCTCTAATACTCTTATCCTGTTGTTTAAACAAAACAAACAAAGAAACGAAGGAAAGAGAGAAAGAAAGAAGGAAGGAAAGAAAAAATAACTTTATATTTTTTCATGGCTCAAACAGATGGTTTAGATTTTGTTTCTTGGTTAGGTGTGTGTGTGTGTGTGTGTGTGTGTGTGTGTGTGTGTGTGTGTGTGTATATTTAAGGAACATGTGTTCAGCTTCTCTTCCTTGCTCTTCACATTGTTCAAGTTGCAGTAGTTGATAGTATAGGAGAGTAGGATTACATGTTATAGAATGTTCTCCTCTCAGAGAGGAAACAGGTCTTTAATAGTAGTACTTTGCTGCTGCGGTATGGAGCCACTGCCTAAAGATTAATGGCACGGTCTTTTTGCCCTGCACCTCTTACCTTAATTATTACTGCTGTATGAGTTACCTTTGCATTATTAAGACCATAATATTCCACAAAAAGAATTTCAGGGAATCATGACTTATTGTGCCTCATAATTCTCCAGAGTTTCAATGGGGCATGGTAGAGTGACTCTGGTTACGGCACAGGAAGTGTGTGGTTGAGGTTGTTCGCTTCATAGCAGGCAAGGAAAAAGTGAGCAGGGCTAGCACTAGTATCTAGCCCATAGTTCTTTTTTTCCTTTTTCTTTCCCCTTTTCTTTTTCTCTTCCTTTCTCCCCATTTTTTGACATTTAATTAAAAACATTTTATTTGATGTTTTAGACTTTTAAAGGTCATTTGAAGTCAAGGGCTCACGCTGGTGATCTATTAACACCAGCTAAGGCAACATTACTGATTTTTCTCATCTATGTCACACAGTTCCTGATAGATGTAATTTATGGAACAAAAATTTAATTTGGTTCTGGTTTCAGGCATTATGTGAGGAACACCTGAGGATCTCATGGCAGTGGAGTTGTACAACATAGATTCTTAACATCTTGGCAGGCTGAGAAGCAGATGCCAAGGCCAGGAATGTACCTCCTCCTTTTAGACCTGCCCTATTGGCCCAATTCTGCCAGCATGGCTGTCCTGACTAGTTTGTGTCAACTTGACAAAGCTTAAGTTATCTGAAAGGAGGGAACCTCAATTGAGAAAATGCCTTCATAAGATCTGGCTGTAAGCCATTTCCTTAATTAGTGATTGATGAGAAAGGGTCTGGCCCATTGTGGGTGGTGCCTCCTCTGTGATGGTGGTCCTGGGTTCTATAAGAAAGCAGGTTGAGCAAGCCATGAAGAGCAAGCCCGTAAGAAGCACTCCTCCATGGCCCCTGCATCATGCCTCTAGCCCCAGCCCTGTTTGGGTTCCTGTCCTGACCTCCTCTGATGATGAACAATGACGTGGAAGTGTGAACCAAATAAACCCTCACTTCTTCAAGTTGTTAGCCACATATCAGAAAGGTGCTTCACCCTGAAAAGCAGCCTCACCAGCTGGTGAACAAATGCTTAAATAACCGAGCCTGTGCTGAGATATTTCACATTCAATCCATAACAAGTCTCTACTGAAGCTTCTATAACTCTAAATGTGCCAGTTTCTGGGATTGAGAATTCAAAACATAAGACTTCATGTCATGTCTCAGATCCAAACTAGGATTTCTGACCTAGACCTACAATGATCATGGCTGTCTTATAATGTAAAATGCATTTTATTCAACTTTAAGAGTCCCCAAAGTTTTAACTTTCCCAGCATAGTTCAGAATTCCAGAATTCAGTGTCTGAGACACAAGACAAACTCTTACCTATGAGCCGTTATAAACTCAAAATTAAAATGACATGTTTTTAATAGAAAATAGCACTAGATAAATATTCCCATTCTCAAAGGGAAGACCTGAAGGACGGCGAAGACAGATTTGACTTAAACAATTTCCAAAACCTGCAGCATACACAGGCACTACATTCTCTACCTCTATGGACAGGACCCATGACATTTGGTGTCCTGTGGGCTCTCATGGGATTAGGGTGCTCCTCCCTTCCACCACTGACCTCTGCAGCATGTGTCGTCCCTCTCTCCTGATAGCTCCACCTGGGACCTGCAGCTTGCTTTTTTGGATTCTCCATGTTCCTGGTGTCTTCAAAACACTTAGACATGAAGCTTTGTGGGTACAGATTAAAGTGCATTGGAGACCCCAAGATTTTGATGACACCAAATTGCCCTTCCCCCACAAAAGAGAAGAAACCACATAATCCTGTAATTCTGCATGTGCATAAAATCACTGGGGCATGGCCAACAGACACATAACAAGTAGACTGCCAGCTGGAACCCCTTCTTTGCTAGACACACCTAAATTCCTCCTGAAAACCAGTCCCACAAGCCCAAGTACCACATGGTCAAGTTAGTTTACAATAATGATCAACTTCTCATTTTCAGTGTCAGTTTGCAACTCTTTGACAAAGATCCCTGGTTGAAATAAATTAGTGGAAAAAAGATCTATTATGGCTCATAATTTCAGATGATTTAAATCCATGGTGGCTGGTAAGGCATGGCGGAGTGCTTCAGGTCCCAGTGGCGTGAGAGTGTGGCCAAAGCTATTCACATCATAGTAGACTAGGAAGCAGAGAGGAAGGGTAGAACTCAAATGTGGGGCATAACTTCAAAGGTCTGTCCCAGTCAGCTGGTTCTCAATTCCTAAAGCATCTATACTCTCCCAAAAGAGTGAGACTGGTGTTGGGATAAACTTGCAAAGCAGGATCCTGTTGGGGACATAGATTTAAACCACAATAACTGGTACCAATGAAGCCTTTGTAATAAACTATTTATCATTATTCAGTTTCCATGATGTCAATTTCTTCATTTTTCCAATGTATTATTATCAGATCCTTACCAGTTTTCCTTCTGCATACACTAAATTGTAAGAACATTTTATGTGTTTTTCTTTAAATTCTGTGTTACATTGTGAAACCAGGATGCTCAAATATATTACATGTTTTCCTGAAAACAGAACTTCATAATAATTAGAACTCATTAGCGAAATGATTAATTCTTAATTTGGCAGGAAATATACAAGTTTAGTCTTAAGAATATTATAGTACCAGAGAGTAGGTAAGATTCATATCTATGTCTATGGATGAAACTGTACAAGAACCAATGGAAGTAGCTTGGTTCATTTGAGAAATACTATAGGTAGTATTAGTTAACACTGATGCAATAGCATTAACATGGCAAATTATTAAGTCAATCAGTCAATGAGAAGAGATATGTCTTACATATAAAATATTGAATAGTTTATGTAGATAATAATTCCTTAAAGGAGCAAAGCATAAATCCTCTCTAATGTATGAGATGCACATGATATTTTTCCCACAGCATCCTGTACAAGAAAGGAATGGCATACTTTACAGTGAGCATGATTTGTGCAGCTTGCCTACTACAGTTATCAAAATCACATCCACAGATTATGTTGTTGGTATTCATCGCTACATACTCTGATAAGAACGGTACTTCTGTGATAGAGCTATTCCCCAAGCCCAGAAAGTGCAGTATAATCATGAAGAAAACACACCATGAACTTCATTATAGAAACAGCTTATAGAATACCTGGCCAGCACTCCTAAACTACCTAAGTCATCATGTGAAAACCAGGTCTAAGAACCTGTCACAAGAACCGTGAGTGAAAGGTTACCAATACCACAGCTAAAGAAATATGGGTCCTTAGAAAAACCTAGAATGAACTACAGAAACAGACTTTAGGAAAAAGTAGGAAATGTGAGCAAATTAAGGACTTCAGTTGTTAACAATGTATCTATGTTGGTTCATTAACTGTAACATGTGACAGCTTTTTGCTCATGTTCAAAATTTTTAAGAAGTCTCATTTTAGTAATTTATTTAATGCACTTTATTCATATGAAGATTTCATATATAGCTAAATACCACTGCTTTTCTCCAGCTTGCTACAGTCTAGAAGCCACATAGAAGGTACAAAGAACAGGCCATTGAAATTTTCTTTCATACCCTGTTTAGAAAATTTAAAACACCTATAATACCAACATTTTAAGCACTAAAATATTATGTATTTACTATTTCCTTTAACTATTTTTTATTGTAGACACTGGAAAATTACTTTGTAATTATCAGCCTCTCCTGGACCTTTTTCAGAGACAAATTTATTTTTTGTACCTCTGTCTTCTCAGAACAGTACTACATGGATGCTGGACCTTTGGATAAGTTTCCAGTCTCTGCTTTTTTTTTCCAGTTTTAATCAATGTTTATGTTGTAGAGCCTGGGGACATTTTTCTACTTCTTTCAGTGCATTTATTTTCCCTTCAGCTCTGGTGTATGTTGAAGGCATATGTTATGGTGTTTCGTTGTTTAGTTTTAAATAATATTTTTATAAATTCTTTGAGAATTCTGTACAATAAAGGTTTGCTTTTTTTTTTTAGTTTTATATAATTGGAGTGCATTTTTGTATAGTTTATACATACTTCTTAGATGAAATATCTACTTGAACCATCATGGGGATAGTTAGATTTTACTTTAAATATCTTGTCTTTATGTTTAAGCAGTTAGTTGTACTCTTTTTCTTTTCATGCTCTTCAGCCTGGTTCTCATCCAAACCTTCTGTATAGATTTGAGAATTCCTGCTAAACTGTGGGTACTCAGGGTAAACTCTGTCAATGCTGTAGACAGTTCTTTGTTTTCATTTAGTAAATAAAGGATTTACTATCTCAGTGTTGGTTTTAGTTCTAAAATCTACCTGTCTTCCATGGCCATTGTCATCTGAATGACATCCAGGCCTCTTTGTTATAAATGTTGTTCATTTCTGGAAACGAACACAAGTCTAACTGCAGAATGCCAGTAGTTGGGGAGTGCAGCTTCAGCTAATCTTGTGGCTCGCCCTGTAGTAGCCAACCAGTATTGCCCACAGAGGCAGTCCACATAACAGTGGGAAGATCGCACCTAGGCTTTTGCTTTCAACTATATTTGTTTTATGTATGTGGATATATACTTGCATGTGTATCTGTGTATCTGTGCCTATTAAGTCCAGGAAAGCATCTGATCTGGTGGGAGTGGACTTACAACTGTGCGCTGCCATGTGGGCATTCTGGGGATTAAAACATAGTCCCCTAGAAGGGCAACCAATGCTGTGAGTCATTTCTCCAACTTTTGAATTTCCTGATTCTTTTTAATGGCTGCACAGTGTTGCATTTTGTAACTGCATTATGATTTAATTACTCCTGGCAGATTTTTGTTTCTTGGGTTAGAGTCTTAAATCAGGCTTGTACTAAATATTTATAAAATTGAATCTCAGAAATAAACCTACTGGATTATAACATGTGCACATTTAAAAACACTTTGTGCTTCCACCAGGAATATAGAATATGAGGGTATTTATGAGGTTTTAAGCTGTAATCTGAAGAGTGTGTGTGACTGTTCTGACTTGTATTACATCTGTTATAACTTTTCTCTCTTATTTTTCTTTCAATATTACTAAACTTTTATGTATTCCATCATTTATAAATTGATACAACATCAACTATTCTTTTCATATGACAACTATTTTTCTTAATTCTATTCACCAAGTAAGATATGTATTTCCTACTGATTTGAAATGACAGACTTACTACTTATAGGCTCTGATAAATACTTGTATTATTTCTGAACTTCTCTGTGTTCCGCGGGCTTACTTGTGTCTTCTGGTATTTATTCTAGACTTTATTTTCACAAGCAAGGAAATGCATTTAAATATCTTTCAGGCCACAAAGCTTCTTGATATTATTCTTCAATATTTTTCTTAGCTTTTGTGTCTCCTTGTTTATTACAAAGACAAAATCAAAACGATGTCAAGCTTCTGTTTGGTGTAGCATTGGATTTATTTGCAGCTGAAAAGGGGTTTTATATGAATGGAGTTATGTCATCTTACTTGGGAAAATAATATGTCCTTCTGCAATGCAATAGAAATTCTTATTAAAGAGTTCTGATTGGTTTTCTTATTAATTTCATACTATCTTTTTTTGCTCATGTAAATCGAATCTTTTCCAGCACTCTTATATGTTTGGGTTAATTAAGAAGTATTAATTCCTGTCAAAGAGTTGGTGAACAATTGATATATCCATGTGTGTTTTTCTTTTCAACGATATATTTCACGACAGATAGGCACTTTATACAACTTACTTATTGGGTGAAAATTATTTTATTTTGTCACAAATCCATTAACCTTACATGATCTTAAAATGATAGTAGCTGGTTTTCTTCTCTTTTGAAGTTTAATTACTTAGTGAAGTCTTTCCATAATTGTAGCATAAGCTGAACTCTCCACACTATTGAGGACACTATTGAGGCCTGTCTTCTAGTTTTTGTTAGGGGATCTCTTAGTACATGTTTTTTTCCCTCCTTCTGATCTACATTTATGCCTGTGTTAAATGTATTTATAATCTATATGTATTATATTACATGTGTTTAATCTACATGTATTCCTGTGTTAAAATAATTTATAAATGTCTTTCATAGGAGAACTGGAAATAATCCCATATCTCTTAAGAAAACAAACGAACTAAATACTTTTGCAGTATAACATGTAATTCATTTGTCCCACATGGTCTTCAGTACAGTATCTACCAGTTGTTGTTATTTTGCTGTTGCATTTTATTTTATGCTTACATCTTTAACCAGAGTGCTCCAGGTACTGACACTTTCTCAAAAGATTTCCTCGTGAAGCCTTGATTTTTCTCCACACTCCCACTAATGCTTTCTGCAGCCATGTGATGCTGTGACACTCATCTCATGTCCCAGGCTTCCATCTGGGTCTGTGTGCTCTACTTGGCAAGTCTTTCCTGTGGTAGCAGAGGCCTCAGCAGCCCCAGGGAAGGAAGGGGGAACTTTACATATCCTTTGGCAGGAGTAAGCACTTCCTGCATGGTGTCCAAAATGAGAATAAATTACCCACTGTGCAGAAACATGGAAGTCATGATAATCTTCATGAAATATCATTAAGCTGTCTCCTGGCATTCATCCTTTTGGGTGTACCTGTTTAAAACACCGCCAGGCTTATATTTCTATAAGATTTAGAAAAATTCAGCAATTAAATAAACTTGTTTATTTTGTGAAGTCCAACTTTATTTTACACTGCTCACTTACACTTCAGCATTGTCATCCAGGATATTTGTGTCTATTTCTGTCATTTATGGTAGTGGTGGGGGACGCAGAATGGAGGTGACTTGGGATATTATCAAGCAAGAATCATAGCTATGATTCTCAAATTAATTCTTCAAGATGGGACCTTTTCACACTCAAATAAAACTGGATAATTGACATGCCCTGTGCATTTTCCTTTACAACAATAAATCTTATTAGCAAGATCATTAATGCATGATTCTTTGTCCTTTGCTTGAGCTATAAGCTGATTCTACATCTTCTGTCTTCCCTTGACCTTTAGTATGCTACTTATTTTGTTTTCCTTGTAAGGAAGATTGCCCCATTCTCACAACCCTTCTTTATTTACTTAACTTTTTAATTTGGTTGCTATTCTCTTCCAGCTGCTTGGTGTACTTTAACAAAGAAAACCCAAAGAATACTGAAGGCTTTTAAAATGCCAAGTAGGGCAGAAAAATTACCTCCCTTGTTTTTACGTGTGATACTTATGAACAATCATCCAATTCAGTGTTTGTTTTTCTGGCAGGAATATTCATTATTGACTCATCCTTTCTATTCCCTTTCTTGTAACCTTGAAGGTAATGCATAATGAATAGAAAATGAAATTTAAAGTATAGGGAAGAGATTGGGGGTCACAGGAAGGTGGTATTATGGTTTCTCAAAATTAGCTTAGCATCTGTGATATTTGTTAGGCAAACAAACTTTAGGTATTAAATCAACAGTATATTGACAGTGGTTCAAAATTCAAATGCTACCCAGCCACTCTCAAACTTCAGCAGCAGTGTAAATAGGATCACATTAAACATTCTTATTGCTGATGTTATCATGATTTTGATTTGGTTCCTACAAACAATTTTATAGCTTTTATCTTTACACTTCAGACTAATCACCTCATGCTGTCATTTCACTCTTCGAGGTAAGAGTTATACATTTGAGTACAATTTGAATTCAGAATTTTACCTCACTTTACAGTTTATAAAACCATTTCATATACATAATATCACTGGATCTTATAGGCTTATGTGGTAGTCACAGAAGAATTTTTAGATCCATTTTGCAATGAAGAATGGAAGGTCTAATGATTTTGAAAGGAGTCTAGAGTGCTGGTACATAGGTCCTTTGGCCCCTAGTCCATTATTTTTTCAAGGACAAAATGGTTCAAGAAATATTTAGTTATTATTTTATCCATTTGTTTCATTTACATTGATTACAGGACAAATTGATGGCAATTTTCAAGATATACATAATGAGTATGAGATATGAAACCGAAAAAGCAATGCCATTGTCACTTGTTGCCAATATAATTTTAATAACCAAATCAATGGAGGATCTTAGTATTACTCAAGCATAATATTTTAGTAGGACCTCTGGGTACCATTTGTTTTTGAACCTAATATTTACACTATGCATGTGTGATTTGTGTTTGTAGTATTAAGAATAATGACTGCTATAAGATAACCCTCATCTTGGAGCTAGAGACATGGCTCAGGCTTAAGAGCATTTATTGTTCTTGCAGAGGAGCTGCCTGATTTTGTTCTCAGCACCTGCCTAGGCAGCACAGGACTCCTCCACTTCTAGAGGTTGTGACATCCCTGACCTCTGAAGACATCCACAAGCACATGGTGTCCTAGTACACACAAACTTTGCAGACACACATACATAAACATACTAAGTTTTTTTCTAAAATCCTTATCATAGATTTCATAAACCATATCTATAGAGTTACTTTTTAAAGATTTATTTATTAACACACATACAGTTCTCTACCTGACGGTCAGAAGAGGGCATTAGATCACATTACAGATGGTTGTGAGCCACCGTGTGGTTGCTAGGCATTGAACTCAGGACCTCTGGAAGAGCAGGGGGTGCTCTTAACCTCTGAGACATCTCTCCTCCAGCCCCTAGAGTTGCTTCTTTAAAAAGGCATGAAGGACTCCCCACCTCACTTTGATAAGACTGTAGGCTGCTGCAACCTTGCATGGCCATTGTGCCTCCAAAGCCAGATCATGCCTTGTAGCTTCATCACTGCATGTTAGGCAACTTTATGTTGTTGTCATTCCATTTACTTTTGTCCACGTAGGTATTATAAACTTTAGATGAAAAAGAAATGCATGATTCACCACCAGTATAATTCTTACCTTCAAATGTGGCTATTTGATTTGAATCCAAAAAGTAAAATGCAGGGATTTTTCTGCATGTTCATTTAAGTTTTTTGTTGCTTTATGTTTTAGCCTGTGATGATCCAATAAGAAAATGTCAGAATTGAAATCAACTAATCTATGACTTTAGTAGTAGCAGCTAACTCTGAGTGGGTTATATTTACACAAGTTAATCATTAGTATAATGCAGGAATTTCTCCTCCCTGTGATGCTCTGGCTTTCACTTTTGGCTTATTGCCACTGTCTACAATGGCCAAGACCCAACTCCTTGGGAAGAAGGAGAAGATGCTGTCAGTTCTCACCATGCCTACCTTTTGCACCTGAAAAATCACAAGCATGCTAGCAGATGTTTTATTGAATTGATGAAAGGCAAAAGCCAAATGAGCATAGCAATCCTTCTTTAAATGGATTGGATTTAATTCAACACACATATCTGCAAGCACTCTCTATGTCTTACACAAAGCGAATAGAAACAAGTGGTTGTTTGCTTCAGAAGAGGCACATGCTTATACTATATTGTTCCTGAAGGACATTTGGCTGTATTGACATATAAGTATTCTTCTAAGAAGGAACACCATCGCCCCAAAGGAAGGTTGCCTCTGCACCTCCACTTGAATTCTTAGGTTTTTAAAAATCATTGTAGAAGGTAGCGTGCGGGCTAAGTTGCTCTTGCGCCTCTATTGGGTGTCTTGGCACTACCTGCAGGTAATGTGGATTTGCCTAGCACTCTTGCATTTTGGGGAGGGCTGACAGTTAACAGTACAAGGTATCTCAGATCTAACCCTCCTCTGCTAAGAGTGAGAAGTCACTATTTACTAGTCAGTGGATAAAACGTGTGTGTGTGTGTGTGTGTGTGTGTGTGTGTGTGTGTGCATGCGTGTGCTCAGATTAATAGCTGTGATACTAAGAATTCACAAACTAAATGCTAAGAAAGTTACTCAGTTAAAAATGAACTATGGAACTGAATGGAAAGCCCTACATAAAGAAACAAAAATGAGTAGTAAACTCTTAAAGAAGTGCTCAGTATCACTACAAAGCAAGAAAATGCAGACTAAAGTATGCTAAAAATCCATCTCATCCCAGTCTGAATTACCATCATCAGGAGCACAAATGACAGGAAAAGCTGGCATGAATTCAGGGGAGGGAAACCCTTGGTGGGTGTGGAAACTAGTGCAGCTACTTTGGAAGTCAATACATAGGCTTTACAAGAACACAATAAAACAAATATAAGAAATTTGTCTACATATGGTGCAGCTGTCCCACTTTTATGTTTTACAGCAGAACTATTTGCATAGCCTTGTTCAATACTGCCCTATTCACAAATGTGTACGCAAGAGGGCAACCTCTTTCATTGGTGTAAAGAAAAATGGAACTATGGAATTTACAGACAAATGGGATGCACTAGAAAAACTTATACTGAGTGAGGTAACTCAGGCTGTAGAAGACAAATACTGCCTGCTTTCTCATGTGAGCATCCTAGCTCAAATTTTATGTTTTGTTTAACACGGAAGTACAGAAATTAGAAACAGGCCATTGTTTGGGGTATGTATTGTGAGGGAGGTAATAGAATGGGGTGAAATGAAAGGAGAGAGGAGAAATACTGGAGAGTTCAAGCAGGTCGTAGCGGGGTGGAAAATTGGAGATGAAGGGTCAAGAGTAGATTTAAACAAAATAAAGTGCACATGAAGAAGCTACTTGGGAAGCTCTTATTTTGGAAGACAAGTTGAAAGATAAGCAGGGATAGTAGAACATCTGATATGAAGAGGAATGGGAGGATAATGAGATCTAAAGGTTCAACATGGTTCTCTCTACAAAGTTTTGGTCAGAGGCCCTAGTGACACTCAACATGCAGCAGACTATTTGAATAGCCCTTGGTCACCCACCATAACTACATCAAAAGACTCTGCTGATGAACACACTGAACTCCTTGGTTGCAGGATACAGAGAAATCCATCTTTAACTTAACAGGAACATCTCCTTGAGAGCTAGTTTTCATAGTACTGGGAGGTCCTTTGTAGGCTGTTGTGGGTGAAAAGACACCATTGGTCTTATCAAGTCCTGGGTGCTGCATGATGTAATACTGACCTACTGTTAACCAACACTGTCTTTATGGACTTGGAGCCTGCTCCACAGGAGGGAATTCATACCGAATACTAAAACTAGGTCAAAATGCATAATCAGAGATGTCACAGGACCTAGAGAGAATCGCATCAACGCTTCTCTAAATGGTAATGCTGTCAAAGTGTCTTCTAAATGATCCTGTTTCTATCTGTAATTTTGTGTTTCTCCCAACCTTGGTAAGAGAAGCTTCTTATTGCAATTGGAAGTGGTCAGTGCAAAAACACTTTGCTGTTCATACTGATGAGATTAGGTGACTGTGAGTCCTCAGCAGAACATGAGACATCTGGATCTACTCTCTTCCTTGTGGGTCAGGGAACATGGCGGAAGAAGGGACAGCAAGAGTTTAAAAGCCAATGCTCTTCTGTAGATTTGAGGAGGCTGTTGCATACATGATCTCAGGAGTAGCTGTTGTTACTTTCCCAAGAAGTATTTAAATCATGCTAATCAGAATTCAGGCATGGGTTGGGAAGTCCTAAGGCTTCACCCATAACTAGAAGACTATTGGCAGTTGATGATGACTGCTGGAAAAAGGAGAGTCACTTTTCATTAGGAGTGTGCCCACTTGTAGGTGGTAGATTTTCCAAACTCCAGTGGATGAACCCACACCCAAGTGCATCTGGACAGCACTAATTGGACTTAGGAGTTAAAAAAAAAAAGGAAACTAAAAAAGGGAGGGCATGAAGTTTGGAGGGGCATGCTATGCAGGGGACTAGAGGGAAAGCAGAAGTTAGAGGTTCGAGATGAGGGGTAGATGTGATCAACGTACACTGTAGACAAGTACAACACTTTCAAAGAGTGAATAAAACTGGACTGTTTAGGAGCTGTCATGAAGTGAAGGTATATCTGCAGGGCACTGAATGCAAGTAAACAGAAACGTTGTTACAATCATAGTGCACTATTGAGCTATACCAGGGATTTGCCACAGAAAGATAACATAAATAATGACCAATCAATTGTTGCAGAAGCTCTAAGTATAAATCAATAAACACCAGGCGTATAAATGACTGCTTCCATGAGTCCGCTCCATGTTTATAAATGACTTCTAGGTCCTCTGTGGCCCGGGTTAGTGCTGTGTGTGTAGTTCTATTGTCAGAGGCTATGAACAATCCTGCCTCCCTGTCATGGCTGGAATCTGAACACACCTGAATACCTATGCTTCCTTCCTTACTCACAAACAAAGCCTGTGGAACAAGGTTGACAGGAGGTGAGTGACTCCTCCTTCAGTGTTCGTCTTGCTTGAGAAAGCATCCAAAAGCCCCCGGTGAGGAGGTGAAGATCTATTGTCCATGAAGGACCCGAATTTGAGCTTCCTGCTCAGCGCTTCTGCAATTTGCCTTCATTTTTACAAGATGCAAATAGCGCTTCATCGGCATCTCTGACCTTCTGTTGTGCTTGTCATTCCTGCAGTCATGTTGAGAAAATGGCATCTTCACAAAAGGTCAACTATTTGCCGTATAATAAACTACATTTATTTTTCTCAGAATTATTTCAAACTCTAATACAAGAAGCTGGCTTACCAAAATCCCCACAGCTAAGTTTGTGTGACTCATAATGAATGCTCTCACTTTGTGAGACACTTTGAATTGGTTTCATGGAGGTGACTTTTATTGAAAGTTTTCAGGTGTGTTTACTCTGTCATCTTTTTGGGCCTTTAGTTTTGAAGATATTATAGGATGTAGCAAAGTATTTTTTAAAAAAAAAGGAAAATAGCAGCATCATTAAGGACATATGTGGATATAAGAGAAATTTTTAAGTCTTCCAAGTTAGTTATCTCCTCGCAAAATTCATCATTTACAAGACAATATATAGATATTTGCTTTCCTAGTCCATTTAGTGTTGACTGTAACAAAGGATCTGTCTGTGTCCGGCCTACTTCCTGAAGAAAAGAATGATGTTGCTATTGTAGAGACTGGGAATTCACAGCAGAATAGTCTAGGGAGGGTCCCCTGACTGTATGTCAGTCAGCATGATAATGATGGAGACACTGAGAGAATTAGCCTCATTGTAGATGAGCCTAAGCACACCGTGTGGCCAGTCTTACTTTATAACACTTCACTCTTAGAAGAGGCTACTTTTTATAAGCATTGGTTTCTTCTAAGGGGAATAATACCTTTACATTCTATTCCTTGCCACTAGCTATACCTATTCAAAAATATTTATTTTTAGCTGGGCGTGGTGGCACACACCTTTAATCCCAGCACTTGGGAGGCAGAGGCAGGTGGATCGCTGTGAGTTCGAGGCCAGCCTGGTCTACAAAGTGAGTCTAGAACAGCCAAGGCTACACAGAGGAACCTTGTCTTGAAAAACAAAACAAAACAAAAATTTATTTTTACTCTTTCACAATTACATTCATGTATACAACAATTTTGGTCTCTGTCATACCCCCTTGCTCTGTCTCAGCTCCCCCTTCCTACTTTTATCCCTTTATAAATATGTGACCTGCCTAATTTAAATGAGGTTTCCTGAACGAGTATACATGTGAAATTATCTACTGGAGCATGGCAGTTATTCAGAGGTAACCACACTAAAGAAAATGACAGCATTTCTCTCAGCTATGATTAATTATCTATCCATAGTCCCTTAGGTAGGGGTACAACATCATGACCCCTTCCCAGTACCGTGATGAAATGTTGGCTTGCCTAGTACTGTGCAGGTAACGACAGATGCAGTGAGCTCATGAGTTCCTTGGCTGCCTCAAGTTCACAGGTGTCCTAGAGCAGGCCTTCCTGATCTCTGGCTTTTCCACTGTTTCTGCCCCATTTTCTAGATGTTCTTTGAGCTTTGGAGTCATGTGGTAATGACATAGATTTTCCAGTTAGTGTTGCACATTCCAGTCGTTTATTCTCGGCACTTTCTCCATTCGTTCGTGGGTCTCCGTGTCAACTATAATCCACTGAAAAAATAGTCTTTTCTGATGAAGGATCGGGGCTGCACTAATCAGTGGGTATAAAAATAAGTAGTTAGAAAGGAGTTTGATACTATGTCCATTTAACAAAACAAGGTAGTTGATTCTCCCCATGGGCCTATGGTTTTCCCAGCTATGGTTTCTTGGCCAGGTTTGCAGTACCAAGCATGAATTCCATGCTGTGGAGCAGAAAGTAATAGGTTAATTCAATAACACTCATGCTGTCATTGTACCAATGGGCCTGCCTTGCCACACAATTATTATTTTAGTTCTTGGGGTTGTAACTAGATAAGACTGTTGAATTCCCTTTAATAATTTTGGCTTGTGGGAGGAGCGTTCTCCCTTATAGGATACCCTTATTCAAACCCTTTATTGTTATTAGCACATATATTTTTAGTTAGCATATAAAATAGCAAGGTTCCATATTGCTTTTTAAACATCCTTGGTATTAGTAATCCCTTAAACACCCTCTTTTCTCCTCCCCTTACATCACTTAAAATTTCTTGTCTGGCCGGGCGTGATGGTGCACACCTGTAATCCCAGCACTTGGGAGGCAGAGGCGGCAGATTGCTGTGAGTTCAAGGCCAGCCTGGTCTACAAAGCAAATTCAGGACAGTCAAGGCTAACACAGAGAGACCTTGTCTTAAAAAAATTCTATTTTGATTACTTTCTTTCCCCATTTATACCCACTATGTTCTGCTGTTTCCTCAACCTCAATACCCTCCTCCATGGCCCCTTTGTAGTTTCCTGGCTTCTATCGGTGCAAATTAGGAACCACATATAAGAGAAACTATACAATGTTTGTCTGGTTCTAGGTTACCTCAGTGCAGTTTTTCCAGTTTCGTCCTTTTACCTGCAAATTTCATTTTTATATGCAGATGACTACAGCTTCATTGTGTTTATTACCACATTTTGATTATCCATTCTTTGGTTGATAGAAAACTGGGTTATTTCAATTTTCTAGATACTGTCATCCATATCTTCAGCCCTCTCACCCATTTTTATTATTTGGCTTGTTTTCTTGATATTTAGTTTCTGACTTCTTTAAATATCCTAGGCCTTAATTTTCTGTCAAGTGTATACCCGTGTTTTTCTCCATTCTGTGGGCAGCCTATTCACTCAGTTAAGAGTTTTCTTTGCTTTACAGAAACTACTGTACAGCTTCATGGAGTCCCTCTTGTTGGTTCTTTAGCTTCACCTTTTAAGGGTTTGCTACATTTCCATGCTGAAGATCCAGGGACATTGGGGTAATGTACTGTACCCAAGCCATACTGCCCCTTGCAGTGTAAGACACAATGATTTCAAGTAATTTTAAAGCATGTCTTGCATTCATGTTTATAATAACACTTTATATACATTGAACAGTTATGTGTATTTGATATTTAATATCTCATTAATGCATTATATGAGTCTGTGGCTTGATCTTTTCTTAAGTCTTCCTGAAATATGGCTAAGAATCCACTTCACACTTAACTGTCATTGCTGGCCAGTTGGTTTTATCACCAGTGAAAGAGTCTCACAGTGTGCTTGGCTCCCGTCAGGGTCACCTCACTGATATTGGTAGTTCTCCTACCCTCCTGCACTAAGCCAGGCATAAGAATGGTTTACAAAATGTGGAGATGTACGTAATGTACTGGCTGTTTTCTCTTACCTCCTTAAGTGTTTCCTTGCTGTGTAAGATCCATAATAGCAGAAGCCACCTCAGGTATGCTCAGAGGCACACTCCTGCATCTGCCTCATGACACAAAAGCAAATGGTTCTTGGATAAACAGAGTAACTTGCACAGGGTCACACAGTAGTGAGAAGTGTTGCTGGAATGGGAACACAGAGTATACTCGGGCTTCTGCTTTCCGTGGTTTTAGTTGCCAGTAATTGATCATGGTGCCAAAATTTTAAGTAGAAAATCTCAGACACAAGCAGTTGATGAGTTTCAGGTTGCACAGCGTTCTGAGTGCATCATTACTCACTTCATGTATGATCACGAGGTACTGAATCATTGCAAGAATGAATATGGTGCACTAAGATACTTCAGAAAAACCGTATTCACCTAACCTGATTAGTGCAGATTATGCATTTTGCTTTATTATTAATTACTGATCATCTTACTTTATATAACTTGTAAATATTTATTACGATTCTATATAGGGGGAAAAAGCAGTGTGCGTGGGTTTGGGTCTGTATACAGCTCCAGGCTATCATTAGACAGATAGGAAGCTCTCCTCCCCAGGAAAGATATGTATCTAATTTAGAAGATCATAATTTTTAAAACTAATGCTGCAAAATCAATGTCTTGCATAATTGTTTTTGAATATGGTGCAGATAGCTTAAAGCCTTAAGTATAGCAGGTTTTTGTAAGAAACAGGGATATTTTATATTGATGACAAACCTTACCCAAAGCCAAGCAGAGTAGAAACCAGTATGAATCTCACAGATGCGCTTTTCTAGGGAGCAAACTGGTCCCTTATCATCCCACCATCTACCCCTGTTTATCACATTATCTAAGTCTACAGCATGAAAAAACACCTTGTGATTATAAGACAAAACAATGCCCAATATAGTGGAAATTTCAAGAAATTGAATAGCAATTCCCTAACATATCAAGAGAAGATTTAAAGTTATGGTCTGCTGGCTGTGAATACACAATCTTTGGACAGAGGGTCATGTGACCGCAAAGGTTCATCTGCAGTCATGTATCAAAAGGATAGTTGAAGGAGACACATATAACAGGATAACATGTGGCAGTGATCAGCCTAGCCGCTGTGAAAAACCATATACTGCCTCAAGGCTTTCTTTGTGATTTCCGAATGAATCCAGCCTTCACACACAAGGGAAAGAAAGAAGTGTTTGAAAATTACCTGTCCTCAAATTATCAATGGCTAACCAATTTATTATTAATGTATATCAGGTGATTCTCAACTTCATTGAGGCCAAAGTAATGTAATTAGAATGTATACTTAGCCTTCAATTTAATGTTTAATAATATAGAAAATTTAATATATAATAATTTAGAACATTTTGAACATAAAAATTATAAATATTATTTACAATAACCTTCACATAAACTTCATAGCTATTATTTTAATGGATTTACATGAAGAGTGCATACATATCAATATTCACTCATATGTGTGCTATATAACTTTAAAAATGGAGGTTTCATTTTCTTTTTTTCTTTTTTTGTTTTGTTTTAAAATATTTTATATTTTATTTTTTAAATTAATTTATTCATATTACATCTAAATTGTTATGCAATCCCTTGTATCTTCCCATTCCTCCCTCCCTCCCACTTTTCCCTTACTCCCCTCCCCTAGGGCTGTGACTGAGGGGGATCTCTTCCCCCTGTATATGCTCATAAGGTATCAAGTCTCTTCTTGGTAGCCTGCTATCCTTCCTCTAAGTGCCACCAGGCCTCCCCATCCAGGAGATGTGGTCAAATATGGGGTACCAGAGTTCATGTGAAAATCAGTCCTCAGTCTCCCCTGAACTGTGGAGAATGTCTGGGTAAGGGTTAGAAGTTTACTGCACATATTGTCCTTGGCCGGTGCCATAGTTTGAGCAGGACCCCCAGGCCCAGATCTGTCCATTATAATGTTCTTCTTATAGGTTTCTAGAACCCTCTGGATCCTTGTATTTCCCCATTCTCCCATGCTTCTCTCACCTAGAGTCCAAACAAGGAATTCACAAAGTTTTTGGACAAATGAATTGAACTAGAAATGATCATAATGAGTGAGTTAACCCAGAAGCAGAAATATCAAATGGTATATACTCACTTATATCTGGACACTAGCTCAAGGGGCATGTCCCATGAATGTCTTCACTTATCAGGAAAGTGGGACAGAGGGAAGGACATCCTATTGGAGGTTTCATTTTCTATGGAGCACAGAATCCCACTTTCCTTTTATTCCATATATAATGCAGTGCTTAGTTTCTGTGTAGAGTCCTCATTTTTTCACTGAATGAGTAGAATGTTCACTGGTTCAAATTATGCCCAGAGATCACAGGGAAATATAGCTTATTGCCAAATATTTTAGATATTCCTATGCTACTGTCTGGTAACAGGGATCCTGTCCCTATTATGTGACTACATGAATCTTTAAGAGAGGGCTATACTTCACTTTTACTATTATTTTTGGAAACACCAGATTATCATTTATTCAAAAGCATATAGTTACCAAATATAGAAATTGAGACAGCTTTCCAAACAAGGTTGGAATTTGATTTCAGCTCAGCTATAAAAATGCTACATTTCCTTTTGAACAATGATGTTGCCCATATTTCTACAAATCCGTAATTTTGTCTGCCTGCCTGTTTGTAACAAACTGTTTTTTTTTTTTTCAGACATAATTTAAAGGTATATCTCATCAAATTTAATTCAGATGACATAGTTGTGGTTATGTCATTAGCAGTTTTCCTGGGCTATTATAATAAGACAATACAGACTAAGTTACCCTATTAACAGAAGTGTATTCTTACAGTTCTACAGGCTATATGTTAGGGATCAAAGTATGATTTATAGATAGATGGTGTTCCCAGCTTATCTGTGATCTCATTTCTTCTGCTTGTTAGGATACTTCATCCCCATCAGGCTAGATTAGGACTTATTTTAGTTATTTATTTATTTACAGATCCTAATTCTAAATAAAGTTACCTTCTGAGATATTAGAGGTAAATAATTCAACATTTAAGTTGGGGGGAAACCATTCAGCTGATAAGACAGCTAGTGAATGGAGTTTCTGGTGCTTAAACAATTTATGTTTTGTCTTCAAAGTCCAGATATTCCTGCTCCCCCCACATCACAGCTTCCTGTTCCATTAATTCTTTTCTTCACTGCTTTCATTCCACCTCATTAAGCAGTTTCATTTGCTACCATCCCAAAGAGCTGCTGGTAGCTAGTAAGGTTTGAAGGAATTAAAGTCCACTCTGTCTCTCTCTGGAGAAGACAATGTAGATGACATTAAGAAATGGTAGTCTGCAAGTGAAATTCCTGAAATGAGAATTATAATGGATGTGTACTTGGTCTGAAAAATATATTTATTAAATGAGTAAGGATTACTTGAAATTCTCAACTAATGAGCTCTAGCTTAAATATTTATGTGCACCTAGCCGTTGCTTCCTTTGTTCTTCTCCCTAGCCCTTTAGGTAGAGAGGATTTATTTTTATCATTTTCAAGATAAGGAAAGTGTGGGTGACTTGCTCAAGTCACGGAACTAGGACTGCAAGTCACTTCCTTTGACTAGGAGTGCAGTGATCTTTGCTTTCACTGCCTCCCCCTTCATTCAGTGAACCTGCAGGATGCTGCGTACAATTCTGTAGGTAACGTGTAGATGCACCACAGGATATGCTCTCAAAGAACTTTCTTTGTGAAAGATCAAACCACAGTGCTCTTCACCGTCTTCATTCTGTCCCCACTGAAGCCTGAAGGCACGCAGACGGGCGCGCACAGGACCCTCTATGCACAGAGTCGTGCCTGGTGCCACAGTTTTTTCTTACTTTTTCTGCAAGTGAAACTTAGATGTGTTCAGCAATGAGATGATTCATAGGGTTATTGGATTAGTTACAAGAGGGTGTCCACCCCATTATGTGTCTGCCTGTGTGCTTAGATTTCTCCTCTTAATGGATTCTAGAGTTGTATCTAAAATTGAGGAAAACAGTTCTCAGCTGCCTCTGTATCAGTATCTTTCTTGATGGCAGTGTGAAGAAAACTGTGCAAGTGAAATTTTTAAAATATAAAGTAAAATAAAACAAAAACAGTAAGAGTTCACTGGATATAATGAAAATAAATATTTTAATAAAAAATTTCCCCTCAGATTACAGAGACTTTGGAACTTACATAGAAGATTCATCTGAAAAGCTCTATCTATCTATCTATATCTATATCTATCTATATCTATCTATATATATCTATCTATATATATATATATATATATATATATGTTGTTGTTGTTGTTTTTGAATGGCAGTTTAAAATGTGGTTAATGTACCAGAGTTTCAACAACCATTCTCCAGTTGAGGGACATCTAGATTGTTCCCAGATTCCAGCTATTGCAAACAAAGCCGCTATGAACATAGTTGAACATATGTCCATGTTGTATGGTGTAACATCTTTTGGATATATGCCCAGGAGTGATATAGCTGAGTCCTAAGGTAGCACTATTCTCAATTTTCTGAGAAAGCACCAGATTGATTTCCAAAGTGGTAGTACAAGTTCACCATCCCACCGCCAATGGAGGAATACTCCCCTTTCTCCACATGCTTGCTAGCATGTGGTGTCACTTGAGTTTTTATCTTAGCCAATCTGATAGGTGTAAGTAGAATCCCAAAGGGGCACACACAGGAAGGGGATGCAGGCTACAGTGATGAGACCTGATAGACTGTGGTCAAATGGTAGGGGATGAGGCCCCTCCATCAGAAGTCTAGGGAATGGGAATAGGGCACAAGAGGGAAGGAGGGAGGGAAGGAGAGTGGGAACTGGAAGATAAGAGCAAGGGGATAACAATCAGGTTGTAATGTGAATAAAAAAATAATAATAATATAAAAACATGTTTATGAAACCATGTTTAGGGGAGGCCTCCAAGATGCTGGCTTCGATCACACACTATCTGATCAGCAGGACAACAGTGACTGCACAGTGACTGAAGGATCAAACTGAGAGCTCCAAAACACCAGTGCTGGTGTTTCCCAGGTGAAAGGGGACCACAGGGTGTGGAACATGGGTGGAGTTGGCCTTGGTCACCCAGCTAATCCACAGAATAGTCCCTGAGTTCCTGTAGGCACTCATGCAGTCTACAGTGTCTAGCCACACACCTGGTTGTTAGTGTCTCAGACTGACCTGTGGGCCACAAATCACCAGCATCATGGTGAGGGTCACAAGTAGATTTGACCCTAGATCAACTGGCTAATCTAAGGAAAAGTTACCAGCAGTCACATGGTCTCCAGCATCTAGTCACATGCCTGCGTGCATGCATTCAATGTATCAGACTGAACTATGGGCCAGAAAACACCAGTGTCTGGGTCTTCCACATCAGAGGAGATCCAACTGTGTGGAGCACAAGTGGATATGATCTCAGGTCATCCGGCCAATGCATGGAAAGTTCCTAGATCCACGAAGTCACAGGAGTGGTCTCCAGAGTCTAGCTACACATCTGCCTGTACACAGCACCTGGGCTCTGTAACTCTGACTGAACTGTGGGCCACAAAACACCAGTGTCTGGGTCTCCCAGACTATAGGAGACCCCTTGTTGTGAAATAACAGTGGATCTGACTTCAGGTCCCCAGCTGACCAAGCAAGTGTAAGCCTTGTGTAAAAAACAAAACAAAACAAAACAAAAACCAAACAAACAAACAAACAAACAAAAAACTTCAAGTCTCTGAAGAAAGATATTGAAGAAGATATCAGAAGATGGAAAGATCAATAATAAAAATCTCCGTCTTACCAAAAGCAATCTATAGATTCAATGCAATCCCTATCAAAATACCTACACACTTATTTTCAGACCTTGAAAGATCAAGTCTCAATTTCATATATAAAAAAACCAAAAAACCAAAAAACAAAAACCGGAACAGAATAACCGGAACAATCCTGTACAACAAAAGATTTTCCAGAGGAATCTCCATCCCTGATCTCGACCTGTACTGTAGAGTGACAGTATTAAAAACGGCATGGTACTGGCATAGAAATAAGCTGGTTGATAGATGAGATTGAATTGAAGACCCAGAAATAAACCACACACATATGAACACTTCACTTTTTACAAAGAAGCCAAAATCAGATAATAGGAAAAAATAGCATTTTCCACAAGTGGTGTTGGTCTAACTGGATGCCTATAGGTAGAAAAATGCAAATAGATACATATTTATCACCCTGCACAAACTGAAGTCCAAGTGGATTAAATATCTCAACATAAGACCAGACATACTAAATTTGTTAGACGAAAAAGTGGGGAAGATCCTTGAACTCATTGACACAGGAGACAACGTTCTGAACAGACCACCAATAGCTCAGGCTCTAAGATCTACAATTAATAAATAGTATCTCATGAAACTGAAAAGCTTCTGTAAAAAAAAAAAGGGACACTGTCAACAGAAGAAAATGACAGCCTACAGATTGGGAAAAGATCTTCACCAACCCTACATGTTACAAAGGGTTAATGTCCAAAATATATAAAGAACCCGGGAACTTAAACTACCAAACCAAATTTTCAATTAAAAACTGAGGTATAGCGCTAAACAGCGAATTCGCAACAGAGGAGCATTGAATGGCGGAGAAACAGCTAAAGAAACACCCCAGTTCCTTATTTATCAGGGAAATGCAATCAAAACGACTCCCAAATTCCATCTTATACCTACCAGAATGGCTAAGATAAAAAATTCAAGCGATACCACATTCTGCCGAGGATGTGGAAAAAGCACAACACTCCTCCATTGCTGGTGGGAGTGCAAACTTTGGAAATCAATCTGGGGCTTTTTCAGAAAATTGGAGATAGTGCTACCTCTAGCCCTAGCTATACCACTCCTGGGCATATACCCAAAGGATACTCCACCATAAAACAAGGACATTTGCTCAACTATGTTTATAGCAGTTTTACTCAAAATAGCCAGAATGTGGAAATAATCTAGATGTCCCTCAGTAGAAGAGTGGATAAACTGTGGTACATTTATACTATGCAATACTACTCAGCTATTAAAAACAAGGGAACCTTAAAATTTGCAGGCTAATAGATGGAACCGGAAACTATCATCCTGAGTGAGTTAACCCAGATCCAGAAAGACACGCATGGTATATACTCACTTATAATTGGATACTACCCCAACATGAATGTCCTCTGAGAGTCTCCACTCAGTGGGGTATTGGGACAGATGCTGGGACTTGCTGCTGGACTCTAGGTGAGAGTGGTGTGAAAGAATGGGGGTGGCTGATAAAAGGACCCAGAGGGCCAGGAGCACCACAAGACCACCAAGGCTGGTGGATCTGGACCCAGGGGCCTCTGCACAAACTGCTGTATCAATCAAGGTCAATGCATGAAGTAAGCCTAAAACTCCCCGTTCAGATCTAGCCAATGGACAGCTCATTCTTCACAGTTGTGAGGAGAGCAGGGACTGCCTCTGACATGACCTCTAGTGTCCCCAATTTGGTCACTTCCCCTTGGTGGGGAGGTGCAGAGGCACTCAGAAAAAGAGGAAGCAGGCTATCTGGATAAGACCTGATAGGCTGTGGTCCTATGGTGGATGAGGTGACCCCCTTCTGTCAGAGGTCTAGGGGAGGGGAATAAAGGGAAAGAGGGAGGGAGGGAAGGGGGAACGGGAAGTTACAAGTGAGGAGATAACAACTGGGATGTAATCTTAATAAATTATATTAAAAATAAATTATATTCATTTTTAATATGACACATCTGCAATATTTAAAACTGATTAGAGGCATCTAAATCATCATGATTATATCTTTGTTCCCCCTTTAACAAAATCTAGTTATAGATTTGTTTCATTTTGTTATAGCAAAACTAAACTTTATTCTCGTCTTTCTTTTACCAAAGTTTTAAAAATGTGGAATAAGGTATGTTTATATACCTCCAAGTACCCATAGCAGTCACAAGAGGGTGTCAGATTGCCTCTAGGTTGAGTTGTAGGTGGTTGCGGACCACCCAACCTGGAGACTAGGAACTGAACAAGGTTTCTTACCCGTTAGCCATCTCTCCAACACCTTTACCCAGCCTTTTAAATAGCTCTTTTCAATAGGTGTCAGTTGAGATTTAAAGATACACACACCCTGCTGAAGCCATTAGATATTAATTATGTAAATTTCCCTCCCTTGATAGCAACAAATTTTTATTTATGCCACAAGTTCCACAAAACTCATTTTCAGTTTCTTCACTGGTAGCTCATACCTCATTAATATTACTACACAGCTGTGTCTGCTTTTTCCCCATGAGAAGGAGCACAGAGGAAAAAAAATGGCCACGCATGAGCACATTACAATGAAAGGTAAATAAGACATTTTCCCTGGATCATATTTCTTGACTAAACAGAAATCTGTTGCTTCTTTTTCTTCTCAACACTAGCAAAATTCTAAATTAAAAGATCAGGGCAAAGCCACATAAAGCATGGAAGTTCACATTTTGAATGTGTTGTCAAAGACTGATATTGCTGTGATGTTAATTTAAGAAGACCTTTCCTATAACCACGTAAGGCTCATAGGGAGTCAGCAGCTTAATGGGCATCTCCTGCTTAGCTGTTGCTTTGGCTGTATTATTTATCTGTTGGTCTACCTATCCCAATGATATTAATTGCCTTTGGAAAACTCTGCCTATTCTTTTTTACTTCATTTTCTCTGAGATTTTGTATAGTTCCAGGGCTACAAAAATCCTAGTTTTGGTTTCTGAAGGTCAAGGCCAGCACTTTTGTGACTGGGTCATCTAGTTTCCGGGATCTGTTCAGGCTTTGAGGTGTATGTACAGAGGAGGAAACTGGTAAGCCAGATTGTGTTTTGAGACAAAGGATACCTACAAATGGAGAAATGTTGTCCATGACAGTATAGTGTAGCTGTATTTAATTCGGGAAGCGGGTGGGGTGATGTCTTTTATCATCTAACCATTTGTGTACTGCTAAAAGGCTTGTCCATTTTGCAAAACAAAATTATTATGGAAACAATCTCACCCCTTAACAACACCCCACCTTCCCTGCAAGCTATGTCTCTATCAGCTAAGGGCATCTTATGGCGCATGAGGTCACTTCCTCTCCAAGCTTCCCAGGATGACTACTCCCACCTTCCCAACTGCTTTACTTTGTATAGCAAGGCCTGTTCAGAAAGGGGTATTTGCTTGTGGGAATATTGATTCAGCATAAGAGCTGAAGTTCAGCTGTGTTGAAATGTACTTTGTTTTTCCATTGAGAATGATCATATTTAGATATGAACATGAAACCACTTGCTTTTCCTTTTGACATGTCTTTTGACACGTTAGAAGTTCACAGATTTGCACATATGAATACCTTTCTTTCTTTCTTTGGAGAAGAAAAACTGCCCTCTTCAAAATGGGAAGTTGATGGTTCCTGGAGACCACCTGCCTTCTCCTGTATGACCTCATTCCCAGCATCACAATTAGACTCTTCAAGATTCTCTGAAGCCAAGTGTGGTGAAGAGACCATTAACTAGGAACCAGGAGGCGTGGCTTTGACACTTTTTCTGTTCATCCCTGGTTGCTGACATAAGACCAATCACTTAACCTGTCTGGGGGCCCCTTTTTATGTGCCAGTTGAAGCAGGGATGAGGAACTACATGGCCTTATGTACCCTATTCAATCCAGACAGGCAAACAAAGCTATACCAAGCTTAAAATATTGCACTTCAGTATAAATTAAGGAAGGGCACCATCAAGAGAAAGCCTTCAATTCCCTTTTTGTTTAATGCATTTCTCTTTTGATGACACACTCTGAGGACCTTCCATAGGCTGTGAATATGGAAAATGTTAGCCTGATTTTCTAGTCACAGCCACCTTTACCCCACACAGCAGCATTTCCAATCAGACTGATGTTCACAGTTCTATTTCTGGCAGCAAACTGCTTGGCCACAGGGTCTGTACAATTTCTGCTTTTTCTCAACACAGCACTTTGCTGGTACATGTAAACTCTGTGTTAATTATTTTTGGCTGTTAGCTGTGAAAAAAGAAAAGCTCACATTTGCTAAATAAAGGATGACAGAGTGGATTTAGAAGTGCTCTCTCTACAAAGTGGTTTCCACTGTGGAGCTAATGCAGACTTTCTCTATTTGCTTCCATGTGCTGCACACAGATATCGATTAATCATTTTTCTTTATTAGCTAATGTCTTCTTGGTAGTATAATGTGTTTGACTTTCCTTCTGGCTGTGGAGAGTATGATGCTATAAACTTGACACTGTCAGCAAAAGGATTTGAGAGATAATTTCTTCTGCTAAGAAAATAAATGTTAGAAGGTGATGCTTTTCCTTTTTGTCCTTCTCAACCATGTGTCATGCACATGACCTACTGTAAGGCAGAAGACACCAGTAACATCATCCTATTTGATTCTAACCATTTTAGTAGTTCCACAGTGGTGCTAGGATGTGTGTGTGCGTGTGTGTGTGTGTGCGCGCATGCGTGTGTGCATGCATGTGTGCATGTGTGTGTGCATGCATGTGTACATATGTGCATGTGTGTGTCTTTTAAGAAGAGACAGAGGCCCATTCAAAAACCTGTGCTATAGCTAGAGAAATTCAAGTGTTATGAGAAAAACTGATTGAATTCTTGCCCTTGTGTAAAACTTTTAGGTGTAAATGAAAAATCTCTCTCTCTCTCTCTCTCTCTCTCTCTCTCTCTCTCTCTCTCTCTCTCTCTCGTGTGTGTGTGTGTGTGTGTGTGTGTGTGTTACAATTGAAAAACATCATTTTTATCAGAACTCAATAGTTGAAGAAATTTAGTTTATGTGTAAAAATGGAGATTCTTGGGGCTAGGAAATAAGTCTGATCTTCTGCAGCTATTACCGACTGTGTGTCTGTTCCCTCAGGAGTCCCTGAAGGCTGGAATAGTCTCCCATCAGTTCCTAACCAGTCCACTAGTAACAAGTACATTTACCTAGGATCACTGATCCCACGATCCCATTGATCCCATTGCCCTAAACTTGTATGGTGTGACTCCTCCAAAAGAAAAATAAATAAATGGTCTCAGTTGATTACTTTATGTATTTGTCATGGTGGAAATATCTTTTGTGTCAATGTCAGAAATAAGACTCAAAGCTCAGCTCATGGTCTTTCTTGTTATCATTTCCTTGAATTTTAGGTGTAATTTATTGACTTTTCACTGTTGAAGAGAATAATATTTGTCCTTGTGACATCCAATCTCCTCACTACAGTCATACCTAGTGCTGGTCACTATGCCACTTATACAGCACATTTCCTATGCCTAAGTCATCTATTATTTTGGATAAAATTGTAGTTAGTGTTTATGGTAGAAATAGGCAGGTCTTACATACAAAATCATATATGCAATACCAGAATCATTGTGGAGTTGGCTCATGCTACCTTTGTTCTATGTTTAGGAACGACTCTACACTCAGGCGTGGCCTCAGGTGTCCAGAGTATTCCGATAAATGGTTGTCCCAGTGTACTACTTATATCACAGGCAAAGGAAATATACATCTGGAAGCTGTTCACTGCATCATACTAGGGCTAATTATTTGTCATTTCTGTTCACATTTATTTGGTTAATACTGGTTTAATTGCCTTGTCAATGTTGTAGGGATGGACTATGCAATTCTCAAGTAGAAATAAAGAATAGAATGGTAGTGATATTTGCCTTATAATATTTGCATTATTTTTGCAAAAAAATGTCATAAAATTCTTATAATGTGTATCTTTAAAAATATTTTTGGGGTGTGTGTGTGTGTGTGTGTGTGTGTGTGTGTGTGTTTAGGAGAGAGAGAGAGAGAGAGAGAGAGAGAGAGAGAGAGAGAGAGAGAGAGAGAGAGAGAGAGAGAGAGAAAGAGGTGCTGAGAAACAAATCAGGTCCTTCATAAGAGCAGTACTTTCTTGTTACCACTGAGATATCTCTGTAGCCCCAAGTAAGAATGTCTATTCTAGCTGTGGAAATTAAAGGAAGACATATTTTTTCTAAGCTATACCACTTAGGATTGTAATGCAAGACCTTTAGAAACTCTGGATGATTTGAGTCTGGTTAGCTACATCATTAATGCTAACTAGATGAGTAATAGGAATTTCAGTGTAAATGTATAAATATGTAGTTGCTGTAATTTATGTTTGGAATATCTGATTCAGTGGTCTGGCATTGGCATTTTCTAATACTGAAAAGGTTTGTCTCACACTCTAGTCAAATCTCTGGTTAAATATACAGACCTTCTGCTGAACAGTATGGGAGAAGAAATACATTTATGTATTCATTTGAGACAAAGTCTCATTATGTAGAGTAGAACACACTTAGTAAGTAGCTCACTGTGACCTCAAACCCTAGCAGTTCTCTGATCTCAACCTGCCACAGTCCAAGAGTAGAGCTGGGTCTACCATTTCTTCTAATTGCTCCCTAGATAATCCTTCTGTTCTCAGCTCACATTCAGTTATAAATACACCACCTTTTGGAAAATGTATGAACTGAATTGTTTTTCAGATTCACTAGTGCTGGTGTTAAGATTCGTCTTCTTAGACCCTCTAAGTCATTGAATAATTACTGTGTCTCTATTTTTTAAACATTTTCTGTCATGTATTGTTTCATGTTGTGTGTTAAGGCTTGAATAAAAAAGCCAAGTAATATTTCATAATGTTTTACAAGTTTTGTAAATATGAAACACTTTCTCAATGGAAATAAAATTCAATTATGACATTCAGATATAATGCTCCTAAGCTTCATTCAGATTAATCTTTTAATCAGGAGAATAATGCGTCTCACTCTAAATTGGTACCAGAATGTTTTGTGACTCTTAACATAATTTTAATTGCTTTAATGGGGGCTGTTTTCTCAAGGAACTATTGCTACTCTGAAGATGTTAAGTATAAATTTGAGTAAATGTTTAAATACAGTATTTACTCTTGAATATGTATTTGAGTTTTAATGCAGTCTTTTTCAATTCATTTAAATGGAAATTCTCTCATATAGCAATGAATTAAGAAATATGTCATAATGTTTTCTTTTTCCTGCTTCTTAACATCTTCTTCCATATTAAAAGACCTGTAGGTAGTTAGTTATGTCTTCAAAATGGTGACCCTAAGGGCTGAAATCATGAGAAATTCAAAATACTCACTCTTTTTCTATATTACTACAAATTAATACTTTAGTAACATTCTTTATCCTTGGAGGGTATGATGGATAGAAGCAGAAAAGGATGAATCCTCTAAGCTGTACCCACGTCCAAAACCTCTGCCAAACTCCTAATTTCCTGGGCAGTTTCTAGCCTGTCTATAGAGTTTTGAGACCAATTCAGCAATGGAATAGAGAGACAGAAGAACAGAAAATGTTCTGTTAGGTTCACAATGGAGAGACTCAGACTCTAGCATCAGCTGAAGAAAGTTAAATCAGTGTGGATTTAAAATTATCTTCATTGTAAATGGAAACATGTTAACAAAGCAAAACATAAACCATAAGCATTAACGATGTCCACATGGACATGCTATAGAGGGCTATTGTTAAAATTCCATGTTTGTGTACATGCATGTACTGATTCATAAGGAGTGGTCCATGACAAAGCTATGGTAAGCCCAAACATTACAAATTAAAGTGATTTTAATCTACCAAACATAGCCTGGCAGCACAGTACAGTTGAGAGTGTTGGCTTGATCTCATGGCTTGCTAGAAGTCATATCCTGCTACCCATGGCCAGGGTCAGAAGATAGATGCTTTATTGTCTTATCGGGATGGATTCTGAGAAGATTTTGGAAAATATCAACTGCAAGTAAGTTTTCTTCTAAATAAATATTACTTTTGAACAATTGTATGGTTGCAAAAATGTTAAGTAGAACCCGCAACAGTCAGTAATTATGTTTACAGGTGTACATAGTTGAATATATTTGTTTATATATAAAACAAACAAAAATGCATGGAGATATGCATTAATACAACTGTATATTATTCTAAAATAGAAAATATAATGATATATGAGAATCATATTCCAATATTGTTTTATATAATCTGAAAAAAAATCAATGAAGCTAACCATTTGTTGATTATGCATTTTAGGTTATTAATTATTTCCTAAACATTGTCTTCTTAGTACAGAGGTTGTACTTTTTGCCCTAGAGAGCCATCAGTTTCACAGGAGTAAACACTTAGCGTTTGCAGGTGAGAGAGCTCTTAGGGTGACATGAGAAAGCATGGCAGGAAATTAATCTGCACTGAGGGTATCCAAGGGTGTCTGTTCAGAAAAGATTAACAGCTGAGCTAAGTCTCAAAGGCTAAAAGCTTCAGCAACGATTGGAGAGTGTCCTAGAGATGACAAAAAAAGCATTTGACCAATTCAAACATGATTTGCCTAGATCGCATTGGAAAATGTGAAAGCCATCTGTCCACAGTAGAGGAAAGTGTAATGAGGCAGGAGTGGTAAATTCGTGGACTACAGAATTAGGTAGAAATGAATGCTTTAAGTCAGTTTGAATGAAGCTTGGATTTCATCCAGAAAGTATGTAAGAGGCAAGGAAGGGCTTTTAAACTGGAGTGTTGTATCATCACGTTGGGATTGTAGAATGTCTTCCAAACCGTTTTTGTAATAGAGTAGAAGAGATCAAATATTGAATTAGAAAGATTATTTTCTTTGCTATTGTTTTTTATTACATTTTTATTAATTTATTCATATTACATCTCGATTGTTAGCCCTTCCCCTGTTTCCTCCCATTCTTCCCTCCCTCCCACTTCCCCCCTTCTCCCCTCCCCTATGTTTGTGATTGAGGGAGACCTCCTCCCCCTATATATGCTCTTAGAATATCGAGTCTCTTCTTGGTAACTTGCTATCCTTCCTCTGAGTGCCGCCAGGCCTCCCCATCCAGGGGACATGGTCAGAAAAGGGGCACCAGAGTTCGTGTGAGAGTCAGATCTCACTCTCCACTCAATGGTGGAGAATATCATGTTCGTCGGCTAGGTCTTGGTAGGGGTTTGAAGTTTACTGCCTATATTCTCCTTGGCTGGTGCCTTAGTTTGAGGAGGACCCCAGGATCCAGATCTGCCTGTCATGAAGTTCTTCTTGTAGGTTTCCAGGACCCTGCGGGTCCTACTATTTCCCCATTCTTCCATGCTACTCTCGCCTATGGTCTCAATAGGATGACCTCTCCTCGGACCCACTTTCTTGGTAAGTAAAGTTTTTCATGGGATGTATCCCTTGGACTAGTGTTTTGATATAAGTGAGTATATACTGTTTGTCTCTTTTTGCTTCTGGGTGAACTCACTCATTATGATAATTTCTAGATCAATCCATTTGTCCACAAATTTAGGGAATTTCTTGTTTTTAATAGCTGAGTAGTATTCCATAGTGTAAAATGTACCACAGTTTCTTAGTCCATTCTTCTACTGAGGGACACTTAGGCTGTTTCCATGTTCTGGCTATTATGTATAAAGCAGCTATGAACATGGTTGAGCATATGTCCCTGTTGTGTGGTAGGGCATTTTCTGGATATATTCCAAGGAGTGGGATAGCTGGGTCTTGAGGAAGCCCTATTCCCATTTTTCTGAGAAAGCGCCAGATAGCTTTCCAAAGTGGCTGTACTAGTTTGCATTCCCACCAGCAATGAAGGAGTGTTCCTCTCTCTCCACATCCTCGCCAACATGTGGTGTCATTTGAGTTTTTGATCTTAGCCATTCTGATAGGTATAAGATGGAATCTCAGTGTCGTTTTGATTTGCATTTCTCTGATGACTAACTAGGACGAGCCTTTCTTTAAGTGTTTCTCAGCCATTTGATATTCCTCTGTTGAGAATTCTCTGTTCCATTTTGCAATTGGGTTGTTTGGTTTTGTGGTGTTTAATTTCTTGAGTTCTTTATATATTTTGGATATTAAACCTTTGTCAGATGCAGGGTTGGTGAAGATCTTTTCCCAGTCTGTAGGCTGCCGCTTTGCTCTACTGACAGTGTCTCCTGCCTTACAGAAGCTTCTCAGCCTCATTGCTGTTGTTATTGGTTGTATGTAAACACATACAGGTACACAGTGTGGTAGATTGGATGAAGGGATGAGAATATATGTGTTAAGTATGTCTTGTCACCAGTGGTTGATGTAATGGATTAACTGGTGCATGCAAAGTATGCAAGAGAAGAAATCTGGTTCTGGATGGATGATGGTATAACATACGGTTTCAGGCAGAACATGGGTTTCTTTTGAATAGGCTAGATTTGAGATTCATGTGGGTATATTGAATATCTGTGGTTGACATTTATGTGACATATAAAAGAAGTCAGTAGGTACTAATGCCTGGCTAAAAATTTAGATGGAGCACAACTAATATCTCCACTTAGCTTCAATTACAAAAATCAAGATTATAAAATCCTACTGCCAAGGCTGTGTTCTAGATGAACTTAAAGAGATTTTGAAATTCTCTGGATGGTCTAGTGGACATGTAAGACAGAGGGTCACAATCTGGGGGCACATAACTGTTAATTTCAACACTTTTGTGAATAATGCATTTTTGATGTGCTTTTACATTTTTTCAAGGCTCAGAACCCATTCTGCATGAATTAAATTGAAAAACATGAAACATTTTTGTATCAGGTCTATTGCAATATAATCAATAAACTCTACAAAATTTATCAAGTTAAGATTTTTTGATTCTGTAGGTGGTTCTGTGGTAATATGTGTATAAGATTGAGGCATATGTCAAAGGCAGAAGATGGTGTCAGACCCTTGGTACTTAACTTGCAGCTGCTTGTGAGTCAGCAAACATGGGTGCTGGGAAATGAATATGCTCTTAACTATTGAGCAGTCCTTCCATTCTAGAATTATCATTTTAAAGTAGAGATGACAGTATATGACATGAGCATTTACCTGGCTTCTTTCTCTTAGCACTGTGTTTACAAGGTTCATGTGGCAGACTCCTTTGAAAAGCTATGTAATTTCCCATTGCTATATTTAACCATTCATCAGTGGATGGAGATTTGGGTTACTTCTTCATTTTGACATTGGTGAATAATGTTACTAAGAACTTTTGTGTCTATGCTTTGTCATGGAACTTTCTTTTTCAGTTATCTTGGGTAATACCAAGTATTGGAATCGCTGACTCATTTTTTAACTCTGCCTTTGACTCTACAGATGCTCTTCTGGATGAAATGCTTATTTTTTCAAAGTATATATAGCATTTTACATTTCTACCACAGTGCATTCAGGTTTTAGTTTTCTCATTGCTCAGTATCTTTCCTTTTAACTGTAGCTCTATCACTTGGTTGGAAGTAACATCTTGATGCTATTCTGATTTGCATCTCCCTGATGCCCAGTAGTATTTATTGTGCTTTCATGTACTCTGGGGCCATCTGAGGTATCTTTTCAAACTTTGTCCATTTTTAATTGAGGCTTTCTCACTTTAATTATAATCATGTGTATTTTTCTGTTATTGGAGAGTGGGTTTTTTTTTTTTTTTTTTTAGATCTAGTAGGTGCCCTTGTATTTATTTAGCATTATAGAATGTTTGTATGTTCCTGCTAATATTTAAAGTAGATTTTTTCCTCTAACCACCTTTTTGTATTATAAATAATTGACTTGCTATTGAAATAGTCAATCTGTCTCTTCTCAGGATGGACTGGTTTTTTTTTTCTTTATGTTTTTCCCTATAGGTTTATTCAACCTCTCTGTGTATGTGCATTCCAAGGGTGTTACATGTAGACAGCATCTGACTGATCCACATTTAAACATCCATTGTGTCCAGTTGGGAGACAGAGCTCAAACTTGACATTCCTTACCATCAGATGAAGCTTCCAGTAACAGGATGAGGTTATAACTAATTGAGATGCTGGCCAAAGGGGACTCATGGCCAAGCTGTTGCCAAAACAGTAAGTTGCTCTCTAAAAGATGACAACAAAACACTGTTGCTGAGGAAAACACCTATACAACTTTTTGAACATGGAGAAGTTGAGCTGGTGCCTACATCAAAACTTCACTTTAAGCTCTAGTGTCTTCGGAAGAGGAAGGTACTCCTCAGCATACTACAAAAATAAACACCAAACCTGCTATAAACCCTTTGCTCTACAGTGGTATTCTGCCTGCATGATATGCTAGAGCAATGGTGACACAAATCCTCCTGTAGAAACCAACCAATACCTGATTTGACTTAAGGCCTACTTCATGAGATGAACCCATATCCAATACTACTTGCGTGACCAAAAACCACAGACAAGAGAGCCTGGGTACCTAGGGTAAAACCGAAGACTATTCTTACAAAAAATAATTTCTCAATTGAAGCTCTCTTCTCTCTGATGACTCTAGCTTGTGTCAAATTAACATAAAAGTAACCAGGGAATTACCTGTTCTCCTGTAAGTAATTCCAATGAAGCAGTTGGCTCTCTAAACTGGACTTAGGTGGAATTATTACTTTAGCCTGTCATTGATACTCTACTTTGGTAAAGCAGAAGTTTATTCATGTCTCCTCACAAAAAGTCGCATAACAATGTGTTGTTTCTTGTATATTTGTTTGGTTTTATAGCTAATTTTTAATGATTGCTTTGAGAATTATAATTAATATCTTAATTGTAAAATTATTGTTCATATTACTAGTAACTTAATTTAAGTAGTACATTATATTTTTGCTTCTATAGCCTGAATCTCTTCCCCTTCCCACCTTTGTAATATTATCATTCAGTTACACCTTTACTTATTATAAACCTACCCACAATGCTTTATAAATATTAATTTATAAACTGTTTTATTCATAATTTTGTAATTAAAAATAAAACTCCATATATAGAATATGATATATAATGCTATGCTCTATGCATATATCTCAGACTAATTAAAATATTTATCAGTTCTTCAGCATTTTTGTGAGAATGTTAAAATCTACTCTTTTAGTCATTTTGAAATATAGAATTCACATTACAGTTAATTTGGGTCAATATGCCGCCCTGTGACAGAGAACTTTTGCTCTTATCTGAGACTTTCTACCTTTGGAGCTACATATTTTCTTTCTTTTTCTCCAGGTTTGACTGTCTCCCAAAGTTAATGCTGTAGAAATTTGGTCCACAGTGAGGCAGTGTTGATATGGAAAAACTCTTAGGTGACTGGGCCTTGTGGAACTGGGTGCATGATGGGTCAGCCCACTAACAAGGAACCGATGCTGTTCTTTCAGTAGACTGGTTCTCAAGAAAATGAATGCATATAAAGCAACATTGGATATTGGGGATTCCACTTTTGTCTCATTTATTCACCAATCTGTATTTTAAGGAATTAATTAAGTGCTGGAGAGAGGGTTCAGCAGGTAAGAGCACTGGCTGCTCTCCTAGAGGCCATTACCCATGAAACTTCTCACAACCATTTGTAACTTTAGTTCTAGAGTATTTGACACTGTTTTCTGCCCTTGTGGGCACCAGGCACACATGGTGGAGGAGGGGGTACCATAGACATGCATGCAGGCAAAACATCCATATTCATAAAAGTTTATGAAATTAATTTTATTAAAAAAAATAACAAGGAAATGAAATAAAAGCCAGAAAGATGCTTCAGTGGATGGAGGAATTTTCTGTGTAAGTATGGAGCCCTCAATACTCAGAACCCACATAAAGGTGTGAAGATAAACCTATTTACCAAAAAGTTGTCTTCTGACCTTTACATTGGTTGTATGACATGCAAAATCACACATCCATCACACACACACACACACACACACACACACACACACACACACTGACAAACATGTATTTTTTAAAAGAAAAAGATTTACAATCTATGCACTGGACATTATAATCATGAATTAGAATAATTAATATTAATATTCATACTTCTTAGAGCAATTTACATATCCAATACAATTCTATAAAATGCAGATTAAATAATTTTACATGAATAGAAATATAATTAAACTGTATAGAAGTGGGAAGGCTACTAAATAGTCAAAGTGATCTTAAGCAAAAAGCACAAAGCTGGAAACATCATACTCCCTTATTCAAAAGTTTTTATAGTGCTACTGTAATAAAAACAACATGGGGTACTATAATAAAACAGACATTTAAAAATGAGACAGGATAGAAAACCCAGAAATAAACCCATGTATTTATGGTGAGTTGGGTTTTGACAGATGTGCTGAGACCTTACAACAGGGAAATGATAATCTCTTTAATACATGATGCACATAGTGGGAGCTCAGCCCTAACACCCTGCAGCTACTGGGTATATGGCTTTGTCCAAGTTACTCAAGCTGCCTCAGCCTCATTTCTGCCATATGGACAACAGCTGTAATTCAAGATTATCAGGAAGGTGACATGAGTTGCTGTCCAGGTTTTGCAGCAAAGAGTCATCATTCTGCCTCTTATGTTGTTTGAAAAATGGAAGGTTATCCCATTAATAAGTCTATCTTATCATATATAATTTTTAAAGAGTATATAGTCACTCTATTCTCTTCCAGCTCTGACTAGTGAGCCTCTGATATTTTTGAGTTCAACACTACTTGTCATATCCTTTGGGGGCTGATGTATATTTAGAAATTGCTTGGGTTACACCAAGCACTCTTTATATGGAAGTTTTGATTTTTTTAAAAAAGGCATTTAAAATTTCAAGGCACCGTCCCTGACTCTCTTGCTTACTCATGGGACCCTTCTTCTCTCACTGGGTTGTGTTGTCTTGCTGGTATGTACCTGGTCTTGTAGCTTGTTATGCAGTGTTTGGTTAATGTCACTGAGAGGCCTGTTCTTTTTTGAGGGGAGGCAGTGTCAGAGCAGAACCGTGAGAGAAGGGAAGGAAGCCTGGGGAAGAGACTGGGGGGGGGGGGAGGGGAGGGAGGGTAAACTATGATCAGAATGTAATATATAGGAGAAGAATAAAGAAAATACCTATAAAAATATTTCAAGGAACCAACACACAAGTACACTCGAGAAGACATCTCCGCCTAAGTGGAGAGGCCTTTGAAATAGATGGGCTTATTTCCCTGACATGTGAGAGAATGCTCACTGAAGATTAAATCCTTTGAAAACAGACGTTGAGAAGAGGCCCACCTGGCATAGTGGCAGATGTTAAAGGCTGGAACCATATTTTCAGAGCTGATTGTCATCCTTTAGATCTCTCTGAATGCTTATAACTGCTGGTTTAGGGTGAGTGCAGAGACTGGAAATAGTTGGCTCCAAATCCAAGAAGGCCAAACCCGAATCCCTAGCATGTCCAAGGGAGAAGTAAGAAGCAGAATTGCATAGGATACATGCGGACTGGAAAACACAGTAGAAGTCCAGGACTGGATGCTCAGCTAAGGGAGTCAGGGAAGCAGGCAAGCCATTCTGAGCTGGTCCAGATGAAAAGGCCAGACCAGAGAGGTTACTTCTTCCCAGAGGTGGTGTTCCTTGTTCCATAAGACTAACATAACGCTTTTTGGTGCTTGTTTTGTTTTTATTTTCTGAATTAACTAATGTGTTTGGGTGGAGTAGACAATGTGTGATTTAACCCCTTACTTCATTTCATACAGGAATTACACATACTTGCTCAGTTTCCACTTGTGAGCTAATGCTTTAAATGTTCAAGGAAAAGAACACTGAAATGTGTTACTGCTGCTGAAGATATTTGAACGTGTTCCTTGCTAGTTAGCCTGAGCCAGCCTTGAGTCCCTGATGAGGCAAGTTGGTGCCCAACCTCCAATCCTCCTGGCAGCTGCCCAGTCCTTGAGTTATGTAACTGCATCAGTCTATGTCTCTAATTCAGATTCTCTGATTCTAATGTCATCTAATTACCTTACAGTGTCTCACTGAACAGCTTATGGAGGTTTGTTCTTGCTATGTAGTGTGGACTATCCTTGGACCCACTGTCCTCGTGGCTTCACCTCTTCAGTCTTAAGACTTAAGGCATGTGCCACCCAACTAAGCTAACAGTCATTTGAGATGAAATGAAATGATTAGGAAGTAACGGAAAGAAAGAACATCTCATTCTTTGTACTTCTATGAAAGTCTACTTCCCATACAACTGTTAGCATGATATTGCACTTGGTACCCTATTTTGATTGTACAAGTATACCTGTTATGATTCTCTTTATTTCTCTTGCTTGTTCCTATCATCTGGCCTGTTACATGGATTTATTTTTTTTTTTTTAACTATAAATGCTCAGTTTATTTTCTTTGGGGATATTCAAATACTACTCTACTTTTTTGAGTAATCTGTTCAAGGCATGCTTGAATCTCTTATCTATATTGGCAACTATATGGAAGGAATTCTATTCTCCCAAAGCTGATTTGCCCATGTATACTATTTGGCAAGACAGGGTAGCTGGCCTGCCGTTGGATGGTCCCTTGTTTATGTGTCTACTACAACTTTGGCTGCTGCTGTTGATCAGTTGGGGATTTGCAGGCAGCCAAGCAGTGCTACTGTCCTGGAGAGCTTTCTGAGCAACCCTAGCAAATGACACTGACACCATAAAAGATTTCTTCACAGACAGACGTTTTCAATTAACCAAATTACTCTAACAGGGCGTAGCTCCGGAAGATTTAAGGCAGCGCTGGTTGCTATGCCAGCCAAGGAGACTGCTTTGCCAATTGAAAGGCAAGCACATCCTTCTCTGCCAGCTTGCAGGGAGATGGTTCTTGCAGTGATAGCAGATCTACCATGCAGGTTTGATTTAAGGCACTCTATTACCATACCTTTGTAATTATCATCAGGGAATGATGAGTCCTGGGGAAAGGGTGGCTCTTACATTTGAGGCTCCAGCAGCCTACTCAAAATGTACCATGTAAAATGGGCCTTCTCAGAAACACCGTTTCAACTAATTAGGCTTGATTTGTAAAAGAATGAAACATAACCTTTTGCCAATAACTTTGTTTCAATTTTTCTTACCCCAGAAAAATGTTGTCTCACAAGGCCTGGCAGAGGGTCCTCAAGACACCTTCAGGAAGCTTCGCTTTTCTTTAAGTGTGTTGGCATTAATCTCATATTTCATAGAATGCTGTGAAAAGCTTTGTGAGAGTAAATATTCTTATTCTAGGACAAATAGCACACTCAATGATTGTAAAAGTCAAGCATGTACTGTTAGCTGTTATTCTATTACTTAACATCGTTGCTATTCAGAGTGCAGACTCTTGTGTGTGCACGTGTGTGTGTGCATATGTGTGCTTGTGCGTGTGTGTGTGTGGGTATGTGTGATGTACATGTCAGAAGGTACCATTTCTCAGGCCCAATCCACATTTTATTTTTTAGATAAGGTATTATAATTTGTTTTAATGTATTGTATATTGAATCCTGGCTTCTCAGTAAAGACAGTGCACATCTGGAACCATTATTTTGTGACTCTAAATCTCTATGTATTCCCAGTTTCTAGTATTTGACAACTGGCCCAACGACCAATAACTTAGTAAATTGTATATCACCTTTAAAAATATAAAATTAGCTCATAAAAGTACTAACACAAGTACAAGATCCTTTAATTGCTGAAATGTAAGCAGTGGTTACAGACTCAATCAAAATGGAGTGAATAAAGTATTGTGCCTAGTGTAGTGAAATGAAACATCCTGGAGAAATTATTCTTAATTTAATTTAAATGACCAACTGCTCTTATAAATTATATCACATACAGCTAAATAGTTGTGATCTCACTAAGTATTTACATGGTGCCTTTTCTTTTAAAATTCTAAGATTAAAACATGATAATGTAAGCAAGTTGTGCATTAACAGCTAGAATGACATGACTTAGAAGGTAATTATCTGACTCTGGCACCCAAAAGGTCTGTTTGTCTCCTCTGAAGTCGGCTTGCTCTCCTTGACTTCCTTATTTGGTTATATAATACATCTTTGCCCATGATTGTGCTGCCGTTACAGATGTGGTTTAGCACTCACATCTGCTACTAGGTTGAGAACTTGTTAAAAGCAGAGACCACTTAGCGTATGTTTCATTAGGCCAAGTGTCTAATGGAATTTTCTGTCTCTAGAAAGTGTCAGTTGTATTTGCTGAGATGATATAGGCATGGCTCTTGCCATGTTATACCAAGAAAGCTCGCAATAAGATCTACAAATATAGGTCTGTTTCCCTTTCATCATCTGATTTTGTTGGGCTGCTAAGAGGGTCCATCAGATAAAGGCCCTTGCTGGCCATGCCCAGGGCCATAAGTTAGAACCTCTGAGCTTCCTCATACAGGTGGAAGGAGAGAAAACACTCCACAAAGTTGTGCTCTGACTTCCACTTGCTTGCCTGAAATATACACCTCCTCAACACTGTAATAAAGGGGCAAAGAAAATAAATTGTGTGTGTGTGTGTGTGTGTGTGTGTGTGTGTGTGTGTGTGTGTGTGTGTGTGTGCATTTGCCCACCACCACATGCATGGGAAGGTAAGAAGACAATTTCAGGATCAATTGTTCTTTCCACCATGTGAGTCCCAATGATCTAACTAAGCTTGATGGACTCAGCAATAACAGGTTTTTCCCACAGAGCCTCTTGCCATTCCATAAATTATTTTTTAAAATATATTGTGTTCTCTTCAGATTTCCAGAGAGTTTAGTCTCAGATCTTATGTAGGTGTAGGATAGTCCAATACAGATAAACACCCTAACATATCTAACAATAGATTTACCAAATAAATTATAAAACTATCAATGCACATTAAAGCATGAGGCAGCTTGGAGCTCACTGAGTAACAGTGGAAGTTTATTAATAGCAGTGTTCATGATGTCTGAATAATATCTCAAAGATATATTATAAAGTGTCCGTAAATTTATATCTTTAATCAAATTTGAAGAATTTGGAGTCTTTGTTCAGAAGAAAACTACTCTAGACCCCCAACAGCTTAGTAAGGAAAATGCTCATAAAGACACAGGACCCAAGAACACTACCTAAAGTCTACATGAATCCAGGTGCCTATATTAACATTTAATGTTCAAAATGAAGAAGTAATTTCTCTCATTAAATTTTCTTGCTATGAAAGTGATGGTTCAGTATTTTATACATTTTTAATGAGTTGTTATTTCTTACATCTTAGAAGTGGACAATTAAAACATTGACACACACACACACATATACATATATATATAATCTTTGCAGAGAAATGGACTATGGCAATGCCTGTCACTGTGGGTATACCTTGGGAAAACTCAGGGCAATAGAATTCCTAAATCTTAGAGAGAGAGGAAAGATATTAAATGAGATTCTTTTGGTATAAACTTGGAAGCACCTCTTCATTCTTGATTCTTACAGGTATTGTTATTACTGACGGTGACACCGTGTAAGTAATGAACTTGGCAGAGGAAAATTCTCCTTTGGTGCCTCCCTTGTTCAAGCTCTGTATGAACATTGCAGTGTAGACATTAACATCACTTTAATGTCCGAATAAATGGATCTTAGTTGCCTAAGAACTTGAGAGTAACTGACAAAACAAAGCCTCCTTCCCAAACTCTCACATTCTAACATCCACACTCATTCTTTATAGGATGCTGACTTGTACGCTAAGGAAAAGCTCTTTAACTTTTGCTGTCTATAATTTAGGTAGCTCTTTGCACACTGGCTCTGGCACTGTGTCACATGGGAGCTTCCAATAACTGCCAGTCACATGGTGACAATTATGCTTGATTAAGCAGATCCAGTAAGTACTTGATCGACTTTTTCCCATAAATGCTGACATTCTCAAGCCAAAGGGAAAAGAACACTTGCCATTATCTTGTGCCCTCTGGCCATCTCCCCTTGTCTCTCTTGAAAATACTAGGCTCTGGGCTTCTTAAGATCAGGTGTCCCCAGAAAATTAGTGTCTGCCAAATCTCAGCATTTTTATCAAATATGTCCCTAGGTAATTCGAATGTTTTGAGGTCTGTGACTCTTATAAAGAGAGAGGTTGCTGGTATGTGAAATTTTAATGGATCTTTGACAATCATTTTTGCTATTGGCCCTTTTAACTTTTATAACTGATTTTGAAGTTCTCACAATGTTTCAGAACGCTCTAGAATTCCGTACAAAATAAGTGTATACATTAAAATATGACTGTGAATAATTTCATTATGAGAGCATAAAATGTGGCTATGGCCTGGCACATTCTTTAACTATCCACTGCAAAGGCAACTTTAGCATTTTCTGGAAAGGTAACCCAAGGCTGCTATGTGTCAGGATTATTCAACAAGCTCAATACTCCCAGGGGCCCTATCTCCTTTCCCTGTGCTCTCATACTTTCATACATGGAGAACTGGCATAACACAAGGAACTTAAAAATTAGTTTAATTTTGTATGACTCTTTTCAGAAAATGGCCCAGGGCCTTGGATTCTTCCCTAAGGAGGCTCCATATTCCTACTCTGTCTATCTATCTAGCTCAAGGGGTGAAAGGAGTCCATGATAGAGTAAAGGAAAGCTGTAGGAGCTGATCAGAGGAATTGGAAAAAAAGGTGTTCTGTCATTGTCTTTGGCCAGACTCATCACCTGGTCTCAAGTGAATGGAAGAGAGCTGAGGTATGCCTGGGAGCCTAATAAACACACTTTGGTGAACACAGATCATTTTCTTTGCCTCATAACTTATATGAGTAAGGCTCTCCAGAACAGGAAAAGCAAAATCAAGCAAGCATGAAAAACTTTGATCATAACAATTTTAAAGGGGACCAAAGAATGTCTTTATAGTTAATATAAGCCTGTGTAAAGAATGCATGAGCCTAACCTGTCAGGTGTGCTATTTCTCTTTCCCCATGTATAGTATACTTCTTGAGAAAATTCAAATTAGTACTTTTGCTAAGGAAGGAACGCTTGAAACCCCAAGCCTATTTTAGGTCTTATAACTTGCTTTATTCACTCAGGCCCAAGCTCTTACAAGAGCTAACATTTGGCTGAATCTATGCTATTCTACCTTAAAATGCTTAGCAATTCTGAACCAAGATCAGCACATTTTCCTTTGCACCATGTCATGAGTCTGATTGTTCAGAGATATCTCTTTATGTACCTCCCTTTCTGTCTCGCTTGCTTCATCAGTGACTAGAACAAGTGCTTCCGTAATAAACTGAGGATAACATATTAAGATTCCTATCATGTGAATCCACTCTTTATAGTTCAATACGGAAGCTTTGTGTGGGCATACGTACACAAAGCATGTGTGTATGTGCCCATGCGGAAATGTGTATTTTCAGGGCAAACTTTATTAGGAGCAATTTGTTTTAATTGATATTCACTGGGCTTCGTTCCATTGTTTATTGTTAGCTACTCATGTGTAGAGTTGGTTGATATCAGTAGCACAAACATTTGTTTCAGATAAATGGCGTTTCAGTTGGATAGATTTTAATTAAGCAGCCTTTATTGTACAAGTAGTTGCGTTTGCAACTATGAGGAAAAACCGCTTTAAGTTCTAGCTCTGTTATCCAGAATTGGAACTTGTTCTGTGACCTTGACTAAGATTTTTCTGTGAGTTTCCAAATTATTTGGATGTAAAAATAAGGAGTAAGAAATGTTTCCAATGTAATATGGTAGCCTTTTTTTTTTTACTGAAAATACCTGTGCATGTGTGTATGCATGTGTGTGTGTGTGTGTGTGTGTGTGTGTGTGTGTGTGTGTGTGTGTGTGTGTGTGTGTGTGTGTGTGTGTGTGCCAGAGGTTCATGTCTGGTAACTTTCTCTCTACTGCTGATTACTGAACTTCCCAGAATCACCCAACTTCAGCCCCCATGCTGGGGCTACAGGTGTGGGCCATGATGGAGTCAGGTTATGTGTATCTGCATTCAAGTCTTCATGCTGGCTCTGTAATCTTGCAAAGCCCCTTCCTCTGTTTTTTATATTGATAATTATGATGATATTTAGGAATCCACAAAATCCTGCATACCATTCCTTTTTCAAGATCCTTAATTACATTTACAAAGACCCTTTATTCAATTGAAGTAGCACGCACAGGATCCCCTAATTTAGTGCCTGCTGTCTTTGGAGCAATATCTCAGCCTACTACTTTTGCTCCATCCACTTTTCAGTATTGACCAAGCAGTGAGATACGGGATGGTATCAGATAGTACGTTTTTTCGTGGTCATTGATACAGGAATGATTGGTGCTGGAGAATTATACACTAAACAAGACTTTGAAAGAAATGCTACTTATCAACCTGGAACGGTCATAGGGGAGGGGAATAAGGGGAAAATGGGGGGGGGAGGGAAGAATGGGAGGATACAAGGGATGGGATAACCATCGAGATGTAACAAGAATAAATTAATAAAAAAGAAATAAAATAAAATAAAGTCATAAAAAAAAAGAAATGCTACTTATGTAGTTGGCTTTGACATCTTCTAGAATCTAGTCATCATTTATGAAACTCACCTGCACAAATGTGAATTGTCTAGCCCAAAGCCTGGTCATTATGCATTTGATCATTCCCACTTTAGGAATTTATTTTTGTCTTCCTTTGGCCCTGCCTTTACAGTACTATTTATTTGTTCCTCGAATGGGATATAAGCACCTCCTGATGGATTCATTTTGGTGTAGTTGAGTCTAACTATGCTAGAGGAGGGGAAAATGACTAAGTAGGCTATGATAAGATCTATAGCATCCAAAGTCAAAAGCCTGCAGAATGATTTCTGGTATCATTTGTAACATCATCCCTAATACATAGGGAGAATGTGTTTTCATCGTCCCTTAGATAATAACAGCTAAGCTGGTAGCAACTTTACTGCTGATCAAGGAGGAACCTTCACATTTATTAGTTTACTTTCTTTTTGATTGCTTAGTAATACTATTCTAAGCATGAAAGAGAACAGCTCTTCCCTACAGTGGAGTTGTGATTTACTTCCTACCATGTGACAGATATTATGTATAACAGCTTGTCTAATACAGCTTCTATCTTTGCCTTTATGTTTATAATTTTCTAAAGAATTTGAAAATTCATCCAAATAGAAAAAAATCTGTGCGTAATAATTTAATAGAACCAAAGTCACATAAAAAACAGGTTAGTTGAGAGAGAGTAGGGTAAGAAAAACAACAATACTCAAAATTGCATAAATGTCCTCTTGCTCTTCCCATGTTCTGGGGGCTAATGGACTGTAGCAATTTATCAGTCATTCTAATAGTCTTTTAACTTCTGTCACAAAGCTTACTAAATGCTAACATGTTAAATGCTTAATATTTGAAAGTGTATTTCCAATTAACCATGCAAATTATCTGGGCATCCATATTTTGAAATAAATTCCCTCAAGACTTAGAGTTCTAGGGTTTTGTATGTGAGAGACCAATGTTAATGAGTTATACTGTATGTAAAATATAAATTTTAATTAAAGCATTTTAGATAAGAAAAGTTCCTAATATAATCCTAGTTTGTATCTTATAGCAATTTTATACAAACTCCAAAACAGCTATTAACTTCAGACATTTCTGATTCAGTGCTAATCAGCTAAAATATGTTCTTGTATCATTCTGTTTTAGTTCATAGTTAGTGGGTGAGTATTAATGTCGGTAGATGTCTATTGCCTAATAGAAATGACCCTATATTTCATATAAAGGGACTGTGGGTGTGGCTATTTCTTAGGGGAGTGTTTTGGGTGGCTAGATTGGCCTGAGTGGCATTATGATGGTATCTTATTATTACCCCCTGCCAGTTGCCACAGTTTCAATAACTCTTGGCTTCTGGGAAAAAGAATTATATACGTAGGTTCATGAAACAGATAAGATGTTGAAAATTTATAGGACATATGTTTTGGTGGTATAAAGTGGAAAAGCTTTATTTTTCTCCTTTCTGGAGTTATTTGACTGTCACCAGGGACAAAAGCTGGGAGTGAGATAGACCTGAGACCATTACATGTAGTTATAGTGGAGGCCTAGAGCAATGCTCCCTGGATTCAGGAATGACACAAATAACTAGTGCTCTTGAGGGATACAAGATGAATGTGTCACTATGATTCCCTACAGGAAGCAGGCGACATAGTTGAGCAAAGATAATTTAAGGGAGTCTTATTTATAAGAAAACTAAATACAGAGGTGAGAGCAGAGTTGAAAGGAGAAGAACCAAAGATAGTAGAAGGAAGTGAGTATACAGCCTTAAGAGATGAGGGAATGAGACCTTGTGAGAATCTAGGAAGAACTGTGTTTAAAGTAAGCTGGCAAGGACTGACAAGGGACATTTTATTAAGGAGGACACCTAGCACTAGGTAATTTTATGGGGCTCACTTTCCCCTCTGTTCTTCCATTCCCTTCATGGAGCTGCCCATTCCCTGAGCCCAAGAGGTACCTCAAATGCACAGATCCAGGATGGAGGCCACATAATGAGCTCTGAGGGAATAGTAGAGCTTCTTCCCATGGTACTGTCCATCTCAGGAGACCTGCGTCACACTAACATTTCAGACATTTCATAGCCTAGAACATATTTAATTACATACTCTGGGCATCATATGTCCCCAAAATCCAGCTTGAGGTTGAGAGCCCTGGATGAGGTGAACTGGACTGAGATAAAAGAAGTCACAAACATCTGATGTGGCATAAATGTCACTTCCTTAGTTATGGCACCAGCTATTTAAATACTATTCTTTTTCTTTTTCAGACATTTGTTTAAACCACATTCTGTATTGCCAAGGTTTCTTTTATAGTTTTTTTCCATCTCAACAAAGTTCCAAGCACCATAGTTACTTCCTCAGTATACTTAATGATCTGCATTCATCTGCAATTAATCACACATTAAAAACAAAACATAGACAAACATGATAAGACAGTTCCCTCTCGTTCCTCTCTCAGTTTTGTGTTGAGGTGGGGCATAGTTGTGTGATTGAGATTTCTGTAGTTTTTGTTGCTAAAGCAACCCTTAAGATTTCACTTTGGTATGTGGTTTGCCTTCTAATTACAGTCTCTAGTAAAATACTTAAACATCACTTCCTGAACCTTGGATTCTAAGGTACAAAGAAAATTCGAAGGGGAATATGTTTGTTTCTGTAAAGAGAGGCAGATTTCCCCAACCCTGAATGCTTCAGGAAGAAATGAGTAAAGGTTTGAAGAATAAACAGTCGCAGAAAACAAAGTTACTGCTGCGCATAAGGCCATGTAGCCTTCGGGTATGAGCACTTATGTATCTCCTTTTGTTGAGTTCTCTATATTTTTATGAATATGCATATCAGGGAAAAGCCTTCCATCTGCTTCCTTTTAGCTGATTCCATCACATTCGGAGTTTGTGCATCATTATTGAGCTTCAGCAAAAGATGATCATTTACATTATATATGGATATAAAAGAGAGAACGAGTTGATGAATTGCAAACAAGTAAAATTTATATGGACAAAGTATGCCAGAAGTGCTTTTCACCCCCATTTTCCTCTGAAAATGGCAGAGTTCCTGCCCATTTTATTGGCCAGGTGCCCATGAACTTAAAGAGAGAATGGTCCTCTTCGCCTTGTGCCCTGTGGGGGAAACAGTGTCCTGAACTTAGACTCGTGTGGGATCCAGAAGGTCAAAGACATCACAGAGTATACTAAAACCAGTTGTGGTTTTTTTTCTTTATTGTTTTTAAATTTGTAAAATATAGGATGAAGCAAAACTAAGTGTTGGAAATGGAAATGTGAGAGGTTTTCATAATGCAGATGTGAAAGGGGAGTAATGGACAGCACATATTCATTTTTGTAACCTGTTAGCACTTTGATGTCCCTATGGCAACCTTCTGCCTAAATGTGTATAGGATATATGTGTGTGCATGTGTATATATATATGTGTGTATGTGTGTATATATATGTGTGTGTGTGTGTGTGTGTGTGTGTGTGTGTGTGTAATACTTACAGTTCGGCTCCTTCCTAAGGGCTTCTCTATTGACTGTAGCCCAATCAGCTGAGGCTCGATAATTTATGAGAAGCCAAGGCTCATGGCAATAACAATCCCAGCTTTATTTTTTCACTCATTAAAGTAAACAATCACTTATATATTTAATAATTCATCATGAAAAATAATTACTCCTCTCATGTCCCAGAGTATAGAACCAAAGCTAAGTGCAGAACAGTCTCTTTCTGAATTATTCTGGTGCTGAAAAAGAAGTAATGTGTCCCGTAAAAACTGACAGAGACCTGAGTGCTCTAGAGCCAGCTGGCCCTCCTTCAGTGCTTCTGCCCAACACAGCTGTCCTGTGTAGACCTCAGGCAGTTTATGTACCCGTATGATCAGAGAATGAGGACTGCTTTCCTCTTATAACCAGAGCTAAGTAGGGAACATGAAGTTGTGAATACACAACATGTAGTAGCTTTTACACAAATGCTACATGCACTGTGTTGAGTGTCTCATATACATATACACAATTTGTACCATTTTTCGATGAAGAAGAATCACCTTTCGGTGAGAAATGCCTGAGTGTAGTCACAAAGTTCTTGAAAACAGATGCTTCACCTCCATAGCCCCTACTAGTTTGTAGGTCTGCATACACAGAGTGCTCAGAGGAACTCAGTTGTTAAATGGAACTAGAGCCAAGGCAGGATTACCTCTATTTTATTACCTTATCAAAGTTAGAAGCTGCTATTATTTTTAACCTCTATTTAGATATCATTTGTTTATATCTGAACCTTTTCATAAATTTTGCACAGCTCCTCTCTTTACCAAGGATATTTGAAGCCTCAATGCTAATCAGATAAGAAGTCTTTTGGTGGCAGTATGGAGTAGGGCTTGTGTGTAAGAGGAGGAAATATCTAAAATTTCGTCATATATTGTTCTCAGAACTTATGCTTCGAGCGGAAATTTCTCAACTTTAAATGTCATCAATTTTGCCACACTCAGGAAGTTGCAAAACATTCAGCTTTAACCTCAGTGAAATAGAACTTGTCTGAAACCTAATAATCAGCTACCGATCATTTTCTTTTTAATTTTTTTCATCCATCTCCCTTAGCAATATGATTAAAAAATAAAAAGCCACTAATAACATACTTTTAGTTAAGGATTATGTTAGGCTTATAAATATCATTATAGAATAAATAGAAAACTGGAACTAAAGTGGTCTGAGTATTGTATTTGTAAAAGAAAAAAAAAAACTGTGTTGATTCTGATGGTGCAGACCTATAAAGCCAGTTCCTCAGGAGGCTGGGGCAGGAGGATCACAGAGACTAAGGCCATCCTGGACAGTCTAGTGGATTTCCATAGATAGATAGATAGATAGATAGATAGATGAAAGTCAGTGATATAGTTCTTGCCTTACATGTGTGTAGCACAAGATCCAATCCCAAGTATTGAATATTGCATTTATATTAGAAAATTTTATTGATTTAGTGGGGATAAAAATTTTCTAATCTAGTCATAGCTAAATTTTAAAATATAGGAGGCCTGTGGGATCCATTAATCACTGCATACTAGAACGGTTTTACAGCTGTATATAACTACCTGTGAGCTACTAGGCCACACAGGTAGATTCTGTTATTTTCCTAATGACATTGTTGGGTCCAAAAGACCTCCTTTATTGACCAAGTCTAAATGATGTATGTAATTGGACATCTTGCCAGGTTTAAACCTACAGAGCCAATAAGAGTATCCTGTAAAGATTAGCATTATGGCTTTCTATTTTCTCATCTTCTTTTAAAGGGCTCAGACTCCACTCTCCTCGGAAAGAGCAGCACAAGATTCAGGTTCCGTGGCTCACTTACTTTGGGTGAGCCTGCTCATGCCTTTCTGCCTTGCTCCCTTCAGTGTTCGGTGTGGGTAACAGGTGAGAATCCACTTTCCTTCTGCTGATTTGACCTCTTTTGCATGGACCAGACTGAGGCCGGTTCTCCAGAGACTTCGTAAGTAAAGAAAATGCCCTCAAATTTTGGATGGGGACATATTTGTATAGACATGCCCTTATTAAGGCCCGTCTCCACATGCAGCCCTATTTCTTGGCTTCTTTTTGTTTTCCACTTCCCTCTCTTCTCCCGTTTGTAAGATCTCAGATTTTCTTTGCTATTGTCTCCTCAAAGCCTCAACAGAATGCACCTAGATCCTCAACTGGCCTGAAGCTTTCATTTTCAAGGGATAGAAATTGTGGAAGAGTTTAACTCATTAGGAGATTGGCATTATTTTATTACTCCACGGTTACTTTACAATCTAGAATTCCCTTGCATCGCCATAAAAATGTTACGCTCTCTTCAACAGAAAGGACAGTGAGCACAGTTTACTATGAAAGATGATGCCAGTACCTGCACTGTGTCCCAAAGCAGGTTCTAGACTATCTACTGAGAGTGGTCAACTTAGTCAGGAAGGAGCCTTCTTTGCTGAGGAGGGAGTAGAGGTGAGGTGACCGTGTGTATCACACGTGCATCACACCTGAAGTGACACTGCTTGTTAACTTAGATCTGTTAACGATGACCGTGACATCTCCTGTGTTGTCCTCAGCATTCAGAACATCTTTTCTTGCCTGGGTTATCTTATTAACCTTTTATTTATTTACGTTTTAAGAGAGAGAGAGAGAGAGAGAGAGAGAGAGAGAGAGAGAGAGCGAGAGAGAGAGAGTAACTGTACGAGCATATGTGTGTAAGGGTGTCCATGAAGGCCAAATTAAGGTACTGGTTTCTTGGAGGTGGAGTTACAAATGCTTGTGCACCAACCATCTTGGTTTCTGTAATCCAATCTCCAGATCTCATGATTTGAGGAACAAGCACTCTTTTTTGTTGTTGTTGTTGTTTGTTTGTTTGTTTGTTGAGACAGGGTCTCTCTGTGTAGCCTTGGCTGTCCTGGACTCACTTTGTAGACCAGGCTGGCCTCGAACTCACAGCGATCCACCTGCTTCTGCCTCCCAAGTGCTGGGACTAAAGGTGTGTGCCACCACACCCAGCTGAACAAGCACTCTTAAACGCTGACCATCTCTCCAACTCCACATTTTATTTAAAATATTTTAGATAATTTGGAGGTATTTGCCTATATGCCTTTACTCTTACCAACCTATATTAAGAAACTGTATGCCAGTTTGATATGGGCAATAATTGCCATGTTCAATAAATTCTAGGATCTATTTTCTACATGTTCCTCCTGTGCTAGATTTTGCTAGATACTGGGTATTTAAAAGCCTAGCCAAATAAATTCTGTCATGAAGAGAGCACAGTCTTGTGTAAAAGCAGCTATCACGTACCTTCATGTTTTGAAGGCTATGAATAGGTTCCTGTGGTCGGTCATGCCCTGGAAGGTGAGGGCAGAGAAATGACTCACTAAGTAGGTGAAAAGGCCATGGCAAAGGGGTTATGTCTGTTCACATGTCCTGCCAAATTTGATGAAAGGCCATCAGATGCTTCGAGCAAGGAGAATTATTTTATCTGAGTCATACAGATTATTCTAGAGCCTATATGGGCATGGATTTGAAGATGGGATGTTGATTGGAAAGACATTACAACATTCCACACTGGAGTCCAAAATGTCATAGCAGCCCTGTGGATTGAGTGGATGTCATGAATCTGGAAGAGTTTCTAGAGATACGATCCGCAGAACTTCCCTAGTGAATCTGTCTCAGCAAAGAAAAATAAAAACCTCTTATTTCAGTAACTAGCTCTTGGTTTCAGGGGGGAGAAAGGTGGGTTAGAAATAAAACAGGAGAGATGATTTTATAGTGAAAATGAAGAAGTTGGGCATATCAAGCTGAAATCTGGAGTATTCAGGAAGGTCAGTAACACGGATCTGGGGCTAGGAGATTGTTTTGGAATCACCATTCAGTCTTAACTAACGACTAACTATACAACGTGGTCTGATAGAAACTTGTCTTTTTTGTTTGTTTGTTTCATTAATTCACTTATTCAATCACTTTACAGCCAGATCTCAGGCCCCTCTGTTCCTCCCAGTCCCACCCTCAAAATCCCTTCTTCCACTCCCCCATCCACTTCCTCCAAGAGAAGGGGAGCCCCTCCCCTTGAGTGTCAGCCCACCAGGTATATCAAGTCACAGCAGGACTGAGTCCATTCTTTCCCACTGAAGCCACCAAGGCAGCCCAGCTAGGGAAAAGGGATCCAAAAGCAGGCAATAGAGTCAGAGACAGACCCTGCTCCAATTGTTAGAAGATTTCTTGAAAGTATAATATCAAAATACTTTAAGTATATTTAGTCTAGCAAATACAATATGTACATAGTTTATTTTATTATTATTAGATATAGAATTTTAAAAAATATTTACATATTAAGAATAAACAGCCATAGAATTATTTTTACTAAACCAAAACAGTATATGGTTAACTCTATCTGTATATCAGATAACAGAATGAAGAACTAAACAGAAAATTGTTACTAAAATTCCACCTTTGATCAGAACAAAGTGTTAATCTCAGCCTTCATGTTCCCAGTAATTAAAAAAAAATGAGTGTATATGCTAACTGTAGAAATTAGTTCATCTGAAACTCCTTCTATAATTTACTCAAATATATATATATATTACACTTTGGAAATAAAGGCAAATACAGCATGTTCCATGCATTGGATTGCATTATATCTTTTTTTCTATGATAGGCAGGTGAACGTTAACACATAGTATTTAATAAATATACATTTTATGCACACTCATTGGGAATTTAGAGATATAAATTTGCATGTACAATTACTCAGGCTAAAACACCTTGCACTTGTATTTGGATCCCTTCCATTCCTGTCTCTCCTGTAGCACAGGCAGAGTGTGAATGGAATTCAGCTGTCGGGGTGGCCTTGAGAATGTGTCTTCGGTTCACTGGACTCTGTGATGGCAATCTTCTGTACCATGTCAGGGAGATTTTCTGACTCTAGATCTTCTTTGCCATTGTCTGAGTTTCCTGACGAGATATAGCAGCCAGAGTCCCTTGGGCAGTCGTCTACCTGCGACTTACTTAAGCCATCTGGGCTTGCAGACAGAAGTCCAGCTTCACTTTCTTGTTCTGCAGTGGCTGTAAATGGGAAAAGTGCAGTGGTTAGGGAGAGCCAAGATAAGTTTTATATCATCAATTTTAAGCATTATCCTATTTCAACTATTCCAACCTTGACTTTAGTAAAATGGAAATGCCTGTGAGTAAAATGCACATTTGTTTGTTGTAAATGAGACAAGTACCCTCAGATATTCAAACTCTTGGAAGTAAGTAGCTGCTCGTCACTGTTCACTTTTATTTTCAAGTCATCCATGTGAACTGCCTACATGAGCAAATCCCAGTATGGACTCTCATTTTACATTAATAATAAGTTGCCAAAGAAAGCAGATTGTATCCACAGTATGACAGATGCCTGGTCCAAATATTCTTTAAAGGATCATTAGAAAAGTCATGTGTAGTTTGAAATATAATCCATGTGATCTTGATGAACCATTCTGGAATTGTGAATATGTGGATAAGTAACTAAAAGGTCACTCACTGTGAGCAACTATACAACAGCTCTTCAAATACTTGGAATTTAGCTAATATTATTTGAATTATCCAAATTTTTCCTATATCTTCATTCACCATAAAAGCAGACATGAGGGAAAATGGCAGCTTTTTTTATTATAAAAATCAGAATTTCCCAGATCTATTTTATGATACTTTAGTTTGCCTTATGTGTCTTTGTAATTCTAATAATAGCTTATTTCATGATTGATTCACTAAAGCATTTTTGTACACAAAATATTATCTTTTACAAGGAAGAGTGTCAGAACTTGAACAAAAGATATCTCTACAGAACCTAATCAACCTTGTCTAGTCTAACTCCTGTCAGGGTTCCTTTACCATCAGCCTTCTTGTTGTCAACATGAAGTTTCTTTGTCCTCTTTGATACCAGGGATAGATACTTCTCTGCTCTTCAGACAGAAAATGCATCTCTAGTTGCCATCTCTTAGCTCTTAGCTAAGCATCCCGTGCCTTCACCCAAACGTGTGGATTCTTCACTTTGTCACTTTTCCTTGCCCTGAGACAGCCAAGCATGTAGATTTGTAGTTGAGGCTAGAACTGTGCCTTCAATACTTAATTGCCCTGTCCTGCACTTACCCAGTTCCAGTTAGAGGAAATTAAAGCAAATCTTCCAAATTCACAAATGTTTCCAATTGACTCATATAGTGATAACTGAGTTATTTTTAGGACTCTGTCTTTATCTTACACACCATGTACGGTTTTCCAATGCTGCATCTTGCCAATGTTGGCTTATGCTCTGTCACCTACCCACTCAGTCCTCACTAGCCTCTGATAGACGTGAGACCCGAACCCTGGTGATTCCGGGTAAGCCTTTATGTAGTCAACTAACTTCCTTTTCATGTATCAGAATAGTAGTAGATATGCATGACACTTAGATAAATTGAGAAAACAGATGGTTAAAATATTTTTCTATTCTGTAGTTGCATGATAAGTTCTTGTTGAGAATGGCTGAAAAACCACTTCCTAGTCTCCTTGTATTCAAAATGAAACACACCAGTTCCTTTAACCCTTTCTTAAGAGAGTATTTTCAAACCACAGAGCCACATTTATCCCATTCTCCTGAATAAATTATTCCTGACATATAATATGAGTACATTATATAACATATAAATAATATTCTCCTTGTAAATGTTAGACACAACTTTCAAGTGTCCTGGGACATGGCCTTTGAAGCCTGGCAGGGTTAATAGTTTGAGGGAAAAGTTCAGCTGAGGGAAAAGTTCAACTGCCTTAAAGCATTTGTTGTTTATTAGTGAAGGCCCTTAAGTCATAGGCACTTTACTTAGCACGTGGACTTGATGAGGCTCCATCACTTGTCTTTCCAAGAGTTCCTTTTACCAGCAGGCAGCTAAGTGTGGACATCACTTTCTAATGAGTTGCTTTTGTCCTGCCTCTGCCTCTTTATCATATTGCTACCAAAAAGAAACTGAAAAGTCAGTTCTGTGTCCCGTTATCCTGGCACTTTTTGGAGGAGGCTAGCCACACTAGTTTCTTAGTAACCACCCTGCCATATTTGCAGAAACCACCTTCTTTGAAATATCACCCCTTTACTCATGCTGGTGGACAAAAGGCCACATGTTCTGAGATTAAGTGTAGGTCTGTTACCTCAACATAAAACAAAGAGCCCTTAGCTAATTCTGTTCAGAATGACATTCTCAGCAAAGCTTGGAATCATAAGACTAATTTGCTCCTGGCCGAGTGTCCTATGCAGGCTGAATAGAATTTTGGATCAATTCTGAAGGTAGAAAACTTAGGCTCAAAAGCCACTGATTTCAAAAATTATCTCCTTTTCTTCTTAAAAAGAAAACAAAACAAATACTTAGCTTCTGTTTTCATCCTCAGAAGCCTGTACAAATTCACCCCAAAGGTCACAAAATAGCCAGGGAAAAGCCGACTGCCAGAGCCCTTGCTTAAGTAAGGCTGTCTTTTCTTTCCACCTGTGACTGTTGTCTTAGGCTTTCTGAATTCTAGGAATGCTTTGTTTTAAATACAGGTTCTTTACAGTGAGAGGCCCTTTCATCTGCAATTTTTGTGAAGAAAAAAAGTAATTTCTCAGTCTGAACGTTAAGCAGCACAGTAATTTACAGAACAGCAGTGATTTGCTAATGGTTTCCTAGTCAAGTGAAAACATGACTGCTCTCCTCAGATGCTTCTCACCAGGCCTGCAATAATTTCAGGCAGGTTATCAGCTGGAGCCCCTCAACTGTACCTATAAAAAGAAAAGGCAGGCCGTTATACAGCGCTAGAGAGAGCACAGCTCCTTAGCACCCAGGCTGTGTATTGAGAGGGACAGATTTCCTCACGGGTCTTTTTATCCCAATAGCATCAGGGATTGGTACAATTGCTGGTCTTAGGCGTCTATTGTTGTTTTATTTGTTTGGGTTTTCTTTTTGCCTCCAGGGAAAATAAACTCATAGTAATGCAGTCCCATTTCCTTTCTAAGTCATTTAGACCCAGAAGGTGTAGATGAAACCTGAGCCACGCTAAACGGCCTTCCTGGAAACTGAAACCACAATACGTATCTGCTGTGTTCTGCAGTCCAGTTGTCTCAACTAACCAGGCAAATAACACACTGTAAAAAGAAAAAGTTTACGGCCAAAATTATTAACTTCTCAGAGGATTTCCGGGTGTATCTTTACACACTAAAACATTTCAGGTGGTATGCCAAAAGAAAACCAAAAACAAACAAAAACAACAACAACAACAACAAAAAAACACCTATCAATAACAAAAGAACACATATTCTTCTATGTTATTCAAGTTATATAAGAGCATATTAATAAACAAATGGAAGTATTCAAATATTATGTTTATTTCTTAAATATCTGTAATATTTTATATTTCATTTTTAGATAGTGGAAAAGTTAAAATACATACTTTACTCAATATGGCTACAGAATGGTTTGCAAATTTTCCAAAAGTTATCCATTTTCAAATGTGAGTATGAAGAATTATCTGTAATTGTTGATATGTCTCTCTTATTGCAATTAATAGCATCAACAATAAACACTTTAGTAATTCAATTCTATGTGTTACATAATGAAAATATAAAATAACATGTTAAGAAAAGATTACTTTGAAAATATTTTACTTCCTACCAAAAATTTTAGAGAATTATATAAAGTCCAAGAATCAAAACTCATAGACTTAAGATTGTCATCAATGTTGAAAAATGGTGTGGTGATTAAAACATAAGACAGCTAATATAATTATTCATAAAATAATTATATTGGAGTTTTGACATTTAATTAATTAAGTGTAGGCATTCTCCGTTATACTAAAAGTGATGAACAATTTACAGACATAAAACTGGATTCTTTTCCTGGGAAGATCTTCTCAGTCTCTAAGGAAAGCGGTCTTCCCAATTCTCACACATTAATATATTTAAGGTTGTAATGGGAACAGATGCAGAGACCCACAGCCAAACATTAGGCAGGGCTTGGGGAATCCTGCTGCAGAGACTGTATGAGCCAGAGGGTCAAAGACACCACAAGAAAACCCACAAAATCAACCATAGGGGCTCACAGACACTGAACCGACCACCAGGGAGCCTGCCTGAGTCTGACCTAGGCCCTTTGCGCATGTGTAACAGTCATGGGACGCCTAGCAGTGGGAGTGGGGGCTGGCTTTGACTCCTTAGCAGGCTTTTGGGCCCTTTTCCTCATACTGGGGTGCCTTGTCTAGCCTTAATACAGAGGAGGTGCTTAGTCTTACTGCAACTTGATAGGGCATGTTTGGTGGGTATCTGTGGGAGTCCAGCCCTTTCCTGAAGAAGAGAGGAGGAGTTGGGGGGGTGTGCAGAGGGGAGGTAGGGGAGAGGGACTGGGAGGAGAGGAGGGAGGGGAAACTGCCATTGGGATTTGAAAATAATAATTTTTTTTAAAGGTTAAGGTTTAAGGTTCAGTGAAAGTAAGAACTTCTCATTTTTGCTTGACCTTCCAGCTTTCTTAACCCCAAATTCCTCAGAATTCAACTTTACTTTACTTTTTTTTTTTGCTTTAGAGTTTAAAAAAAAAAATCCCCAACATAACCAATAATATAAGGTGAGAGACACAGGCAAGTACCTGGCCAAAGGAAATATTAATGGAAAGTGATTTTACACTAACAAAATAATACTTTCACTAGTTCCATTAAAACTGAAGATGACCAAAGAAGCGTCTGTGGACACCGGAATGTGACGAAGGCACTGGCTGGCCCACTGCATCTCTTCCTGTGGCTGTGCACAATCACCAGAGCAGAGGTCCAGGCTCACACACTTTAGCACAGCTCCAAGCTCTTCATGTCCAAGCCTTCTGAGTCTCTAACACTGAAACCCCACAATTCTATACTCCCAAACTGTTAGGCAAAACCCCCTTTTTCCTTGTGGTTCCTCACATCAGTGACTTAACCACAGCAACAAAAAACATCGAATATATCATTTAATGCTATGTACATATGTTTATATCAGCACAGAGACCAATATCAGTCTCTTAATATCTTCACAATATGATGCTTTTTAATGTATGTCTTAATTCACTGAACAAATTAATTGGTAGAAATTTAGGTTGTTAACTAGACCAACTAGTGTTTAAGCTAGCATTTTCCTGGCAATTTAATGCAAATATCCTAGATTTTGAATTACTATATATTTAAACTATTTGTATTTTAGACATTCAATTTTATGTACAGTTGCTTTCCAGGAATTATTTACACTCTTGCACACGATGTATGTAACACTAGCATACTCATGAAATAAATCTTATCCACAAACCCAACTTCCCATCTGCCCTTTTGTAGAATTCATATACGTAAGGTGGCACTGCAGGCCACTCACTTTACATCATCAGAAACAATTCTTCCTCATTATTTGTAAGTCTCTGTACAGTGCATCCTCACTCAGTCTCTAGTGAGTCTGTAAGATCCCTTTGAGTCTTTGGTAGCCTCCTACAGGATGCAAAACAGGACTGGGATCTTTAGGAAAGCACATATTTTAGAAAAGTTCATCTTGTTTAACCGATGTGACTGTTTCAAAGCCATGCTTAGGCTAGGTCATAGTCACACTGTTGTATAAATATGGGTATAAGAGTGTTCACACACACACACACACACACACACACACACACACACACACAGACAGGTATTATAGTACTGTTTAAGTAACTGATGTGAAAAATCTTCTCACTAAAAATTACTCTTTAAAGAAAGGGTAAACATGCTCTGATTTCAGTTTATTTTTTATTATATAGACTATGCTGTTTGTCATAAATGAAATCTCAAAGAGTAACCACAAAAATCAATCTGGAGAAATTAAATACTAAAGCCAAACAGTTACAACCGAAAATATGTTAAATCATGTGTGTGTGTCTCTGTGTCTAAATAAACACCAATAAAACATCTGTCCATTTGCCTTACAGAAGCTTTTCAAAAACAACAACAACAAAATTACATCTGTCCATATCCTCTCCTTGTTTATTTAAGCAGTTTTTGTATCTTTTCTAAAATGTGTGTCTTTTAAAATCGAGCTTCCAGTCATATGCCAGGTGGGTTAGAAGGCCCAGGTACATGTCAGGGCCTAGACACCATGCTAGACTGGCACACTGATGGACCAACTGCTGGATACTGTCTGGCATCACTACAAATCTCCCCTTTGGCAGCTCATGTTCCAGCTACTGACAGGGCCTCCCATTTGCTCTGCATCAACTTGGGCAGGAAGGAAGGCACAACTGGGGATGGTAGAGCAATGAGGAGCTGCTGTGCCCACAGCTGGTGCCAATGACCTGGCACACAACCCACCCTTCCCCCTTTCTCTTCACTTGGCACTGAAATCTGATTTTACAAGTACTTAAAATATCCGGAGTGGAAATTCTGTGAAGTTTGCTTATTTTGTTACCATTATCTTTCAATTTAAAATTTAATTAGCTCTGAATACTAAGAAAGGAAGATACTTCCATCACTCCTCTACCTCAGGGACAGTAAGTAGTACAAATTTTGGTAGACACATTTTAGGACACATCCACAGACTTCTAAATATATAGAAAGAAACTGGGCAGAAGAAATGGAAACTATATACCATGAACAACAGTTGCCTATTTTATCCCAAGAAAGCATTTCTGAATAAGATAATTGGGCTTTAAACTTTTTATTTGTAGAACACCTCCATGTGCACGCACATGCGTGCACACACGCACGCGCGCACACACATACACACACACACACAAACTATTCTCTTCAAGTTGATTGGAGCATCTCCCAACCCAGAGAGCAATTTTAAAGTCCTGTGATAAATACAGGCACCCTTATAAGTCAAAGTAAAAAGATTCTGCGTTTTTGTTCTTCAAGTGCTGGGTCACAGCCCCCCTCCCTTTTGTCTCATACTTTATCTTACATTCTCAGGTGAAAGAGCCAATGACACCATTCTGCTCTGTGATGACACAACCTGGGAGTGAGTTCCACATATCTCTCCTTGCCCACTGAGGCTGCAGAACCCCAAAGTCATCACTGTCCTCCAGCAGGGACCCTGTGATCAGCTCAAACACCTCCCAATGACCCTTCTATTAGAAGAATCTTCTCTTCAGCCAAGCAGTGGCCTAAAATATTTAATCCAGTTTACATTTGAATGGTCAAAGTGAGAACAGGACTATCTATTTCTGGGCCAAGAGAAAGTAAAAATCACTTTTCCCCCCTAAATCTTAAATTCCTGTTCTCCGACACTTGTCCTTTCTCCTGCCCTCTTCAGCACCCCAGATACACTAATGATCCATGGAGACTGGACTCTTTCCTGCTGTATCACAGTGTTTTAACACCCAAGACACACACCCAGTCTGCTTAATTTTTATATTGAATGACAGGAAAAGCCAAAGCTCTCCAAATGTTTATCCTAACAATAGAAAAACAAACTAGGAATTTACTGACATTGCTGAGCTGCTCTTTTTAAAAATTAAAAATGTAATAATTTTTCTCCATCAATCAAGGCAATATAAATGAGGCTTTGTTCCTTATGACAAGGAGCTAATATCCAAAATATATAAAGAACTCAAGAACTTAAACACCAACAAGCCAAATAATCCAATTAAAAATGGGGTACGAAGCTAAATAGAGAATATTCAACAGAGGAAATGCTGAATACCCTTAGCCATCAGGGCAATGCAAATCAAAACAACTCTGAGATTTCATCTTACAACTGTCAAAATGGCAAAGACCAAAACTCAAGTGACAGCACATGCTAGTGAGGATGTAAAGGGGAACACTCCTCCATTGATGGTGGGAGTGCAAACTTGTACAACCACTGTGGAAATCAATCTGTCCCTGTCTCAGGATATTGGGAATAGCTCTACCTCAAGATCCGGCTATACCACTCCTAGCATATACCCAAAAAGATGCTCTACCATACCACAAGGATATTTGTTCAACTATGTTCATAGCCACTTTATACATAATAAAAAACTGGAAAGAACCCAGATGTCCCTCAATCAAAGAATGGGTAAAGAAACTGTGACAGATTTACACAATGGAATACTTTTCTGCTATTAAAAAACAAGGAAATCATGCAATCTGCAGGCAAATGGATGGAACTAGAAAAGATCATCCTGACTGCTGTAACCTAGACCCAGAAAGACACACATGGTATGTACTCTCTTATAAGTAGATTTTTGCCGTATAGTACAGATAGCCACACTACAAGTCACAGACCCAAAGAAGATAAGTAACAAGGAGGATCCAAGGGAGAATGTTTAAATCTCACTCAGAAGGGAAAAAGAATAGACAGCAGAAATGCTTAAAGAGAGGGAACATGGTAAGAGAAGGAGCACTGAAAGAAATGAGGGTTGATCTCAGACCTGGGGAGGGTGGGGCAGCAGGATCTAAGGCTTGTAGAGAGAAGAGAAACTTCTGTGACAAGCTGGACACCTATGACAGGGGACACCCCTGGAGCATAGGAGGGTGACTCTCACTGAGACTCCTCGTAGCAGAGGTCATGGAGAATGAAGAGGACACCCTCTAACTAGACATGACTCCTAGTGGAAGGAGGGGAGTACTGACCCACCCACAAAAACTTCAACCCAAAACTTACCCTGCCTACAAGATGTGCAGAGACAAAATTAAAGCAGAGACTGAGGCAATGTCCAACCAATGCCTGGCCTGAGCTGCTCTGATTCAATGATAGTAATAAAGTTACATACATAAAACAAGGCGAATTTACATGCCCTACTCTTTTCAAAGAGCTATTTTTAGTTTGACTGTAGCATGCATTTGTTTTTGTTTTTTAATGATGCTGCACTTTTATATAACCATATATTCAAGGTCTTTGTCATTCAAGGAACATGAAGGTTGTGCATTTAATCTTTAGCTTGTTTGCAGAGGATGTGATTCACAAGGTAGGATAGATAAAAATAAGCCTGCAGCGGCATGGTGCCGCATCATCAGAATTCACCATCTTATCAACAAATGGAAGTCATTCTTTATTTCTTAAGCGAAGCAGTTTCATATAAGATAAATAGCTTTCAGTCAGAATAGCCTAACACACAAAATGCGTCTTTTTGACATGTATATTCTAACACTACTTTATAACATGAGGTTAAAATGAGAATAATCTCAGGGTTGTGTGTTAAAAGTGACATGAGTCAAATCTGCATTTTTTCTATTGTTTGTCTCCTGAACATAGACTCTCTGTGCGAATGCTTATACATAAGAGGCTCTTATTGCACAGTCAGCATCTCTTGACTTTCAAGGACCACATTCTAAAGCCTTATACAGGGAAGTAATTTCTGGGGCATTTCCTTTTTTATGTCTAACAGTGAAAGTCACCCGATGTTTCTAGACAATTGTATTTTATTTTCAGAGACCAGAAAAGACTGGAACATATGATCTCAGAGGCATGTGACACTAATTTCCAGATATATGGGTTTGAAAATAAATCTACTTAGCTATTCATATTTTAGTTTTCCTACCTTGCAAGCTAATATTTTGGGTTGGAAGTTGGGAGCTGGTTGCATCCAGCTCTTAGATCATGATCTCTGTCAGTCATTCTTCTTTGGTTTACATAGGACATGGACTGGTAACATCAGACACAGAAGAAAAAGTGAAGTGGACATAAGTGACTCGGCCATCCATTTGTTGGCTACTGCTGAATACTGTTTGTCCCTGAAAACATTGCTTGCTGGCATCCAAGCCTTTCTTCTCACAAACTCTGATGCAAAACAGCTGCAGTAGCTTCTTCCGTCACAGAGCATGATGAGATGTTATTGCCAATTTTCTTTTTTATTAATTTTTATTTTTTATTTAATTTATTCAAATTACAACTCAGCTGTTACCCCAACACTTGTATCCTCCCATTCCTCCCTCCCTCCTGCTTTCACCCTATTCCCCTCCCCTAGGTCTATGACTGAGGAGGACCTCCTCCCCCACTATATGGTCATAGGTTATCAAGTCCCATCTTGGTAGCCTGCTTATTCTTTCTTTGAGTGCCATCAGGCCTCCCCAACAAGGGGAAGTGGTCAAATATGGGACACCAGAGTTCATGTCAGAGTCAGTCCCCGCTCTCCACTGTGCTGTCCATTGGGTAGACCAGCATAGGGGTTCGACATTTACTACTTGTATTATACTTGGTTAGTGCAATAGATTGAGCAGAACCCCCTGGCTCCCAATCCACCCATCACAATGTTCTTCTTGTAGGTTTCTAGGACTCTCTGGGTCCTTCTATTTCCCTATCTCTTATATTTCTCTCATTGCCACTTTTCTTAAACTTCAATTTTTATTTGATTCTCTCTCTCTCTCTCTCTCTCTCTCTCTCTCTCTCTCTCTCTCTCTCAAAAATGATAGGAATCTTTATATAGTAAACTGACCTTAAACTCTCCATCCTCCTGCCTCAGCCTCCTGAGTGTTGAGCTTAATTGGTGCTCTCTGAGCTGGAGTGCTCAGCTAATACCACTTAGGAAATTGATGAAGTAGCAGAAATTTTCAATTTTAAAATATTTACTTCTTTATATTTGCTGGTTTGCACATACAGAAGATGGATCTTTGAGCATTTCAGCAGTGTGCCTTTGGTCATAGCCCTACCTCTTCTCCTCATCTAGTGGTTTGACTTCTTCAAAATGTATTTCCAAATATTTTCATCAGCTGGAAATGGGGCAAGATGGATGTTTGAATTGTAGGAGAACAGTAAATATTTTCAAACATTCAGAAGGAGGCTCTTTTTGTACACTCTGCTCACATTCTTTTGGAGATTATTAGCTGTTAGTACAGGAGATCAACAAGAGAAACCTACAGAATTGGTTTCTTAGCCCACTGTTGTTTAGAGAGTAGTCATGAACTGAAATGACATGATGTGAAGGAAGCTGCATCTACCTGTACGATAACTCTGGATCAATGCACATGAGCGCATTTTATCTGGGCTCCTGCTACAGAATAAGCTGTCCACTGCTCGCAGTCAGTCTTTGCCTGTCTTTTGACTTCATCCTCTTCCTGTGATCCTCTCCTAGTCACCAGAGCTTGAAACAAAACTTTAAAATGTCAGGTTTTAAGTCACTTATACTGGGGTCGAGTTAGGCAAAGGCGTTGGAAAAGGATGAATGTCTGTACAAATGCAGGACTGCGATGAAAACAGTAAGGACGCTTTTAAGAGACACACTAATTCCTACTGCACAGGAAATAAATATGGACAGATTATGCCTCAGTCTGGTAGAACATATGACATTAGGTGGAGGATAACTCACAAAAAAAGCCAAGAGGCCTGGCTACTCTATTTGGCTTCTGTCCCTGCTCACCATCTGAGCTGCTTCCCAAACCCTGGGCTAGTGTCTTCACTCTGAAATCAGTAGGGGCTTGAGTTCCAAGGCACTTAGGGCCCAAGGTTCTCAGCATAAACAGGGAGGTTCACTGCCTGCCTGCACTAGGAACAGCACTGAGGAAGGCAATAGGAAACAGGAAGACCTTAGAATGACACTTTACTGAGAGTCCGTGTTCAAGAAAGTAGTTAAAAGCTGCAGTTGATTTTAGTTTTGAAAAAAAAGTGTGGATTGGATGGTTTGAATTATCGTTAGGCTTTGAAATTAAGTTCTATTTTCTCTCTTTTGGTTTTTGTTTGTTAGTTTGTTTTTGTTGTTGTTGTTGTTGTTGTTGTTTTTCTTTTAAAAAATAATTTGAGAATTCCATACATCAGTACAAACTGTATTCACATCATTTCTACCCCTCTTTCTCCTGCACCTCCCACCCTGTTTCCCCAGTGTCCCCTCTGTAATTATTGTCCACAAGTGCACACAACACGTACAGCAACTGCACATATAGAGTTGTGGGGTCTAATTAGTTTTTCCCCTATTTGCATGTGTCTAGGGCAGGGCTCCATTTCTTTTCTTTTTTCCATTACAAAATAACTTGCAGTACTATGCACACCCTAAACTCAGGGTTTGGAGGCTTGACTAGAGTCAATAGAAATGGTGTTCTGGATGGGCGATTGTAAAACTAAAAGCGATTCCACTTTTATAAACTCAGCTGGTGTAGCTTGTACTCAGCCATAAATGAACCTGCATTCATTATTTCATCTTCAGTTTATATTTACAAATACAGAGAGCCATCTCCAATCATAAAAGTGAGTGCTGAATATTTTTACAAGCTATTATAACATTTACAAAGGGTACCATAAACACACACAAGATGTGACTCTACGGTAATGAAATGAATTTTCCTGTGCGGTAGGGAAGGCTCATTAGCTTACAGCCAGGCTCTGTGCTGTGCTTCAGAAGACATGCGTGGCATTACTTCCTAATGGCTCATGCTGTCACTAGAATATCTGTCTCTAAGTCCCCTGGTCTTTGAGAATGCAGGCATCCAATTGTGTGCAAACTGATAGCTTGGTAGAATCAAAACAAGAGGCTCAAAGAAATCTTTTCCTTTCCTAGGAATATAGTGAAAATCTTTTCCCTAATTCTACAAATTAGCCAGATTTTAATATAATATTTTTTAATTGTTCATGACACACTTTTATTTTTTAATTTAATTAATTTATTCAGATAACATCTCTATTGTCATCCCATCCCTTGTATCCTCCAGTTCCTCCCTTCCTCGCTCCTACTTTCACCCTATTCCCCTGTCCTATGTCTGTGACCAAGGGGGACCTCCTCCCCCACTATATGGTCATAGGCTATCAAGTCTCATCTTGGTAGCCTGTTTATTCTTTCTCTGAGCACCACCAGGCCTCCCCACCATGGGGAAGAGGTCAAATTCCCTCATGTTACAGGAAAGAATGATTTATATGATTCTTAGTAAAAGACACTGGAGTTTTTCTTCTTCTAAAAAAAAAATTTATAACTTAATCAGATTACATCCCAATTGTTATCCCCTTGCTTGTATCTTCCCATTCCACCCCCTTCTTCCTCCCTATTGCCCTCCCCTAGACATCTGACAAGAGGGACCTCCCCGACCCCATTTGACACAGCCTATTAGTTCTCATCTGGATAGCCTGCTTCCTCTTCCTCTGTATGCCCACCGGGCCTCTCCACCAAAGAGAAGTGATCAAACCAGGTCACCAGAGTTCTTGTCAGAGGCACTCCCTGCTCTCCCCACATTTTTGATAATTTCACTATTTAAATTAAGGCATACTGGTCAGGAGGGAGTAGAATGGGTGTGTACACTTACTTTCTTCATCCAGGAGACTCTCCGTGGCAGACAGTAGCCTCATCCTGTCTTCGGGGTTGGCAATGTCTAATTCAATGAGATGACTTTCTTTGATATCCTTCAAGTCATCCAGGGTCTCATAACCATTGAGCAGAAGGGTTGAAGTGTAGTCCTGTAGTTGGAGGAAAATACGTATAATCTGTAAACTAGTAGGGCTCGAATATTTTGTTTTCCCTAAATTGAAAGTAAATATACAAATGTCAACAATAACCAAAGCACCAATGGAAAGCTCAATTTCTATATACTAGTTTCCCATAAACAAACTCTAAGACACTTGATAGAAAGTACTGTAAATTCTTAACCTTCAGAAGGACAAATGTAGAGAAGAAGTAATCACTAGAAACTATAACAGTGGGAAAGCATGGGTCATTTACCAGCGGAACTATCCATCCCATTGGGCGCTTTTACTTCATACCTAGTTAAATTGACACAGACAGCATTTTTTAAAGTTTTCAATAAAATATCTCTAATAGACGAAGTTACAGAAATATTTCTGAACCAATCTCTCTTTTTGATTGCTTGGTCATGAAAACATCTACTTTCATTATTTTCTTAGTGTAGCTTAAAAAGTGAGATGGAGTGGTAGGGAAAGTGTTTATTGCCTAATGAGCTAAATCGGGTCCCAAAACACAAACTGATAAAAGGAGAGATTCACTCTTGCGACTTTCCTCTGACATCCACAAACACACTGTGGCATATACACAACACACACACACACACACACACACACACACACACACACACACACACACACTTCAAATGAATAAATAAATAAATGTAAAAAGTAAAAAATAAACTTAAAATAGACTCAATTCTGTATATAAAATGAGTTCATCATTGTTACTGATTGAAAAGTAATATATTCAATGAACCACAGACTTGCTATTTAATTTTTTAAAGATTTATTTTACTTATTACATATGAGTGCTTTATTTGCAGAAGAGGGCATCAGATCACATTATAGATTGTTGTGAGCCACAATGTGGTTGCTGGGAATTGAACTCAGGACCTCTGGAAGAACAGATGGCACTCTTAGCCTCTGAGCCATCTCTCCAGTGCCTTGTTATTTAATTATTAAGTTAAGATTTTAGTTACACATAAAAGACTCACAGTTGAAGAAAATATTATTTCCTTTCCTCAGTGGGGATATTTTGTTTATCATTTGCATCAACAGATATTAGTTTAAAATGCATAAAGTTCTGAAAATAAAGTAGATATGAATTTCTATAAGCCCTGTTCTAACAGACTTAATATGCAAAGTGAAGTTAAATTGTTTCTTATATTTCTTCAAAAATTCCTCCCATTTAACTTGATCATAGTCTCAATATCTTTGTTTCCGTTACTAAAATTGAATATGATGGCAGAAAGTTTTAAGTAATCAAGAAAAACTTACTACAAACCACATTTTAACCAAAATAGGGGAAGAAGAATGATAATTATTTTTAAAATAATGCATTTTAGGAGAACAGAGACTACCCAACTTTCCATTCTTACACAACAATCTGTGACTTCGTGAGTGCAATATTTCACACCCTTAGGTAATTTTCCACCAACCTCTCAGGCAGAATTCACACTGTGTCTCCTCCCGGAAGTATCATGTTATATCAAGCTTACCATAAGGAAACTTGAACTGGATGTTGGCAGAATGGTAACTCAGAAATACCAATTAGGAAAAATATCATTTCTATTGTCTTGATGAATTACTTACACTATCAAAAGACTGATGGGTTAATTTTACAAGTGGAATGCAAAGCTGTAAATGGAATAACACTGCAGTGTGTACTGTACTATATGGGCTATTGTACCATTTAACAAGTTATTTCTTTTAAGACGTACTAATACAAAAATTACAAAACTGACAATTGGAGGGTCAGTGATGCAATGGGTTCAAGTGAAGTGCTTGTAAAACAAACTTTTCCTTGAAATAATCACAAGGGCATGAGTGATCACTGTTTCTTGAGTTACCTTGGAGATACAGATTTTTAGTCATTTTCTCTGCACTTTATTTTGGTCTCTCTACTATAAAAATTCAAGTTTCTTGTTAGATTTCTTCTCAGTCTCTCTGATTTCACTATATTTTTATTATTCTCTTTATCATTCTTACTTAAATATTTTACACGGTCATCCATTCCCCTAGATTTTTTTGTTTTTGTTTTTCACTGCCGTGTCTCTACATTACTCTCTATTGTCACTGGCTGCTAAGTACCACTAGGGTTTAGGCCAAAGGGTGTTCCAGCAAGACTCACCCTTGCATCATAAAAGTAATAAAGGAGAAATAAGACCTGTTCTAGGAAAACAGATTCTCCTTTGCTGTAAATCTTATTTTTTTAACAACCCTCTGTAAATACTGATCCACTCTCCTCAACTGTTCTTCCATTTGTCAACCAAACCAAGCCCAGCAAAGATTTACTCACCTGAAGGTTAAGCCTCTCTAGGAACTCCTGCAGCGTCCTGGGGCTCTCTCTCTTACTGCTTCTGGGTGCTTTGATTTTCTTAGGAGCTGCTCCCTCTTCTGAGATAACATCCACATAAATAAATTTGAAGTTTCCCACTTTATTGTTCAGCATCCCTGTCCACATTCCCATCGGTGTTTTGCAGATAATGTCTATGATGTCTCCTTTCTAAGGACAAAGACAAAAAAGGAAAGTCACATTCCAAAGCACTGTCAGGCTGCAGTAGTATATAAAAAAAAGGGGGGGGGGGTTGTTGGAAACTTAGAGAAATGAGGGAGATGTACTAAAGGTGTTTGGAGAGTATAGAAACCGAGTGACTCCATGTCTTCAATGAGAGTGCTCACTGTGTGGTGAAGAGAACACCAGCCTGCGTGGTGATGCTTTTCTTGTCCTTATATCAACATGAAAAGAAACAGTGATATTAAGTGACTTCTCAAGAGCCTAAAAGAAGTTAAGGATGACGTCAGACTTTTCATTCCCTCTCCTAAATCAATATAGTACTAAAACTTCAAGCCATCATTCAACATGCTCTTTTAAAAGGGACACAGAGAAGAAAGAAACTGTGGGCTCCATTCATGGTGTTAGCTCATCTGACACAATTCATTTACAGCATAAGTCCATGTATACTGTTTTTTCCACCTAAAGTTCTATAAGTATAGGATTTACTAAAGATGTAGCCAAAGCATTCATGCAACCAGGTATGCTGCTTGATTCTTGAGTACTGATGGGTCTTCCCATTAGTGTTTAGTAGCACCAGGCTGTGATCTGTCGAGCCTCATTAGGGAAAGCTATTTCTCTGGCCTGGACAGAGGCCTAACATTCCAAGCTACACCAGATAGAAAAGAACCAGCCCAGTTGTTCTGGCCAATCATCTATCCAAAGGACCTCCCCTTCATAGGGGGGTTCACCTTAAGCCATGCTCAAGGCAGAAGAGCAATATGAGCCGTTCAATGAGCATGAGTGCTCTGACTTCCCTGAATTGCCAACCCTAGTCCAGGGCTGCAGACAATATCCTGGGCCTGTCTGAATTTTCTCAGAGAAGCAAAACGTTCTTCCTTCATCTTCCTATCTTTTCTTTAAGTGTGCTTTCTCTAATAATTCATTTGTTCTCTAATGTCCATCTCTACTATGTGGCTTCTTGTCAGGGGGTGGGGGGGTGGGGAGGTGACCTCCACAGAGGACTAAGTGAAAGGCCATATCTTTCTCTGTTCCTCTTCTTCCACTTTGGCTTCCACTTCCTCTTCTCTGTAGCTTCTGAGACTTAACAGTTTGCTGCCCCTGGTTTTTTCCTTTAAAATTAGAATCAAATTTTCTTCATATCTGAGTCCATCCTTAAATTATTTTATTAAGGAGACTAAGAACTCCATATAGGGACTCAGATGTCCCAGGTAATGCAGTGACTTCACTGGAATTCCCCAAATTTTCTGATAACATCAAGAGGAGGTATTATGTAGACCAAAAACCACAACAAAGTGTTCACAGAAGCACGAACTAGGCAGTTTGACCTTGCCAAACCAACTAGCATTTTGTACATCACATCTAAGAATTACACTTGGCCATTGGCTGCCGTTACTGGCAAGGGTAAAAATTTTTATGGAGATATTTCTTTATGGGGAAATTTGATTTCTGGGCAAATAAATGCCTAATTGTAAGAGTCATAGTTGCTCTTACAAATTTAACTTTAGAGCCCAAAGAGACATGATGGATCCCAATATTTGCTGCTTGTAAGTCTCTATCCTTAAGGCTATGCTTAAATATGTATGTCCTGCTGCTCTGTGCATATATGATTGATGTGAAACACAATTTTATTGGTTACAGTCATTTAGAGTTGAGTGTCATTGAAACGTATGGTCTCTCTGATTTAGGATAGTATGTCTGGGTGTAGGTCTTGGTGTTTCCACTTTTCACTTGAGAGAATGAAATGGCAAGCCAGATGCCATCCAACAAGGGGATCACCAAACTCCCAAGACATGCTAATGAGTTTCTAGGCATGGTAGCTCTTTACTAGGTCTTTCCTATCATATTGTAACTTTGATGTCTGGTACCCCATATCTTTTTAAATTTGCATATTTCAGCAAAGCTGACAGGTGATCTGGGCAAAGACTCAGTCAGTTTCCTTCCTCATGGGTAACTGTGGGGTCTTTTGTGTTCTATGAGCACTCCGAAGAACCACCTTCATGGCTATAGCTTCAGAGGAAGGCATGAAAAACCGCATTCTACCAACATTACGGGAGCTTGAAGAAGAACTTCAAGTCTCAGGGGGTCACAGCATGGCTAGCAGCCTGCTTTCAGCTGGGGATAGCCTTGTACAGAAAACAGCAGAGCCATACGTAGGTTTATGATTAAATAAATATAGGTTATTTGAAGCCTTAGAGCTGAAGGTAATTTGTTGTAAGAAGAAATTATCATTAGGGAAAAGAGTTCTGGTTTTTCATATCAACCTACTTAGAGAGAACTTGAGTTGTCCAACCAAGTCTGTTTTCCCATGCCTTTGCTCTACTGGCTCCTGCCTGACAGGTTTGTATTCTCTCCCTCTCTTTTGCTCTCTTATTTTCACATTACCATATAACAAGTGGGCGTGTCTAGCGGGCCACCTCTGAGGTGGCAGAGTTTAGATAAATGCTAACAATTCACTTCTCCCAGTGGACTCTGAACTTGTATTGCCTTATGCTAATGCCAAAGCGGACTGATCCCTTGCACCCCAGCTTATGCAAAGTCAGCCTCTTCCCACTGAGAACCAGTCCAGCTTACTGCATGGGAAGAACACACATCTTGACTTCCAACTTCCTTCCTTCAGTCTCCAAAGTGTCCCATGCAACTAGCATTTGACAAACCAGGAAGCATACACAGTGTTGGCCCACCTTGATTTTGAGGGAGTCAGTGTCATAGGGACTTGGTGTGAAGTCTGTGTGCACTCTGGCACGGCCACAGAACGGCCCTGAGTAGGGGCTGTCATCATCCAGGCGGAAGCTGTCTCGATTACTTGTTCCATCTGAGCAGCTTGTTATCCCACCTGAAGAAGGAAAGGTTAACAGTTTTGATCAAAGCTTCTTGCCTTCTGTGCCATTACCTAGAACTGGAGCAATGGATGTCACTCTTACGTAGCTCCTAGCCACTCTTCTACAGTGACTTTCTTCTGAGCTAGTTCTGACTCTTTCCCTTCCAGTCTGAACACTCTCCTCAGTCCTAATACCAATACTGTCTCCTTTGGACACTGTGATCTAATCTGTCTTAGACAGCATTAGTTAATGCCCACTTGGTAAGTTGGAGCAAGCTCAAACCTTGACCTAGACAGTTAATTTCATAGCTGGAAACTAAGGTTAAATTCGATAGAAACAGCTCAACCATTATGTGTTATTATTTATCATAAATGGTCAACACATGACATTTCAGGGTTCCCTACAACGGACATAGTTGTAATGAAAATTGCTCCCAGAATTCTTACTATGTGCCAAAGGCCATGTCAGAAAAAAATCTCTACTTATAAATGGTAATACTCTTGTTTGTCATAGGAGTGGAGAAGACAACTGCCCAAATGTGTGAACCTCCACATTATCCTGAACTGCCTGAATGCTTGTTTTCTGGTCTCCTTGCTTCCTGATCCTGCATTTCAGGTGAAACAAAACAACAAAGAAAGAGCAAGACAAACAGAGAAAGGCATTCCATCTTGCTCCATTTTGCTTTCTTTCTGTAGTGTTAGTACTGTTAGCAGTGGGAGTGCCTCGTTGTTACTACCATAGCCAATTTCCTCACTTCCTCCTTCAGGCTGACCTTTCGCTGCTCAAGCGGGCAACAGCTGTAGTCTCGTTACCAAGTATTGTGAAATAAAGCAAGATCCTGTAAGTTCCACATTGGGAATGAAGAGAAATGTAGCATGTCAGTGGATCACTGTGTCCCTGTGTAGGTGACTGAATGCAGGCCTTGCATGATGGCATGGTGGAGTAATAAAATTCTTCCACATTCAGTTTCACACTTTGAATTTGAAAACTACCAGCAAGACTGAATATTTATGAAATCTGAATAACACACACACACACACACACACACACACACACACACACACACACACACCCTTCAACTGTTTCTGCATTAGCTTTTTACCACAAAGCAATTATTCTATGGTTAATAGGAATAAAACTGAGGATAATTGAAACATTTTCTCTTTGTGAGCCATCTTCAAATAGCAGGAATAGTTGATTTAAAAGGAAATGTAAAATAAACTTTGACATTTGAAAGTTCTAAAGAGACCACAGGTAAGATAACAGTTTGCATATAAACATATATGAGGCACCAGTAATGTCAATACTTTCTTGTAACTATTGTAGCAGAAAATGTAACTGATCTTGAGTAATGCCCTTCTTAGACAAATATCAGTTCTGATTCGTCAGTCCTTATAGTTCTTGCTAATCCCCTTTCTCACCCAACTGGTGACATATCTATCATGTAGTATTATTTATCACATCAGTCTCTACTTACTAACAGTAACTGTGAACGACAGAATTGAGCCAAATGTCCTGCTCTTTGCAAAATCTGGATATTACAAAAGAAAGACAGAAAGAAAAAAGAAAGGAAGGAAGAAAGAAAGATAAGAGAAGGGGGAGGGAGGGAGGGAAAGAAGAAGAGGAGGGGTAGAGGAGTGACAGATGGAGGAAAGAGGAGACAAAAAGGATAACATCAAATAAGGAACATGGGAGGAAATTAAAGAACAAAAATTTACCTCTTTATTTCAAATACTTTTATGTCTTTGAATCAAGATAACACTAGGTTTCCAGAGCATACAATTTTGCTATCAGATTTTATTTGTCAACACAACTTTTTGAGGCATACTCACGAAAGACTGGCAGGCTATAGCATAAAAAATATGTGGTGCTATGTTATGTATCACAATCAATAATAAGTCCATGTATATTCAATGTATGTAACCTCTGCAACTTCTCTTTTATCTTTGTTTCTAATCTGTTAAACAATCTCAGGGTGATCATCCCTTGCTTTTTAATTAGCATCACCCGGGCTTCTTTACTATAGTGTCACCCCTTACTCATTAGCCTTACTTGATGAGCTTTGGCCACTGTAGAGACTATCCATAGAGTCGCTGGCTTTGAGGGAGATCTTCTCTGTATGTGTTCCAATCATGGGATCACTGTTCCGATAGGGGAGGGTTTCCTCTACGTTTTCCTCCTCCTTCAGAAGGAAGCATATCAGAGGTTAAGTGTGCAGATCAGATTTCCATGGAGATGTTCGTTGTGTGCAGTGACTCAACAAGCAAGACACATTTAAACAATAAAACACCCATGAATACATCAGCATAAAATATGAGAGTCATTAATCTTCAGTTCATATTCTAGGAAAACAGTTTAGGGGCTACTTGGAAACATTCCCTAGATGTGGAATCAACTGCAATTATAGGGCTCTATTTTTGCAAATAAAGATGAATATCATTTCGACTGTTTAATCAGAACTGGTAGATGTATTGGCATCGATGCTTCTTCTGCTAAAGTGCAGTTACTTCTTCATGTTCTCCTTATCTGTTTGCCACCATTACTAATCCTTTGAGATCTGATACTACAGGCTTAAACTCTGCACATTTGTTTCATGTCAGTTATTTGCACGCTCCCAGATCACTAGATATGAATAAAACATGCTCACTTTGCAATTCTAAAGCAAGCCTTATCTAAGGAGCTTTACAAATCTCATACTGTGCTTGCCACCTAGTCAAGTGAAAAGCAAATCTTGCATAAAATTAGAAAAGACAGACAATTTCAAAACAAATTACATTTACTTGAAAACATCTCAAATGTTTTCCACTTTTAGAAACTTTGGACAAAGCCTATGAATTTCTTAGTACTCGTCACAATATAATTCAATAGTCTTATTTTTGAGCATTACTGAGCATTGATAAAATGTCCTAATATAAATAGACTCCATTTGATTCTCTACGTTCATCTATTCTGTATTCAGTCATTCAGAGAAGGTGTGTAAAGCACAGCCTAGGTACTTTCCACCTTTATAAAGTAAATACTGTAGTAAACAAGGTAATGGTATAAAAGGTTCTCGGCTGTAACAAGTTATGTTCTGGTCTGAATGGGCTATGCATACTGTATAAGCTATGTGTTCGTATGTCTTTAAAGTAGTTGCACATATGTACATGAACATATTAGCATGATACATATAAGTGCTCTGAATGAGATAGGCTATACAATGTGAAAGAACTAGGAAGTCAGACAAGGATGAAGAGGGATAGTTGATTTAGGTAAAATCAATTCCAAAGACTTCAACTGTAAGGCAACAAATGCCCAGAATCAACCTGAAAATATACACAGATCTCCTTTTAAAATATGAAGACCTGAATTATGAGACAATAGAACTTATGTTTCCTTTTAAAGATACTTTTCCAAGAAAAAGGAAGGCTAACAAAACTGAATTCACATTAGTCTCCGGTATAGAGGGGGGTGTAGTGAAAGAAAGATGGGTAATACATTAATAACTCATAGCAGTGAATGACAGGCAGTTGATGAAGAACATCATAGGCCACTGTGGTGGCCACAGGAATGCGACATCTAGATCTCTAGCCATAGGACTCCACCTTACTGACTGTGACCTTGTCTTGTGAAAAGCACATGAGCCTTGGGGGTTGTAGACTGAAGGTTATGATTCCATGTTGTTTGTCATCTCCAAAACCTCACCTGTGCATTAAATTTACACTGCACAAAATCATCAAAGGGAAACTTGATCTGACTTCACTGTGTAGAGTCAGGGCCTTTGAAAGGTGACTGGGATTGGATGAGGTCATCACAACAGAGCCTCCATGACTGGGGATTGATGGCTTTACTAGCAAAAAGACAGACACTGAAACATCTAGGTATATACTACATTTGTCACTGCACGATAACCTCTGCTTCCTTGTAACCCTGCCACAAAAACAAAAACAAAAACCAAACAAACAAACGAACAAAAAACCCAAGCCTGTACAAGATGCAGCTCCTCAACCTTGCACCATAACTATGATGCAAATTAAGGCTCTTTATGAATAACCATTCTATTGTGCTATGTTTCATTAGCAGCAAAAATATGACTACTACACTAGTAGTTCCAATCACCCCCATCTATCAGTGTGTTTACAGTGATGCCAGACCTTGTACTACTTCAGTGCCTGAATACATATAAAGAACAGTTATGTGACTCTGGTGGGTGGGGAAAAAGGGAGCTCTTCCATTGGGAAGGTTTGGTTTAAGAATTCCTCATGCATCTGCCAAAATGTCCTCAGAAGTGGGCTAAAAAGAAAAACTCAGAATCTTTCCTCTTCTCCCTGTCTTTTTATAGATGTCAGATATGCATTGCCATTGCAAAGCTTGCCCTACGCATTTATCTTTGTTAGAATTCACAGGCTCTTCCTCGTAGAAAATCCTTGGTGTTTCTCTCATTTCTTTGAGGTCTGTTTTAAAGAAAATCTAGCCCTACTGCACTATACTAAAGGGATTGTTTACAAGTTTTAATCTGGGGCCTGATGTGTCCTGTTCCTGCTTTTCAGAGATCTTTTTGGGTCTCTTGTCCTGAATGGATTTTGCCAGAGAGACAACAGAAAAACTTAGATAGCTGATGTAGTAATGAAGACAAGGGAGGCTAGTGACTTACCCTAAATGAGGGGCAGTTTGAATAGAAAAATATTTTTTGTTTCTTTGGGGTTTTTTTTGTTTCTTTGTTTTATACAGTTCTTTAATTCTTTAAAATAATTTGTTCACATTTCACCCCACTTGTTATCTCCTAACTTGTGTCTTCCTGTTCTCACCCTCCCTCCCTCTTCTGCCCTATTTCCCCTCCCCTAGACCTCTGACAGAGGGGACCTCCTCCCCTACCATGTGACCACAGCCTATCAGGCCTCATCCTGATAGCCTGCATCCCCTTCCTTTGTGTGCCCACTGGGCCTCCCCCCAAAGGGGAAGTGATCAAATTGGGGCACCAGAGTTCATATGAGAGGCAGTCCCCACTCTCCCCACAGCCGTGGGAGTGAACAGTAATGGATGAGAAATAGTTGGGTTCTGGTAAAAAAAAAACATTGAGATTTTTTTTTTTTTTTTTTTTTTTTTTTTTTTTCCTTCTTTTTTTTTTTTTTTTTTTTTATTTATTTATTTATTTATTTTTTTTTTTATTAATTTATTCTTGTTACATCTCAATGTTTATCCCATCCCTTGTATCCTCCCATTCCTCCCCCCCCATTTTCCCATTATTCCCCTCCCCTATGACTGTTCCTGAGGGGGATTACGTCCCCCTATATATTCTCATAGGGTATCAAGTCTCTTCTTGGCTACTTGCTGTCCTTCCTCTGAGTGCCACCAGGTCTCCCCCTCCAGGGGACATGGTCAAATGTGAGGCACCAGAGTATGTGAGAAAGTCGTATCACACTCTCCACTCAACTGTGGAGAATATTCTGACCATTGGCTAGATCTGGGAAGGGGTTTAAAGTTTACCTCCTGTATTGTCCTTGGCTGGTGCCTTAGTTTGAGCGGGACCCCTGGGCCCAAATCTGCCTATCATATTGTTCTACTTGTAGATTTCTAGGACCCTCTGGATCCTTTTATTTTGCTGTTCTCCCATGCGTCTCTCATTTAGAGTCCCAATAGGATGCCTTCCCCTCTGTCCCAGTTTCCTGGTAAGTGAAGGCTTTTGTGGGACATGCCCCTTGGGCTAGTATGCAGATATAAGTGAGTATATACCATTTGATTCTTTCTGCTTCTGGGTTAACTCACTCATTATGATCATTTCTAGCTCAATCCATTTATCCACAAATTTCGGGAATTCCAAAAACATTGAGATTTTTAATCTTTGATGTATTCATAGGTTGTAGTGTCTGTTAGACATCTTTATGGTATCACCAAATGAGCTGTTGGTTAACTGAGTACACCAGTCAAGTGAATACATCCTTTCTAGAGATACTTTTAGAAAACAATGGTATGAGACTATCCAGGAGCACAGAGGAGGACAGGGTATATTTAGTGGAGCATCCACGATTTTAAGAAACCTTGGATCCTGGTGGTGGTGGTCCACACCTTTAATCTCAGCACTGGGGAGGCAGAAGCAGGTGGATTTCTGGGTTCAAGGCTCGTCTGGTCTACATAATGAGTTCCAGGACAGCAAAGGGTACACAAAAAAACCTTATCTCAAATACACACACACACACACACACACACACACACACACACACACACACACACACGGGGGTGGAGGATGAGAGAGAGAGAGAGAGAGAGAGAGAGAGAGAGAGAGAGAGAGAGAGAGAGAGAGGGAGAGGTGGAAGAGGAGGAAGAGAAAGTAGCTATCCCCATGTCAGGAAGACTTTGTATTTACAGAAACAACAACAAAAGCAAAGAAGAACTCTGTGAGAGAGAACAGTCCAAAGAAGGCTCAACGAAGCCAAAAGAGCATTTTCAGTGTAAGCATGTCACCACTTGTGTCTACAACTAAAATAAAGTGACTTTGTGTTTGATAACACAGAGGTTACTACTGTTGTCACAGAATACTGTTGACAAAATTCAAATAGAAAAGGGCTGAAAGAGAAAATGAGCATAAGACACACAAATTAACACCATAGGACCCAGAGTCTGTACATGTACCTTTATATTTATGATCTATATGTTTATAACAATATTGTGTATTGTAATCAACTACCTTTGAACATTGCTAAGAGGACAATGTAAAGGAGAAAAGAAGAGTTTGCAGCTAATGAAGTTGACTAATGAGTCAACTATATATTTACAAGAAAAAGAAGAAATTTCTGCTCTTCTGAAAATAATATAGAATAACTAACCCCAAATGGATCATTCACTAAAATTGCAGAGCTAAAATCATAAAGCCATTAGGAGAAAATTAAGAAGTAATCTTCATTATACTTCATTAAGCACTAATTCAACTAATTCAACTATAGTGACAAAAGCCAAACAATGAGAAAGAGAGAAAAATTGTGCTATTATAAGTATTTGAGATACAAATAATACTATAAAAATGAAAATATAATTCATAGACTGATAGAATATATATTTAGAAGTCATATATAAAAAGATTCATTCTGAAAGATTAATACATGGTGATTATTAAAAAACAAACAGGTATTTAAATAGGCATGTCTTGAAAGATATGTAAATACAACCACAAACACATTAAAAGATGTCAATATCTTCCATTACAAGAGTAATGTAATTCAAAATTACCATCTAATTCATCTTAACTATTGGCCGATACTTTAAAAAATTACCATAGGCTGACATGACATAGCAACATTGGAGCCACTTATTCGTTCCTATTGGGGATGTAAAATTGTGCACAGTTTTGGGCAAGCAGTTCCCAGTTTATCAAAATATTAGGCTTAGAATTACCATATATCAAAAGGGAAAAGATATTCATACAAAGAATCACAAGCAAGGGCTTATAGCAGCATTACTCATGGGGAGCCCAATATAAGAATCAGCCCAAATACACATAAGTACCTGGGGAAATGGAGATTATTTATAAAATAGGATAGGATTTTGCAATAAGAAGAAATGAAGTACAGATGTTTGCTACAACTTAAACAATCTACTATTCTTCACACACTAGATGTGTGGTTTTTCTTCTTTTACAATAGGAGTAGTAATCATTTCAGAACCATAAGACTGGGCCAATCAAAAATCTCAGTGGGTAAAGGCACTTCCTGAGCAATCCTGAGGACTTGAGCTTGATCTGAGGAACTTGTGTAGAAGTAGAAAGAAAAAATAGATTCTGAAAGGTTCTCCTCTGATACCCTCATCACCCCATGGCACTTGTGTCACACACACACACACACACACACACACACACACACACACACACAAATTTTTAAAAGAACTACAAAACTTCTAGGTATGATAACTAAAGGAAAAATATGTCTCAGAGCTTCATAAAGCATCAAATAGTATAGGTCTAAAGAAAGAGCCTTCCTAATATTTTGCAAATATTTATATATAAATACAGATGACAAAATATACGTACTTTTTCCTCAGAAAGGGCTTTGACGTATTTTCTCCCCACTTTTTTCTTCATTGTCCATGAAATGGCCCTCATTTTTTTACCTAGACTCCCTCCATTGTTTGAACGTTTATTTTGTTCTTCACTTGCATTTGTTAGCTCCTCTTCATGGACCTAATGAAGAATATTAAGATTATTTGCGTCAAAGGTCTTTCACATGCTAAGCAAAGGTGCCAAGTCTAAGCTCCATGTCCAACCCTACGATCTTTTATAATAAGCTTCTTAGGGTGAATCCAAGGTTGGATTTTTTGTTCATTTTGTGCAGTACATATTCTGGGCATAACACATATTGATACCCATTTCCAGCTGGCCTCCTGTGTAAGAAACTCGGTTGAAAGTTCTCATCTTCACATGTGAAATTCTTTGAGAATTTATGGTTTAATGGTTTTATTAAAAAATCATTGTTGTTCTTGTCCCTGAGTTGAACAAAATAGAAGTAACCATCAGGCATCACGGGTGTTTACAGCTCTGTAGATGGGAGATTGTTTAATGGAAGGATTAGAAACGCCTTTAACAGCCATCTGTGTTGGAAGACCATGACAATAACCTCTTGGGTCTCAAAGGGACTGACATGGTCTCAGTTATTTTTAAAGAAGTTTTGAGGTTAATTTAATCAGTTGAATTCTTCAGTTCACCTGGCAGTTGCATATGCATGCAGATTGTTCACTGTAAGTAATAGTAAATATTAACTGGCTCAGTCCATTAATAAAGAAATATATAATTCACACAATATATAATGCACACAATTAAGTCTTGTTAGCTGGTGATCCTTAACAATCTTCCTAAAGCAGTGATTTTTTCCCTCTGACTCCGAATAAAACAAGTTTTGGCATTTCTCTACAAAGCTCAACAGCATAGCATAAAGCAATGTGACATAGTATAATTAATTGTGGGAAACTTGTTTGTGACCTTAGATGTTCTAATATGCAAACTTTAACCACACAATTAACATTATTATTATTCAATAGAACCTAGGTGACATAACATATCTTTATCTACGTACTCAACTACTTATGAGATTTCAAAACAGCAGCAATATTTCAAAACAGTATTTTGATATAGTTTGTTTTAACAAGTCTTTTGTGGTGAGTCTGATTCACAGATGCACAACAAAGCTTGAAAGAGATGGTAACTAAATATGTCCATGATAGTGCATCTCCTTGACTTTATCGAGTTCTCACCAATGTTTGAATTTGCTTTTGTCTTGGGTCCTCTAGTCAGCCACAGATGTCCTTCTTAAGGTAGCCTAAGGATTCTACTTCAGTGCATAGTAACAGGAAAGAAGTCATCTGATTAGTCACTCTCTACAATTGTCTACTCTTCCTGTTTGTTTTATCTGATTTATTCATCTCTGATGTTATTTTATTGGATAATGTTTCTTCATTTAATGGTTATCTGCATTTCTCACATGGTGCATGCTCCACTGGGAGGAAAGGCTTTCTCTGTATACTTCACCCTAGTCTCAAGAATACCTCCAGGTACATTACCTTCTAGTATCCTTTATATCAATGAAATACTTTATGTAGATATTTGAGGTCATATTAGGATCAGATCTTCTTGCTTGCTCAGATGTGCAAGCAATGAGATAGTGTGAAGGTCATGTGCACTAGTCCTGCCCACCACGCTTGAGAGGTGGACAGCCAGTCATCCCAGAGCATAGAAAGTGATGGGAAATGAGCTTGAGGATTTTAATATGAGAGTTTAACCACATAGTTAACACCATTATTAACCAACATGATATTTTACTTCATACCTTACCCAAAATTGCATATGATAAATATGAATGGACAGCCAATTTAAGCTTTCGGTGCACATTATTAATTTCTATATTCAAAGATATAAAGGCAAAGAGTCTTTGCTTAATTGGAAATACTAGAATAAAATGTAATTTGAAAACACTTTAAAATTTTAGTCAATCTTTTTCTTGTCACTTCTCTTTTCTTATATTATTTGTAAAAATTATTTTAGTAACTGAAATAAGTTTGAAAGTATATTGTTTAGTTACAACTGATACTGTTAATATCTAAGTTTCAAATAGTACAATACTAATACAGTTTGGTTTTTCCATCATTATTTATAGAAGCCTCAGAGAAACCGCCCCATATATTTTGAATTAGTTTTCTTTTCTGTGATATTCTCCATAGCCTGAACAACATTATTTTTTGTTTAGAATTTACAGTTCTATTATTGTCCTCATCTTTTAAAGTGATATTTCTTCCAGTGTCCAGGCATTATGCAGTAGTCATTTTCATCTTTCATTGCAACAGTACTCTGGAGTATCTAAGAGAAGCCATGTTATTGTGTAGTTATCTATGAAAAGGATGAAGAATTGATCCTGGTTCTCTGAAAAATGAGAAAGTACTTTATCAGCTCTGCTAAATGCTTTAGCAAATTACAAGGCCAATTTTTAGAAGGAATAATTTACTTATTCCAGTGACAGTGAGTGAACTTGAGGTAATTTCATAGGTTTGTTAAAAGATAAATACTATCAGAATACAGCTATATATAGGTAATAGAGTTAAAAGTTTATACAAAACACTGAGTGAAAATAGTCATATAAGTAAGTTCCTCTCTGTGTATATACACACATATATGCACATATACATAAACAAGTATTATGCAAATATGTTCTGTGAGTACATATATAATTATATATAGCCATCCATAAGTACATAGATAGTAAAAAGTGATTGTAGAGATTAGTGTTTATAATCAATCTGGCAAGATCTAGAATCATGTAGAAACTGCCCATCTTTGCATGCTTGTGCAGGATGATCTTGACTATATAACTGAGATGTGAAGGCCGTCCACTCCAGCCACCATTGCCTCGTTGGAATTTATAAATGGGGAAAGGAAACTGAGCAGCAGCATGCATCTGTTGCTCTCCACTTCTCTACGACGTTCGTGTTATAACCTGCTGTTGCACACTCCTGTAGTTTTGACATCCCCAGTGGTGGACTGTGACCTTTAATATGCTAATGGATATAAGAAATAATAGTATATGAAATTTTACTTTATTTTATCTAGAATATCAATTTCTGAAATAAAAATAGCAAATATACATATATGCATCTCTATGTGAGATTTATATAGTCTGTTTATCTAAAAGCAACTGTTAGTAAGGTCACTGAGTTAAGGTAAGGTGTAGGGTTATGTTTAATAATGAATGGGTCCTACATTTTGTGTTTTCCCAGTGTACAACCTTCCTATTATTAAACTAGTAACTTTCCTTAGTCACCCATTCCACATGGCCCCAGGTAACTTGATATTTATTTTCTGCCTAATATTGAGTGGGCTTTTTAGATAGCTATTTACCATAATGCCTGCTATGGTACTAGGTCCTAAATAATTGCTCATTTATTTCAAAATTCTATGTAAGTCTGCATGACATGAAAATGTATTTAATTTCCTTACATAACTTATAAAACTGCTATTATCCTTTTATATTATAAACTTTTTATAATATGCTATCATAACATTCATAAAGATAGAATAAAGCACTAACCTCATTTGAGTCATCAGACTTTGACATGGAATTATTCCGAAAACGGTCAAAATTCCCAAAACTGCTGCTGCGCTGTAAAATTGGAAAAGGAAAAGAAACTTAACGTTTGTGACTTCCACAACTGAAAGCAATAAATTTATTATAGCTTCTCAGAAATACCTCTTGAATTTGTAGGCTATGAAAAGTCCTTCTCTGAGCTATCAAAAGACATTTCAGGTATAAATATTATTCATGTCTTGTACTAAAAATTGCTAAAATGTCTTACTTTGGTTTGTGTAATCATGGTTAAGACCATGGTTAAGTTTTAAACAACTCACTCATAGTGTGAGTTAGGCTCTTGACACAAGTAACTGCAGCCTCTGAGGATTCTAAGCCAAGCCTCTTTTTGGATGTGGTAAACACTAAGTTATTTGCACTATGAACAGACAGTCAGTATTTATCATCAAAGAGGCCAACTAATAAAGATGAAAAAACAAAACAAAGCACATGGCTGATTAATCCTTCTTCTGCCTCCTAAGACAAGCTTACTTAAATTAAAAACTAACGCAAGTACACTCCCCACTAGTAAATGTGGTTAACTTTAAATTCTCTGCCGGTTATCAGAAAGAGAGTGCGTACAGGTGGACCTATTCATAAACTGAACATGTGGGCATCCAGGATGTAAGACTGAGAGTAAAACTGAACTTCTGCACATTTCCCATGGAACAGCCATGATGTCCAACCATCATCCTCCATATGGTGCAGGTCCGGTTACCTCGTTGATTTCAAGGACAAGCTCTGTTGTTAGGAGACTACCCCCCTAGAGTTCTAATGCTAAGTTGTTATTCTCGTGCAACTCACTCTAGGTAGGTTATTACAAATAATCTCAAGAAGCTTCAAAGTAAATGGCTCTCCTGAATAATTTTTAAAATTCTTCAAAATCACTGAGTCAAAAAATTGGCTTTCTCACTATCTATTTAACTTTATGCATTGTTTGGCTGGTGTGTATCTAATCGTGTGTTGGGTGTGTGTGGGTGTGTGTGTGGGTGTGTGTGTACCTACAACTACAGAGAAGAAAGCTTGTCCTAAAGATTGTACCTCATTTCAAAGTAAACTGTTTTAGAAATCAATAGATTTTACTGAAAAGGTAACCTAGTAATTTGAAAAAAATTACTAGTAGTCAGTAATTTATAGAATTTTTTTATTGTCCACTCAAAAATTATAGGTCGCTTTAAAAAATTCTTTGCCAGAGAATTCTTGTCCTTGGAATTCTTAGCTGTGTCTCTTACCACTAACTGCCTTTAATACCCCCTTATTTCTCTTATAAAATGGGTTGAGATCCAAAGATCCTGAGCGTGTGACAAGTAGCTACCCTGCTGGTCATGGTACTCCAGCATACTGCCCCAAGGATTCTGCCCGTGGGAGATGAAATGCCTTTTGCTGACTTGATTCCTCCGCTGAACAGCTCATTGCTCTTTCTGCTTATGGGGAGAGGAAAGACGAGATAGCTGACATTGTGTTCCACAGTGGAAAATACCAAGTCATCTCATACAGAGCTTACCAAACTAGAGATGGACACAGACAGAGCATGAAGCACTTCACCTTGCCTAGTTAGCAGTTCTACCAGGCCTGTGTTGCTCTGAGATCAGAGGGACATGAGAAAACTATTGTCCTGCTTACAAACGAATACATCACAGACATTTATTACTCTGTTTTATACTCTAGACATTCTTATGGCCTATGGGAACCTGGGCCTGTGGCAATTCAGTAGCTTATACCCAGCCTGATGCTGCCTGTTACATATTAATGAGAGTTACAGAATGCTTCCCATTACTGGATAATGGGGCCTGTTGCACGGGAGGGCACAGAATAGATCCACTTCAGCATTTCTCTACACTGTATTCTTCCATTAAGGAATCAATAGCCACCACCTTTTAAAATTAATTCTTCCCCCATTATACCAATAGAGAAACTCAGATAGAGGAATAGTGACTTTAAAAAGATAAAAAAACAAAAACAAAAACAAAAACTAATACTTTGGGTCTTACCAGTCCTATCTGTACTAATTCGTCAACAACCAAAAGGCAGAGGAGTCTGTCTGTCCATCATAAAATATTCTAAAGATGACAATTTCAGTACTTATTTAAAAGGGCATTTAACACATTTCAGTATCCAGTCTAAAAGTTAGTTAGTTTCTGAGAAGATGGTTTCCTACTATATTTATAGGTCAGAGCTTATGTCAGAAAGGAGTTAATGTCTACTATGAGGTATGGACAAGGAATGGCGTTAGAACTTCTACTGTCAAACTTTATAGTGAAAAAGTGAAATATGTGGAGGCAAAACATGCTTCCTACATAGTACTCTTCATAAATGTGAACATATTTGAATAGTCACAAATAAGTATGGTGTAATCATTTTGCAGATACTGGTTGGTGACAGAAACTCTGATCAAGATAAAGCAATTATATGAACAAAGGCCTCTCTCTCAGACAAGCAGATTAAATATAAAAAAAGTTATCAAATATGATAATCCTTGATAATGTTGGCATTAGGCCATGTCTGCTCTTTACATTTTGTGTAAGTATATGGAAGATGTTGGAGTGTAGCTCAAAAACAGAACACATATTTTGTATGTCCAAGGCTCTATGTTCAATCCCAGCTCCACCCCAGCCATATGAAGTATACAGTTTTTATTGTGTGTTTATAAAATGACTTGTAAAATGGCCCAATATCTGTGAAGGGAAATTTGCCAACAACCTGTAAATTTTCATATATATTTATATTTTGTCATAGCAATTAAATTTATAAATTTCTAGCCAGAGTTATACTAACATATGATATCTATAGATACGGAGATATAGAGATATCATATGGTAGTATATATGCACAGCTCACATGTTAGTAATATTGTAAAGTTTACCTAGAAAGCTGTAAACCCCAGTGTGCATCAAGAGGATACTAAATGAGTAGTGTGTAAGTGTGTGTGTGTGTGTGTGTGTGTGTGTGTGTGTGAAAATACTATTCATCTTTCTATAATTCAATAGAAAGATCTGTAGGATCCAGTGAAACTGAAAACAACAAAGCATAGAAAGGTGTACAGAATAAATTACCACTGATCTCAGTGAGAAAATATTGTGTATGTGTCATGAAGGAAAATACAGGGTTTCTTTCAAAGAGAAATAAGTCAAAATGCATGAATGGGGTGGCAAGATAGAAAATATGTTTCTCTGAATATACTTTGTTTCGTAGATGTGAATACAAAACTGTAAAAATTTCATAAATTCATAAACCAAATTCAATAAAAATTTTAAAACCGTAAGCTTTGAAATGCAAAATGAAACAATTCTACCTAACTCGAAACTGAGTTGATTATTTAAGGACAAACTTATCACAAGTCATTTTACAACAAAGTAACTTGGTTGTCTGTACACAGAAACACTGCAGCGACAAGCTGTTATCGAATTAAATCTGAACTTGTTTGTTGAGGCTAATAACATTAGTGCATATGTAAACACTGAGTAACAATTAAAGTGAGTAACAGTGTCAATAGCATTTGAAGTCAACATTCTCAGACTATAATAAAAGCAAAGCAGACGTAAAATAAAATGCTTACATCAAGCCCTCAATCTTTAATCCAAACTGAAAATACCAATGAGAGTTCCCAACCCATTCCCTCATCAAACACTCTCTTCCTAGCTGCACTCACGTACACAAAGGTCTAGAACAATGACAACCCAGTCTTGTGTCACTTGTAGTTCACAGATTAGACACCTCTAAGAGGGAAACCAATCTCTTAGAATCATGACAGAAAACCCAGTAGGATGCCACAGATCCCCTTCCAGGAAGTGGGGGCTATGCTAGGAGTTTTAAGTATTTGAATCACTTGTCGCCCAAAACATGCTACTTTAGTTTTAATGAGAGTAATGCCTGTAATACACTGTGAAATAAATGTAGTATATTTTAACATGTCAAAATTCATTGATTTATAATCATACTGAAGAGAAACACATCAGTGACTCTCTTGGAAAATATAAGAGCTGTATTTTGAGAATAGACAAATATAAAAGACAATAAACTGTATTTTCTGAATTTAATATACTTCAGAGTTAACTAAACAATTGACCATGGGAAATTATTCTGAATATGTATATATTCTAGTTATTAAAGTTGATGAAAAAATAAAATCGCTGTTTTGCAAATCTATGATCATACTGGTTGAATTATTATCGATGTCTACTGAGCCAGATGGGGTAATGGAGCTAAGCAGATTTTCTAAACCCTCACCTGTCTCTATTATGAACATGAAAGAAAACTGTGGGCTGTTTTAAAAATAATATTAGTTGAGATTTTTACCAAAACCAGGGGATTTGACCTTAATTGTCTTTGTTACCCAGCTGACAGCTTTTAGGGTTGTCAGATAAAATCTCATCTACACCATAACTATAAAATGTGAGAAAGGCACCAGTAGAAGTGCCAATCTATTTCAAAGAAAATATTTGTATGGATGAGTCAGACACCCACAGAATTTTGAAGTATACTAGCAAATTAAAAGTTATATAAACTCACTACCAACAAATTCTCATATCTAATTATTACTATAAGATGTTTGATAGTATCTACTCCTCAGATCAAAATTCTCTTTGCATTCACTATACATACTGTGTTATAGAAAGCTGAATCTCAACAAACCTGTCTGCTTTATCCAAAAACATTCGAGAATTTAATTGTCCTGGCTGATTCAGGTACTAAGATGTTGGACAGTGAGAATCAAATTTAATTCACTTAAAATAGTCTGTTAGGAGTGCCTCAGTGTTAAATAATTGTACCATGACATGGTGCCAATGGAAGGCCGAATGTGGGGTGTCAGGAAACATCAAGCTAAAAAAGCAACAAGAACTGCAAAGTCATGCCATCAGCACTGAGTACAACCTTGTGTAATGGCAACTCATAGCTAAATAAAATTATAATTATCAAAACAAATCAGTGTCATGCATATTTACAGTGTGTATCTGGCTTCTCAGAACCAAAGTTAGCCTGCTCCATCTCTACCTCATCAGCATCGTTTTAACTGTAACACATGTAAAGAACGTGCAGGTGCCAACAGTGTCATTGATTTCTAACGTTTGCTCAGAATTTCCACACTGAAACTTTTAGAATTGTATGTGACACTAAAATGTTTTCTGTAAATTGAAACTACTTCAGAGATTACACTAAGGGAGTGGAAAGAATTTCTGTAATAACAGAAAAAAGTCAGTGTAAAATGGCATTTATAACGGCTGACAGTGCATTAAACAAGTTTTCAGAGTAGAAAGGCTCAAGTATTTAAAATTCTCAAATTTAGCTCTACATGGTCTGCCACTATGTTCCATTATTTTATACTACAACCAAAGACTGTAAGCCACGTTCTCATTCTAGGAAGTCAGTAAAAACTTCTCTATTCTATTTTAGTTAAATGAGGAGTCATAGGTAATACTTTGATATGTTTTAAATATATTTTTCAAATACAAAGTATCATGTGGCAAAAATTATTATGAACAATCTTTAAAAATCTATGAAATGTAAAAGGAACTATAAGTTTTAGAAGTAGGAACCATGAGATGGGTATGGCTGAATAGTAAAGCCCCATACTGTTAAGCATAAGGATGTTTGATCCTCAAGCCCACTGAAAGAGTTGGGTGTAGTGCCATGCCAGGCACTGGGGATGCAGAGGCTACAGGATGTCTGAAGATTGCTGGGCAGCCAGTTCAGCCTGATTACTGAGACCAGGCCGCAGATCCTGTCCCAAATGAGGTATAGAATGTTAGTGGTTGTCCTCCAGCCTCTGCATGCATGCACACACACACATACACATGTTCATAAAAAGTTGAATCTTGACAACACTATCCTGCATGTATGTATAGCACCGTACCTATAATTTTAATTCTGCAGAACATTACATGAAATGATAAAAAGTTTTGTACATAAAATTATCTAAAATCAACACAATTATTTTTGTATTCTAAAAGATTCTGTAGTTCTTTACTGAGATGCTCCTTACAAATCACCAAATTGAAAGGCAATATTGCTTAAATAATAGTAAAATAGCAAAAAAGTGTTGGTATGTTTACTATATGTGAAAAGTGCTTCTAGGAGACCAAAATGTGACTAATGTAAGCTATAATTCCCTCTCCAGCCTTTATGGGACAAAAGAAAAAATACTGTCATATTAATGTAATCATTTTAATGATTAATTCTTTAAAATTTGGTACACTGTTATTTCAATAGATTTCTTATTGTTTGAATGGACAACAATATTTCGACAACATTAGCAAGACATTTTGAACTCTTATACCAGTATACCAGTATGGATATTTTGTTTTAAATCTTTGTAAGGAGCCGTATTGAGAAATGCTCAAAAGCCATTTCTAGCTTTAAAGAGCTTCCTGGCTACCTGTCCACAGAAGATACAGGTTACAGTTAATGCTTGGGAGGATATAGGATGTAGGAAGTAAACACATGAGGAACTAAAGGTAACAGGGCTTACGTATTCACCGTCCTCACCAAAAGCTAAGCAATTTCCTTCAGCAACCTTCTTGCAACTACTCTTAGTTTCTGTTCACTGCTGTACAGGAAATGCTGTACAGAGGATAGATGATTCAATTTTCTAATTAAAAAAAGCATACACTCTTCTCCAGTAAGTTTAGGAGATAACTATTTTGCGTATTTGATTTTTTAAATCTGTGAGCAGGTATTAAATATGATTTTATGTGGTCATATCATTACTGAGTTTAAACTTCTAACTATTTAGCCACATAACTAAACTTCAAAGACAGATAGCTCTGCATTGTAATATTTTGTGTATGATATGTCTAACAGTCAAAGTAATATTTAAGATCTTGATGAGAGAAGGCAACTATTATTTACAAGAAGTTTAAATATTGTTGCCTTGCTACATCAGCCAACATTTTAAGTAAAAACACAAAAATTAAAAACAAAACACTTTTTTCTGGTTTTCTTAGTGTGTCTAAGTTTTCAACTTGTACTGCTTCCAAATGAAATTACATTGTAGTATTATATAAAATGGCATTAATCTAAATAAAAAGCAGAAGCTAAACCAATTAAATTTAGGCATTAAGAGAGTTCAATAAAGATAAGAGTAAATTACCTTCTTGCTTACTGAACAATTCATTTTAGAAGTTAGAACCTCAGGCGTCTTTTAAAAAGCAAAAACAAAGACAAGCATGGTGGTGCACGCCTTTAATCCCAGCACTCATGAAGCAGAGACAGGCTCTGAGTTCAAGGCCAGCTGGTCCACAACGCAGGTCCAGGACAGCCAAGGCTACACAGAAACCCTGTCTCGAAAAACCAAAACAAAAAACCAAACCAAAACAGAACCAAAAAACAAACAAAAACAGAAACCTTTTCAATAAAGGTGGAAAATTCCCTGAACATTTCTAATGAAATCATGATCAAAATGACAGAAGGATGTGGTGCTTCCAAGCATAGGACACTTTTTTTTTTTAACATATTCAATCATTTAACATGTTGATTTAAAATTTAGGAGTCTGAAAAATCCACTAAGAAGCTTGTCAGTCATGTATTACTGTAGTTAAATCTATATTATGATTAACATGTTAATATGTAGTATATTACTATATCATGTATTACTATAATCTGTTATAATAATCACAAAGAGGTCAAGGTCGTTCATTATACTCAGGGTTATGAAATCATAGTTAAAGGCTTGGGAGTTAACTTGGGGAGAGAGAGTCTGTGGAGTAATTTTCCCGTCAGACACTCGGGAGCATAAACACCCTGTGAGTCCTCTATGCTTGAAACATGTTCTCCTTTCAGGTGGCCTCTGGGTACCAAATGACCTTTCTAAAGGTCCCTGCAAGGGATGTTTTAGTCACGCAGTGATCTCCTTGAACGCGAGTAATGACAAACAATAAGCTAATTCTCAAAAAGTTTTTTTAAGTCATTTTTACTACTTTTAAGTGGGTGGGTTTGATGTATGCCTTTGGTGGCCCTGATTAATGGTCCCTGCCAGCCTGGCTTCTGGAGTTGTAATGTGTCTGTGAGCTTCCCTTCAGCCGAGCTCCACCATTAATCCAGTGGCATATGTCAGCTCAGCAAAGCAAGGTCACTCTTCTGCTTCAAGGGGAACCTTTTTAGAAATAATAAAACTGACAGAAAGTTCTTTTTTGCATGCTTTATGCTGCCTGAGGTTGAGTGCTGCAGTTAATATCATAAAGCTTATAAACATTCTCTTCCCAGGCAGCAACTGCTGCCACAGGGCTTAGGAATTTAAACTTTTTTTTTTTTCTTAGTAAGAACAGACATGTTTATGTGGGGGTAAATATATGATATGCAATCCCAAACAAGGAAGGTATATGTGGAAAAATAGTAGAAAACTTGGGTTCTAGATTTTTTTTTAAAGAGAATATTGGATTTCTTCATTACCAAAGACATGTATTACTACAACTAAATCTATCATTTTAATTTTTTTCTTTCAGCAAACTTTCATCTGGCTGCATGTGCATTACAGTATATTGAGGAGTTCATAGTTGTAATAAAAATAAATTAAGCTTATGAACACTCTATGACCTACAATGTCATGTCTCATAATTGTAGTTACACGTACTTCTGAAGGAATTATATTTCTTAAATTGTAAACATCTGGTACATTGTTAATGGCTACTTTAAAATTGGTAGATATTAATAATGAGCTAGTCCTAATCTTTGAGCAAGATGTAGATACCCTAACTTTAAAAATCCAGACAAGGGCTATCACTGAAGCAAAGGAAAAAGAATGGCGATCCAGTTCTAACGCAGAACATACATAAGCATAAGCATTACAAAGGAAAGTCGACAGTAAGAATAAAATATCCAAGAAATAACCCTGTCAAATTCCATGTTGTCCTTTAGAGCTTAATATCTAATTCTAATCACTGTGTATTATAAGGTAAGCTTTCATATATGGGTAAAACTATCTTGAGTCTTATTCTAGATGGTGACACTGCATAATTATAGAAATAAAACTCATTATTTACTATTTTTCACTTTACTACATAAAGAAAATCTATTAGAAGTGACACCAGTTAGTCCTTCTAGGAAATGCACATATTGGGTAGTCTCTAGGTCAGACCTGGGGACTTTGTCCAGCTTACAGAAAAAAACAACTTCCTCTGATTGAATCACTTATAAACAAGGACACCAAAATTTGGCACTGTCACGTATCTTTACTGTGAGAAAGTCCTCTTTCAAAATAACGCAAATGTCTCCCCGGGAAGAAGTGGCACCTGAGGCAGAAGACTGCTGTTGGGCACCACACTGGTTAGTATAGCTAGATAATGGTGAAGTCAACTAGGTGGCAGAAAGACTAGAGACATGATGTTTTTCCAAGTAGCGTCTCATGTCAGTGAACAGGGATCCTTGCTGCCCTGTGTATCTCTGCAGGCAAGGGGATAAGGTTCTTTCTCATTATATATATTCTATTGCTAGATATTATACATTGCTATATATTATAAAATATAGCAATATAAAATATACATATTATATAGACATATATATTGCCCCTACAAACCAACACTGTCCTCATATTATATATATACACAGCTTCTGACAGAGTAACACTGTCCTCCTAACGGTCTTTAGGTTATAATACTCTATTTGATTATTGTTTCGTTTCATTACATTCTGGTTCTAGAAACGGTTGCTCTGTTTTTATGCGTGTGCTGTTCAGATCTTTATCAACAACGGGTTTTTTTTAGGCATCTCTGAAGTAGGTTACTTCCGTAAATGACTAATATTACCCATTAGTCATGCCACACTCAGTGCGCATACACTGAGAAATCACTACAGTTTTGTATTCTATAAATGCTTTTGGTGGTAGTCAGCAAAAAATAAATAAATAAATAAATAAATAAATAATGAAAGAAAGCCAATGTAGTCTGGAAGCAAGAAAGACTGAGTTCAATTCTTCTTGAGTTCCCCTACAAGTCGAAGAGTACAAATGTACAAATACGACTAAGATCTACCTTCTTTTCTTCATAGGAGAGATAGTCGGGGTGGAAACAAACTATAACCAAGAAAGTAGAGCAACAATTATGGAATAAGTATTACTAATTAGAAAAGATGGAAAGATTACCTAATGAACGTAGTTAGCCCAAGAAGCATACAGGTGCTAATAACATACAACATGCCTACAAGACAGGCTTTAACCTGTCCTCCTTTTCCAGTGGGCTTTAATACAATTCCCACGATCCTCCTGTTAGGAAATACCAGATTCACGCCTTCAAATCCAGTTCTGTGTGACTCTAGTCCATGTTGCCTACTGTTCTACTCCTACTCTGTGATGGAGTGACTGATGCAGGCTTTCTTAAGATGACAGCGGCTAGGTAATCAGAAAGACATGAGTTCATGAATACAGAGATATTCCAGAGTAAAAGCAGCAGAAAGCATGGTCATAGCATCAGGAACAGAAGTCTTTATGAACCCCCTTAAGCAGACTGTGCATCAGTGGGTATCTTTGTAAAGCACCTCAGAATGTCCTAGTATGTAACCGTAAAGCACCACTTAAAGGTATAGAACAGATTTTCTTCTTATATGCTTTTAAATGATGCCTCATGAGGCTACCGGGTGATATTAGAGGTACATTTGCATGAGGAAAAATGAGAGGGTGAAGTGGGTAGGAGGGCGTGAGAAAGGAGAAGCACGCAATGTGATCTGGAGTGCAGGTCAAGTATGGCGCCTCTTTCAGAAGTAAGGAATCAAAGATAACTGGGAGAAAAGAAGCTGAAAACCAACTCTCACCTCTACCAGTGGGAGCACTTTGACTGCTACTGGCTAAACTGTGTTGCCCCAAATCGCTATGCTGTCTTCTAACTTGAGTGTTTCGGGAGATAAGTCTGTGTGAAGAACTTCAAAGAGATCATGAACTAAACTAATCACTAGGGTGTTCCCTAATCACATCCTACTGGTTTCTTTGTAGTATGCTGTCAGAGAAAAAGGAAGGAAAGGGATACCCAAGCAGAAATGCAGACAACATAGGGCATCCTCTGTTGGCCAGGACTGGAGGCTCTGTGACAGATTCTTCTCTTGAAGACCTCATTGGATGCAGAGCCTTTTCACATGTTAATTTTGGATGAGGTTGACTTCACTGTAGAGACAGTGGCTTTCTTCACCTACAGAAAAATTCCCCCCACTTCCCACCACTGAGTTTCAAAACATCCTTTCTTCTTTATGGAAGACAGCCTTTTTTTTTTTTTTTTTTTTTTTTTCTTTACTAAGAAGTAAATGTGAGTGGCTTGTTTCTTTAAAAGAAAAAAAAAATACTACCTGAATTCTTAATAATTAGCAAGTGGGAGAAATAGATCATTTTGGTAATACTTAACTTGAGACCTTAGATATATTGTTTATAGAATTGATTCCATTGTTTGAAAACTTTATTCCCTGTTAATAATGAAGCCATTTTTCACTAAAGTAGGGAAAGACAAGAGACAGATGCTTGAGGAAATCAAGTTTTAACGAACCAAGTGAAATAGTAGTTGAGGTAGTAATATTCAGATAGTATAACAAGACGAAGCCACACTCTCTTAATTCTCTCACTGTCTTTGGATGTTTCCTGCATGCTGACTTAGCACTTTCTAATTACTGGCAATCTATGTGGCTACTTGCTTGAGATTAAAATTTGATTTTGGATTTACATTCTCTAAGTTGGGAAAATCTAAAGCAAGTTAGTGATTCGTTAGAAAAAATGTTCATATCTAAAAAATACTTCATAATTTTAATCAATCTGACAATGAACTATGAGTTCATCCTTCAATTGAAGTGCCCTAAAATTTAAAATAAAATTCACTAGAAAAATGTATTTTGAAGGAAGAGGGGAAAGTTGTATATCAATTATGGGTGATTTTTTTTTTTGAACCAGTGAGCAGTAAAATTGAGCCATTTCTTAGGATGTGGACCCAAATTGAATGCAAGGATGGTATGGGACAGTAGCACGCTTAATGTTTGCTGCATTTAAAGTGGGTATACATTGAGAGGGATGTCATCCGTACAAATAGATGGCAGATTCTAAGTCTTTCCCACAGCACACTCAAGATGCTACTTCCCTTGATGGATCCACAATATTTCAACTCCTATTATATGAAAAATTAAATAGTCATCTGGGTTTATCTAAACTAGCATATTAAAATTAAATCAAAAGAGAAATGGCAGCAAGAATAGTAGGGTACAGATTTGGTTATAGAAACACTGTTATGTAAAATCCAAAATACTTTTTTAACCTTGAATGAAATACTTCACATGTCCTTTATAAATCAGAGGGAAATAGGCTATGTTATAGTGATCTTAAAAAGGGTTTTAAAGTTGCTAGAACCTGGTGTGGGATATGTCCCTTGAGTTGTTGGTCAGTGGTGTTCCACCTATCATCACCACTCAGAACTTTATGGTAAGACCCTATTGTGTAGACACCACACATTTTGGTCAAAGGACATTGGGGAATCAAGTTGGTAGTGACCAGGGATCATCCTTTCTATTGGCTAGCTCTCATAATACAGGAAGATATTATGTATACTACGGGGCAGCAGGTTATCAATGGTCTACCCGCTCTATAAACTACACTAATGAACAACATGGTCAGATATGCCCATGGTTTATCTAATATAGGCACAAATTTTAGGGGTGGGGTGGGGTGGGGTGATGTTAGGGATGGGAGGGTAACAAACTATTTCCTGATTGGATTTGAGGTCTGCTTTATAGGGAGAAATCCAAGCCTGGTACTGTACATCTACTCAAGAATCCATACTTGAAGAGTTCACAGGCTACAGTGTTAACCCTAAAAGTACTGTTTTGTTAAGTGAGCATAGAACCAAAGTGTCTTCTAAATGCTTATCTTTATACCAATAGATTTGTGCAGTTCCAAAACTTTATCAGACAGCTATCTCTGTGCAAGGGGTGGTAGTTAGTGCATAACTGTTCAGTTTGCAGAGATAAGTGTCAGAGGATTGTGCAGCCACAATTGGGACATCTGTATCACCCCACCCACACAGCTCTAGCAGCCATTATGAAGGAGGGAGTAGAAAGACAGAATGAGTAAGAGGTTTGGGAGGAAAAGAGCAAAATAGTGTCTTCTGAACATGACAGAATCCCTACTCCATGATCTGGCAGCAACTGTGCCTGTCTGTATGAGACCGGCAGGAGAGAAAGTTAGCCAACATTCTAGCACTGTGGGTGGAGTCTCAAAACTCCAAGGCTAACTGATGAGCTAATGACAGATGCTGGCTCCCAAAGAAGAGAGAGTCAGTTTTCTTCAAAGGTGTGGCCCTGGCAGGTCAACCACACTCCAGTGGATGACCCCTAATCCCACAGATATGTGGACAGCGCAAATTGGATTTGGTGGGTCATAAAAATAAAGATACAAAAGATTATTTCTAACCAAAAGATTATTTCTGACCAATAAGAAAAAAATGAACACATTTCCAAATGCTAAAATTTGGACAGATCTAAGATAATATCTGCAGTGTATTTGGGGGGCATTGGAGGTACAAAATTCTTAAAGAATTCATAAAACAATCAATGGACACATGCCCCTCATGCAAATGTCTTGTCTCAAGTCAGTATCAGATCATGAAAATACCCTCCATTTCCCTGTACCTGGTGAAATAAGAGTTAAAGTGAATTTTAACAGTCTTGATACAAAAAACCAATGCAAACGGCTCTTTAATGCCACAACTATGTGTCATCCCTGTCTAGGAGCATAAATTTGCACAGCGGGCAGTGCAGTGAAAACAGCTCATAATCAACTCATCACCTCTCATCATTGCTGGGATCAAATGCAAATGGGAAAGAATGCCACTTCAGTCACTGCTAGTGAAAATTAGCATCTGTGACACTAATGGTGTCTCATTTTGTATGCACTTTAGATTAAAAAGAACCTTTTTAAAAAAGCTATTTCAAGAAGTGCCATTATTCCAATGTTTCCCCTTACAATGACAGTGGTGCTGACTCTCCTTAACTCAGAGAAGACCTTGGTCAAAATGTATTTGCACAGGTTACCATGCACAGACATATTAAGTCCATGTTGTCCTAATCACAGTTCCGAATTTCATCTGCATGGTCCATTCCCTTTTTCTTTTTAAACTTTCTAGCAAATTTTCTCACCTGGAACAAAGGTTGACCATGAGAGAATACACTCTCTAGGGATCTTGCACAGTCCTGGGCATATTGGAGTTGTTCTTTAATGCTCAAAAATTAACTGAAAATGGATTTAAACACAGACACACAGACACACACACATACACACACACACCTTGCTACCAAGAATTATAGTGAATAGAGAGCCGACTCCATTGGAAAGCTTACCAAAGAAGTAATATGCAAGGCTTCACTTTCAGCATTAGATAATGATTTCTTTAAAACCATTTGGCATTAAGAGAAAAAAATGCACACAATTCTAATTGCTGAAATTTAGACAGATGCAGTACCTGGAGAGATTTCATGGATACAATTACTGAATTTAGTTGGAGAAGAAGAGAATCACTAAATTGCTTTTAAAAGTACGAACGTTTCTAAGGACGTGGTCTTCCTGGTGCCTTTAAATTTCATCTGGTAAGACAAACAGTGGCAGGCCTTACAGCAGCATTAAGACATCCAGTATTATAACAGTGGAAATTATATATGTTTTTCATATGACACATTTTTATCTATGTGTCTTTGGTTATGGTGATTGACTTTTTTAAATATACATAATCTTTTGAGTGCCTTTGCTCTTTCATTCCTGAGGCTGGATAAGAGTTGTTCTCTCACAGAGTTGTAACAAGTATTAGAATAGAAAAATCCATTTAGAGCAACTGTTACAGAGCAAAAAGAGGCAGCAAAAACAAACGTTAGGTAAACATGAGAAAAAGTATACATTATTATTTGGTCACTTATAGATCGTGTGAGCAGTATAGATAAAAAGCTTTTTGAGTCTGCATGTGGAATATGTTTTTATATGTCTAAAGCCACTGTCAGCATTGAGTGCTAGTGCTAAAACAGTCAAAATAAAACTCAAGAAGGAACATGTGGTATACAAAGCACGATTTTTTTTACCTAAACTAAATGTAGAATGCTTAGCCATCATTCATCAGGTTTCACTTTTAATTGGAAATTACCTATATGCCAGATGGAGTTTTGGGGCATACTAACCTTGTAAGCATTTATTAACCTCTGATTCTAGGTAGCTAGCTATTTTATAATAGGTCTTCATATACTCTTAGGTACCCAAAATGGAAGATCTTTGGTTTCTGACTCCTAACCTATACCTTTATATGTTTCATAACATATTTGAATGATAGTCATCTTACATATAAGCTACTTAAATAAAATAAACTTTAGCCAAAAAAGCATTATAGAGCATTACATCTGAGAGTACCTCATATGAAGAAACATGATAAAACAAGATGCGGCATAACTATAGTTTGGCTTTAAAGTTTTACTCATTGATGTATTTACTGTTAAGTATTATAATCAAAGGAAAACAATGCATTATTTTATATGTAGCATTCTCTAAAAATCTATTACTATACATTAGATTTCTGAATTTTTTAGTGCCATGACTATAGAATCTATTGGAAAATGCTAATAACAAAGTCAATTTCTCTACCTTCATTTTTAGCTGATATATATTAAAATGCAAATTGTGCGTATGTCTGTGCCATTTGATGATTTGATACATGTGTAAAGTTTGTAAATGTTTAATCAAACATGTCTTTTTCCTTCTCAACTATTTATCAGCTTATTTCTTCTGTGTGGGTTTATGTGTGTGCACATGTGAGTGCACTGTTACATGAAGGTGTATGTGTGTGTGGAGGCCATTGGACAGCCTCTGGTATTATTCCTCCTCGGGTGCTGCCTGCCTTGGGATTCAAAACGGCGGTTCAATACTTGAGTCCTGCCGGCTGGGCTAGGCTGTCTGACCAACATACTCCAGTCTGGCTATGCCTGTGTCTGCCTCTCCAGTTCTGGGATTACTAGCACAGACACCACACCGTCCTTTTTTACATAGGTTTGGATGAAAAAAACGAGATTATCCTGCTTGCGTAGAAATCAATTTATAGAGTGAGATGTACTCTCCAACTTACTATTTTATTAGAAGATGCTAGATTTTAATTACATTTAGTTACATTATACAATTGCATTCCAGAACTTCTTACTCCCAGCAAATTCAGTACCCACTGGTATTCTATTTAAATAAAAAGCGTATTAGGTTTTTATTTAAAGGTAACATTAAGTGTACTAGGTTTTTCCTGTGTATGTGATGCTAGAGGATTAAGCCTATGGACACAGTGTTACACTACCTAACTACATTAACAACCTTCAATTTATAGATTTAAAATGTACCAGATGGTGAAATAACCTTTCCCTCTTTTTTGACATCTCAATAAAAAAACAGGAAATCCTCTTCATACTTTTGAGAGCACAGCACAAAGAAGGCCTGTGGGTCAGGATATGGAAAATCTTATCTGATAGATAATCAGTATAAAGAGTAACATCCTGTACTTCAGGCCAGTCTCTTGGTAGCTCTATTGTGTCTTTCCAGACAGACATCACACTCTCTCCTCAAATGTGGGGCAATTTGTATTCCTGCAACGAGTCATCTGTGTAGGGATCAGGATAGAATGTATTCTTACCATTCCCTATGGATTACACTCTTTATTCATAAAATACACAAAAGTTTTTATGGTAAAAAAAAATATGAATTGGTAGGAGTTGTTTCTGAGGCATAGTAATTGGAGGAATATTGTCTTCCTAGTAAAAAATTTAAATCCATTTCTGCCTGCAATGTGACTGTTTTCTGTGGTATATTTTATTCATGGGTGCATCAGTATACTTTTACTTTATATATGTAGAAGTCAATAAGATGACAATAGTTCAAATGTGTTGTAGTAATTACTATAATTAATCTCATTGCAAAATAATAAACGATCATTTGAAGACAGCTTAGCAACATGAATACACTGATAACACACTGTGTAATACAGTCCTCATGGCATAGTCAAATGTCATATTTGAAACATTTTGAATAAAATTACTGTTTCATTTTACTTTTTGGACTCTCTTTCAAAGCTATTGTCAACTGAATGTTTCATTTAATCATAGGTATTTTACATAAAAATAATAATCATATGAAGAAACATAAGTGATGCTTTCAAAGATTTTTTTTTATATTTTGGGATGTGTTGCTTTGAATTTTCATTTTAGGAGTAAAAGAGAAAAATTGCAACATGTTATCATGCTATTCTTTTATAAGATGCTTGTCTAACCTTCATTTTATTTTTATACTAGAAAAAATTATCTAATCTTAGTTTCTTACATTTGGAAATAATTTATTCTCATTTTATTTAAGATATTTTGGAGAGGATTTCAAAGCATTGAGCACTGTTCCTTGTCACTGTACTTCAAAAGGAAAATCAATTCCCAAACTATTTCTCTGACAATGACAAATAAAAGCTGTTAACAAAATATCAACTCTTTAAAAACATTGACAATCAACTACTATTTATCTCACAAGCAGTAAAAAGATTGAACTTAAGAAACCTTAGGAATGTATAAATAGGGCAGAAAATTTTTGACATCAAATTTTGTACAAAAGAAATGAATGTTACCAGTCAAACTAGTCTAGTGTTCTGTAATAAAATGCAGACGTGGCTTTTACTATATTATTTTAGTGGCAGCTGTTACCAAGAGAAAGAATAAAAGAACATTCTACATAAGACTGGCTTATCAAATTTACTAACCTATAGATTTTGTTGCTTCCCATAACAGGACATAAGTCTTTCTCTAGTGACAATGTAAAACTGTATGTCTACAACAAGATATCGTAGTTTAACATTCAAAGTACAAAAAGAAAAAAAAAATCAACCAAAAACTTCACTATTTTACAGTCTTCTTACAATTATGTATGTTAAATGTCTAAAATGTAACAGATAAAATAATTCCTTCAGGACACTGGTAAGACACTGAACAACCAAGGAATGAAAAATGCACAGAGAATTCACGATATTAATGGTTAAGTAGAGATCACCAAACAGATTTCTATAAAGATATATGAACCCAATCTTAGCTGTCAATATAAAGGGTTGAATCTAATACACAATTGTGAAGACCATAATTTCCCATTGGCTTCTAACTCTAGCATGTGAACTCTTCCGTATGTATTTTGATGCACTCAGCTCTCTACTTGAATTAACTTAGAAGTAAGAGATAAAAATTCATGTGTCTTGTATGTAGTTGGGGGGATGGTGTAGGGTTGCGTGTGTGTGATTTGTTGTGGTGTGTATGCTACCAATGTGAACGTATGTTTGAAAATGTGTTCGAGTGGGTTTGTATGTGTGTGTTTGTGTGTGGGGGTATATATATGGTGTGTGTGTGTGTGTATTTGTATGTGGCATGCATTTGTATGTATGTGCTAGTAAGAACTGTTGGCTTATATATCAATGTTAGAAAAATCTCCTTACCTTCGGTTTTTGTTGTTTCTCTTTCTCTGAGGCATTGGATGGTTTCCTCCTTAGCATTTTGAGTTCAGGCCACCTCTAGTAAGTGCAGTTTCTGCTGTCACAGAGACAACTGAAAACAGGCAACAGTTGCTTTCCGTGATGAGCACTATCTGATAGCTCTGAGGCCCGTGATGTGACACTTCCTCCTTTGGTCAGGATGTGACTTCAGTGTCTGCTTGGCTAAAGGTTTCTTTTTTTTTTTTTTCCCCTGTCCTACCTTACCGTAATTATTTGGTAACTCTTTACTGTCTTCTCGGTGCTATATTCTATGGTATAATTTCTATCTCACAACTTTGACATGCCTAAGGTAATTATTAAGGATATAATGATTTGAAAAACAAAACTTATTTCTCAGTTTTTATAAAAATAAAAGAATTTAACATATTAATAGAAAGGTACAAGAGGAAAATATCTGAACTAGTAACTGAAATCAGACAAATTTTTGTGGCTTTTCACTATCGAAAATTAGACACGATTTATAGAACTCAGCTTTAAATTTTTATATTTTTTATTCTTTTAGGTTACAATATGATTATTTCATTTCCCTTCTTTACTTTCCTCCTCCCAGACTTTCCCTTGCACCTCGCCTTGCTCCCTTTCAATTTCATTGCCTAATTTTCTTTAATATGACATATGTTTTTGTCTTTCTAGGTATATAATTTTACATTTATAAATAAAGATCAATTCGTAGTTTAATAAGATTAATCCTTCCTAAAGCTACCATAATATGGAGGATAGATTAAATTTACTAACTCTAAATAGGAATAGCTCTCCAGAGATTATTAGGCATAGGTAATTTTTTACATTAAAATTTATTTATTTATTCACTTTACATACTGATTGCAGCCTCTTTCCTGTTCTCCTAGTCTCCTCTGGAACACCCTTCCCCCATTCTCTCCATTCCTTCTCCTCAGAGAATGGGGAGGCCCCCATGGGTACCAACCCGCCTTGGCACATTAATACTCTGCGGAAATAGGTGCATCCTGTCACCCTAAGGTGAGACAAGGCAGCCCAGTTAGGAGAACAGGATCCAAAGGAAAACATCAGACTTGGAGAGGGCCCCACTCCAGAGGCAATCCACATGAAGACCAAGCTACACATCTGCTGTCAGTACAGGGATCCTAGGACCAGTCCCTGCATGCTCTTTGGATGGTGGTTCAGTCTCTGTTGAGTCCCCATGTACCCAGGTTAGTTAACTCTGTAAGTCTTCTTGTGGTGTAATTGACTCCTCTGGCTTCTTCAATCATTCCTGCAACTCTTCCATGTGACTCCCTGAGCTCTGTCTGATGTTTGGCTGTAGGTCTCTGCATCTGTTTCCATCAGCTGCTGGGTGAAGCCTCTCAGAGGAGTTATGCTAGGCTCCTGTCTACAAGCATGGCAGAGTAACATTAGTACTGTCAGGGATTGGTTCTCTCCCATGGGATGAGTCTCAAGTAAGGCCAGTCTTTGGCCATTCATGGGTAATGTTTAAAAAGCAAGTGTATTCTTGTTATAAGCCCTTGATTGGAAAATGAACCACTTCCTGCTACATAGTATAATTCTGTGTTCTGACAATTCCTGGTAAGTAGATGATGTAACTGACTGATCAGTGTTCCCTTCAGATAAGCCACCCAGTGTGTACTAACTGGGCTTACAACAGCACCAATATATCTTAAATGTTTTATTAAAAGCCAGATCCAGATATCCAGAAGTAAAAGAAGCTGGTACTTTCTTGCAAGATGAGGCCTTATCAGGAGTACATCCGTCTGCAGAGTGTTTCAAATGCTGCCTTTACTTAAAGGGTCTGCTTCAAGACAAGTAATAGTTTCTGCTCAATAACTCTGTGGGTTAGAAACAGTAGTGCCATATCATCAGGGAGTGCTGCTTAAGGTACCACAGATAGCTCTGTCCCCTCTTGGCAATTTTACCTCCTACCTCTGTACCTTCCTCCCTAAAATCCAGGTGAAAATCACTTAAGAAATACAAAACTTATGTGCTATATCAGACCTTTTCACTAACAATAAAATTATATTTTATTCACTACTGTAGAATTGGTTAAATCACTGATGGGGACTATAGTTAAGTTAATAAACATACACAGTTATTGACAGTAGAGGTATTTTGAGAACTAAGAGATTAGTATTTTCAATATACTGATAGGGGAATAACACCAGAAGACCTGAAAACCCTGAGGCTGGGTAATTCCCTAGAAGTGTGCCTTTCTGTAAACTTTCTGGGTGAGTCTCAGTTAACCTAAGGAAATAAACTATTCCCTCATCTAAGAAATTGAAAGTCATGAAAAAATATTTTCTTAGCTGAAACATTTGTGTTCCTTGTGTTGTTTTCCCATTTCTCTGTCTACTGGTTAGACATTTAGTTCAGTAGTAGCTACTTAATCACTTAAGTGAGAAGGATATTGGTGGTACCTACACATGAGAGTTTCACTAAAACTAAAGACTTATACCAATATAGGCCACATTTACGCAATATCACTTAGAATAGTTTTACATCAAAAACTATTTGTGGCTACTAAGTGAACATCAAGTATCAAATAGTTATATTTAGAGTACTTTTATAGTTTACAGTTTTTGATGACAACTAAAATACAGTGATTAATCACATCTCTGGTACCCACATTTGTGTGTGTGTGTGTGTGTGTGTGTGTGTGTGTGTGTGTGTGTGTGTGTGATTACAGTTTAAATGGAGTTATACAACATGTAAAAATAATGTTCTCCCAAAGAAAGAGTCATAGACACATAACTGAGACCTCCATGGCAGTCATGGGAAACATCTTTTGAGTTCTTGACTTGTGGTGATGGCTTACTCCAAGAGCCTCGCAGAACAATACATGCTATTGCCATTGTCTTTGGCATCCTCCCAGAACTGAATTATAATACCATATTGACGAAGATTCCACACCCGGCAGACACAGGGCTTAGATGTATCAAGCTGGAACGCACCTGGGTCCTCAGCCCCGAGGATTAGCTCCCATAGTACCAGGAGGTGCTTATGCAAGCTTCCAACAGTTAGTTGCCCAGAAAAAAAAATGCCCAGTAGTCCAACAGAAGCACAACACTGGACTTAAGGTCAATCCAGTGGAGGAAATCCACACATGGTTCTGTAAACACAGCCAAGTGCCCCTAGCTGGAGAGGTCATGGATCCTAGGGAAGAACCTAATATTGTCATTTTCCTAAACCGAAATTATTTCTAACTATGGTCACAGTACTTATTCTTAGGCACAAAGTGTAGCTTTCACCTCCCATCAAAAAGCTTCATTTTGTAGTGGATGATGGCTACCACAAAGAGCCACAACTGATAAAATTGTAGAGAATAAGTGATTGTGGGATGGCTAATACTAATTGGTACATCTGCAGTGCAGCGCCTATACCTAGAGTTCAGGAACATAGTGGAAGATGGGCAAATATTATAATATCCAGAAGGCCAGAACACTTGCTGGTATATGTATGTATATACATATATACATGCATATCATATGCACACATATATGCACATATATAGATGTATACACATGTATATACATTGGACTTAAGGTATATATATATATATGCTTTCTTCCTTTAGGGACATTGTTTTTGGCAGGTGATCCATGGGCTGCATACACACTAACTGGACTCAGTAGATTATAAAAAAGATAAAAAGACATGGAGTTGGGAAGGGTGCCTGTTCCAGATCTCAGAGGAGGTAAAGAGGGGAGTCAGGTATATATGTTAATCAAGATTGATCATATGCACATATGAAATTATCGGGATATCAATAACATTATTTTATAGTAAACAATATTGTACTTAAGAACTCCATATAAACATGTTTATACTTCTAGGTATTTGATCTATTACCATAAGGAGTATTTAAAATGTAAATAAAATTAATATCATGTTTAAATTTATATATGAAAGAAGTGACCCCAGTCCATTAATTTAGAGAAAATGTTCTCTGACAATTAAAAGATAAGATGCTTGGATTCCTATAACACTATAACCATGTTACAGTCCTTGCTATTTAGAAGATACCATGTAACACATGTTTTCATTAAACTACTAGTATTTTAGGGAACTCTGCAATTTAGATATGGACCCCAAATGGTCTACTAAGTTCAGAAGACAATGGTACAGCAATACGAAGGTGGAGGATCAACACTGACCACACCTAAGTGCCAGTCATGACTTGAGTCAGCCACTGGGCCACGTGTTGCTTCAGATATGTGCGAAAGAAGGAAATTGCAAAAGCGTCCCCTTGTTAGTTTGCTTTTCACATCTACCTCAATGACTCTATAATGCACGCAGGACGAAACAAGTATGGGATGGGGTGTACATGACCACTTCCTACTTTGTGTCATGGACAGTGAGTCAAAATCTTCAGGAAATTGCAGTGAAGCAAGAAACTGAGGTGTATATTTTGGAAAAGTGCAGTGAGGTTTACGTAGTTGTTTTATTGATCCGCCAATCATGTATTCAGTCACCACTGAAGTCAGTTCATAATTGGCAGAAAAGTAGTTACCATGGGAAGTTTCTGTCTGACAGATGTGATCTGAAGATACCGAGATGGCTGAGGGCTTCTGTCAACATCACTGCCTTTACCATTTGAGGTAAAGAGTAAAATTAACTAGAAGTATCTTCTTGATTCCAGTTTACATTTTTTGTAAAATTTATGAATGTTTTTTTAAAATTAAATCCTGTAGAGTTGATCTAAACACCCCACAGTGCCTTGATGATTGTGTATGCTTGGGTATATAGAGTCATATACTTCTATGCTTTGCCAAGACAATGGTGTCTCAGGCCACTCTTAGAAACAGAATAACACTGCTTGCTGACCGAGTCTCAGTTGCTTGTTGAGCAGGGACACAAGGAAGTATCTTTCAAGAACTTTGAAATAAGCAACAGAAGATTGTCATCCTGGACTCCATCTCAGAAAGTCACAATGTAAAATAGACTACCAAAAGAGAGAGAGAGAGAGAGAGAGAGAGAGAGAGAGAGAGAGAGAGAGAGAGAGAGAGAGAGAGATTATTCCATTAAAATCTACTTTCATTCTAGCAAGAGGTGTTAAATTCCACCTGTCTGTAACCCTGAGTAGACACGCACACTGAGGCACTATTGGAACCTGCCTCTGCCTGGCTTCCCTGAGACTTTGCACTTTTTCTTGCTCTGGGGGATGGGCTCATTTAGCCATTCCCTGGGTGTTCCTGATGATTAATTCTGTCTTTCAGACTTGCTGAAGTCCTTTCAAGACTACATTTGAAATCAAAATCTTAATTTCTTCTATGGTGACTGCTTTACCTGAGATCTGTGCCATATTTCTTATAGATGCACAGATAGGGAGGGCCTAGGCCCACTACTCCTATCTAGTTTGGAATGTTGGGGTAGAATCTTGATCAGTTTTACCTTGTACAAATAAAGTGACAGAGGTAGATCTTGATAGTGACCATTCAGGATGGTAGAGTTTATTTTATTTTTTAAGGATGTTTTTACTTTATTGATTTATTCAGATTACAACTCAGTTGTTATCCCATCACATTTATCCTCCTGTTCCTCCCTCCCTCCTGCTTTCACCCTATTCCCCTCCCCCAGGTCTATGACGGAGAGGGATCTCCTCCCCTTCTATATGGTCATAGGCTATCAAGTTTCATCTTGGTAGCCTGCTTATTCTTTCTTTGAGTGCCGTCAGGCCTCCCCACCAAGAGGAGGTGGTCAAATATGGGACACCAGAGTTCACAGCACAGTCAGTCCCCACTCTCCACTTAACTGTGGAGAATATCCTGACCATTGGCTAGATCAGAGTATGGGTTTGATGCTTACTACTTGTCCTTGGATAATGCAATAGTTTGATCAGAGCCCCCTGGGCCCTGACCCACCCTTCATGATGTTCTTCTTGTAGGTTTCTGGGACCCTCTGGGTCCTTCTATTTCCCCATTTCCTATAATTGTCTTACCTAGAGTCCCAGTGGCATATCCTCACATCTATCCCAATCTCCTGGTAAGTGAAGACTTTCATGGGACATGTGTTTTGGGCTAGAGCCCACTTATAAGTGAGTCTTTCTGCTTCTGGGTTAACTCCCTCAGTATGATCATTTCTAGTTCCATTCATCTGTCCACAAATTTCAGGAAATCCTTCTTTTTAATAGTTGAGTGGTATTCCATAGTGTAAATGTACCACAGGTTTTTTTTATCCATTCTTCAACTGAGGAACATTTAGGCTGTTTCCAGGTTCTGGCTATTATGAATAAGGCTGCTATGAACATGGTTAAGCATATGTCCTTGTTGTGTGGTGGAGATCTTCACCAACCCTACATCTGACAGAGGTCTAATATCCAAAATATATTTTCAAAAACTCAAGAAATTAAACACCACCAAACCAAATAACCCAATTGAGAAATGGGGCTCAGAACTAAACAGAGAATTCTCAACAGAGGAATATCAAATGGCTAAGAAACACTTAAAGAAATGCTCAACATCTTTAGTCATCAGAGAAATGCAAACCAAAATGACTCTGAGATTCCATCTTACACCCATCAGAATGGCTAAGATCAAAAATTCAAGTGACACCACATGCTGGCGAGGAGGTGGAGAAAGAGAAACACTCATTGCTGGTGGGAATGCAAACTTGTACAACCACTTTGGGAATCTATCTGGCCCTTTCTCAGAAAACTGGGAATGCGTCTACCTCAAGACCCAGCTATTCCACTCCTTGGAATATACCCAGAAAAGGATGGTAGATTTTAAAAACCTAAGCAGTTAATTTTCCTGGCAATTCCACTTCCAAAGAAGTGCATCATGTTGAGATAGATGTATATAGAAATTCTAGCTGTATATTAATGAACAACAAATTTATTTAACTCCTTTCCTTTGTTCTTAGTTTAAACTCCATTAAAAATTGCACCAGCTTCACAGGAGTTAAAAATGACTACAGGGAAAACAGCAATTCCATTTAGACTCCCATTTTGAGACCCTTTGTGGATATATCTCTTATACACTTAATTTATTTCATGAAGTGAATTTCACTGAAAGCACCCTTGTGTTTGTGTATAAGTGGGCATGTGTGTCTGTCTGTGTGTTTATATAGATGTGAAAAAGAAGTTCACTCTTGCACTCAAAATGATTCTGGGTGATGGAACACAGATGGTCCCAGAGGCTTTGAATATTTGCAGAAGCATCTTGGAGACAGACTGGCCCTGCAATATTATTTCTTATTTTAAATTTCTTTTCTTTCTTTCTTTCTTTGTTGTTGTTGTTGTTGTTAAGGATAGTTTAAAATTTTTGTTTTGTTTTTGAGTACACCTTCTTTTCCTTTATTTATTTAATCACTTTACAGTCTGACCCCAGCCTACTCCCTCCCTTCCTAGCAGTTTCACCCTCAAGCCCCTCGCTGCATCCTCCCCCCCTCCACCCCCCTTCTTCTCAGAGAAAAAGAGGCCCCCAAGGTGTATCAACCCTCTCTGGTATTTCAAGTCTCAACAGTACTAAACTTATCCTTTCCCATTGAGGCCTGACAAGGCAGGCCAACTAGGGGAAAGAGATCCAAGGCAGACAGCAGAGTCAGAAACAGCCCCTGCTCCCACTATTAGGGAACAACATGACCAAGCTGCACATTTGCTACATAAGTGTTAGGGTGGCCTTGGTTCAGTCCGTGAAAGCTCTTTGGTAGGTGGTTCAGTCTCTGTGAGGCCCCGTGGACCTAGGCTAAGTGACTCTCTAGGTCTTCTTTTGGTGTCCTTGGCCTCTCTGGCTCCCTCTATCCTTTCCTCCACTCTTCCACAAGTCTCCCAGAGCACTTTCTGAGAGGTTTCACCCAGCACCTAATGGAAACAGATGCAGATACCACAGCCAAATGATAGGCCAAGCTTAGCAGTCTTATTTTAAGATTCTAAAGAGAAAAATGCAGTAGAAGATACTATTGTCTTGGTTGTAGAATATGGTGAGAATTTATAATGAGCTAAGTGTCCAGAGAATCTCACAGATTGAAACTCACTTGAAAGAGATAGAGAACTTCTAGTTCACATTTACTCATGGAGGATGCTTGAGAAGCAGGCTAAGGGAGACTTGGGAAATAGAAAGGGAGGACAAGTATAAAAGGCTCTGAATAAATTAGGAGAGCCGATAAGCTAATGCATGGCTATAAGTCACTCTGATTAATTCAATAAATTAAAAAACATACTTGCTATGAAATTTCAATTCATATAAACATGTTCTAGTGGTTCCCATAGTAAAGATAAGCTTTATCCATGTGTGATTAAAATTATGATAGTCAAGAATTCATCTCATCCTCAAATTTAATAATATTTATTAAGTGATTATAATTTTAGGTGCTTATTATATGTCAAGAAGTATATTATGTGGTTTGTTTGTATTTTACATGCAATCTTTACAGGTTCTCTGGGGTTCATTCTAATGTGATCATCTTAGAAGTGCTGAAGTCAGGATTTAACCCAAAGCCACAGCACATACCTATCACGCTGTGTCATGACTATCCCGGCACACTAAGAGAACCTGATGTGGAATGGCTGTGATTTATGCAGTAGTTGGGGTCAGGAATGGTGAGGGTAGCTTGGGAGGATAATGCTGAGCTGTTGGGGTAGCTATAGAGAAAATCAATTCAAGAGTGTCTTAAAAATGTGAAGACAAGGCTGTCTTTCAATTCAATTTTTTGTTGTTGTAGATTTTATCACTACTCAGTGCTAATCTTAATTATATCATATCCATGTTCTCTAATTTTGTGCTCAAACAAATTAATGTATTGTGGGTAAGAATACCACTCAATAGTCCCTATACTTTGCAAAAATTCTTTCAGTTTTGAAGATCTCCAGTGTTGTAGTCTGAATGTCTGTAATCTGTAGAACTCCAGAATTTATATGTTAAAATCTTCAACAGAGGTGTGGAGATGGATTTCTATATACTAGTGTTGGGAACATAAATTGGACAGCTACCACGAAAAACATTATGTAGATTCCTTCAACAACAACAATGGCAGCAACAACAACAGTAGATAAGTCATAACGGAGAATGAAACCTGTTCATCATCCAGGAAAATACTTGCAACTGGAAGACAATATGCTATATAAAATGCATCAGGCTCAAAAAAGTAAATATCTAAAACTTAGAATGAAATGACTTGAAAACAGAAGAGATTAAGGAAAGGCTTAAAAGAGGTGGGAAGAGAAGGGCGTATTTGTTAGAGTATCTCTCTTAAAATAGTAACAACTTATGCAAAAGAAAATAGCCACAGAAAAAGATAGCCAGTGATTCTCTAACTGGACAACTAGAAAAAAGAAATGAAACACTATTTAACTCAGCCATAAACATTATTGTTTTCATAATGATACATGTATATATATGCATACATTTATTGCATATGTATTGACTGATGATTTAACTAAATAGTTATGCGATCTGAAGAAAGACAAGAGCACACAGTCCTCAAGGACAAAAACAAGAATCAATATATATTGCCTAATACATAAATCAAAAAAGAATATACCTATAAGTTTGAAAATTGTGTGCAAATAGGCATTTAAAAAAATTTTAGTACAACAGGGATCAGAAAAAGAACTGAAGAATGAAGCTTGAGAGGAAGTAAAGGAGCTTGTGGCTTTAATTCTTTGGATGTAAGCATTTTCAATTTTGCTGAGCTAAAAATAGTGTTTAAAAGTGTAGGACATACAATATTACAGAGGTATGAAAATGAGTATGGTCATTATTTGGACATAATGTTAAGGCAAGTGAAATATGAAAATTAAGATTCATGACTAAGGAAATAACAAGCACTTTTACAGACAGAAATTAGAACACTGTTAGTCCGTATCAAGGAAAAAATGGAATAGACTGAAGACAGTATCAGCTTTACAGATAGACCACAGACCTCATCAGATGTCTTAGTCCATTCCAGCTGCTATAACAAAATACCATGAACTGACAGTTTCTAAACAATAAAAATTGACTCCTCACAGTCCTGTAGACCAGGAAGTTCAAGATCAAGGTAGCACTAGAAAGGGCTTGATATGACCATTTCAAAACTCTCCCACATACCCCTCCTAACTCTCCTTTAAATTTATGGCTTCTTTTCCCACTAATTGTTATTGAATATATACATGTTCCTAAAATTATCCTTCTCCATCTGTACAACATGAATTGCATGTGTTTTCAGGGCTGACTGTTTGGTATGCTCCTCCCTGGAGAAGACGACCTCTCGTGCTCCCAGCTTTCCTCAGTAGCCTACAGTTCTTTGCTCAGGCTTGGGGGTCTTTGAGGGTTTTCTCTGTACACTGTGGCATGTCCATGGCTGTCATCCTTTTTTACTTCAGGTTTAGTCATGGCAGTGAGACCATATGTGTGTAGCTTTGATATTACCATGAGAAATAATCTCAGAGCAAACTCCCTAATCCTTTAACTCTTACAGTCTTTCTCTCTCTCTTCCTTAATGTTCCAGGACCCTTCAGTGTGCAAGTGTTTCGTAATTGTATCCGTTGAGACTGGCCTCCACAATGTTATACTGAGTTTGGGTGTGGTCTTCGTTTGTTGCAAAGTGATGTTTCTTTAATGAAGGATGAAGGCTACACTTGCTTGTAGCTTTAAGGGCAAATGTTCCTTCTTCACATCTCTCTATTATCCATTCCTGAAGATGGATCTCCTAGATTGATCCTTATATGTTTACTACATTTTTCTGTATTTCATTTCTTCGACTTTTTGTCCTACATTCTGGGAAGGTTTTATTACTCTTTCCACTAATTGTTGTTATAAATAATTTTCTTTAACTATTATAATCTTAGTTTGCAGTGGCTCTGGTTGTTTTCTTTACACACAATTATATTCTTGCGAGAGGTAATGAAATAAAATTGTCAAGAAATCATATTTTAACTATCCAGTATTAGTACGTTGTTCTTTGTTTACTTGATAATCTTTTTCATAAAATGAGAATTACTATAATGGTTACATACATTGAGTTGTTACAAATATGCAATAAAGCACTCAGAACATTACAAAACAAGTAGCTGACATTAAATAAACACTAGATAATAACCACAAGAATAGTGGAAATGCTCTCTTGTGTTTACTCTTTTCGACTTTTTGTCTTCATTTCTTTCCTATTTTTTCCCTTTTTATTTTGGTTTCCAGGTTTCATCTTCAAGACTACCAAAAAACGGGGCAAAAGAGGGATGAGGGAACAGGAAGTTACAAGGAAGGGAATAACAATCAGGATGTAATCTGAACAAATTATTAAAAGAAAAACTGTCTAGTTACTGGTGGCTGTTGATACATAACTAAATTAAAGCACAGAGAAGCCAACAGGAAGCATTATAAAGATGGTATGTGATGGTCAGAATTATGTGCCACCCTGACAGAATCTAGAAGCATTAGAAGAAATGCTTCTGGCCATGTTTGTGGAGGATTATTTGATTTTGGTAATTGATTAGTGAAGACTTGTCTCAGTTGTTGGTTCTACCATCCTTGGGGCATCATGGATGGCTTACTTGGGAAAGACAAGCTGATTCCTAATTTTCATTCACTGAGCTCTCCTTCCACTTGGATATGAGGTGACCATCTGATTCCAGCTCCTGCTACCTTGAGCTCCCCACTGTGCAGGACTATAGACCTGTGAGCTAATATAAACCCATGCTTAAGTTGTTTCATTCCACGTGTTTATCCTAGCAACAAAAAATATCAAGACAGTGTGCTTTCCATGTCATGAGGAAAAGGTCATCAGTTTCTGGGGTTCCTTTCTTTCTCACCTTACAGTCTCTGAAAAAAAGTAACCACTCTGCTGGGGCTTTGGAAAGAAAGACTCTCCCTCAGAGCTTCACAAATACCAAGGCACCCAGGGACTCCCAGGACCAAGCTGAGTCATTTGTTGCATTGCAACATCCTTGTTCTAGTTTCACTTCCATCACTGTGATAAAACACCCCTACAAAAGCAACAGAGTTTGTGGATGGGGAGGAGGCTCAGTAGTTAAGAGTGATTACAGCTTTTCCATAGGATTTGAGTTGGGTTCCCAGAACCTATGTCTGGTGGCTCACAGCCAACAGTAACTCTAGCCCCAGGGAATTCAGAATGTTTTGAATTCCAGGGACGTTGGTGTACACATGGCATACTCTTGTCTAGAAATACATACATGAAAGGAGTTACCTTGCTTACAATTCCAGGCTACAGTCCATCCCTGAGGGACCGCTAAGGTAGGGACTTAAGCAGGCATTCACATCACATCCACAACAAAGCACAAAAAGGCTCAAATGTACCTGTGCTTCCTTCTGGCCATTTTCTGCTCGGATAACATTTCACTCTTACACAGTCTAGAGTCCTACTCATGAAATGCTGTTTCCCACAATGGGATGGGTCTTCTTACAGTCCATTACCAAGACAGTCCCTCACAGTGATGGCGACAGGCCAACATGGTGTAGGCAATTTCTCACTGAGATTCTCCTTCTAAGTGATTGTAGGTGGTATCATGTTGACTAAAACTAACTGGTCCATGCATCTAGTATCAGAGTCTGAACCTGCCACTTTCTCTCAACCTTTATGTCCCTCCAGTCACCCTGAAACACTGACTGAGTTCTTTCCTCCTGTCCATTTTCCAAATTGCCTTGTCTCTTTGGGATTACAACTTTTTGATAAATAATGTAGCTAATACATTATAGAATTCATCATATTTGCAACAGGAAAAATCCCATTGGTTCATAGTTTCAGAGTTTTCAGTCTAGTTGGTTCTGTTGCTTTCAGCCTCTGGTGACACCGAACATCAAGGTAAGATCACACTCAATACATGGTAGTCAAGAACACACACACACACACACACACACATACACACAGAGAGAGAGAGAGAGAGAGAGAGAGAGAGAGAGACAGAGACAGAGACAGAGACAGAGACAGAGACACAGAGAGACACAGAGAGACACAGAGAGACAGAGACAGAGAGACAGAGACAGACAGAGAGGGGAAGCAGAATACACAATTCTAACATTCCTTTCAAGAGCCCACTTCCAATGACCTCATATCCTTCTAGTAGGTCCCATCTTCTAACGGTTCCACCATCCACCAACATCACCACACGCTGGGACCAAGGTGTCAACTTATGATCCTCCATTTTGACAGGTCTATGCTGTCACTTGTGTTATTTGTCACTGGCATCTTTACTCAGCCTTTGAAACATTGTCTTATTTGCAAAGCTCCTAATTGTACAAACTATGTCGCTAATTACAGAACATGATTCTGATCCTTACCACTTCTACCCTGTAATTTTCAAAACTAACATATTGCTACGACTCAGTAGGAAAAGAGGACTCCAGGGTAAAGCTTTTCCCTGGAAGGGCATCCTCCTATTCTAGCTCTCCTTAGTCTATATGCTCATAGCCCCCCCCCTCTGGTTTTTAAATGAGCATGCTTTATATTTAATAGTATGCAAATACACTTTTAAATAAAGCCATATATATTAAAATTGTCATATACATTTTAAGAATCTGAGGAGACATCTGCTCGAAGCAGGAAGCAGTGGTTACATCAGTGGATTGTTACATGATGTAGCACAGTCAGTTTACAATCTGTGGATCTAAGTGGTCAGGTGTGGAGTAAAACTCTGCAGATTGTCTTAACATTGGTCATTTATGCCTTGAGATGTATTATTTCTTGAAACTTTTAAGACTATCAGAATGGGAGAAGCTCTCAGATTCTTTGAGCGCAGTATAACTTTAAGGTTATTCATACTTTCCCAAACACTAGCTTATTATTTATACTGATGAACATCAGAATGGCAGGGGTCATCACACTGGCAGAGGGAATTAAGCATTGTTGGATTTTCCTATAGCTTGAGTCTGTTTACGTGTTAACGGGTTATAGACACTGAATTACTGTGAAGAACTATGCAAATATTTCTTAAAATATAGTGTTGGAAAATTTGTTCCAACATTTAAGCTTTTACAATAAAAAAGGGTATAAATTGGGACAAAATTCTGATCATTAGAAGTGTTGTTTGCAATGCTGAGAAAATATAAACAGGAGAGCTGAGCCTAGGGAAGTTCTTAAGAGTTTCATTTTATTTATTTAGTGTGTGTGTGTGTGTGTGTGTGTGTGTGTGTGTGTGTGTGTGTGTGTTGTGTTGTGTAACATTTGTGTTCAGATACCCCCTAAAGCCATATGCTTCTCTTTACACTACAAACAACATCTTCCGAGATGTTCCGACTCTTCTTTCTCAAAAAGTAAGACACCTGAGAAGCCATGCTTTTATCACAAAGATTTGAAAATAACCTTTAAAGTAATAATAATATAATAAAATATAATATCATTCAAACCATACCTCATTTGGCTGAAAGGACCATCTGATCATACCATAATTGTGACAGTGGAAACATTTGGTAAAACAAAACAAATCAAAACCTTTTAAAATCAGCCTTAGTCTGAAAGTACGAAGTTCGCTATTTAAGTCTCCTACTAAGTTTGTACTTTGTTCCTCAGAATCACAAGGGGAAGGTAGGTTACACTGATCAATAGAGTGTGATTTCCTGTCTACCTTCTGAAGAAAAAAATGTAATTAATAAAATATTGCTGAAGAGATATATCTGTACTTCCTTTCCTTAGAAAAGCAATTTTTAAACAGGAAGAGGAAGATCATTTTTATCTCCTTTCTATCTTCGTTCATCAGAGATTTATGGCAATTTCCTGGGTGTTCCAATTTTTTTTCAGACCTTATCACTTGAGACTACACTGTAGTTGTAAACGATAGATGACAATGTTGTAAGCCAGTTATAAAAGGATCCCTATCATCCTTGTGCCCTCGTCTCTTTCTACAATACAGCTAGAAGGTGAATCTATGTATGTGGTCCAGTAACAACGTGACCTACAGACCTGTGGATGCTTTTAGTGAAAAAAAAAAAAATAGTCACCACAGCAAAAACTAAAACTTTATCATGCCTTGCATACAAAGAAGTTTCACTTAATTAGAATGCCACTTTTACCTTTGACTGAGAAGGGAAACACAGTCTATCTTTAACAAAATGGGCACGTTATTTGTAAGTACACACTGCTGCTCTCCAACACAAACTGAAGATTCCACATAAAGTGTAAAGTGCAATGGAGCTCAGTGCCTCCCCTCCAAAGCCCTCCAGATTTCTTCTTCTAAAGCACTTGTGCCTGTCATTTATAGGAAAGCAAATTCTAGTGATCATTTACAGGACTTTATTACTACATACGTGCAACTCAGCTATGTTTCTCTCTCATAAGAAAAAACAAATGTCCCTAACAGCTATATTTGTGAGAAAGGAACATTTGATTTTCATTGTCAAGTGAGTTAGATGAATCAAACAGCCAAGTTACAATTTGTATCCAGCAGCCCAAGACAAACAATCGATGAAAAATAAAATCCAGTTGGATCGGAATCAGACTCTCTGTGCTATTTGAGGGTGGAGAATTGGGAACACTTTCAGTGCTCTTACAGTGAGCTGCAAGTCAACGAGTCCTCTGTGGAAAAGCTACACTTTGAAATTCTACGTCTCCTGTGCTATTCATCCATGGAGGACTTCTGAGGTGGCCAAAGTGGTGGGATTTTGTCAAACTAATGCAGCTTTGAGTTCAGACATGTTGTGTGAACTTGGGACTACTGCATGTTCGTTAGCGCTAACTCTTCTTATTGGTACAGAGGTGAACTATTTCCTTGTGAGACTAAGGTTGACATTACACCACACAGTATGCACACAATTTCTGATGTGAGGAGTGCCTTAGGAAATTTGAATTCCATCCTCTGCAACAGTACCAACCATGACATTCTTGGACATGGGCCCCACTCTTCTTCCAGGATGTGGTCACAATGTCACACTACTCTCTGGCAATGCGTTCCACCTGACTTCCAAAGCCAGAATGTGTATCTTTGCTGCTACCCTGATATTCTTTCCTTGTCACATGTTGACATGATATTTGACTATGCTGTTTATTCCCAGCTAGGGGAAATTTCTACAGGGGGAGTTAGTTCTGCTTTCACTTACATTTTATGTTAGCATTTAATTGTGGGTTTGTGGCTGAACTTTGTTTTCACAGCCCTTGCCCTAACTCAGAAAGCCTTAATGGCAGGCTCTCTCCTGTCTCTGTACTGTCCTCCTTCCCCAGGTCTGAATGTGTGGATTTCTCTTTGTGTGCTCAGACAACCATTCTTTTCTCTCTTATCTGGCCCCTACTTAAGGTTGAAATGTTGTTTTTGTACTTTGGACAAGTCTGGATGCTTGTTAGCAGCAAGTCACTGTTCAGTTTTGCCTCCACCTGGGACTGTCTTCAGGCAGTCCTGTGGATGCTTAATGGTCCTTGTTTTGTTGTTGCTGTTTTGTTTTGTTTTTATCAGTTACCTGGAAAGCAGAATATAGGCTTATTGTTTGCATTGTCATTCAGCCGGGGGCAGAGATCCTGGTTCAGGTTGTGTTCCCTGAAGGAAACTCTTCCCCATAGGTGTGCATGCTTCCAGACATCTTCCTACACTGACAAGCACTATGATGAAAACCTCAGAATCCAAAGCCCTCCAGGGTGAAAGGGATGTGCCAGGTAGAGTAACTGCTGAATATGATGAGACAAAGATACTGAAAATTTGGTGAGACACAGACCAGGAACCATTTGAAAAAAAAAAATATTTTCTGTTTTATGGAGAAATCCATAATAGATATTTTTCCTAGTGATGATAATGATATATTATTGATTCATGTAACACTCTCTCCCAAGGCTCCCACACCTCTTTACATATATTATTTCCCCCTCACAGCCTTCCTCTGAAGTACTTATGCTGATGTTATGCATAGGGGCACCTGACTAAGGCATTTCTCTTTCTTTCAAGTCAGCTCCTGATTCCAGGATTTCTGATTCTGAGCCTCTAGGTCTCCTGCAAAGCATTCCCAGAAACAAAGTCTCTTCTTCCCCAGTGATGGATGTTAACAAGTTCCATCTCCAAGTACCCGGCCCTCTAATCTTTGAATACTGGATCGTGTCCTGAGTCTTCAAACAGTATTTTGTGGAGATGGTGTTTTGGAAAACTGGTTCTTCTTCTTCTTTCCTTTCTTTCTTTTTTTCAAAACAGTGTTTCACTGTGTTGACTTGGCTATCCTGCACTCCCTTTGTAGACCAAGCTATCCTCCAATACTCAGGAGCCTTCTTTTTTCTTTCTTTTTTTTTTTTTTAAAGAGAAAAGAAACAATGTGGTAAGAACCTATGGAGAAGCATGGACTGGTGGTTTTAGAATTTACAATCCACTCAGATATTATGTCATATTGTGTACAGATCCAGTTTCTTCATTTCAGCTGCCCAAAGTCATCTCTGCTGGAGATTCTTATTGAACAATCTCTTCAGTAATGGCGTGGGCATGACACCAAGTTGGAGACTTCAGAAGTCTAGGGCTGAAATTCTCTTTTTTTGTTGGGTCTTTGTGGGGTTTAGGTATCAATGTGACTGTGGCCTCATAGAATGAATTTGGTAATATTCCATCCATTTCTATCTTCTTATTTAAAATATACTGGCTGTCTATACTTGCTTTAACACTTGACCAGGATATTCCAAGGATAGGTTGCTGTGTGCATTGCCTTTTAAAAGTTAGAATTTAGTAGGAAGCTGGGCTACTGACCCAGTGAATGACAAGGCAAGTGCATTCCCCTTCACTTAGTGAGAGAACAGGGAAAAACAGTTAATATGTTAGAAAGGTAAGGAAGTGTTTCGCTTATAAGGCAACACATGACAAAATATTACGTAAAATAGGAATTTACCATATATCTAGAGATGAAAGAAAAGGAGCATGCAATTCAACAGCGAACAGAGAATATGATACAATTAGACATTGGAGTGAGAGGCATGGTCTGGGCAAGGGAAATAATTTCTTAAAGCAAAAGTGTGTTAAAGGAAAATGAAGGCTTTAGAAGATGCTAACTAAAGTCCGATTAAGTGGGAATAGTATGTTTGGATTGTAACCATCAAAGCACGATAGTTAGGCCTGGGGCTTGGAGAGATGTATTGATAGTAAAGAGCACTTGTCCATCTTACAGAAGACTCAGGTTCCATTCCCAACCCTCATGCTGGCTCAGAATCTTTGATAATGCTAGTTTAGGATATAAGACGCCCTCTTTTCACCTTTTTAGACACTGATGTGCATGGCGCAAGATGTGCACTCAGACAAAACACTCATACACATGAAATTCAAAAATCTTTAAAAATAACAAAAGGAAACTAATATACTAATATACTGAACAATATAGTAACTAAACAAATATACTGAACTTATTGTCCTCACCTCCAGGTGCTCATAATGTGACTTTCTAGGGAAATAAGTTGTTGCAAATGCAATTAGTACAAGGTTATAGTGAAGTAGATTCAGCCAATCATCCAACAGGACTAGAACCTTTTAATGTGGCGGGGGTGGGGTGGGGGTCAGTGGGGAGTACCTGGACCAGCATAGGGGGAAAGCTGAAGAGCAACACCTACCCAGAGATATCCACGTGAAGACAAGTGATGCAGCTAGAGTTAGGTTACCACAACTGAAGCTGTGTTGAACTTCCAGAAGCTGTGAATGGCAAGGAAAGTTGGCAATTCCTTGGAATAGGGAAGGATCTGGGCAACATCCTTGATTTTGAACTTATTGCCTGAAGAATGTGTGAAACAGTGTTGTTCTTTATTATAAGCCAATTAGTGTGTACTGTTTTGCTAGCGTCACTCTAAGAAACTGATATGATGGACTAAATTGTATAGGTTGGAATGCATTTGCAACATACATTTGTGTAGAGTTGGGGGTTATTGAAGAGCTTCAGCCAAGAAGGATAGGGACAAAGTCACAATAAAGTGATGGGCATAAAGTGTTGGTGACTGTGGAACATACACCCTGAGGAAACATGTACCCCTCCTCCACTTTGCAAGGGTTTCAAGGCTTGCTAATCACTATGCTTCCTCAACATCTCTTCGTATGCAAGAGAAACAAGCAAGAAGGAGAAAAGTTCACCCTTTTCTTTGCATATGTTGTCCAAAATGCCATCTCCAAGCTTTATGCTATTGCATGGATAAAGAAAAAAGGAATGCATTGAAATTAAGTCTTCCCAGAGTACCTCATTTAGTGATGGGAATGTCACAATGAAAAATGAGAGTACTAATACTACGATGTAGACATTAAAATTATTTTGATATTGATATTTTGATGTTGATAAAAATAATTCAGTTGAGATCTTATAACCATGAAATAAAATTCACCTTCCAGTAGCAAGCCATTTGAGTTCCCAGAATTGTTTTTCTTGATATTTATCCTAATTGAAGAAAGTGATTTATATACATATCTTAACATTTCCATTCCTATGCAAGCAAAAAGCCCAAGAAGCATGATATAACTAGGATCAATACTAAGAATACTGGATTACAGTTGTTATTTCTGCTGGTTTTATTTTCTCAAACATCATAAATTACAATAGTTAGGAGTTTTATTGCAGGTGCATGGCTTCTTTCTAATTTGGATAGGTTGCATTCAAATTACATTCTTCAGGCTTTATCGTCTGGAATGATCTCTAATCTGAATAGTTAAATAGGTCCATTTGAAAGGCAGAAAACGTAAATATGTTTTCAATATATCAACAACATAAAACACATCCACACACTCTTTATAAGGGAGAGATTCTTACTACAGTGACAGAATTTACTGAAGGGAAATAACCCACTGCAAGCATTTTTTCACATTCTACAATTGTATTATAACTTCCTGACAAACAACATGCTATACTTATGCACACCAAGAATTTAATTAATATGCACTATGTTTTCAAGGTACCATACATCTCCTTTACTGTATTTATATAGCTAATAGTAATATAAAATATTTTGTGGCATACAACATGTAAAGGGAATTTATAATTGAATAACATTGAAATAAAAACTTGCCAATATTTCTGTTTGTTTTAAACATGAAATGTATGGTAAAAGAAGTCTAAAAATCAATGCAATTATTCAATAAAGACTCTTCTAGACATGAAAAGAAAACCTGGTGTGAAAGTTGTAGTACTCAGATCTGTCTTTGAACCAGTACATGAAATCATAAAATTTATCTGGAAACATTTTGGGTCATAAAGAAAGTAAAGAAGCTGGAGGGTTTTTCCTTTGAAAGACTGACTTTTGCTCTGATGTGTGTGTGTAGGGTGCCCATCTTGAGCACTAATGGCACAGAGTAAATAGAGTAAATTGCTGGAGATCCAAATTGAAAGCACACAACAGAAGACAGAAGCTTATATACATTCAGCAATTTCCCCAAAGATCAAGCTGTACGGTTGCTCATTGCTTGTGACCATGTTTTCACAAAAGTTCCTCTGGTTCAGCTGAAGTTATGAGATAGTCAAGGGAGATCCCTTCCATTTCTGTAAGAAATTATTTAGTTTACACTGAGCACAGCAATTAAGTTTGCTAATTACATTAAGTGAAACATATCCAATAGTTTCAAGGCTGCCAAGGACAGCACATTACAGAAATGAATTACTTAGCTTCAAAAACAATTATTCTTCTTTAACCCCATGCACCAGGATTTGGTTGTAACTTCTTGAATTATTGTCAATAATGCTTCCATAGAATGCCTCAAATACTCTAGGCTCTTGCCAATACTATTGGTTACCCCCATAACTTGAAAAAAAGACTCTGTTACTGAATCCCCACACAGTTGTGGCTTAGAACATAGAAAAATCTGGCTCATGCACAACTGGAAACTTCACCCCTACTGGCCAGTATTCATAGTTCTAGAAAGTGCTCTCAATGTCATCATAACTTTTACCCCAACTACGAGCCCTAGAAGCTATGATGACGACTTGCATTTAAGATACGCCCTCTGGTACAATAACAAGAGCAATGTTTGGGGAGTAACCAATCACTTTTTGGGTTGGATTTAAGGCCTTGCCTTAGTGTTCTACTTCTACGAGTAGATACCATAACCAAGGCAACTCTTATAAGAGCAGCCATTTAAGTGGGGCTGGTTTACAGTTTCAGAGATTTGGTCCATTATCATTATGGTAGGGAGCATGGCAGCACACAGGCAGACATGGTGCTGGAGAAGGAGCTGAGAATTCTATATCCAGATGCACAGACACCAGGGAAAAAGAGACACTGGACCTGGCTTGGGTTTTTGATAGCCCACCTCCAATGACAGATTTTCTCCAGCAAGCCACACCTCCTATTTCTTCTCAAGTATTGCCATTCAGATATAAAAGCCCTTGGGGGCCATTCCTAGTCAAATCACCACAGGCCTAGTCCATGAGATAGGACTGTTATCAAATACAGTGACATGGGCATAGATAGGTTATGGGACCTACTACTGTCTTTCCAGTAAATGAGCTTAGGAATAAAATGTCTCCTAAAGGCATACTATAGTACACATAGATCAGTGCATTATTCCACTCTTATCAAAGTAGCTTCTTGCAGTAGGGGGCAATCACACAGAGAGACCAACAATTGTATAATATTCAGAAAATAAAGATTTTTGAGCCACTTAGCCATAAATAGGATGTCTTTATCACACCCCTCTTCTCAAGGCTCAGGGATATATGCAGAAAATGGAGGTGGTAAAATTCGAAGAGCCAGAGGCGATTGATGGCATCAGGGATGCGGTGTTTCCCAGATGTAACAGGGCTGATGAACAAGTGAACTCACAGATATTGTGACACCATTCCCAAGATGTGTACAACAAGCTACACCAGACAAAACCAAAGCATGAATGAGTGGAAGTAGGCACAAAGTCTTATTTCTAGCCAAGAAGACATTCACACATGATAACTGGGAGAGGGAAAATATTTTTTCTCTAAAGGAATATCGCTGGGTATATCAACGAGACTACAGGGCAGGCAGGCCCTGTGCTGAGGAGTAGTATGCCAACCCAAGTCAAATTTTAGGCCTTTTAGGTATTTTTCTATGGTTTTCGATTTTTGTTTCAAGAGCGAGAAAGAACATGAACATGCATGAGGAGGGTTAGATCTAGGATGAGTCGAAGACTGAAAAGACTATGGTACGAATATGCTGTATGGAATTCTCAATGAAGAAATTAAAAACAAACAAATATATAAAAATAAAAATTTCAAAAGTAGAGTTGGGGCCTTATTGTATCAATTGAAATCTTTAGCATATTTCTCTTAGGATTTTATTAGTATTATCCAGTGCAAAGAACATCCCACTCATACCTACTAGAATGGTTAGAACATCTCAAGTTTTAAAGATCATGACCAGATAATATTAATTCATAATCTAGCAGATAGAGTTCATCATTTGCAAAGCCAAAGTTTCTTTAGCTCTCTGAAAGGGAGTAACTTGTGCTCCTCAGGGCCTGTGATGGATGCTGTGGTGGAGTCCTATGATTATGTAAAATGGCTGCTGACAGAAGCCTCAATGGTTATGAGAACCATGGGAGGCAGTCCACTAAAACACTCATGGAGAAGATTGAAAATGGTAGCAAGAAAATGAGAGAGGCACCTAGAAATTGCAGGAAGTTCATATATATATATATATGTATATACACATACATATATATATATATATATATGTTAGAGAGTGTTCCTAAGTTTACATGCTAAACTTGAAAACAAAATCGAAGATTGTCCTAAGAGAGCCAGACTGCTTTTACACAAGAACTAAGGAAAATACACTATTACAATTAGGAAAGTTATTTACATACAAAATTATTTTGCAAAATCCAAAGGATACATGGTGAGCAGCCTTTTGGTTAATTTTACCCTTTGCTTTGAAATTTTTCTATTCCATCATTTATAAAAAGTCCCAGAAACTGATGGGATTTTTAACAAAGTCAGTTGGAAAGCACAGAACTCTCTCTGGGGCTTTATCTGTGCTAACCATGAGAGGTGTGAGACCATTTTCAGCTAATTGTAATGTCCTTGAGTATTAAGTATTACCAAACTTTGATAAGAAACAAACAATATAGGTCACACAAGGAGCTTGTGAAAATCCCCGGTACCCAAAACTCTGGTTTAGCAAGCCTGTCACAGGGAAATGTTAAAAATACCTCAGGTAATTCTGGTGCTGCTGGTTCATGGAACCAAAACCAGAAATGTTACTTCTAGCAATGTTCTAACAGATTCTGAAGCAAACACTGTTTGTTTGGAATCAATAGATGTGCAATGATTCTTTTCCCCAGTGTTCTTTCCCATTTCTAACCTTCAATATTTTACAGAGGCCTCTGATTCACACGCTGAGTAAATTCTCTAAGCTACTGAATCATAAATACCAACCTTTCGCTCCTGAGCAGCACTGAGTTCTAATTGGCATGTAGCAGTTGTTAGAAAGACACACTTCTTGCCCATCTTCAAGTTGTATACTGAAAGTTAGTCACTATTTGTGGCATAAAGGGTTGGGTTTTTATGGTAATCAAGCTCTTTTTCCCATGTGGTAGTTTTTAAAATAATATGCAATCATTAAGCCTTCTGTTACAAAGCTGCCTCATGAACATGAGCCTATGGAGGCATCTTAATGATCACCCTTTGTATGTATTATTTGACACGTAAAGACATAATAGCTAACACTATCTGACATACTGTCCAGCTTGGAATCTTTAAATTGAAGGGGTTTCCCATGCAAAGAGAAGTCTGTTGAAAGCCACATCAACCATGAGACAAATCTGCCTCCAATGAGCCAAGCTTCCTTATACAGTTTCCATGGTCCTCAGTGTCTCAAGTCATAATGCTGTTTCCTTATGTAAAGGAATACTGAACCTCTGAGTTAATGTCCTGCAGATGCTCTTACTCACGAGGAAGACACATCATAGATTTGACTTAGGAAGCAACACATCACTTTAGCAGAATAAAATCTCCCAGAATTATTCCTTTTTTAAATATTGAAAGTATTTAAGAACAACGAATTAGATTTCTCTGAAAATATTCTCTCACATAATAAAATGATTAAGGTTTACAGTTTTTAACATTGTATTATTAGTTTCAGGGAATGGCTGCTTGTCATGAAGAGATTTGAAGGCAATTTCTTCTCTGGGTTATTTTTCATTTTCTTTCCACATAGAGACATTAAGACTTAGTTTTAATCCTAGCCAGCTGCTTTGATAGATTATGCTTACATTCTCAGAATCCACCCTGCTATCCCAATCCCACACAGCCAGCAATGCTCCCTAGAACTCTCCAGTTCTCTTCAATTCTATAGAGCTCTGAAAGTTATTGATTATGCAAATGTAAAAAAGTAACTCATCAAAAATAGCACATATAAAAGGGAAACTGGCCAGAGAAACCCAAAGAATATTGTTTTAACGGGAAGCTGTACCATTAACTGCTACAACTACTGTATTCCTGTTACAGCTTTTTTTTTTTTTTTTTTTTTTTGATGTATTTATCACTGAGTGGGAATAGTTTAATCTGTTCCATACAGAGAGAGCAGTAGAATCTCTCAGTGGCCTCGAAATATGATGTCCTTTGCCGCAAAAAACTGATTTAAATTTCCTGCAGGTGGCATGGCTAACTTTTTTTCCTAAGAGGAAATAACCCTTTTCTAAAAGTCAAATTTGTTTTTAAAGCTGTGGTGTCTTTAACCACTTCTTTTTTTCAGTTTGTCAGTTGACACCCCGTCATGGCTTACGGTGGGTCGCATCAATCATTCTAAGTTCTTATAGAAAATATTTTGTGGTGGTTGAGTATCACACGCGAGAAACTAAGCGCCCTTTGCGGGTGACTGCACTGATACCTCTGATTTCTTGCCAAATCATTCCGAATGCAGCAAACCCATTAAATCTCTCCACGGGATGGGAAAAAATTCCCGCATCCTAGAGAGAATTTATGAGTTCATTTCAATCACCACAAATGAAAGCCACCCTTAATATTCATTAGAGATTTTTACGGTGGCAATATGCATTATCTATTCAGATGCCCCTCTGAAAGGCCCATTTCCCCTGAAACCCTGCATGGCTCCCAGCCACTGGGTGGAAACAATGGCCTATGTCCAAGTGGAATGGGGGAAGCAAATGGATGGATGACATTTCCTTATCCACTGGTAATGATTCCATTAAGCCATGATGGTGGCTAAGCGCTCCTGAGTTTAAAACTCAAAGGGCACAATTGGAATATGCAGTCATGTCATTGTATCACTTCTCTGCTGTCATCTGTGACCATATGTCCTAAAGTGAACAGGGCTTTTTGGTTGACATCACAAAAGATGACTTTTAAAACTGACATTTCTTTCATTTAGAGAAATGCATATTCTGGGGACGTAGTCTGTGAGCCTGAGAGTTTTCATTAATCTCTGTCTGTATTCAGCCATTGTGCAAGTCGCCATCACCCTTCGTCTGTTTTCCCTCCACACCATTCTCACCATATGTAGCAGTCTTTTCAAAATGCAAACTTAATCACTTCATTTCATCCCTTTAACAAGCAAACAAGAAGCCAGCAAACAAAAGCCACTGTCTCCACTTACACAGCTCTCTGATGCTTTCAGACCATGAGCAATAAAACTTAGGGTAACTTCAAGGGTTTTGTGGGTCCCTTCCCCAATTTTTCTTTGTGCTTCATCTCTTGAGGGATTCCTTCCCCATCCATTCTGACCATTTTTCCTTCAATTTTATTTTGGGCTAATTAAGTGCACCTGATAAGATTTGAACTCAACTAACCACATCGCCAAAGTGTTTCCTGACATCTTGACTAGGTTTAATCTGTCCATTAAATAGCTTCATGGAGCCACATAGAGATAATAGCTATTTTCAAAGTAATCCTTTCATGTTTTGGGGTGAATGTTTTCATTTTTGTCACTCATCTAAATTGTGAGCCAATTAAAATACTCAATATTTTATCCTCTCAGGAACAATGTCAGTATCCCAGTTGTTGAGCAAAAGAGTAAGTAATTTCTGGCTTTTGATGAGTTTTATACATTTTCTGAGAGTCCTCTTTCTGGGTGACATACAGGCATGGCTTTGGGTTGGGCCTGAAATAAGCTGTAATAAAGGCATATTTCTAACCCAATTATTCATCAGTAAGGTTGTGTTTAATAGCAGGAAACCATGAGATGCATAAAGATTGTACACTGAATATTCATAAGGAATTTTAGGGTGAATTCAACTACTTGTTTTACAACTACCCAGGAAGGAAGGGGAACATGAATTTCTTTCCTTCATTTTTCATAGTCCTATGAAAAATGCTGTTATGACCTGAAGTTATATCCTTACCCTGAAATAAAATATCATGAAATGTGTACAACATCAGGCTATGATAAAGTAGATGAGTTTTTAAAAGCTAAAGTCATTTTACATGTGTAAGGCATTGCTAATGCATGATAATTTGCAATGTCAGGATGCATAATGTTCAGGCCAGCATGCTCCCCTGTCCTGAGTTTTGTCTGAACTCCCCAGAAACTCTCAGGCAAAAGTCACTGGAGTACTATGGGAAGGCAAAACAGCCTTATTTAATATTTACACTGAACATCTAGAATGAGGTCATTTTTTCTTCATCTCCCATGAGAAAATTAGATAAAGCATAGGAAAGAATCTTGAAAACTAGCAGAAAAAAAAGCAATGTGTATTCAAGTCAATATTCTCCCCTGGGATGCCAAGTTGAGGAGAATTGCTAATTGGACACCTGTAAGACTGACATTTTAGTCATCTCTGTGGTCCCCAGAGTCTAAGAAAATACACAATCTCTCATTGATGTAATGTTCTTGTTCACTTTTTTCCAGTCAATACATAAACAGAAACTAGGAGACATCAAGTAACTTAACAATTCCATAAAAAATAATCTGACAAGTACACACTTTAAGGCCAGGTTGCAGCAAGTGTTCCCTGATGTCACATTTATTCCCATCTAATGCATAACTTAAAGAAATTTAGTTATATAAACATTTGGGCAAAGATTTGGGTTTCTACTGGTACCAGCTCTATCATCACCAGCTGTAAAACATCATCTAAGTCATGCAATTTTATAGGGCTCAGTTTTTCCATCTGTAAAATGGCAATCAATTTTGCCAAATTCATAGAGCTAACGTAAGATTGATGAAAGGCACATTGCTACTTGAAAGTACAAGCTCTGTTTTGTAGGATCGCAGATAGCCATGTAGACTTTGTATGTCCACTTGTATTCATTACATACTGTAAGTAATGAATGAACGTCCTCTTTTATTACAGTAAAGTAAGGATTCTAATTGCACTGCACTGTTTTCAAAATCCTTTGGGCCCTTAAAGGATTTGTCTTAAAATCCAGATCTGCCAGCACTTACCATAGTGTGTGGGTTATTTAACGTCTTTAAGCTTCAAATTTTAATCATGGAAATGAGGATGATGATGCCACCTCAATGATCTTCGATGCGAATCACACTCTGAAAGCCGTGGAAAGGCAGTGAATGCTGATTTTCTTAAGCCAGGAATATCATCATGCCAATTCACACATGTGATCAGAACTACAGTGTAAAGACACAAACCAATCAAGGTTGCAATGGTATGTGTGTGTGTGTGTGTGTGTGTGTGTGTGTGTGTGTGTGTGTGTGTGAAATGATGAACAGGAAAGATCTGGCTGCAATTGTGGAACCCCCTTTTTTGTCCCCTTCTACAATTTACTTTAGCTTCCTTCATGTGGTTTTATTTTTCAATTGCCTTCTTTGAAATCTCTCAGTCTCGATTATTTCAATAGTCAATATTTAAGAATTCTTCTCGAAGAGACATAACCTTCCATAGATCCAAAGAATGAAAGTGCTGACAGTTCAATTTTCGTGGTCAGGAAGTCCTACCTGGAAGACAACTAAAGTGAATTCACATGCCTGGTTGCTTGTTCTGTCTGACCTGGTTTGAGTCATAACTGGTGGTGTATCCAGAGTATAAATGGGAGAGGAGAAGACAGGACACAGGGAGCATGGTCTATTGGGGAAATAAGAAAATAGAAACTTGAAACCTAAAATAGCATGTGAAAAAGAAACAAAAGGTGGCACATGACTATAATCCAAGCACTCAGACCGTCAGTGGCAAGTGGAGCTCTGTGAGTTCTAGTCCAGCCTGGTCTACTAAGTGAGTCCAGGACATCCAAGGCTACACAGAGAAACCCTGTCTGGGAAAAAAACAAAGCACCTCCTCCACCCAAGAAAAGAAAAAGAAACAAACACACAACCACGTGAATAAGGCCAATGACAGCCATTTGAAGAGTGAAGGGGAAGGAAGAAGCGTTGAAAGCACAGGAGGACGTCTTTACACACTGCTCTTAAGAATCTCCCTCATTTTGTAGACTGCCTTCCTCCATGTACCATTATATCACAAAATGTGAGGGATGAAAATAACCTGAGAGCTCTTGCCTATCCTAAGCACGAGCTAGAAACTAGTAGAGATTACGCAAACTGACCCAAAGATCTTACTAAGTTGATAAAGCTGAATTCACAGCTCCGTTGAGTCCCAGTTCAAAACTGCATTCCCTTGGAAGGTAACAGCCGTGATAGCCACAGACAATATGCCTTTGTCCTTAACTTGATTCGTAGTACAGAATTAGGAAATGTTTGTGCTGTGGAAGGCAGTTTGGAATAGACAGCATAGCAAAATGGAATGCTGTGTTGACCATACTTAGTATGAAATGCTCAACACTCACCCTTCTCTATGCCCAGAATTTGAAGTCCATCTTTGATGATCTGCCTTATGGCATTGACCACAAGAGAGTGCTGAGCTCTCCCTAAGGAGCTAAAATTGTGCCATGGCTAAAGAGCACATTTGGGTGCCTTCAGATTGCTGTTCATTGTCCTTCTTCCCCTTGAACCAACATGAAACTGATTTCAACTTTCCCATGGAAGCCAAAATGTAGTTACAGTTCATTATCATGAGCAAGGTTCCTGTCATTTTATGTTGACTGCAGAAAGATTTTATTTTAAAGAAGGTCAACTCAAGTTTCTCCTTTATTTGATGTCAGTGGGAGAGGTTGTAGGGTTGGTTAACTGACGTTGGAAGACCCACCCTTATGTGAGTGGTATCACTGTATGGAGTGAGTAAAAAAGAGAAAACTGTTTGAGGATCAGCATTCATCCCTCCCTATTTCCTGATGAGGGATACAATGGGACCAACTGCCTCAAGCTCCTGTGCCCATGCCCCCTATGCCTTGATGAAGGGAATCCTCAAACTGTAAGCCACAATAAACTTTTTCTTAAGTTGCTTTTATCAGGCGTTTTGTCATACTAACAAAGAAAGTTATTTTAAAAAAAAAACAGAAAGGTAACTCATTTAAGGAAGAAGTCTTGGTTTCCGTACTAATATTGGAATTCCATCAGAGATCTGTTTTTCTAACTAACATCCATGAGGGGTTTGTGGCTGAGAAGTGCCAGCTTCAGCCCCTAAAATTACATTGGCTCAAATTCTCTATTGTTATGTCTCAAAAGTCTAAGTTAACAGTATCTCATTTACCTTGGACTTTGATAATAATACTTCACACAGGGGAATTACATTTTCCCACTTTATCTTTATTTCTTATTGTAAGAGATTTTTATTAGAAATGACATTTAAACATTTATATGCATTTAGAAATTACTTTCTTCAAAGCCAGCCTAAAGAATTTCCCATAAACCTGACAATACTGTTACAATATTTTGTAGTCTAAGTATTTCTTTCATAGGCTTACCTTTTAAGAACATAAAATATGTTTGCATGTCTGGCTAGATCTTTTCCAGGGTTGTGTTATATACGAATACTGCAAGAAATCTGTAGCCCAGTGAATTTTTACGCGAAGAAATGTACTTACATGGTCTCTGTTTTAAACACTTTCTTTAAATGAGCTAACAGGAACTCTCCATTAAAAATATGAAATACCAGCACATTCTCCTCCCACACACCACCCAACCACACTCATAGGCTCCTAACTTCCTCCTGGCACACTCTAGGCAGCTCAGGAAGCCAAGAACTTACTACATAAGGGAATAGAATAGTGAAATGGATGGATGTGGTATCTTTAAATTCTTCTCCGGGGCAAATGCTTATTCTGTCTTCATCAAGCATTATACCAACTATAATTAATTTTTTTTCACTGAGCAGTAGTGGCACACACCTTTAATCCTAGCACTTGGGAGGCTAAAGCAAGCAGATCTCTGAGTTCTAAGCTGGATGCCAGTCTGGTTTACAGAATGAGCTCTAGGACAGCTAAGGCTTCACAGAGGAACTCTGTCTCAATAAATAAATAAATAAATAAATAAATAAATAAATAAATAAATATAAAAACAAAAAAAAAGAAAGAAAGAAAGAAAGAAAATTTGTCATGTAGATTATTTATAATTAATTCTTTATTCTTGTTAATTTAAAGCTTTAAAAATTATTTTTAGAATCTTTGCTTTGTGGTTCATTAATATCAGTGCTGGATGTAAGAAGTGTTGCTATTTTTTGTACCACATTTTATATTTTTCATCTGAAAATTTTAAATTCATATTATCATTTACAAAGTCTTTAGTTTTTCACATTCACCAAATCTATCTGCAAAACTACTCTTTCCACCAGCATAGATAAAGTTTACAACTCTTCTAACAAATGATTTTTGATGCCTTAGAGTAGAAACATGACATATTAAGTGGCACTCAGAGGAAGGACAGCAGGTTACCAAGAAGAGACTTGATACCCTATGAGCATATACAGGGGGAGGAAGTCCCCTCAGTCACAGTCATAGGGGAGGGGAATAGGGGAAAATGGGAGGGAGGGAAGAATGGGAGGACACAAGGGAGGGGATAACCATTGAGATGTAATATGAATAAATTAATAAAATTTAAGTATATGTTAATACTCGTTGGGTCAAAAATACTCCTTTCAGTGAGATCACAGACAGTTTTTTTAAGAACCCGATCACTATCTAAGAAGATAAAAATCTGTGATGTTACAGTTCTCCTTTTATTTTCCCTAGCACCATTTTGCTTTCTTTGTGAGGTTTCCTTATATATGATTCCTTTTCACGGTTATTTTTAACTTGTAGAGCATTCTCTGAGTTCTCATTCATTTGTTCAGTAATTTTAATGCTTAAAATGTCATCAAATAAATAGAAATGAAAAGGAAAACTTAGGAAATAGTACATATATTAAAACATTGGGAGAAATAGCACACCTTTAACCCATGACAAAGATTATAGGCAGAAACTGACCTGATAAGAAGGTGTATTCAATAAACCAGTGTGTCCCCTCAACCAGTAGATGTTTTGGGGGCTCTTAAGTTTTTGTAAGATGACAATGGAATTTGATGTACTTCAAATGGAATTATTCACTTAGATTGGTTGTCTTGTCACTGTTAAACACAGGTGACAGAAATAACTCCAAGGGGAAGGGCTTTTTTATGCATGGTCTCAGAGGTAACCCACTATGATTGGAAGGAAATGAGCACTCTGCACCATACCAGCTAGAAAACAGAGCCAAACCACAACACTAAGGAGTGCCCTTCTTTGTCTAGGCATCACCCTCCACAATTTGGTCATGTCCAAGTAGTCTAAAGAAAGTTTGAACCCGCCAATGCATGAGTCAGAGTTCTCATAGATATGATTATCTCTGAAATTGCCCTCACAGACACACCCAAAGGTGTGTTATATCTCATAAGCTTTTCCTGAGACCATCAAATGGACAAGACTAGATGTGGGGTAAATTAATCAGAAAATCAAGTGACCTGTTGCCTGGAGGGTCACGTAAAGATCAATAATACTGGAAAGGGTTCCCAAAATGTCAGAACAGAGAAACAAAGAAGAGGCTAAACACAAATCTATAATGGTGGTTTCACAGGAAACCTAGCACATTTTTAAGAGTCCGCTAAACAGCTACAGGGTTAGAAGTCAACTGACTTACCTAATTTACTCATTTCCTTTAGCAGTCTCCTCATTCATACACCATGTAAGAGTAAGGCTGTGCATTCTAGGGACACTATTGCATGTTGATAGTTGCCATCTGTTGTTCCCAACCACAGCTTGGAGACTAATAGTGAAGTGTTTGTTACTGTTTGACTGGAAAGCCCTAGCGCAGATTCTGCTCTTCACACTGAATTAGCTTCATTAAACATATTTTTGGTATTCATACTTTCTCTTTGTTATACCATTTAGTGAGCACACACAAGATATTCTACTGCCTCAAGAATTTCTCCTCCTCAGATGCCTTTATACCATGCTTGCTTTCTTTTCCTAGCTGCAAATACTGCATCGAAAAGTGACCTATAATGCTTTTGTTGAGCCATTCCGCCTCCCGTGTTTTCAGTTATCTGCCCTTACTGATTTGAGTTCCTTATGGTATCTCACTTCACCTCCTGATCTGTTTCTGATTTGCTTTCTTCGTCAAGGATCATTTGTTGCTATCACTTTCAATTCATACTGCATTACTGCTATAAAATAAATTTCAAAATATTATAGACATGTGTTCTAGTTTGCCTTTTGCTGTTGAAATAAAATCAGGGTAGACTGGAACTGAAGGAGAGACCATGGAGGAGTATTGACTGCTTATTTCCTTGCTCCGTGGTGCACATATGGTTAACTTTCCTGATAGCACCACCGACACTATCAGGAAATCATCAACTAAGATGATCTCCACTGACATGGCCATCCAGCAATCTGATTAGGCAATTCTTCAATTTGGGTTCCTCATCCTAGAGGATACTAGATTGTGTCAGTCTCTAAGGACAGAACTGTATACTTGAGTATAGCTTACTTTTTTTATATTCAAATCATTTCTAAGTCTTTCTAAAATTACATTGTGTGTGTGTGTGTGTGTGTGTGTGTGTGCATAAACATGACACAGAGTTTAGGTGAAAGGCACATGACAGGTTGTGAGAATAAAATTTCACCTTCCTCCTAGATGTTTCCAAAGATTAGAAACTAGGGTAGTCAGGTTTAGTGGCAAGTGCTTTTATCTGCTGAGCCATTTTGCTCACTCCACTTCTATTTCTTAATATGATGTCACCCAGATTACCAAATATATATTTGCCTTTTTCTTAATATTCTACTAAAGGTAAGTCTCACCTTTTATTTGTAAAACACAAATACTTTGCTTTCTTAACCACTGAGCCTATAGCTCATATTCCTTTATTTACTTCTTAGACGGTCCAAGCTCTTAGCAGCATAAGTATCCTTCAGTCTCTCTTGGCTCTAAACACTTGGCTTCAAACATCATTTTGGATTGCCTCCACAATTACCTTTCTTCAGATGCATATAAAATGCTTTCTCGAAAGCACTCATCTCGTCCCTTAGAAAACACGGACATCAGTTTTTCCTGATTGATGTTTCTTTTGCAAGGTACACACTTTTATGAATCTGACCCTTTGCCTATCTCGGAATGCATCAGTTCCATAGTTACTTATCTTTTTCCACTCTGTAGACCCTTAAGATCTTGCAAGCAGCTAAACTGTCTGTTAGACATCTCTGTGCCTCGTTCACCTGCAGACTTCTGTGAAGGACCCTTCACAAACAATGCCTTTCCATGTCTGATTCTGTTTGCTCATGTTCTTAACCAAGCAAAATACTCTATCTTTCTAATATTAACACAAGCCTCTGTATTATTTAATTGGGGATTTATCTTAGCTGCTGTTGACTGACATCTAACTCACTCCACTTAGTCATCTCAGTGGCCCTGTTTAGGAGACACTGGCATCTTTGCTTTGCAAATGGGTATTTGTAGTATCCTAAGCCATTAAGGAGAAATGCAGTGAGTAGAGACTGAAACTTCTGAACATATTTGCAGTTAGTGAGGTAAAGGGGAAGTTTACCCAGGTTCATTTTGTGTTCATGTCTGTGCTAAGTTGGATCTTCAGAGCCAACTCTGACAACATATGCCTGAATGGGACTTTGTAGGGTCCTATGGTAATGGATAACTATTGGAATTACAATGTGGACTTCAGACCCAGCTGCTACACTAAAAAAGAAAAATCTAGCCATAATTTTACCCTTTAAAATCATAGAAGTGTCACCTCTGACTATCTGTCATTAATAGTAACTCTCATTTTTGAAGTACACCTTTTCCCTTAACACTGTCTGCCTTCTGTACCTCTGTAGAATAAAAGTTAAATAACCCAAATAACAATTCTGCAATTACTACAGAAAAAAATACCTGCTATGCTAAAATGAACCACTTGTTATCATTATGGAATATAGGTGTAGAATACAAAAATAATAATTTGCACTCATCTCACTTCTTTCACTGTGGTGTCTCAAATCCCTGAGCGTAAGTGGTCTCATTAAGTTTACCAAACCAATTTAACTCTAACATGATCTTGACGTACTCTTCAAATCCACTGAGGCCATCCTGTCACAAAGGCTGCACGTACCATTTGAAATTCCAAGCATTCAGCAGGTATATTTGACCTTCTAGCAGATAAACTCAGACACTTACTTATGGACTAAGACACATAAGATCACCTAAATCCAAAAGAAGACAATGAACCCCCTGTGTTTACCTACCACATGCACTCGCATGCACCCCAAATCCGAATTTACAAATAACTGGATTCATTAGAAAAACTTTGGGTGCGTGGACAGAAACGCAAGAAGAATTAATGTTGTCAAGATGTTTAGAAACAGGACATGTAAAGATACTTCAGTAGTTCAGAGCACTGGCTGCTCTGTCAGAGGAAGCCGGTTTGAGTCTTCCACCCACCTGTGACTCACAACCCTTGTAATTCCAATCCTTGAGGGATCTGACACCATTTCATAAAGTGCCCCAACTAAAAAACAAATAAATAAGTCTTTAAAAATTAAAAATGTACTTAGAAACAAAGTCCATTTTTTTTAAACTATCTTCATTTAGGCATCCAAATGCTATTCATATTTATTTCATTACTTCCTAGGGACAATGGACTTAACTGATTACTTACAGGAATTAAAGAAATGCTTAACAAATTCCAGTACATGCTAGAATACGGTAACCCCCATGAAGACGATATATATATAATCTCTGTAATCTAATACTCAATTTTTGATGCTATACTGTAGGTGTTAATATGGTCTGAGAGATGTATAACAAAACAGTAAGATGCTTAAATGACCTGGGAGTTTAAAGGAAAGAGAGACGATCTCTGTAGGACGTGTACAACAAGGATTTCTGAGAGACAAAGCATTGGGTGTGAGCTTATGAAATGGCAAAATGGCTCTGAAAGAAACTGATATACCAGGAAGGGACCATAACAGAAAGACAGAGAAGCAAGGAAACGTGAGGTAGCTTTTAGAAACGTCCAATTGTTACTTTGGCAGTACATCACAGAAAAACTAAAAAGTACAATAATTAGATGAGACTGAAAAGTTAGATGGAAGCTAGCCTGCTGGTTCTTGAAATGCCAGTGCTAGGGGCTCCAGATTTTATTCCTGAAGAAAGCTCTGGGCAGTCCTGCTTACTCGGCCATTTATCAGCTTTGACATTTGCTAAGGAATCAACATCCTTGATCTTGTTCTGAAGCTATCAGTGTCTTTAAAAAAAATCCAAAAACCCCAAAACAGTCCCAATTCATTATGTTGGCAGCTACTCTCAAAGAAGCTGCTGAAAAGATGCTCACCAAGTCCAGCTGCCGCAGAAGACGACTGAAGAAGGATGAGGTCCATGCCTAAACAGCGTCACTGTGAGCTAGTGACACTCATTTCACGACTGTCGCTCCTTACAACCGTTACTAGAGACCAGTCAGATATATCATGGTACTCTAATCACAGGTAGCCTCATTGTTAATCTTCGAAGACACTTTTTTAACATTTATGTTTGTGTTTAATTAGGTTTAGTCATGTGGGCCTGTGTGTGAATGAGTGCAGTGCTGTGTGGTTGTCAGTGGAGGCCAGAAGACATCTGTCTCTGCAGCTGTAGTTACAAGCAGTTGTAAGCTTACCCAATGTGTTTGCTGGAAGCTGCACTTGCATCCTACCTGGGACAGTATAAGCTGTTAACTCCTGGGTCCTCTCTCCAGCCTCAATATTTAGAGATTTAATGAGCAAATCTTAGAACATGGGACGGATTTCATCCCCTAAAACTAGGATTTTTCAGAGACCTTAGTGCAGTATAAAGTATAGCTGTGATCTCATGACTAATTAAGCTTTATAAAAAATGGCATAGAACAGGCTTCCTGGATACGGACTGCTACCCCATGAGTCCTGTAGGTATACACAGAAACATTAACTTGAGGGAATTTAAGGGACATTGCACACCTAAAGAAGGAGCTTAGAACCAGGTTAAAAAGATCAGACAACCTTAAGTCCTAGAGGATTTGTGATATGTAATTTTGGCTTCTCAGTACCTTGTGAAATTAATGTTACTATGTTTATTTCACAATTAAGAAAATTAAGATGAAATGGTTTCAGTAATTTGTCTCAGGTGAAAAATTAGCAGATCTAGAAACCAAATCAAATCTGTATGTTTACAAAGTCTATAGTCCTTCTCATATTGTCTGCAATCCTAGGTTATAATTTAGTAATGAAAAACAATAAAATATTAATTAAAAAGAAAGTCTCCAACATATGACTATGTGAATTCCAGACCATGGCCTCACATCTTTTCCATGTTTGACCTCTCGCTTTTCCTAACATGTCAAGGCTGCTGTTTCTATATTTGTGAAATAGTGGAGAAGTCTTAGTTGCATAATATAAAATAAACTCTTACCCTATAGGGTTATTGTCTTATTGAGATGATTAATTCATGTGAAAGGCTCTTGAGAAGGGCAGACCCACAGAAAAATCTTCCTCAGGGCTGTCTTTTTTGGGGCAGTGAAATCTTACTAAAACAGCAGTAGTTTTAGACAATACAAAGAACATTTTCTTAACACTTATCAGTAGCTAAATTCCACATTCAACTAAAGAGAAGTTTCTGGAATATACTGCCATGTAGTAAGTATATTTATTCAAAATAATGTATATGGCATTAACAAATGGTAAAGGCCACAGGAGCATCTCTGACCCTTGGAAAGCCAACCCCAGCTCTGGTGATTTTCCTGACTCTGATTAATGTGGCAGATTAATACACTTATTTTCTTTTTCTCCATGTTGCTACAAGGTTCCAAATTGTTTATGTTGTTTGAAAAACTTACCCATATGTTTGAGAGATCCATGTCTGTGTAAGAAGATTTGAGGCGCAGATGGTGACAAGAGCAACGACTTCCCCAGTGTCCTACTTGGGCAATTGGAAAATCAGCGCTTGCCCAGAGTGGGTTCTCTGGAAAAGGTTTCCAATTCCTCCACATTGGAACTTCAGCTTCATAAGGAGACTCTTTGTCCTCCAGGATGTGTCCATTTGAAAGACAGATTCTACCTCGGGATGGAGAAAAAGGCTCTGATCTAGCATTCATTCTTTTGCTTTTCCATGTGTCGGTGTTAATACGTTTCTTTTCTTGGGATTTGGTTAATTTCACACAGGAAAGCCATGTGTCAACACTACCTTCTGAAAGATCAAAGAACATGAATTAAAAAATGAACACTAATGACTCCTCATTTGCAGAACATGTGTGTGCTCTGCCTTCTTCTGTTAAATGAGTGAACAGCACAGGGTAAGCCATCAAGTCAGTCAGTTTCACAAAGCAACTGAAAATCATGTATCTTTAAAAGGCAAGTACTTTTGGAACACAAAATTGTTTTATGAAAGTCAAGTTTTTCCTCTAACTTTTTGAAATATCTGTTGATTACCATTAATTAGACTTGAACAAATTGTCCTACATGGCAAATAGTACATAGAAAGATACTTGAGGAAAGGAACACAAATTAAAAAATGTCCCCACATCTTAGAAACATAACTTCAATTCTATTCGTAAGTATTTGAAATGTTGAGGCCATATGTATAAAAAAATCGTCATATGGAAGAAAATGAAATCATTTGCCTCACTTAAAAAGAACCGAAATCTCAGTGGATGGGACTGAAATAATATTTGCATTCAGAGTATTCTATTTTAATATTATTCTTCAGGGATATTTCTGCATAATATATATCTTGTAAATATTTTTATTTCCTTCAATAAAGGGATGAGATGACAGCCATACCCAAGCTGTATGAACACATGGCTTTGGCTATTCTAGCTACCCCTAGGCCTGGAAACTTCTAGCTACCCCTAGGCCTGGAAACTTCTAGCCTCCATACAACGTAATCATCTGCAAACCCGAACCATGAAGGATTCAGCTTCCAGTCTTTGTATGCTAACATAGGCCTAGAATATTTCAGCCTCTGAGACTTACTGCTGAATGAGCTCATCTTTTCTAGCTCTTTCTGATCTCTCACTCGATAATTCAAATCATCAGTTCTGGCCTAAACTCCTCTCCAACCCAACCTGACTGGTTCAATCCAGCTTCTCTCTCAGCTTCCGACTGAATTGCTCTGCTCAGCCTCAAACTTACTCTGGCAATCTGTTTTCACCATCTGGCTCCTTCTCATTCTCTGGCTCATTCTGTCTTCACCTGTGTCTCGCTTGTTCTCTCTGCCACTTATCTCTATACAACTGTGCTGGTAAAAGTGACACACACACACTACTCTACTACTTGAACGTCCTCCCTCTGTGAGTTGGATATGTCCTATCTCTGACTCATTGTGTGAAATCTTCCTTGGATTCAGCACTTTGTCTGCCCTGCAATTAGGCTTCACTTCCAAACATCGCTGTTCCTTTCTATAAACTAATCTTAGCTTCATTGTTTGGGAGTAAAGCTGTGTACTAAGGGTGTGTCTGTATTCCAGCCGGATCATACTGCAATCCATGGCATGCTTTCATTCCGGCCAGATCACACACACTAAGAAAGTCCCTTGCCATGTTGCTGGATTAAAATTCCTCTACAATATCTCATAGTGAAATAATTTGCAACATGAAGAAAATGGTGGAAGAAGGTATAACATCTTCAGTATTATAGTGTATACTGGTAAGATTTATATGTGTACAATGTGGCACTAAGTTGGATGAAATAGCCAATGTCCATGGAGGACTACTCCTAGGACCTTGTGGAAGAAACTGTGTAAAGTATGCAATCTATAGAGACTAAATTTCTAAGGATTAATTTATGAAATAGACACAGATACTAACAATATTTATGCAACATATAGTTAAAATAATACAGCATTATGATATATGAATGTAATATCTGTCTGTCTCTGTATGTCTGTCTCTCTGTCTATGTCTGTCCGTCTCTCACTGTCTGCCTGCCTGCCTGTGTCTCTCTCTCTCTCTCTCTCTCTCTCTCTCTCTCTCTCTCTCTCTCTCTCTCTCTCTCTCTCTCTCTCTCTCTCTCTCTCTCTCTCTCTCTCTCTCTCTCTCTCTCTCTCTCTCTCTCTCGTGGTATACAGAGCCTATAAGGCATATATACTGGATATCTGTGTATCTGGCTAGAAGGACCAAGATATTGTCATCATCAGACTTCAACATTTATAAATTGTTATTCTGAGACCTTTTGATATTTTCTGCCCTGAGTTGATTATGCCCAATTGAAGCTGTGGAAAACAAAACTGCAGATGAGGAGGAGCTATGCTACTGTCATATATAAATAATTACCAGTACAGAAATGTGAAGCACTCAAGGACAGTTGCTCTACATATTGCATCTCAACTGGTATAAGCCAAAGAATGGTTTACAGGGTTTTGCAAATAAATAATTACGAATGAGAGCTGCAAGGCACAGGCATAGCACCTTTCTCCATTCTCATAAGCAAATTTGGAAACAGAGGCAGCAACACTGCTAAATCTTATTGCACCCCTGAGCTTTATCCACAGCACTCTCACCTGAACCCCAGTCCTAGTTATGAGGGAAAGAATGATGGTGTGACATTCAGGAATTGTAGTTAGGAAATATGTTTTCAAATAACAATAAAGAAAAACTCAAAGGTCAAGAATTCTGCTAAGACCTTATCAACAGACTTCACTAATACAAGAGTGGCCAGGCTTTCCTCAGAGACGCTGGACCACTTGCCAAGCTTGTTACCTACCAGGCTCTATTAACGCTGGCTTCACCTCTTGCAGGCTCTGCACCCTGGCTTTTTTGATCCACAGCCATTTCTGCAGTCGGTTTAATGTCCTCATTGATCCCACTGGGTCACCACCTGATTTTATAGCCTAGCACAAACACAGCCCAGGATATAGTCAAACTATTCTTCATAAAAGATTAAATGTAAAATATGCCAAGATCATAAATGTGAGGATATTAATTATGTCTTAAAGCCTAAAGCCTGGGACAATTTAAGCAATGGCTCGAAAGTATACCACATTTTGGGGAATTCAAAGTTATAAAATATGTTACACCTAGTTAGACTAAAGCAGAGCAGGTTTAGGAATCTTTTCTTTTTAACCTCAAAATGCAACAAAATGGGATGGACACAGACCAATCTATAAATGACTCAGTCTTGCCCAGGATGAGAGGTTAGAAATGAATGGGTCTTTTACAGAAAGGGTTAGTGGGTCATCAGGCTTGACATTGTGGCTAGCAAGTGTTGAGAAAAGCAGACAGAATACAAAGGAAGAATACACTCTAGGTATAAAGGAAGAGAAAATGCAAAGCTTCTAGTTTTCCTTTAAGAAAGCACTGTGGAGCTGAGTGAGGTGATGCCTTGATTATGCACAGGAAGGAGGTCAAAGCATGTTGGTCTCTCCGAGTTTGGGGAAGTCTGGTCCAGTAGAGTTCCATGCCAGCCAGCGTGAAAGGGTGAGTGTCTCTTCCAGAAACGAATGAATGAATGAATGAATGAGTGCATTTCTGGAGGAACTGCATTTGATTTCAAGTACGAAATATTTTCAAATACACATTTCATTAAAGGGTCTTTGCTTTCCAAAAGGTACACATTGAATGAGACAAACGATAGTCACAACACACCACATAATGTTCTAATGTCTCAGCATTACTTACTATGTCAAAGTATAGGTAAAAAGAATTAGCATGGTATAGATATGTTTTTTAAACTGTTATACTTATATATTTTATGTATGTTGGGGACAGTGTCCTGAAAGTGCCACAGAACCTTCCCTGGTCAGAAGACAACATGCCAGAGTGAGTTCCCTTCTTCCACTCTGTGGGTTTCAGAGACTGAACTCAAGTTGTCAGGCTCTGTGGCAAGTCCTCTGCCTGCTAAGCTATCTTCCCCGGTCTGTCCTAACGACTTCTGGTGTTTCTTTGAAAGAAAAATTAGTCATCGCCACTAATGTAATGTCAGTTAAATTTTATTCATGCTGTTTGTATTTATTGCATTTTAAGGATATTTTTTCTATTAAGGGTTTTGGAAGAATTTTGAATTTCATACTTCATGTGTTAAGTTTCATATTAGTTTGTATTTGTAATTGTATTTTGTTAAGATATGTGAGGAGATAAATAGATAGATAGATAGATAGATAGATAGATAGATAGATAGATAGATATTCTTTTATTTTCAGAAATTTTTGGACTGAAAAATATTTTGCCCTCTGTTTTAATCCCATTATTTTGATTGATAGCTGGCCCATGACATCTAAGTAGACATTGCGGTTTTAAACAGTGACTCATTTGCTTCTTCATCACTATATGATTGTGGCATATCAGAAGACACTTTCATTCCTTCGAAAGACACTGTATGCTCGAAGAAGTATTCGAACATAAAGGTTGTCAGGCATACACACATTTCCAACATTTATAATCAGATTTTATTTTGCTCTTTAAGAATGACTTTGAACAACCGATAGGAACCTCACGTTCCATCTGTGTATAATAGCACCTAAGGAAGAAATGTGACATTTTGTCAGTGTAAGCCATACTGCTTGCATAAAATAAATGGGAAAATATTGAAATAACTTGAATCCTTCAAAGAGCTCTGTGATGCGATATTCTTAGATATGCAAAATCCTCCCTCTCTTTCCAAAGGTCATGTTTGGTTCAACACAATTTCCATTGCTATTTATTTTAAGTATTATTTTCTCAGTATCCTTCCCAGTGCTTTCTGCATTGCTCTGCATTAGAGACCTCTTACAATTTGAAAATAGCTATTTTCTCATCTTTAGCCCCTCCCAGAAACAATAATCTGATGTCTCACACCAACGTTGTTGTTGTTGTTGTTGTTTTGGGTTTTGTTATTATTGTTGTTTGTTGGTGGTTTGATTTCTTTTTTCTTTCCTCTCTGTGCTTATTTTCCTATGGTAACCTCCTCCGGCAGCCAAAGCTTAATTACTTCACCTGTGTTGGCTTCCTCTTTCCTCCTTCTGTCTGAGAAGGTTTTTATTTGATTTGGGGAAAGGTGCTATACAGCAGAGAAGGTGAACTTCATGTCAATGGTTTGCCCCTAGGAGGAAGAGAGGCATTTGGAAAGTGTCTAAATTCTAAGAAGAGACATTTTATGGCGCAGAGGTTTAACAACAAACTAACCTATTATTGTCTTCACACTCTGTAATAGCCTTTTTAAAGCACAATATTGTTATTTTTTATATTTTTTGTTCACTGACTCATCTTTGAGTTACCACTTTTCAGTTTACCACATTATTTTTTAGCTCTATATATTAGGATGGTAATACACACATAATAAATATTTGTTGGATATAGTTGTTCCTAATAAATAGATTATTCATAGTATATTTTTAATCTGGGCTAGATACTTTCTGAACTGTTGTTATTAGATAGCATAATTTAATATTACTACAAAAATTTTAAAATACTAAAGTATTTATTAGAGAGAAAGTTTATAAAAATATTTAAAATAATCTTATTCTCTTTATCACTTAATCTGTTACCTTTAGGTACATAATCATTGTGAATCAAATTTATAGCCATGTGTCCTTTAAGATAGCCACCCCATAGAATCAACTTAATGATATTTAGTCAGCCAATAAAACTTTATCTAACACTTATGTAAGTTAGGCACTCTCTTCACATTTTGGAGGTATGACATTGAAAAAAGAGACGAGGTCACTGCTTTTAGACAATCTGTATTCTACATAATCTTGCAGGAAAACAGATAAATAAGAAAATGTGACATAAGAACTCTGTTAAGAGTTAAGAGAGTGTTTCAATGACCTATCCTTTAAGTTCTAGCCAGAACAATAAGACAACAAAAGAAGATCAGGGTGATCCAAATGGGAAAGAAGGAAGTCAAATTATCCCTATTTGTAGATGATATGATAGTGTACATAAGTGACTCCCCAAATTCCACCAGAGAACTCCTATAGCTGATAAATACCTTCAGCAAATTGGCTGGATACAAAATTAACTTAAAAAAGTCAGTAGCCTTCTTATATACAAATGACAAACATGCACAGGAAGAAATTAGGAAACTACACCCTTCACTATAGCCACAAGCAATATAAAATATCTAGGAATAACTCTAACCAAGCAAGTGAAAGAATTATTTGAAAAAAACTTTAGATATCTAAAGAAAGAGATTGAGCATAACATCAGAAGATGGAGGGATCTCCCTTGTTTGTGGATCGGGAAAATTAACATAGTAAAAATGGCCATCTTACCAAAAGCAATTTACAGATTCCATGCAACCTCTATCAAAACACCCACAAAATATTTTAAAGACATTAAAAGATCAATTCTCAACTTCATATGGAAAAAAAGACCCAGAATAGCTAAAACAGTCCTATAGAATAAAAGATCCTCTGGAGGAATCTCCATACCTGTTCTCAAGCTGTACTATAGAGCAGTAGTAATTAAAACAGTGTGGTACTGGCACAGCAATGGGCTGGTTGATCAATGGAATTGAATCAAAGACCCAGAAATGAATCTATATACATATAGTTACTTGATTTTTGACAAAGAAGCCAAATCTATTCAATGGAAAAAGGACAGAATCTTCAACAAATGGTGTTGGTCTAACTGGATGTCTACACATAGAAAAATGCAATTAGACCCATATTTGTCACCATGCACAAAACTGAAGCCCAAGTGGATTAAAGACCTCAACACAAAACCAGAGACACTAAATCAGTTAGAAGAAAAAGTGGGGAAGAGCCTGGAACACATTGGCACAGGAGACAACTTCCTGAACAGAACACCAACAGCTCAGGCTTTAAGATCAACAATTAATAAATGGGACCTCATGAGGCTAAGAAGCTTCTGTAAGGCAAGAGATACTGTCAACAGAACAAAGACTGGGAAAAGATCTTCACCAACCCTATATCTGACAAAGGTCTAATATCCAAAATATATAAAGAACTCAATAAATTAAACACCAACAAACCAAATAATGCAATTGAGAAATAGGGCTCAGAACTAAACAGAAAATTCTCAACAGAGGAATATTGAATGACTGAGAAACACATAAAGAAATGCTCAACATCTTTAGTCATCAGAGAAATGCAAATCAAAACGACTTTGAGATTCCATCTTACACCCATCAGAATGGCAAAGATCAAAAATTAAAGTGACACCACATGCTGGTGAGGATGTGGAGAAAGAAGAACACTCCTTCATTGTTGGTGTGAATGCAAACTTGTACAACCACTTTGGAAATCTATCTGGTGCTTTCTCAGAAAACTGAGAATAAGTCTTCTTCAAGACCCAGCTATTCCACTCCTTGGAATATACCCAGAAAATGCTCCACCACACAACAAGGACATATGCTTAACCATGTTCACAGCAGCCTTATTCATAATAGCCAGAATCTGGAAACAGCCTAAATGTCCCTCAGTTGAAGATGGATAAAGAAACTATGGTACATTTACACTATGGAATACTACTCAGCTATTAAAAACAGGGATTTCCCAAAATTGGTGGACAAATGAATGGGACAAGAAATGATCATAATGAGTGAGTTAACCCAGAAGCAGAAAGACTCACATGGTATATACTCACTTATAAGTGGGCACTAGCCCAAAAGGCATGTCCCACAAAAGTCTTCACTTACCAGGAGATTGGGATAGATGTGAGGACATCCTATTGAGACTCTAGGTAAGAGAAATATAGGAGATAGGGAAATAGAAGGACCTAGAGGGTCCTAGAAACCTACAAGAACATCATGATGGGTGTATTAGGGCCCAGGGGGCTCTGCTCAAACTATTGCACTAACCACGGACAGTACAAGTATTAAACATTGAACTCCTACTCTGATCTACCCAATGGACAGGACATCCTCCACAGTTATGTAGAAAGCAAGGACTGACTCTGACATGAACTCTGGTGCCCCATATTTGACCAGCTCCCCTTGGTGGAGAGGCCTGGTAGCACTCAAAGAAAGAATAATCAGGCTTCCAAGATGAGACTTGATAGCCTATGACCATATAGAGATGAGGAGGTCCCCCTCGGTCATAGACCTAAGGGAGGGGAATAAGGTGAATATGGGAGGGAGGGAGGAACGGGAAGATACAAGTAATGGGATAACAATCAAATTGTAATCTGAATAAATTAATAAAATTAAAATTAAAAAAAGAGGTAAGAGGGTGAACATATGAGGCCAGAGAAAGGAGTTCATTAATTAAGAATAGATATTTAGCAGAGTCTTCTCTGAAAATACTAAAATTAAGGCCTTGTCTTGGTCTCATTTCTGTTGCTGTGACTAATGTCCTGATTTAAAAACAAAACAAAACAAAAAACTCATGCAAGAATAAATTTATATAGCTTACAATTTAAGTTACAGATCATGATAGCAAGAAAGTCACCGTGGCAGGAGACTGAAGCAGCTAGTTACATGCCATCCATAGCCAAGAGCAGAGGAAACTGAGCATCACTGCTTGCTTCTGCACAGCCAGCTTAGAGCTAAGTGGTCCCTGTCCTCATACTGCTCAAGACCCTGTGCCTATAGAATGTTGCTGCCCGTAGTGTGCTGGGTCATCCTAACAAGCATCAATCAAGACAATCCTTCAGAAATGCTCATAGGCCACCCTGATCTCAATAATTCCTTATTAAGACACCTTACCCAGGTGATTTTAGGTTGTGTCAAGTTTATAGTTAGAATTAATTGATGGCACGGACCAGAATGAGAAAGTGGACAGCATGTGAAGATAAGGATCATTTTGAAGTCAACAGATGTATCAAAATGGACCTGTCAATGGAGAGTTGAATGGCTAACATGGGTCAACCAGGCAAAAAGCAGAAGGAAGACAATCAGACTGTTAAAGAGCTGCGATTCTGAGAAAACAGATCATCCCTAGGTGAGGATGATCAAAAGACCCCAGAGATGGGCAAAAGTCCTTCAGGGAGGACTTTGCAGAGCACACTGAAGACTGTTGGCCACTTCCTTATTCAGGTCTGTCCCCTCATGGGTATATGCCTCCTGAAAATACTTTGTTTTCCACCATTTTGACACTTTATTTCTCTGGTTTCCTTTTTTTCCCCCAGATGTACCTTTACTCACCTGTATATGCTGGCAACTTCCTTTTATTTAAATTAACTCCTTAAATTCCTTTATGGCCAGCTCTGGAGCCTCCCCCAACACTGCCATCACTTTTTTCTTATATGCACTCACATGCACAAACCTGCACGCAACTTTGGTACCATCACTTAAATGACAAAGACTCACGACTTGCACCTTTCCCCAGAACTCTGCTTTAGAGCATCAGCTTCCTAAAGCAGACAGGCTATTTAAAATGATTTATAAAGATGATTAAGACTACCTGGTGGCCTTTCCTAAAGAGGATTCTCATCCAGTCTTCCTCACCTCACTGAGCGCCATCTTCATCTACCGAACTGCATGGCCCATAAATCAGAGCACAGTCTATCTCACCTCCAACTTGAGGCTATTCTTGACTCTATTCCCTCATCACCATCTTCAGTGCTGGTTACCAGACTAGCTTAGCTTTCTCACATTAAAAATGTTTTCCCAGGTCTCTAGTTGGACTTCTTTCACTTCTGTCTTTCTTTGAAAGTGGCAAATATCCATCCAAATGGTAATTATATGCGATTTTAAATGTTATATTTTTCATAGGTATATATTTAGTATGTAATATGTTTTTCCATATATATTTAGAAGTATGAATGTTAAAATCTTTTAGTTCATTTTGCTCATACATTTTTAAATATTGTAAATATGTTATTGGAAATGCTAAGTTAAGTATATCTCGTTATTTTATACTTTTGTTACTTAGGGCTTTAGAATAAAAATTAGATATTGCTATCAGTAAATTACTGAACTGGGCTAATCATATAATCACATTTTAGGAACTTAGGTAGAAATTATTAGACATATGGTCTGCCGGCTTACTTTCAAAAATGAGAAAACCCTAACTGACTTACCTAAAGAAAGATGATTTATTAATCACAGAATTGGGATGATAGCCAAGTATTCTAACTTTAAGTTCAATCTTTGTTCTTATAGATCATTTTGTAGGCCAGCACAATAACTAGTGATCTAGTATGGATCTCCAAATTAAGACTAACCAATTCAGTGTTTTATTTGTTAATTAAACATAGTTTCCAGTACAAGGAGTAAGATCATGGACACTTGTAGGGTCATAGTCTTTTTGTGAGCAGATAAATTTAAATTTGCATACTTTTAAATATATATATATGTATATATATACACATATATGCATGTGATGGATGGACATTCAAATGGCTTTTGATTTGACCTATTCCTACTTCAGAGGTGAATTTAGGCTTGTAGAGACTCACTGATCCACACCGCTGAGCTGACTGAACCCATGTTGTCTGCAACTATTTAATGAAGTGAGGCTGAATATTAATGGGATGATTCTTGAACAAGCTAAAAATGCTCTCTTTATTCTTTGTCTTGTCTTAATTTTAGATTCAGAAACATGTTCCTTTCTAAAGCATCATGTTTAAAAATGTTGCTTTCGAAAGCCCTATTTATAATCTACACTCTATAGAGAATCTATAGGTAATCTATATACTTTAGACAATCTATTTACTATAAAGACTCTATACATATTGAGAATTTATAATATGGAGAATCCCAATCACCTGAAAGTTATGTTATAAGTTTCTTCACAGGACAAAGACTGGGTGTATTTTATTAAATTTATATTTTGGTTAGTTATTGAATGAACCTATAATTCAAACCATGGCTTAAAACCTCAGGTATTTCCATAGACTTATAGCATGACAGTTTCCATTGACAGTTTGTTCTGCATTGCATTGTTTTATGACTATTTGTTTGGTTTTTAAAACTTTAGCAATTCACAGAGCTTTAGAAATTAATTTTAGGCTCAAAATATATCAAATAAAAATAATAATGTAATTTATATTAAAAGTTTAAAGGTTAGTATAATGAATTTTTTTCTTAAACACCATTATGGGTAGTTTCTTTTTCATCATGTTTTATACCTTTTTGAGTTTGCTGCAATGAGGATGTATTACTTTTATGACTGGGGAAGTTCTTCTGTATTCTCAGTGTCCTTTAAATGCCAATAATCAAATCAGTCTGTGCTAAACAGGCCAGAAGAATTCAGGTTACTGTTGTGACTTATTCCTACCCAGGGATTATAAACACAGATGTTGTTTTCATGGTAAAAGCCAAATTTTTAAAGAAGATTTAATTGTTAAATTATTCACTCTAAAATTGAAATCTTCATTTTTGTCCATACTAGCTTTTTATTTGTGACCAAAAACATACTCTAAAAATTAATTTGTAAGTTCAGAATTATCAGCTAATATTTAGTAACCCGTTGGGCAGTAATGAAATGAAGATTAAAACCAGAATTATTTAATACAAATTCATGAAAACAATCACATTTCAGAGGTTTGTTTTACTGTTTCTCAGAATTGCATTTAACTCCAAAGACATCTTGAAAGTTATTTATATATGCAAAATAATATTGATTAAAGAAATAATTCTAGTTGGAGGGAAAATTGTCACATTGATGTTAGACATTTAAACATGATTATTGTTATATAATTATCATTTGATGACAGAAAATGAAGTTAAACTAAGTTTAGATCACCACTTAAAATATGGCTGAGCACAATAAAAGAATGCCATCATAAGAATATGTAATAGGCTTGATTCATTAGTAAAAACAAAGCTCTAATATGTTTTTCTGAGCCGTTTATCATTCAACTTTCATTTGTTGACTGAGCTCCTAATCTTTGGAGGATGTGAAGAGACAGACATTTTCTCCACTTGAGAAGCTTAGTGCATGTAAATGACAGGTATGTGTTATAGTGTAATCCCTTTCTGGAAGGTGAGCACTCACTTTCCAGGGATGCCTCACACATCACAGGGTCTTAGTGTGTACAAGGTGGGACAAGTTACTGTATGTCAAAGAACAACAAATAACATTCATTGTTTTGTTTTGTTAACACAATAGAAAGATTAAGTGAGATGAGAGAGGGGTGTTTAGCTGGAGGATTTACAAGCCTTTTAGAACTAAACAGTATTTAGAATATCTAACAGAGACCTTTATGTGACAGTCTTAGCCTGTAGTGTAAACATAAGTTCTCCAATGAAGCCTTAATTCAGGTTTTCCTTCCCCGGCCTCTCAAGCATGTGTTGGGGCACACATAATCTTAGAATGAGGTAGCATCTGAGAATGCAGTGGAGAAGCGGGTTATCAGCAGACAAACAGTGCTGTCTTCCAAGACGTGCAAAATTTGCAACTTCGTGCCGTTTCTACACTTCTGTAAGGGGAGCTGCACTGCTCTTTGCATGGCCCTCACATGGGAGGGTCTTAAAGGGACAGCCAAGCCAGCAGAAAACCTCCTGGGTTACACAAGCTACAAATGCAAATAGGGGCTGTGCTGGCTTGAGGAGAATGCGTTTCTAACTTCCTGTATGATACTCCTTGTGAAATTTTGAAGATATTTTTGGAACTGTTCATAAGACATTCATCTTTTTAGATGCACTTCCTATCTGAACAAAAAGATGTTTAAATTTTAGGAGCTAGCATGTTAGTGAATTTGTATTAATTACCTCTAGGTTTCTAATAATAGGAAAAATATTCAAAGAAATAAAAAATGAGGAAAATCTTCTGTGATAATGAGGTCTGTTCTGCCCTGAGACACTGTTGTTACAACCCATGTGAGTTTAGCAAGCCATTTCCCTGTTTACACTACAAGTCCTTCTCCTTTTAAGTAAAAGGAAAAATGCTTAGACAAATTCACTATTACTCTAATAAGTCCAGGGACAGGAGGCCTTCTGTTATTTTCCATTAACTCTTGGGCATGGAAAAGCAGCGGGATGGTTTGAGGCTTGCCTGTATTCTCAGCACTCAGAGAGAGAGGAAGGAAGATGGCTGGAAAGTTAAGGCCAGTTAGGCCGGGACTACAATGCCAGATTCTATCTCCAAAACAAACAGTAAGGAAAGAAAGAGGGTGGAAGGAATGATGGAAGGAGGGAGGGACATTAGAAGAAAGGAAGGAAGGAGACAGGGAGAGGGATGGCAGAAGTAAAGGAGAGGCACAAAAACAGCAAGAACAAAAAGAGAATTAGCTAATGTGAGGCATAGCTCATTACACTTTAAATAAATTGTCTCTAGTGCAATACTTTACTTTAAAAAAAAAAATGAGAAAACAAGACACAGCAATTTGACCTTTGTGGTCAAAGGGAACAGTCCTGTGTGCTGTAAGAGGGTACTGTCCTGGGTGCTGTAAACAAGTACAGTCCTGGGTGCTGTAAGGGAGTACAGTCCTGGGTGCTGTAAGGGAGTACAGTCCTGGGTGCAGTCTCATCCATTTTCCCTGCTTCTGCTCTAAGGTTTCCCCACCCCTTACATTTAGGGCTTCACATGAACAGAAAAGTTTGTTTAGGTTTTTCCCCTAGCTCACTAGAATCCATTTATTCTTTTTTTTTTTTTTTTTTTTTTTTTTTTTTTTTTTTTTTTTTTTTTTTTTTTTTGTCTTTTTTGGTATTTAACTACTTATTGAAAATCCAAGAGGCCAAGAGAAGCAAGAGCCAGGCTTTGGGGAAGAGAAATGGTTTTTAAACCATGCCTTCATCATCTCTTTCTATTAAAGAGAGTTCTCAAACCCTGGGCCAAACAAAAACAACACCTCAAAAACCAAAACCACACACACAAAAAATAAACAAACAAAACAAAAACAGCTGTGAAGAAAACTGTTATAAGAAATGTTAGATGTTAACAATATGGTATTCATCTGCTAAGAAGGCTATGCATAAAGCCATTTTGGAGCTATTACACTCATTTCTACATAAAAAAATAGCATGATTTGCTAAAGGTATTTCTTGTCATAGAATCCACAAGTCTGTATTAACGGTCCATAACACAGAGGCAGTGATTTAGAAAGTTGTATACTTCAGCTTGCAGTGTTCTCTCAATCCTGTCTGGAACAGACTATAAATAGAATGTACAGTTTACTCAAATTCATAATCTATAATCCTTGCCAGTGTGCATGTTATCCTGGATACATGCCAGACCTTCTGAATCATGTCCAGCATGTCCCCTTCATGAACCCCTGTCCAGCAAGGGCTCCACAAGAAAAGGAAGGTGCCTGGAAGTATCTAGAACATTAATACTATAGAATAGTGGTCACACAAAGATCTATCTTGCTGTTGTTGAGAAAAGGACTTCTATTTAGTCTACACTGGCCATGAAACTTGCCAAGCAAAATGTCAGAAACTGGAAAGCCACAGAGCTACCAAATACCTGGGAAAGGATGTGTGTTTAGCATATAATTTCCCAGCTGTGAAAGTACAGATTAGTGTTTCATTGTTACATCCATACATACAAAGACAAGCAAGTATATCAGAACATAGGGGATATGTACATGTATAGAGAGAGAGAGTACATATACATTATACCATATATGGTGGATTTTCATTTACATTAATCTCAAGCCTATGGTTCAAATTGCAGAAGAAAGTTGACAGGTTTAGTACATGTTTTATGAATCAGTCTACTTTACAATCCATTAGGACCCACATTACTTACTACAACAGGGGTATCCATTTTTAATCTCTAGTGAGATTAAACACAAACCCGATGTATAATTAAAACTGGGTAATATCCTTATTAATAGCAGATTTTTTCTATTATATTTAGTATCATTTGGAAAATGCTCATTACTGTCCACTCTTACTTCTTTTGATAATTCTATCATGTGATATCAAGCTCAATTTATTGCTACAGCCCATAAGACTGGAGGGATGGGCTCTGATGGAGTTCCTAACAGAGACGGAAGTGAGCCATAGTCTGAATGTTGGTGCTTCCTCAAGCTGAAACCTACCACATAGTAAGGCAGAACTTGGTTTGGTGGTGAATGCTGGTAATATGAGCACTTAGATGTCAAAGCACAAGGATCAAAAGTTCAAGGTCATTCTCAAATTCATAGTGAGTTCTGGGACAAAGTGTTCTAAGGCCATGACTCAAAACAAGTGAACAAAACCAGGAAAGGATGCAGGGTCTCTGTAAGGGCATGACAAAGTCATAGGGCCAATACCTGCTGGGCATCAGTTCTTTTGTGCATGAGATGAATTAGGGTAGCCCCATCATCCCTTTTCTCCCATGTGGGCTGAATTTGGTAAAAGATTATTTTTAAAGCAGAGAGGCAGCCTTACCACACACTGAATCTGTTAAGTCCATGGTCTTGGACTTCCCAACCTCCACAATTTTATGTTATAAATATTTGTGGCTTAAAGATCACAGCTCCTTTTTGTTCTGAAAGGGGGCCTACAAATGGATTATAAAGGATTTAGAGAGAGGAGAATTTGAATGTGCCTTGAAGAACTTCTTGGAACAGTTAAATATACCATTTTTTTAAGTAATAATAATAAGCAGAAGAATTTCCATCATCAACACCATGGACATAATACAATTTAAGGGCAGAGCTTGAACAGTAAATTCAGGCAAGCAGTGATGGCTCATAAGGCTGGTTGGCTACTATGAATGGAAAAGTCTCTATTTCTAGCCTCCAAGGTATTATCAGAAAGGAAGACAGGACACCGAAAACTACCTGAACAGCTGAAGTGAGCAAAGCAAGTACTAAGATTTTGAATTTTATTTCACTACTGGATACAGCCTGTTGCATCAATAATCTCCAGGCCACATTATCACTGTCACGTTACATTGTAAGGATGCGACAGTGTCCGGTGTAGAGAAACTTAAAGGAAGATATTAGAAATCAGTTTCTGATTTCTGTACTTTCTCTTAAATATGAATGGAAAAAAGTGACAGGATTTCAAATTATTACTCCCATACTGCTAACAAAATAACCCAAAGGGAAAATACCCACCTATATTTAGACTTAGAATTTGACTAAATGATGTAGTTCATTTATAAAATCCATTTCTTAGAATCAAGTATGTTGCCTTTGAATAAAAGTCAGTCTGCTTAAACTCTGCTTTAAAGGGGGATGTGCACCTTCTATGTAGATGCAGCCTAATTTTGAACAGGGTGAAGAGGAAGTGTAGAACAACATTAATTTTGATAAATGGAAAGAAAAGATGCACTCCATATTAACACTCTGTCTCCTTATCACTGACGGGTGATCTCTGACATGACTTATTTAGGCTTGTAATCACAGAAGAGGCACACTTGTTCTCAAAACGAATTACCTAAAAAGGGAGGATTCTGAACGTGGTAGGCCCTCTCCCTGGGCTGGGCTTCTGGATTGAATAAAACAGAGAACACATGCGGCCTGGTGCTCATGGCTTTCTGCTTCCCAGCACATTATGGCCAGAGGCTCACACTCCTACCATGGTGTCCTTCCCACCACGACAGACTTTATGTGTCATCAGACTGTGAGTCACAACCCACTCTTCCCTCCTTACCTTGCTTTTGTTGGGTATTTAATCACATAATGAGAGGAGTAACTAAAACAGTTACCGACTACAGTTCCTCATTTACGTGCCTTCTGTTGATACTCAAATCTCTTTTTAATAACAAACCCTGCCCACTATTCTTTCTATTTGCTGGTGGTGCCTGGCTCCTGGCTGGTAAAATTCCTCCACACATTCCTACCCATAACTTCAAAATACTGTCGGGTAGATCTGATAGGTTTGAGTTGCCTTCCTTCACAAATGTCTGCAGACTCTTCTCCTCTAACTGGCTCACCACAGCCTCCCCTGGATTGTGTTGCTTGCAGTCATGTGTTCCTAACAGAACAGTTAGTGTGTAATATCTGGGATTAGGTCTTTTGGGAGTTTGGAAAGGGGGAAGCTTTTTTGTTTGGTTGGTTTGGTTTGGTTTGGTTTGGTTTTTTTGTTGTTGTTGTTTTGGTTTTTTTTTTTTTTTTTTTTTTTTTTTTTTTTTTTTTGGTTTTGTTTGGTTTTGTTTTTTTGCTTCTTTAGGTTTCTTTCACTTCAGGAATGAACAATTTCTATTTTTCCATTGCTGTTTATATGTGCTTGTCTATGAAAGAGAGTCCCACAAGCAAACCTCCCTGTCATCACTATTTGAGTTCCTCCTTCCACACTTCCCTTTCCTTACTGTCTTCTTTGCCCTGGAGTAGACTGCTGCTATGCATTGTTGCATACCTGCAGACTCCGCCCCCCGTCCCGGATGTCATTGCATGCCTGCAGGGTTTTCCCTCCAGGTTGTTGTTGTATGCAGGTAGATTCCCCCTTCCCCACCTTCTCATGGATATTACTGCATGTGTGCAGATTTCTGTGGTCACTTAGCCGTATCAGGCTTTTTGGCCTTTCCTCTGTGCTTGGTTTCATGTTGGGCAAAAACAAATGTCATCTTTCAAGACACCTCAACAGCATTAAGGGAAAGCTAGTGGGGAACCACCAACAACTTCAACCAGCTCTGAATAAGCAGCTGGATTTTCTGCCTATGCCATGGCAGGAAGTTACAAACGAACTCTCCAGCCCCATTTGAGTGTTTAGATTAGATCTTGTTGGGAGCCACAGGAAAGACTCCAAGATCCTGTTCCATCATTGCAAGATCTCTTGCCCTTAGAACCTGGAAAGGAGTGTGTTTTCATCTACCACATTTTAGGTTAGTTTGTCATGTTCAATAGATAACTACTACAACTATTGCTGTTACAGAGTAGATAAAAGATATAAGAAACATAGAGCATTTTTTATTGTGAGCCTAGCCTTTAACAGCTGAGCCATAAGGTGAAACAGGGACAGAGGGAAGGAGGAACGGGAGGATACAAGTGATGGGATAACAACTGAGTTATAATCTGACTAAATTAATTAAATAAAAAATGAAAATAAAAGAAACATAGATCAATATGCAATTGATCTATCCCAATGTTATCACACCCACCTAAAGACTACAGGGATATTCACAAGTATTATTTGACAACAAGCCACTTGGCAACTTTTATGTTCTTTCCTGACATATAGATTTTTCACCTTTCGAGTTTGTCTGATGAAATCCACTAAGGCGCCTCTCTTGATAGCTTGTTAAACATATCATAGCACATCCTTCATTTCCTCAGGAGCCCAGTGCAATGGTGTCAGTTAAGCTCACCAAAATCAGCCACACTTTGATCACTTCTCCCTTTCTTAGCAATAGTATGCTACAACAGAGACCATCTTAAGATCGCATATAGTTAGCATGACATGTATCCATATTCTATCCATTATTAGTTTAATGTTAACCCTCAGAACTAAATGATTAGCTCTAGGTGATGATTATGGCTCACGAAGCAGGAGGTGAGTCTACTTTATACAGAGAGAAATCTCAACCCTCCACTCTGCAGAAAATCCTCTCTGATTACACAGGGCCAACAGTTAGTCTACACAACTCTCAAAGTGTGAGTGTTTTAAAGACAAGGCAGATGAGTTGGGAAGCTGAACATGTATTCAGCTTTGGGGAACAGGAAACTCAACAGTGCTTAAATGTAAGCCTGGAGCTCAGGTTCAATGAACATTAGTGCAGACATGGCTGTCAAATGCTATTGCGCTTTCTCCAGAATGCCAACAGGAGTCCGAGCTCAGGGACTTTGCCTGTTTCACCCTCCCTTACCTGTGCCGTTGGCCTCACAGTTGGAAAACAGCTGCTTATTCTCCATCTATCGTGTCAGAAGGCAGAAGAGAGGGCAAACTGTTTAATCTTCATGAGAGTTTTGGTTATTTTCTTCCCTGAATGGCCTCCCATGGAATTTGTGTGAATTTCATTGGTTAGAACTAGTGCCCAAGGTCACCTCTAACCATAGGAGAGGTTAAAATAATCAAATATTTAACCTTGCAGCCCTAGTCTCCATTTTCAGGGAAAGTGGCTTAATCTGTGTATGGTATGATCTAATGCTTAATATTTTTGACACATTATTTCACCATGTAGACCAGGATGTCTCTGGATTTGTAAAATTTGTTAACCTCATAACTTTCAGAGTGAAGGGACTACATGTATTAGCAAACACACCTTACAGTCATTAATATTTTAGCAGCTGCAATACAAAGTAGTGTGCACATGCATATATCCATCCATACATGTACTTGTAATTAATTGATTAACCAGAGATAGTCCTTCCTCTGTAAAAAAAAAAAAAAAAAAAAAAAAAAAAAAAAAAAAAAAAAAAAAAAAAAGCTCAGGGGAAAACACATGTGATGTAGCCTGAGCAGGGGGCACCTGGCAGTGTTTAATATCACCAGCAATGAAGGTAATAAATGCTATCTCTCTTTTCTATCATGAATATGAATGGTGCTCTGAAGGCTGAATGTAACCTAAAAATTTATGTGAGAAATGAGGCATGCACCATTTTTGAAAATATATTAGTCCAAAGTCTGTATTACTGTATATTTTATGCCCTTTTCAATATGCTACAAAAGATTTGAGCCGTCAACTGACTGCTGCCCAGAGAAGAACAAACAAGAGCTAGGATACAAAATAAATGCTGAGAGCCAAGTTCCTCCAGCACGTTCTTTATGGTCGGTGTAATGAGCACAGAGCGGAGCAAACTGCTTTGCCTCAAACTCTCCTGATCAGCACTTCTGCAAAGCTGGCTGGCCAGCAAACCAATCCCAAGCCAAGAGTGCATACGTCCTCATTGGGCTGCCAGTGCTAGAGCAAGCGTTCATGCACAGTCTCTGCACATGCTATCCAGTCCTTCATAACTTCTTCCATCCTGAGACCTTGCTGTCACTGGGGGGGGGGGGGGCATGAAGTAAACATCTTGAGAATTCTCTGTCTGAGAAACTGGTTTATAAATCACTTATGATGGACCGTGCCTATAATCTTAGCATTCAAGGTGATAATGGAGGATTACTATGATTTTAGGCCACCATGGGCTGCATAGCAAGTTCTAGACTAGCCAGGGCTACATGGTAAGATCCTTCCTACCCTAATGTGTGTGTTTGCATGTCTGTGTTCACATGTGTGTGTGTGTGTGAGAGAGAGCGAGAGAGAGACAGAGACAGAGACAGACAGAGACAGAGACAGAGAGAGACATAAAGACAGAGAGATCTGTTTGTCTTTTATAGGTATAGTCGTAACTACTGAAATATTTAACATTCTATGAACATTGTCTCAAGTTACTTACATTAAAATGCTCATATGAGTATATATGCACTGCTAATAATAATCTTATGCTTTCACATAGTTTATGTTTTTTCTTTGTTCATTTATTTTTTTCTTATTTTGTTTTGTTTTGACACTAGGTCCCATGTATATGAGACATGACTTCGAATTCCTGATTCTCTCACCTCTACCCCTCAAGTGCTAGATGCATATATTTCCATGTTGATGAAAATAACCAACTTCATTTTTCCCAGGAGACTATTGTCTTCCAAGATTAGAATGGAGCCAAATTGGAATTTGGCCAGGGAAAACATTTGGGCACCATGTCTATGGACAAGTGCCACCAACTGTACCAACCCTGAAGAGTTTCATGATTTAGGTCCTGAGCATCTACTAGAGATTCACCTAGAAATTTCTTCCGAGGCTGGGATCATGACAATTGAGCTGTCCAGAGTCTGTGTCAATGTTCTGCTGTCCTTAGAACATCTCCGTGGGAACTTGAGCTTGGGCAGGCTCCATATGCAGAAACTTTGAGGGGACCCACAGTCAATGCTAGTCTCCACCTTCTGCCAGGGACAGGAACATCCTCATTCACACCAGAGTTGCTTCGCTTCTGAAAATGGGTCCTTTTCCTCCATCTTTGTCTTCAGTCACAATGAGCTAATAAATCAATAGTCTGTATGACACTCTTTGTTAAGTCTAAGCCTGTGGCCATACAGATAAATATTTCCTACCTAATGTCAACTGAGAACCTATCCTAAGTAAGGACAGAATTACTAAAGATAATTCAGTTTCCACATGAGGATTTCAGAGTGAGATGGGGCCTGCTCATTTATTGATGGATATCCGTCTATCAAGTCATCTTTAGCAATAAACTACATGGCTCAGTTGAAAGTCACCATTCTACAAGCACCACATCTTAGCTAACAAAGGCCTCCAGAGACACTGGTAAGAGAATGAAGCTTTATTTCTCAGCAATTACTTCTAAGAACTTGCTGTACTATTTTGTCCTTTCTAACAGGAAGTTATATTGACACTAAAACCCAAAGGAAAAATTTCTCTTAGCATGCAGCACATCTTGGGGGGCACTTTTTTAAAATTTTATTAATTTATTCATATTACATCTCGATTGTTAGCCCTTCCCCTGTTTCCTCCCATTCTTCCCTCCCTCCCACTTCCCCCCTTCTCCCGTCCCCTATGTCTGTGATTGAGGGAGACCTCCTCCCCCTATACATGCTCTTAGAATATCGAGTCTCTTCTTGGTAACTTGCTATCCTTCCTCTGAGTGCCGCCAGGCCTCCCCATCCAGGGGACGTGGTCAGAAAAGGGGCACCAGAGTTCGTGTGAGAGCCAGATCTCACTCTCCACTCAACGGTGGAGAGTATCATGATCGTCGGCTAGGTCCTGTTAGGGGTTCGAAGCTTACTGCCTATATTCTCCTTGGCTGGTGCCTTAGTTTGAGGAGGACCCCAGGACCCGGATCTGCCTGTTATAAAGTTCTTATTGTAGGTTTCCAGGACCCTGTGGGTCCTACTATTTCTTGGGGGGCACTTCTTATAAGACAGCCATTATTTCATCCCGGTTGTTGAACAGTGTTTCACTTAATGCTATATCTGAGTCTTCCTCTGGTGCTAGGATGACGAGGCTGAATACACCAGATGCAGTCTACCAGCTGTGTCATTTTGGAGAAAAGAACAGAAATGACAACTAGATTTTTCAAGTATCAAGTAAATGCCAGTCATGAAGCTAAGTGCTCCAAGTAAAGTATCTCCCTTCATCTTTGTGACAGCCCTGGGCTGTAGGGTCCTTTATGCACCATTTTACAGTGATGAAAACCAAGGCAGAAAGCAGCTGTAAATTGAAGTAAGAGCCACGCTAAGATGCAAAAAAATGCTTTGATTGTAGCAGTCTCATCCAGGCACATTGGAGTGAATTCGCCAGAAGATGGGTGCTCCGGGGATGTGCTGGCAAGCCTCAGAGTCTAAGACTCACCCTGGTAGCACCAGACCAACCAACTGAAGCAGTCGCTGACTGAAAGCTGCTGTGATCCACTGTCTAGCTCATTAGAAAGCTTCTAATTGCCTAAGAAATAAGATTGGCTTTAGATAAGTGAGCTTTCTTTCCTCACCAAATCAGCTCCTTCAAAATTCATGTGCTGTATATTCCTTGCCTATTGACCAATCTACTGCGCCAAGATAGCCCCATTCTGCATTTCCTAATAAAACTATCACGATGATTAAGAAGACGTCCAAGGCCAAGAGAAAAATATCAAAATCCACCTAATGCCCAAGTTGCCATTACTGACTCACGGGGACTCATCTAGTTTTTCTTGTCATGGGATGAACAGTAATGGCTTGCCTGTTAACTGATTGTTACTAGGGAGACTCAACTTTGAGACATTCCTAATTGCTTGAATTCTTGTGTTAATCAAAGCAATTTTCAAAGGGCTAAATTGGGAGTCACAGTAGATGTGTTTGTGTCAGATGTGAACACAAGGAGGCATGTGCTCCACACCGAAGGATGCCAGAGAGTTCGAAGCAGTTAACACAGGTCTCATCAGAAATACCCCAGAGTATTAATTTAACAGGCCTAGAGTTCCTTGGCAAAAGGCTGCAGGGCATGATGCTTTGCATAATCAAAATGGTTTATTATCTCAAGACAGTATTTGATTTTTCTCCCATTTGTATTCCAATTCACAGGAACATGAGCTTAGCAATTAAGAAAAACAACCAAGAACATCAAAATACAGAACAGCTCCCTGGCTATCCGAGCACTGTGCACTGACTCACTGTATTGTGGAGCTCAATAAGAAAATCCATTTCAGAATGCCATGTAAAAGTCAACTATTCGCGTTACTCACCTGAGGTGGAGTCCCTAGTGATTCTTTCCCTTGAATAATATGTATGTTTTTCCTCAGAAGAAAATCATCTTCATTTATTAGAGCTATGAAAAGAGATAAAGGTTACATATGAAGTATCAAAAATTACAGTTTGAGAATGACTGTAGTTAAGTGATAGAATGCATGCTTAACACGTGAGAGGCTCTGGACTTGAACCCAGCATTATAAAGAGAAAAATGGGGGGAAGAAAGAAAGAAAGAAAGAAAGAAAGAAAGAAAGAAAGAAAGAAAGAAAGAAAAATCCAACTTAGGAAGTTTAGGTATAATTTAATAATGGTTTTTATTTAGTCAATTAAGCCATTACATTGGCTTGGTCGTGCTTTTCTTCTTTGTTAAATAAAGATGACCTCCTTTTATAAAAAGCAGATCAAATAAATCAGCAGATGAGTTTAACAAGTCAAAACTCAAAATTATCCCTGATGATCTGGGTCCTTCAGGAAGCTATGGAACCTCAATGGGATTCGATGTCTCCTTTCCTACAGAAGCTGCTCCCAGCTCCAGAGCACCCTATCTGGGCAGTAACCTGCTTGCCTGTTTCTGTTAAGCTGAGCTTCTACCACTGGCATTTTGAGCTTCATTAGCTCAGGTCTTCTCAACATGAATTATTTATGTCAAAATTGTTCTGTACATGCCTTAGTAAAAGCTGTTGGTGCGAGCATCCATTTGCTTGCAGCTAAATGAAACCTTTTCAAAAGTAACAGCAACTCCCTTCAAGCACCTTTAAAAAGGGGAGGAGAGGCTTCATTCATTTAAATCAGAAACACACTCACACCACGTGTTAAAAGTGGAACCGACTTCATGGGACACTTAATCCAAGCCTTTTCTTTTACATTGAAAGTGGCCACCAGGCTAGTGACTTTTTCCTTCCTTTCACTACTTTTTGTATTTTTCCACTCTTCTTTCTCACATTCAAGGTCTATCATGCCAGTACACAGAAGGGGGTACAGACTGTCTCCAACTCTCCTTCTTGGCTATAATCAAAAGGTACAGAAAGCACACAGCTAAGTACCAAACGTATTTGTACCTACAGCAGGATTTAAATCAAAGCAACCATGATACAGAATTCTAACAAGTACTTGAATTTTGCAAGTACTTGCTAGAATCTAGTTTGGGGATCTGCTTCTTTGAAGCAAAATCTTCCACCAGAGGTTAAGGATGCTAAATGTTAAGGTTTTACAACTAATGGTTCTTTTCAATTCCTAGAAAAAAGGTTTTTTTTCCAATTTATCTCTTGTTAGTCTTCTGTGTTTTCATATCTTTAGCATGAACTTCAAATAGATCCTTTTAGAGACTTTCTTCCAGGTATAGATAAGAGTGGGGTGTTCTCCTGAACTCTCAAATCTGAAGTCTAGCTAGGGAAATATGATATGACTAACTCCAGAATGCCTGCATATCAACACAACATACTCCAATGAATAAATAAGGCTCGGCACTATGAATGAAGACTCATATTATTAAGGCTTATTGAAGCTCATGGCTCTTGTTGGAGGAGACAAAGGGTCACAAGGGTTTGAAAAATGGGTGCTCATCAAGGTAAAGGACAGAAGACAGAGATTACACACATATCAAAAATGGTGCGAGCACTGATTTATAGCTATGGGTTTCAATATAATTTTATTTCACTTTAAAAATATTATGAGGTCACAAACAAAATTTTCTTCAGAATAAGTTTACTTTTACTGGCACTCGTCAACATCTTTGCTGTAAAAGTGAGAGGCCTATGAGAGTTTAGGAGTAAAGATATGACATCAGTATAATTGCTTTGAAAAATATTTACCATTTTTATTTATGTATATACGTGTGTGTGTGCGCATGCACATGCATACATTATCCATTTGTGACATAAATGTTACTCTGGAGAGAAAACACTTATGAGAACAGTGGTAACCTGGATTTAAGTAACACACAAGAAAATTAGTGAATCAGGACGCACGCAGGGGAAGTCCCCAAAGATAGCAGCACTGCCTCCCATGCTGTATTTTCTTCAGAAATGTGAACCATCTCTCCTTCACCAAGACAGAGTGTAACTCAGCTGATAGAGAATCTGGATGACTCCCAGGGACTCATTACAATGAAGCGTCACAGAGATGATGCCGTGTGACTTCCAGGACTGTCTGGGTGCTGCCCTGCTCTCTGGAGAGGCTCCTTATTTCTAGCCATGCCATTATGTGATGGTTGTATGTTGCCCACATATGAAAACCAACCATTAGCAAGAGATGCTGCTAATAGGAGATGGACTTGTGCAGGTGTAACGTGCAGGCGGAGGGCAGCTAGTCCTGGACCATGAGACACACATAGAAACGAGAAAGCTTCCATACCATTCTAGCTGCCAAACTCTGTTTCCAAGCATCAGCATCCACCAGATAAAGCTCCAGACATCAGACTTGAAGAATGCTTCGACTGAATTCCCGACACTGACTCTGAATTTGATGAGCTTAGTAAATCATTGTTCTATAGCATTAATAGCCACGATCACAGTTTCAGGGTACTAGATTATAACAACACACATATGCAACATGCATATCTCTGTGTGTCTAAGAATGTGCCATTCAGCATAAGATTTGAGATTTATACTATGAGGAAAGCAGAGAGAAGCAGTCCCCGGCAAGGAAGAGCACATCAACTGATTTTCCAGTGCCAAAAGGTCAGCCCTGAAAACACATGTGGATAATGTTATATAGACTGAGAAGGTTGGACAGGCTGTTATTAAAAGGTATTGTGTGTGTCTACATAAACATATATTTATGCAATAAAAATTAGTGGAAAAGAGGCCATAAGTTTGAGGGAGAGTGGAGAAGGGTATGATGGATGGCTTGGTGGGAGGAAAGAGAGGGGAGAAATGTGATGATATTATAGTCTTTAAAAAATTAAAAAAGATGCTGAGTAAACCCAATTATCTCTAAAAGGTTAAATAATCACACTAACAAAATTTTAGGACAGATGAAGGTTTCAGACTGATAGAATTCAAGCAGTAAAGCGGATCTGAGAAGACTCCAAGAAATCTACCTTTCTTTCCACCTGTTTTCATTGATAGTAAATATTACAAAACCATATGCAAATAAGGTTGATTTCTACACTAATTGTGTAGTGTTGTAAATAGAATTAAAACTTCTTTTATTAATAGTGAAGCTTCTGTTCTTTACTTCTTAATATTGTGTTATTTTTACTAACATATTTATTGTTTGATACAAAACCTCTAACCACCCAAAACCTTTTTATTTCATTTTTTATTGTTTTATAAATGAAGGCTAGCACTTATTCTATGTACTATAAAATGAAAAAATCTGGTTCTTGAAGCTATTTTATTCACACCATAATTTGACTTTAGTTAAACTCCAATTTCTAGATTTCAAGGTTTGTTCTCAAGATTTTATCCATAAAACAAAAGCCACAATTAATGTAAAGATTTTCAAAATGACTTTGACTTAAAAAATGAATACCATGAATAATTTTTATGTTTATGAGGCTAAAAATACAATTAAACTACATTACCGATTAATTTAGATTGACACCTAGCATATAATAATTTTTCAGTTGGAAGCCCTAAGCAATTTCCCCATGGTTATCTTACAGATGTTGTCTTTTCTTAGCACAAGTGTCTTTTATTAGGTTTAGATGAAAAAGGAAATGGACTAAATAAACTAAAGATCTTTGCGTCTTGCACTGAACTTAGTTTCATGAACTTGTTTTCAAAGATAAAGTATGTTAGCGCTGCACTAAATTCATGTCATCAACAACTGAAATACCAGGCACAAATCCTCTGCTAAGTACAGTTTGAAAACATTTTGCGTGCAGAGGTGGAACAGCAGGTCAGGGCATTGGTTGCTTCTCCAGGCTGGTTTTATTCCCAGCACAACAAGGTGGCCCACAACATCTGTAAGTCCAGTTCCAGGGCTTCTCTTGCCTCCACAGGAATGAAATATATATGTGCTGCACAGGTGCACATGCAGGCAAACACTCATACACATAAAATTAAATTAAATTAAAAATGTTTAACATTAGGTGACCATGATCAGCAGGACTAATATGCTACTGATATTATATAGGCGTCACACAGAAATACTGGTTTGCAATTGAAATGCAGAGAAATGATTTTTTGTTGTTGTTTTGATCTTAGAGCTTGTAACAGATTCTGGAATAGTTAATATCACTCCCCGAACAGCTCTATATATTTCCTCCTGCTTTGCAGTAGCTGTCTTTACAATTCACTCTTAGGGTACTATAAAGTCAGGCACTGTTGGTGACAGCCACCATGCACCCCACCATCTGCATCTCACTGCACTCTCACAGGCTGCCTATCCTCAGGCACAGCAAACCACTCTTAAGTAATTATGCAATTAACAGCTTAAAAGTAGTGTTTAAAAGGAGAAAGAAATATTATGGGTTGATATGGAGGGCACTAATTGCTTAGAAATACTCTGAGTCTTCCAAATGAAGTTAGCTCTCCCATAAAATTCGAGCCTGCAGCTTGCGGCCCTCCTCCCTCGCTCCATCTCTCCCTTCAATTTATAATGGCACCGACAGCCTTGGTTTCAGGCCATCAACTCTTTCAAGCATTAATCCCTAGGTAATGTCCTGTGACTCAGCTGCTTCTGCTTGAAGTGTCTGCAGACCTTCTTATACACATACACAGGCACACACACACACACACACACACACACACACACACACACACGCACACACACACACCAAAGAGAGAGTGCTCGAATGTCTCCTAAGAACCTGGGGCATCAAGCATGGAAGGTTACCAAGAAGAGACTTGATACTCTATGAGCATGTACAGGGGGAAGAGGTCCCCCTCAGTCACAGTCATAGGGGAGGGGAGTAAGGGGAAAATGGGAGGGAGGAATAGGAGGATACAAGGGATGGGATAACAATTGAGATGTAATATGAATAAATTAATAAAATACATTTTTTTAAAAGAACCTGGGGCATATATATCGAAGCTGGTAAAGACTATTTACAAGTCTCTTTTTGAAAAGGCAAAGACTGTGGATCTGAAGCAGCTCACCTACGGCCAGGGACATTCACTACCTTTTCACTGTAGCGCTTACTGAACTACCTGCCTCCTAGCATTAAATCATAAAACGTAAAGTAAACAAAAAGCACTTTTGGGAGAAGCCGCCATAGGAAGTACAATGCTTGATGGTAATGCTTTTTTTATTCGTGACAGAATTTTAAACTGAAAATATCCACCACACAACTCTGGCTTCCATTCCCGCAGATCGGTCTAAAGAGATCTAAAAATATAACACCTGCTTATTAAAAGGATGACGGGTGGACGCATAAGCAAAATGGTGGGGATAGAAGATCGATCATTTGCTCTGTTATGGATTCATATCACTAGTGTCTACATGGGGAGACAAAGTCCAATCTAAGGTAATATCATTAACTATTACCTTTCATTACAATTAAAGAAAAATAATTCAGACAATCCAGAAATATTTAATTTATTTGTTTATTGAATAAAAAATAAATGTTAAAAAAACGGCTAACATCATTCACTAAAGTATTACCCAATCTTGAATACAGCTGTACTATTTAAAACAAGTGTCAGAAGAGTAGCCCCACAAGAAGACCATCAAGGCTGGTGGATCTGGACCTAGGTGAGCCTGCACAAACTGTTGCACCAACCAGGGTCAATGCATGCAGTAAACCGAAACCCCCCTGTTCAGATCGAGCCAATGGACAATGTATTCTCTATGGTTGTAGGGAGAGCGGGGACTGATGCTGACATGAACTCTGGAGCCCCCGATTTGATCACTTCCCCTTGGTAGCAAGGCCCAGCACACACAGAAGAAGGGGAGGCAGGCTATCTAGATGAGACCTGATATGCTGTGGCTATATGGTGAGGGAAGAGGTCCCCTTCTGTCAGGGGCCTAGAGGAAGGGACTAGAGCAAAAGAGGAAGAGAGAATGGGAACAGGAAGATACAAGTGAGCGAATAACAATTGGGATGTAATATGAATAAATTATAAAAAACAATTATTGTTTTGTAAACAATTGCATTATAATTTTCAAAAATCAACTAAAATATATAATCAAATTATTTAAGCACCTATTGAGAAAATATATTAAATTTCCATTGTCCTAAAATTTTTTTTAAAAGTTATTCATTCACCATCAAAAATGTTTGATTTGTCAAGAGCAATATCACTGTTACTTCTTGTTTCAATAACTTTGAGAGGTGGCATACAAATTAAAGCAAGCTTTACAGTTATACTGTCTATATTATGAAACATTAAGGGTTTATATTTTTCTCATCATTATCTTTACAAACTAAGCAGTAGTAATTATGAACTCGCCTGTTATTATTAAATTCAGCTATACCCGAGTGCTAATTCACTGATACAGAAAATCAAAACTAAAAAATGAGGTAATTTTTATTGGTATTTAGCTGTTTCTCCTAAATTACTTTAAAAAACTAACTTTAATAAATTTAAAATATTGTTATCTTTCTAGATTCATCCTCTTATGTTGATCTTTAAAATATTTTAAAATTATTGGCATATTAAAGATTTTATGTAATATTTAAAATAGAATCTTCATCTTTTCCCTTACTCGGAAACTTAGTTGGCTTTTCCTTTCTTCCTGTATGGGTATCTATGTCTTTTGATGTATATATACATGCATATATATGCACATATGTTAATAATTCATTAACAGTTAGTCTATCTTTCCACATTTGCTTTCTCTTTTCAACCAGACCACAACATTCTGCTTATTTTAATAGTGAAACATGTAAATTTTCCTAAAGGTCCTCAACTACTTTGAAAGGAGACAAAGTCAACTAAGCTCAAGATAGCTATTACCTGTCAGTCCACAGGGCCTCCTGGTGTGGCAGTCATGTGCAGCCTTGCTCGGTTCCCTCCAGGTTGTGTCATTCACAGTTGTTCCTTTTAAAGTAAGACAGAGGGTTGGTTATCAGCCGGCACGGTAGTAACTGTGGAGTGTGTAAGGATTTTGAAGTCAAATGATTTGAGCACACAGTAGTAACTTGGCAGTCATTAGCCTCTCCTCGGGAATCATAGACACTGAGCAATAGCTGCAGGCTGCGCATTGGCTCCTTTATGTACACAAGTTCTTAAGTGCTAGAGTTCACAGATTTAGTTGAACAACAGAAGAACGTTACTGAAATGCTTCCTGGGAGTTGAAGATTCTATTGTTCCTTTAGTGTTTCCATGAATTCACTCCCATTTTTCCTACCCCAATATGCCCCATCACTTTAACAAAACAATTAAGCATGTAGAGAGAAAATGGAGTTATGAAGTTCCATGAGCCATCAAATCCTTGGCTAGAAAGATTTACCCAGCTGTGTCCTCTGTGCATTGAAATAAGCCTTGACATAAGAAGAACTGCACCCAATGAAGGGGAAACAGCCCTTCCAAGCCACTTACCAAAGACTACACATTCTACAATCTTTGTCATATGTTGACATAAACAAATTATAAATTGTGCAAATCAAATGGATTACAAACTCAACATAGTGTTATGTCTGAAGTCACTACTACTCTGTGGACACTGATAAATCAGACAAGACTGTAGTCTGTTTCTGCCAGTGCTGTGAGAACATCAAATCTGATTAAATTGCAGATGTCCTTGCCAGATTAAGATCATCACACAGGTCAGTTAAACCTCCTAGATACTATCAAGAGATCATTTTTGAAAAGAGAAGGAAAGAGGAATCAACTCTAGATTCCTATAGTCTGCGGTGGGGGGGAGTGGAAAAAGAAGGGACACCCACAAGTTTACACATTCCAGTAAAAGAAATTCTTTTTCTTGTTATTGTTGCTGGGGGCGGGGCATTGAGAAGGGTGTGTGTGTGTGTGTGTGTGTGTGTGTGTCACATGTGACTATCTGTAGATGATACTTGTCTGTGTGCATATTGAGCCAGAAGAAAATCTCTATTGTGCTCTGTCATATTCCCTTGAGACAGTGTAACTCACTAAACCTGAAGCTTGGCTGGCAATCAGGAAGCTCCCGTGATCCTATTCTTTCTGTATCCTACAACTCTTGAGTTACAGGCATTTGTGGCCATGCCAAGTTTTAGCATGGATGCTAGGGATTTGAACTCAAGACCTCATACTTGCATAGCAGAAGTTATTACCCACTGAGCTATCTCCCTGCACAAAAATGAACTCCTGCATAATGCAGATAGTTTGATATTGAGAGTATATTAAAATTGCTGCTCCCACTATTCTGCTGTGAGAAGAGGGGAGAGAGGGGAGAAGAGAGGGGAAAGAGAGAGAAAAAGAGAAACACACACATGCAGAGAGAGACAGACAGACAGACAGACAATTGGGCCATAAGCTTTCTAAATGACATTGATAGAATTTAATTTTCACTTTAAAATGAAAATTCAAATCAAACAAATTACCCATTGTTATCGCTAATAATGTTACAATGTTGGAAACTGAGCGGATTTGCTTCATGAAAAACCATGGGAGAAATTTGTATATGTACAATTATTCTCTTTCTTTTTCATTTACTCCTAAATTTTTAGATCAGAGAAGCTCTATAAGAGGTCGCCATGACCATGCACCAACAAAGCTAAGTGCAGAGAGCTAGAAGATGATTAGCCAATAAGCCACCAAAATTTTTCTTTTTAAATATAAAAATGATTATACCAAATAAACCAATGGCTTGTTTTAGTTGTTTAATACTAAATAGAAGCATATTATTTATTTATTCACTGTACATCCTGATCACAGCCCCCTCTCTCCTCTCCTCCCAGTCCCATGCTTCCTCCCTCTTTTCCCATCTCCCCTCCACTATTCCTCAGAAAATTGGAGCCCCCAACCCACATCAGCTCATGAAGGCACATCAGGACTGAGCATGTCCTCTTCCACTGTGGCCTGAAGAGGCAACCCAGTCAGAGGGAAGTGATCAAAAAACAGGCAACAGAGTCCAAGTCAGAGACAGCCCCTGTTCTTCTTACTACAGGACCCACATGAAGCCTGAGCTGCCTATTGGCTGCATCTATGTAGAGGGCCTAGGTCCAGCCCATGCATGGCCCTTGGTTGGTGTAGAACCATATTTCTTTTTTATTTTTTTTTACACACTTAAAAGACAACCTGCTCTGACATTCATTGGTCATCTGTTGCCTTGTGGATGTGGGAGCAGAAGAAACAGCATTGGGAAAATTGAGCTCATCATCCATGAACCAAAGCAGGGTGCTGGTGGTGCATGCCTTTAATGCCAGCTCTCAGGAGGCAGAGGCAGGCAGATCTCTGTGAAGTTGAGGCCAGCCTGGTCTACAGAGTAAGTTCCAGGACAGCCAGGACTGTGGGGGGAAAAGCCCTAGATGCAAATAAAATAAAATAAAATAAAATAAATCACTAACCAAATATTTTATCTTCAGGTGGAAGTTTCTGAAACGACCTAGAGGAACAAAAGAAGCAGAATCTTAGGTCTACATTTAGTAAGTAGTATTTTAATCAAACAGATACTATCATGTACTGTGCTTTTGAGAGCTAAAGTAAATTTTACTTGTCTTTGAGGTCAACTATGATCCTGAACTCTCCTGACTTTAGATGACAAGTCATAGTTGCTGCAAATATAATCTTGATCTGGAAATTTATATGTATATGAATAAATTAATGCCCATGAAACTTGAAAAGGAAAGAATTTAGCTTTTCCTACATATACTAAAGAGAAAATAGAGGGAAATTTTCCCAGGCTCTCAGCCCTGAATATCTATAGGAAGTTAGTTTAAGATGTTTTGTCTGATGCTTCCTCCTCCATCACACACATAAGCATAGAAGCACTCACACATACATACACACACAAACACAAACACATAAGCACTCACACAAACACATACATACATACATACATATGCAAACACACACACACACAGACTAAGAGAACTTCAAATCACCCAGGTCATATTTGCATGTAATCCACACATATCCTCTCCTATTTTAAATAATTTCTAGAATATTCATAACAATTTTGTTATAAGTAATATAAAATTACTTGTTTCAGTGTTTGATTTAGAGAATTATGACAGGGATGATGCTACTATATGTTCAAAATATACTCGTTAAGTCTACATATAAAAGCTTCCATACAGAGCTTTACTCTGTTACAGGCTGTAACTCTGTTTACAGTAACACTTGTGCAAATTACTATAACCATTATACTCTGTAGCAAAAACAAACACAAAACAACAAAATGACAGATATGGGTAATAAGCAGCAGTTGCTGCTGAAAGTTTATTTAGAAAGTTGATGAGTAATTGTGCGCTCCACGGACCTGTCTGAACTTCCTGAGCAATCTCACCATGGCAAAAGTAGGGATGAAAAGACAGGAGATGTAATGCAATGCAGTTGGAAGTACCCAATCAATACATATGCACACACAGCACATACACACATACATAAACACACACACATACATACACACACATACATACATAGATACACACGTACATATATAATATATACATACACACATACTTATATACAAACATACATACGTACACACACACGGGTGTGTGTGTGTGTGTGTGTGTGTGTGTGTGTGTGTGTGTGTGTGTGTAAGAAACTTGGATGTCCCACATTTTGGAATTTAACTGAACTGTTGGGGGGAGTGTATAGAAAGAGCATTATGAAAAAAGTATTACAAGGACTGGAACATTTTAATGTTTCAAGGAGTTCATGTATAAGTCAGCATCTTCAACAAATAATTGGAGGTAAACATATAAAAAGGTGGGGGACTGGAGAGATTGCTCAGCATTTAAGAGAATTCTTTGCTCTTCCAGAGGTCCTGAGTTCAAATTCCAAGCAGCCACATGATGTCTCACAACTATGTATACATACATACATACATACATGTATATATATATATAAATATATATATATGTATATATATATATATATATATGTTTGAACCAAAGCACTGTTCTTATTTGTACTCTGATTGAAATAAGCCAATTCTAAAAAGATACTTGAGCCTACATTGAACTTTTAACATTTACTCTATATGTGGCGATATTTTGTAATTTTTCTTGTGTTCTAGTAAAGTAGAGGTGTTGTGATTACATATTTAAATAATAGCTCTTATTTTATAACTGCATATTGAAGCATGAAATTATATGTATGAGTTCTGCTTTGTAAAAATACCTAGTGGGGAAGGGAATCAGAGACTAAAATGAGGAAAGATAAAACAATATTGATGCTTGTTCAGGCTTGAAAGTGTGAAATCATCTTTACTATTGCTTCTGTGACAAAGGATAGTAATATGATAATTGAAGCAAGTAGTTTGTTTCATATATGTGGAGAAATATGTACAACCTGTGCATACAACCAACTGGGTTGCAGCTTGTTCCCACTGTTGGTAATCCTCATAGCCAAGTTTACCCTTTTCTGTAAACCTAGGGGTTAAAGAAAAATTACTTATAGAAGCTTCTTTTAATATACCAGTGCATCAGAGGCACAGGCTTATGATCAACCAACCAACATCTGATTTGAGTTAAAGCCCACTCCACAATATGGAATCCATATCCTCCACTGCTTAGGTGACAAAGAACTTGAGATCAGAAGGGCCAGTTATCTGGAGTAAACTCTGACACTGCTGTTCTGCAGCAGTAAAGTGACTCCTAATGAAATTCTGCGGTACTCACAGGTCAGTGAACACTATGGAATAGGACGCAGAAAGAGTCCAAGAGCCAACGGAATGGAGGATACCAAGGAAGCAAGACACTCTTACTCGGTAAGGTCAAAGCACATCTGAACTCACACAGACCGGGGCAGCATGCACAGGGCCTGCATGGTCTGGACCAGATGAGGTCCTAGAGCTGAGAGGAAAAGTGGACACTCAACACTGTCCCTAAGCCAAAAGCCATCTCCAACTGATAACCACTTGCAAATGAAAATTTAGTTTTCTCTAAAGGAGTGTCACTGGGGAAACAAACTACTCTCAAGGGTAGGCCGCATGCCCAGCAGCAGATGGCCAAAAGCAAAGAAACTTTTTTTAAATTTTTTTTCTTTTATATGTGTATGTGTGTGTGTCCATGTGTGTATCTGTGTATATGAATGTATATCTGTGTGTCTCTGTATGTTTGTGACTGTATGTGTGTATGTTTGTATCTATTTATATGTATCTGTGTGTGTGTGTGTGTGTGTGTGTGTGTAGACCTCTATGTGTGTATGTTTGTGTGTCTGTGTGTTCAAAATCTTGTTCAAAGACCTTGTTTAAAATAAGGTGTCTGTTAGTTCCCTCTGTGTATGCCAGGCTAGGTGATGGCCAATATATGGATGAGATGTACCCCATAAATGTTAGGCATCTGGATATTGTTAGTGGCCATTTGGGGAGGATTCAGAAGTATGAATTTGCTGAAGGAAGTGTGTCACTAAAGACAGGCTTCGTATTTTCAAATGACTCCTGTCATTTTACATTTTCTCTCTTTGTTTCCTGTTTGTGATTTGTCATGTGCGCTCAGCTGCTGCGGGTCCACACACTTTCCTGCCATAAGAAACTCTTTTTTTGTTTTTGTTCTTTCTCTTTTAAAAATTTTATTTAAATAATTTATTCTGGTTACATCCCTATTGTTATCCCCTCACTTTGCCTTCCCTTTTCCCCCTCCCTCCTTAACTCTCTGGAACCATGTGCCAAATAAGCCCTGCCTTTTTAACTTTGCCTTGATCTTGGTGTTTTATTGAAACAAACAAACAACAACAACAACAAAAACCCAACAAACAAAACAAAAACCTGTGGCAGAAGTTGGTACCAAAGAGTGGGGTATTACTATTGAGACCTGATCCTATGAGGGTTTGTTTTGGTTTGTTTTGGTTTTTAGTTTGTTTGTTTGTTTGTTTGTTTTGTTTTGTTTTGTTTGAGAATTGTGGAAGATGTGGACACTTTGGACTAGAAAAGTAGTTGACCACTCTAAGCCCAGATTAATAACACATCCTAATAGAAGCTGGGAAGACAGGGTGTTGAGGGCCATGTAGACCTTAGAGAGTTTAAATTATAAAGTAATGGACTAATTTCTTTGGCGGAAGAGATTTTCAGGCAGCCTGCTACTAATTGTCACATGGTTACTTGTAGGCACTTTTATGCAGTTCAACAGTGAAAAGAGAGCAAATGGAATATGAAGAAATACAAATGACAGTGTGGAGAGGAAAAGGACACTGCAAAGGTTAATGTCAGAGCCTAGGCTTGTTCTGGAAGAGAGGCTGTAACTGAGGGTTGGACCATTAAGGAGGGATCCGATTTGCACTGGGATGAAGGAAATGGCCCCTCCCCATCGGGCCAAGACCCTGCCCAGCTAATCTTCCAGCTAGCAAAAGGAAAAGGAAGGGCCTTAAAGAAGTGTCTGCTCTCAGAAAGCTTGCGTGTGTGACACACAAGCTGCTGCAAACGGGGTTCCAGGGGAGCTGGGCTCACCCCAAGTTGGTAGCCAAACAAGGCAAAGTTGTCCACACTGTTCTAACTTTCGAGTCCTGAAAAACCTATGACCAAATGGGGCGTGGCATCGTCCTCTATGGTCATGGAGAGCTGCTGAAGGTAGGTTTGAGTTAGGGAGGCCTTGAGAGGCCGCTGAGTAATACTGTGTAAGTGAAGCCAGAGTTATAATAAACACCAAGATGGGTGGGTTGCCAAGGCCATGAGACACATGCCAAGGAGAGCTGCGCACAGGCGTGGAACCAGCTGAAGAGAGAGAAGTGTGTCGCAGGCAGCATAGGTAAAAGGACAAAGCCACCCAAGCCCTTTGAAATTGGACACGGCGGTGATGGTGGTTGAGTTTCTTGCTGGAGTTTGATCTTACATTGGTCCGCTATTTCCATACTATGCCCCACCCCCTCTTCCATTCTGGAATTGTAATATATATTCCATTCTACCGTAGGTTGGAGTATGGAATGTGGTTTTTTGTTTGTTTGTTTGTTTTGTTTTTTTGGTTTTTTTTTTAGAGAGGTTTATAATTGAAAGGTTTCCTTGAGTCTCAAAAGAGACTTTAGGATTTGGACTTTTGAATAATGTTGATATTGGAAAACTGTGGGAACTTTAGACATTCTAAGTGGATTTTGCATTATGATAGGGCCACAAGACTATGGGGAGCAAGAGGTGAAATATGGTGGTTTCAGTGAGCTGCCCCTCCCCCAAATCTCAAGCATTTGAATACTTGCTTCCCAGCTGTTGGCTGTTTGTGGAGCATTCCGAGGTGTGGTCTTGCTAGGTGAAGTGTGTTACTGGGGCAGGCCTTGAAGTTTTAAGATTCATGCCTTTTCAAGTTGTCTCTCATTGTTTCCTGTTTATGGTTCAAGATGTGACCAGTCCAGCCAATGTGCTTGTTGCTTGTTTACATGTTATCCCACCATGATGACACTTGCCTCCACCCATCTTGCCATAGGAGCAACGTGGTACCACCATACTTGAGTTTACACGGGTTCTGGAGATATAAACTCAATACAACATGTTTACAGGGTAAACCCTTTGCTCACGATGACATTTCCTCAGACTCAGCTAATAAAATAAAAATTAAAAAATAAAAATATCTAATACAGAATGTTTAGGACAGGTCATGGTATCAAGCATGCGCTAAGAACTGAAAAATGTCTTTAATCTTAGTTTACTGAGAGTCTGGGCATATTGATCAATTTAGTTTATATTGGAAAAGGCATACTTTGGTTAGCACTGGATGCTTTTGGAATCTATAATTTGTGAAAGTAGCAATCAGAGGCCAATAGCTACACTTTTGTTTGAGTACTTGACTTTAAATTAACAATGTCCCTATCCATATAAGAAAGAGAAAACAGGTGGATGGGAGTGGAGGTGGGTTAGAAGATTGGGGTGCAGTTAGGGTTAAACAGAGCCTTCCTCCTGTTCCAATGGCCATGTTATGCTTGAAGTCACTGCCACTGATGAAATCCAGCCGCCTCCCTCTGGCAGGAGCTCTGTTCTATTAATTGCCCAACCACACACTAAAGATGTGCTTATATCCTCAAAGAGGAGAAAGTGTTGGGCCAGAAAGAATATGCAAGCAGAGTGAGCCGACCAGGAGAGGCAAGTCTCAGAAGAGAGCTTTGTACAAGTTGTATTTTGTCCCAGAGCAATCCAGTGTGTGAGGAAGCAGTATCCCATGGCATCAGCAAACCGTCTGGAAGTTTCCTCATAAAGCATCTTCCTGCGCCCAGCATGTCTTGCTTATTAGCTGAAGTTCCATGACCTTATGCAGCACGTGTGTGTCACAGCTTTTGGCAGCACGCACAGAATGGAAAGCTAGGCCTGACCTAAATAACCAAACCTCTTTCCAAACACATTTCTGTTTGGATTAGAAGAATTCTTTAGAAGATTAAATAGGTCAGCGATAGACACATGTTTGGAGCAGGTTCCTGCTTTAAACCAAGCCTAGTTTAAGCACATTTTTTCTTCTCAAAATTTAATTTCCACATCCATGCCAACAGAAATGTCGCAACCACAAATTCCTGTGCATCAGCACAAACAGAGAAATAGCCTGGGTAATACACACCTAGATTTGTGCATGACAGAAGAGAAATAACTCAGGAAACTTACTAACATTCTACATATAAAGCTACAAGAATTTACTGCTCACCATGTAAATACAACTTACGTTTTTCTTATTGGTTTTTCAGCTCCGAAGTTAGAAACTTCCTATAGAATAAAATAAAATAATTAGTCCAAGAAAATGGGAAGATTTTTGGGTGTATTTTATCTTTGCAATAAGCTAACTATATTTCATTTTGACATTTTTCCTCTTGAAGAGACTACTACCTTTTCTTTATTTTGGTAAGGTCTCATAGAATCATGTTGTTAGGATTTTCGCCTTTTGTTTGTTTGTTTGTTTGTTTAAATCATGTGGCGGTGTGGATGGGTGTGTATGTATGGTGTACAGTATGGTTTCATGTATGGTGCACACATGTGTACACATATATGTGCAAGAACCGAGGCCATAAGATGATGCTGGCTGTCTTCCTCTGTCATTTTCTGCCTCTTTCCCTTGAGACAGCATCTCTCCCTGAACTTGAAGTTCACGGTTTTCTGTTAAACTAGGGGTAAAAATAAATAAATAAATAAATAAATAAATAAATAAATAAATAAATAAATAAATAATCCCGTGGTCTTCCAACCCATCAGTGACCTCCAGTGCTGAGCTGTAAGCATGTGCATTCGTGCACCTACACCTGTGTTCTGCCATGGAGTCTGAGGTGCCAATTCTTCAAGTCTTCATTCTTGTCCAGCTAGTGTTCTGCCTGACGGAGCCATCTTCCCAGGCCTTGTCCTTGCAGCTTGGAGGAACTTAAGACGCTTTTCCTACTAAAGTTCGTACTTTATTTTATTGCCCTTCCCTTGTTTAAATAGATTTGATCTTAAAAATGAAAATATGGAACTCAATCCTCAGTCACTCAGCCCATGAAGACTGACGGGGAAGGAAAGATGATAAAGTATGTTAACTACATTAGATCATAGCTTCTGTTGAGAAAGATTCGGGAAGTAGCCCAGCACAATACCCTAAGGGTCTTGAAATACATTTGTGACTCCTCTGACCTTTTTTCTCCAGCAACTGAATGCTTGTAAAAATCCCTCACATTGTAGGAGAAGAATATGTCACCAACTTTGTTTCCATCCTTCAGAGAGCCCAGTTTTCCCCCAGGCACCTTTAAGAGCACTTCTGATTCTGTACTTTTTCAGCCTCTGCTTTTCAAAGCCATGTAATAAACATGTACAGTGTGATAGAAAACAGATTTCAGTCTAGAAATGGTGCTTTGTTTGTTTGGACAGATAAGAATTTGTATACCAAAGAAAACTGGGACCAGTATTATTCTATGTGGGGGTAGGTGGATGTAAGAGCTGAAAGGATGGAGATACATTCACAAGAGAAGTTGGTTCCATTTCTCAAATGCTTAATCCTATTAGTCTGTGCAGTCCAATCCCACACAATCTTTGCCCTGAACAGGGATTGGGGAACACATTCTCTAACCCTAGTGGCGTTTGGATGCAGATGTCACGGCGAAGGACACACAATTTTCTATTTTCCTGGTTGTTGAGTTGAGCCCAACTGAAAGCATATATGCTGACCCCGTCTTAGAATATGAGAAACAGATCTTTGGACAAGTTGAAAATGTGGAGGAGCCCCAGGGTAACTAGTAGGGGAATGTAATGCACTACATAAAGATATGGGCTACAGCCTGTGAGATGCATCATCAGCGTATCAGGTAAAGGAGCTTGCTACCAAGCATAGTGACCTGAGTTCTATTCCTGGGGTCCACATGACAGAAGGACAGAGCTGACTCCTTAAATCGTCCTCTAAACTGCACACGTGTGTCACGGCACAAGCACACACACGCGCACACACATGCACATACACACACATGCATGCACTAAATAAATGGATAAATAAATGTGACATTTTTTAATAGATGTGGAGATCATAGGCCAAATCCTAGGGTGGGCTTGGATATATTAACAGACCTTTGAGTTAATGAGCAAACTGACCATTCCTTGGGCTATCTCTGCTTTCTCATGCATGTCCTAAAAACAATTAATATCTAGACTTTTGTGAAATTCACTAGGTCTTGGTCCAGAAGTAAATTATGTGCTTTTAACCCAATGAACAGAAATGGAAGTTTAACCAGCTTTGTAATGGCCGTGAGGCTAGAGCCCAGTCACCGGTCTCTGTAGTTATGTTTTCCTGTCACATCTATGTAGTACTTAATATGAAGGAGACAATGGTATGTTCCCACCATCTATATACTCGAAGCCAAACTAGCTTCATTATCCCAAGCATTATCCACAAGCTCTATGCAGTTCAGAATAAGCAACAAGAGCAAGCCTAGGTAGAACTCTTGAGATTGCAAATCTTACACTCAGTCAAACAGACCTCAATGTCTAATGAGGTGAGAGAGAGAGAGAGAGAGAGAGAGAGAGAGAGAGAGAGAGAGAGAGAGAGAGAGAGAGAGAGAGAGAGAAATACAATACAAAAGATAGATTTTGCAATAAGGGAAACAGGAAACAACAAATAGCTTTTGTGTTTTCAATCATTCAAAGAATAGCCTCTATGCAGCAACTCATATCAATACTTTACTGTATCTACTTTCAAGCAGATTAATTTCAGAAGACACAAAATTCTCAAGCAACTGAGACTGGAGCGTGTGAGTTAAACAAGGAAGTTGGGGACATTATTCAAGCCACCTCCTATTTCATTTGGGTGCAAGGCTCCTTTAGCCCCCACAGTCAGGTTCTGGACCCCAGTTAAGGTGATTTAAGCCCTTATGGCTGCTAGTTTTGATGAAAGAGACACAGTCACCCTTTGGCTTGAGGTATAGACATCTACGCCAAGACTAAAATTATATCAAAGTACTACAGAAATGTTGAGGGCATACAATGTCAAATTCTCTCCAGATTATCTATTTTATTCTCCTTTACAGGAATTGAGGCCACCAATGTTTTTCTCAAGGTAAGTCAATTAAAGTTTTGAGTCTTTGGTTAAATTTTTTTCCTATAATGAGTCCTTCAGAAAAACATATAGTTTATATTTCTTTTTAATTTTTCCTAAAATGGAAATTAACATTGCTCTCTTTGGACAAACTCTTTCCTATAAAGGTAGGGTAAATTGGGCAAGTTAAATGCAGGTCTGAAGTGTGACTGTCAGAGGAAAAAGAGAACATTACAGAGGGAAATATCTACCTATGGGGAGAAATAGATCTCGTCTCACGCTGTAGCATGGTTATAGATTTCTACTAAGCTGGTGAAGTGATTTTTAGTACTGCTGTGCCAGACTCAAAGCAGATGTGGGAAATATAAATGCTTTTCCTTGACTTCTGCTTATACAGACCGACTGCCGTGTGCCTTGTACTGCAGACCCTCGGTTTCTTATGCCTAGAAGGGCATGTCTAAGAGAAACTATACACATAGTTAATTTTGGAAACTACATACAGAATTAATTTTGGAGCTATGGTACCTTTCTGCTCCTCCCCCAGCTGTGTGTTTTCTGCTCTATTCATATGTGCATAGGCATGTATGTGTTATGTTCTCAAGTCCAAGAGAAAGGAACCATTACAGAAAGTCAGTGAAATAATTGTGCCTCATTCTTTTATTGGACATTTGTCACAAATATCAGATAATACTGAATCTTATTACTTATCATTTCATTAGTTCCCAAATCAAGCCAAAACCATTGTGACTACCTTTAATAATTCATTTAACAGGAGAGAGTGTCTCCAGTCACAGAGTTGAGTAACATTGCTTTAGCAGTATCAAGTTCAGAATAGGATAGGGAGCATGTAAGTGGCCAGTAGCCTTGGTTCTGAATCCTGTAGTTTAACAGACTGGCTTTGAATTCAAAGCCAAGCTGTTCTGCAAGGACACCTGCCCAACCTGGAGGCCAGACACCTAGCTTCCAAAAAGGCCAACCTACCTCAAAAATGGGAAGTGACCAGAAACTTCTTCATATTTGGAATCACAAGGAATGTTAAAATTCGGTGTTTTCAGTCTTTCCCTCTGAGTTTCGGGTGTTTTTACATAGTCTCTAGTGTAGCAGATATATTCTATTGCTTCACATCATACAAAAATGCTACGGTTCTGCTGCTGAAAACAGAAGCTGGCTCGTAACAACATAAAGTAGTGGTGTCTTCATGTTTCGTGAGAATCTTTAGTGTGATGCAGACCTGCAGAAGCCTCTGTACTGTGTTCCTTCCTCATATACCCTTGCATCTTCAAGTTATTTTCAAAGGAAAAACCACAAGACTGTAATGAAGAACAAGAAGACCATCCTGCATTGCAGCATCACCTATTGCATGTCAGATTTACCAAAGAGTTTGGTACTGTTCCAATAAGTGATCACGGCAGATGATAGCTACCTGATAAGGTGGATCAAGGCTCATTTTTCTTCTAAGACATTTTTCCACATACCCAGCAGTGGCTTTTCCTGAAACATACACAAATGTCTTTTCCAGTGGCTTAAAATGTCCTGCATCTTCATTAGCACCAATGAATGCAAGTGCTAAAGATGTATCAAGCTCAGGTGGAATACAAAACACTGACTCTAGGACTTTCTTAGTTCTTCCTTTGCTTGAAGGGGCTAGCTGTGGAATAGCAGGTTTAGGTACTCCTAGGCCTCTTTCTTTATAGAAACAATGAATTTGCTTTTTCTTTCTCTTAAAAAATAATAAAACACAGATTTTCTCTAGATTGATCACTAATTTGTATACTGTCTTGTAATTGTTAGTCCAAACTTACATTATTTTTTCCTTTTTTATTATTAATTTATTCAAATTACATCTCAGTTGTTAGCCCATCCCTTGTATCCTCCCATTCCTCCCTCCCTCCCCACTTCCCCCCCATTCCCCTCCCCTATGTCTGTGACTGAGGGGGCCCTCCTCCCCCTGTATATGCTCATAGGGTATTGAGTCTCTTCTTGGTGACCTATTATCCTTCCTCTGAGTGCCACCAGGCATCCCCATCCAAAGGACATGGTCAAATATGGGGCACCAGAGTTTGTGTGAAAGTCAGATCTTCTTCTCCACTTAATGGTGGAGAATGTCCTGTCCATCGGCTAGGTCTGGGTAGGGGTTCGAAGTTTACTGACTATATTTTCCTTGGCTGGTGCCATAGTTTGAGGAGGACCCCAGGGCCCAGACCCACCTGTAGTTTTCCAGGACCCTCTGGATCCTTCTATTTCCTCATTCTCCCAGGCTTCTCACACCTAAAGTCTCAATAGGATGTCCTCCCCTCTGACCCACTTTCCTGGTAGGTAAAGTTTTTCATGGGGATGTACCCCTTGGACTAGTGTCTCGATATAAGTGAGTATATACCATTTAAATTTTTGCTCCAGGAAGCTGCCTATTTTCTTACTAAAAACTTTAAAAAAACAAGTAAATGATTACAAATCAGCCAGTAGAAATTATAGAATATGCCCAAGTTGAGTTATTGGGAGGTGAATGGATGTAGGTTCCAGGAGAGGGGGGAGTTAAATAACTCTGAAACTAAGATTGTAAAATTATGCATATAACTGCAAAGGAGACAATGTCACTGAAAACATATATTTTCAGTAGTCATTGCCATCTTCCAGCTCTCACACCAATGTTGCCAGATGACTGTCTAACAGGGGAGAACTTAACATGGCATTCTGGGTTTACAAGTCTGACTTTCCAACTATGAAGCCAAAAGTTAACCTGACACGACTATATCAGCAGTGGCTGCTGCCTGGCTAGTGGAAATACTAACGGTGCTTCTGCACCAGAGGAAATGATTGACAGATTGATGACACAAATCCCTTGGTGGATTTTTAAGACTGCAAAGCTGATGTGATCTGACCTATGGCTTGCAAATGAACAAACTAGTTTCGAGCTGGTTATTAAATGATAGCTGCTTTGCTTAGATTTGGAAAGCATAAGATTTCCTTATCCCTACACTGTGTTGTAAAGAAGAAAACATTTCATTTTCATTCATTGTAGAGTACTTGGCTGACACCCTAGAACAAAGGGTGATCAACAAGAGAAAAGCATCAACATGGGTTTAATAAAATGTTATATAGCATGTAGGAAATGAAGACCTCCTAACCCCAAAATAACCTGTGTAGTTTTAGGAGCAGTCATCTAGAAATACGATTGGGGAACAAAAGAGGGCATGACCTAGTAATAATAAATTAGAGGAACTTAGTGCCTGTCACCCTGTGGCTTTTTTGGAGGAAGGGAGGAATTCAAAGTGACCTTTGTAAGTTTCACAGCTGTATTAGTGAAGACAGCAAGGGGAGCTCTGTCTTTTGGGGGCTGTGTCACCAGAGACTTCTAATTTCTATGGCTCACTTCAAGAAAGAAGTGGCTGAGGCAAGACAAAGAGACCTTCCTGTTGCATGCAGCATCTCCAAATAGCTTCCAACCTAATTACTCAATATACCAAGGTCACATATTTTGGCATAGTACTTCTGACACCCATTAAAGCTTTGCAGGCAAAGGAGGGTTTCATGGAATCTCACAATTATCCAGCACCCATGGCTATTGACCTGGACCTCAGGATCACCTGAGGAAACACTTCCTTCCTGAAAGATTAAAGGAACAAATCTACACAGAATGGACCAAATGTATTATAGATACAAATACACACATGTGCTATCAATCATGTTATAGAAACAAATAGATGAATGGTTTCTTCTGAATATTTATATAGAATTCTAATATCATATAAGAACTGGACACAAACTCATCCATAAATGCATACAAATGTCTTCTGTTAAAATATATAATGTGAATTCTCTTTTGTTCAATTCATTCTCTCTCAATAATGGGGATATTCACTTGCATAACCAAAATATAAAATCCATTAATCCTAAGAATGCCACATGAAAATGCAGTATATTTTCTACATGTTTCTTAATATCATATGCTTCTGCAAAGTTCCAAATAGGTTCAAGAGAGACATAAGACATGAGAGTGAATAGATGCTCTTTTCATTTATTTAACTTTGATGATTTGTCTCATTGTATAAGAGATCAAATCTGGGGCTGTATGAGTGCCAGCCAACCACTCTACCAAGGGTTACACCTTACCCCTCCCTTACAGGTCTAATACACACCTATTGACCTATTCTTCAGGACCAGTAAAACTGACTACTTTCTTTTTATTTTATTTTAAATTTATTCACTTTACATACCCATTGTAGCCCTGTCCCTCATCTCCTCCAGGTCCCACCCTCCCTTCCTCATCCCCCTTCCCCCCTCCCCTATTCCTCAGAAAGGGGGAGCCATCCTTCCCTATCATCTGACCCCAGGCTATCAAGTCTTCTCTGGACTGTCTGCATCCTCTTCCTCTGTGGCCTAGCAAGGCTGACTTGATGTGAGGGAAGTGATCAACTAGTAGGCGCCAGAGTCCTTATCGGAGACAGCTCCTACTCCCCATAGTATGGGACCCACAAGGAGACTGTGCTGCCTGTCTACTACATCTGAGCAGGGGGTCTAAGTCCTCACCATGCATGGACCTTGGTTGGTGCATTAGTCTCTGCAGCACTCCCCTCCTCTGTGCAGATTTGTTGGGTCCACTGGTCTCTTTGTGGAGCTCCTGTCCTCTCTAGGTCCTTCTATCCCCTAACTCTTCCATAAGACTTCTTCACACTCAACCAGAAAGTCTGACTGTTAGTCTCAGCATCTGCTTCAATCCCCTGCTGGATGGAGTCTTTCAGTGGACTTCTATGGTAGGCTCCATCCGGTTTCTTCTCTTCAATCATTTCTGGTGTCTATTCTATTTGCCCTTCTGAATGAGATTTAAGCATTCTCCTTAGGGTCATTCTTGTTATTTAGCTTCTTTATATCTGTGTATTGTAGTGTGCTTATCCTGTATTATGTGCCTAATATCCACTTACAAGTGATTACATACCATGTGTGTCTTTCTGGGTCTGGGTTACCTCACTCAGGATGATGAGAATTCTTAACAAAGGAATATCCAATGGCCAAGAAACATTTAAAGAAATGTTCAACGTCCTTAGTCATCTGGGAAAAATAAATCAAAACAACTCTGCAATTCCATTTCACAGCTATCAGAATGGTTGAGATGAAAAACTCAAGTGGCAGCACATGCTGGCCAGAATGTGGAGAAAGGGGAGCACTTCTCTATTGCTGGTGGGAGTGAGAACTTGTTCAACCACTCTGGAAAGCTGACTACTTTCAAAGTGCACCTAAATCCATCAAAGACATATAAATGTATTTATTTATCATTACAATTCTGTTATAGAAATAAGACAAGGGCATATGCAATTGAATTACAATAGTAATGCAAATATAATAGAGTCCATCCACCCATTAACACTCTTGCCTCATCTCTATGCCCAGCTACAAAAGTCATGAAGACGTGGCCCAACTTGTGTAATAGGTCAAAGAGCAAAGATGAAAGATGATGGTAAGTCTGAGCCTAGTTGGTTAAAATACGTTGCTAGGACTGACATGGTTTTGACCTGTGTTTTCTAATTTCATAATTATGCACATCTGCAGAATTAGAATGATGCAGTGCAAGTGTTTACCTCCAGAGTTTTGTTCAGTCTCCCTATCAATTCTTCAGGGTTGATACTCTTACTATTATCTTCAACTTGTAGATGTATAAACTGAGATGCAGGATTCCTGTCTACAGCCACACAGCTCAGAGTGTGTCAAAAGTGAGATTTTCTGCCAGCATGATTCTAAGCTTGACTGCAAAGACATTCTACATGCACCTGTCATTGAGATCAAGATTTCACAAATAAGCACTATTGGCCATGAGTACGATCTTCTCCAAATATATGCAAGGGAATGCTATACCATATGTCACTGCTAAACAACCAAACAAGAAAGTACATGTTTCTTGCATCACTAGTGCCAATAATTCAACATTACTTGTATGGATATGGTGATGTGTTATAAAGGTATTAATAATTTTGTGAGCCCCACAACCACCGTCATTAAAACTGCCCAATAAAACAGCACATTTAATTTAAAATAAGGGATTCAGGAACCAAAGTATGTAAGTAAGAGTCTATACACAGAGACTCCTTCATCCCAGCATACTGTAATAATGACAAGGTTCTCAGGGAAATAGATTTCATCTGACTGTAAGCGTGACACAGAACAAAAGCAATAGTTAGGTCATGCATCCTTTTGGAGAAAGGAGACAGTCTCGCCAGCCTTCATAGCTCCTGTCTCAAGGTAACAATTCTAGAGCGCTAATGAATTCTGAATTATCTACTAGGGTGATGTATAGTGTCCACACAGCCCCTCGTCTCAAAGCCGATCATGTAACTTGTAGTGCCTGCAGAATGTGCAGGGGCCGTATCTAATCCATCAGGTGCAGAGCTTGTAAACTGTGTATGAACTTTGCCATCTGTCCACTGGTGTGCTAAGTGAGCTGTCTCTCAATCCTGAAGGAACAAACTCTTCCCGTGGCACTGTAAATATGCAGGGTGACGAAGCAGATTGCCTAGGGGATGTTAATTTGCATTATAAGAGATTAAAAAAATTTTTTCCAGGTTTATTGATACAGGAAGCTATTTAATAGCCTTAAATATGGTGTGACTTATGAAATTATATTTGTACAGGGTTTCAAATGAAAAAATAATATTTGTTACAATTTATATTTCCTCCTAGTAATATTATTATGTTGACGAATCCTCATAGGCACAAAGGGAATTAGAGCATGCCAAAGAAGCTGGTGAGAATACTGCTGGAAAGGAGATGAACAAGCTATCAGATGCATTCTTAGTGGCGAAGCATCAGGCCAGTGCCCCAACCTGGTCTGCTACTAATCCAGGCAGGATCCCCAGATCCTCTACAAACCTCTCTTAGATCATCCGATGCAGAATGTGGGCGAGGGAATCAGAAGTCTGAAACCCCTTTTGGGTGAAAACAATCCGTATTACTGCTGTTCTACCCCAAGTCAGTAGGGACCACAAAAGCTTTTAAGACACCATTAAATTGGGAATGGGCTCTTTTTGCTTTACAGCTTTTTCTTTCAAACATGATTAAAGAGATAACTGTGTCTTTCATTAGTTTCAATTCGTAATTGTATCATAAGCCTAGGAAATAAGAAAGGGAAGAGGGCATAATTAACCTTAATCCATTGGTTTCATTTTATTTTAATGTAAGTCTCTATTTACAGGAGGAAGCTAATTAAATCCACTAAAGAGTGCTCACATATGAATCGGTGGCAAAATAGGTGTATGTGATCACAGTTATAATGGGGAAAATTAAACATTAAAAAAAAGTGCTGCCGTTTTAAATAAGTGCAATCTCTGTTTTATATGTTGGTTTCTTATGAGTCATTATACAACACAGACATCAAGGAAAGGATTGCATGCACTGTTTTGACACCGACTCCTTGTGTTCGTTGTTTAATGAAGACCTGCCTGATGGGTTGCCGTTGTTAATCTCATTTCCTCCCGTTAGTGTCTATGTTATTAAGTGTCTGCATTATTAATAGCTACATCAATGCGGATGCTAATATGAAGACAGAACAAAAACTTCCAACTCTAATAGTTTGGGGACAAGTGTCACATGCTGGTAAGCAGAGGATGGAATGCTAACCTGACAGTCACCTACCTCTGCCTGGGCATTGCTTTTCTTTTCTAAGATGCATCAGTTTGTTCATGTGTAAGGCGCTAAGCACTAAGAGCTTTCAAAGGCCTTTTGTGAAAGGTGCTAGAGCTGCATGCCGTGAGAAGGTCTCAACTTCCACCCTTCTGCTTCTTTCTCTTAGGTTCAGCTTAGAGCTCACCCCTTCCAACGAACTGTACTGTTAAACCACAAACCACAGTGGCGAGCTCAGTGTGAGCACTAGTTAATGGTGACTTGCTTTGTGCCACTCCTCATGGTAATAACATGAAATGTTTGTCACCTTTATTGTCACAAGCAGGTTAAGAGGTAGGGAACAGTAATTTTATTTTATTTTTGTTTACTTTTATAAGGTAAGAAACAAGGCTAGGATTCTTGTGCAAGTTCATACAGCTGATAAATGTCAGATGGAATCTTCTGTTTAACTTTCCAAACATTGTATTTATGCTTACCACATTACAGAATTTAAAAAAGTCTTTCTGAGAATTTTTACGGAAGTTACGCTTGATATTTATAATACAGAATACAATCACACAATTCCTTATGTTGCTGTCTGTGTATTTAGAGAGTGTGTATATATATATATATATATATATATATATATATATATATATATATATATATATATATATTTCTGTCCTTTGTTTACCCTCGAGTAATTTCTTAAGAAAGAGGAAGATGATGATGATAAGAAAATAGTATGGAAGGAAATAAGGAAGGAAGGGGGAAGGCTCTTTCTAACATCCCTGCCAGCTAGTGAAAATGTATAGCTTAAATTCTCTTCAATACTGGCCCAACTTAAGATCCTGATGTGAAACTGACTAGTAAGGTGGGAAAGGACAAAACATGAGAATTCATTTTATTTTTAAATGTCAGCACATAACCTTGGTTCTGGCATCTCTGCATCGTCCCTTCTTGATGTCAGCAGGCATGGCACTTCTCTTGGGTGGCTAGTCTTATGATGTCCCTACTGCTAATTTGGGGTATCAAGAACAATTCTGAGCTATCATCAATTAATATTTTTATAGCTTTAATTAGTTAGGGCAGATTTGATTATCAACCAATTATTCTGATGAATATAGTAATTTAAATGTCTGCATTAGGCCAGGCATTGGTGGTACACATCTATAGTCCCAGCACTCGAGGAGGTAGAGACAGACATATTTCTGTAAGTTTGAGGCCAGTCTGGTCTGCAAAGCAAGTCGGGGACACCCAAGGCTACACAGAGAAACCTTTTCAGAAAAAAAAAAACAAACTATACAACAAATCACTCCAACAACTAGTAACTGATGAAGATATACATTTTTTATCACACAGTTTCAACAAGAAACACAGGCAAGCCTTATATGAGTCTTTTGTGTCAATATCTCACAATGTTGCAAGGTAATTGTTTGCCCAGAAATTCTGAGAATTCACTCAAAGTTTCAACTGGGGAAGAAAAGGTGCTCTTGAGAGCTCATCCAGATCAGCAGCTGTACTCAGATTTCTGAGCCCTGTTCATGATAAAGTTCTCATTTTCTGAGCAACAGTTCACTTAATCCTCCTCTCAGGTCCTAGCTTGGGGATCCACCACTTGGGATCCTCCTTCCTAGAAATGTGTAGGAGAGTGAAGAAAGCCCACTATCATGTCCTTGTAATCTAATCATGTAGTCTCTTCCTATCAGCTTTGCCTTATTCTTTTAGATTCAAGTGATATGTAAGTACTGCCAGAGATGTGAATTAAAGAAGAAAGGTAGCGTGATAAAAAAAAAAATCTCATATATCAAAGCACTTGGGCATGAGTTTCAAATATTTGGTAAAACACTAGTCTAGATGTTACAGTGAAGGCTTTCTTCCTTTCTTTTTTCCTTTCTTTCTTAATTTTGCATCCTGGTCATAGCCCCATTCCTCCTCACCTCCCAGGCCCACCCTCCCTCTCTCTGCCCCTTTCCTCCCTCCCCTATTCCTCAGAGAATAGAAGCCCTGCTTCCCATTGGCCCCAGCTCATCAAATCTCATCAGGATTGAGCACATCACCTTCCCCTGAAGCCTAGCAAAGCAGTCCCATCAGGGGGAAGTGATCAAAAACCTGACAACAGAGTCCACGTCAGAGAGAATCTCTGCTCCACTTACTAGGGAACCCACATGAAAGCTGAGCTGCCCATCAGCTACATCTGTGTAAGTGGCCATGGCCCTTGCTGAGTGCTTCAGTCTCAGCAAGCCCCTCTAGGCCTTGGTGACTTGGCCCTGTTGGTCTTGTAAAGCCACAACCCACCCTATGAGAGAGCCAACCCTTGACACTATTAACAATACTCTGTTATACTTTCAGACCGGAGCCTAACATGTCCTCTGAGAAGCTCCACACAGCAGTGCTTTGACAGATGCTGAGACTCACAGCCAGACATTGAGAGATATGTAGGGAGCCTTGTGGAAAGGTGGGGGAAATGAGAAAAGAACCTGGAGTAAATTTTTTTAAAACATAAGGGCAGGTTTATTGGGAGTAGCTCTTGGGTTCACAGGTCCCAAGGGTGGGGGGGCAGTTAAGGGCAATGACATGGAAGTCCACATGCAGAGGAGACAGAGGGGAGGGAGGAAAGAAAGAAAAAAGACAGAGAAAATGCAGGGGGGGGCGTTCTTTATATGGACACTAACATCTAAAAGAGTAGATTTCTTCAAAGATCAGTTTGCAGAATGAGCAAGGTGTCCATTCAGCTAAGTGAAATATATGCATATTATGTATATATTACATATATCATATATGTACATATATATGCACACATGTATATAAGCACTTTTGCATCCCAGTAAATAAACCATCTAACAGAAACAGCCTGAGAAGGGAAAGGTTGCATTTGCTATTATTTTCAGAACGATCCATCCATCATGATAGGGAATGAATGGCAGGCAGAAGAGAGTGCACCGGGAGCACAAGGTAAGAGGCTGTTCACATGAAGTAGAATACAGCTGGAATGTCCAGGTATATCCCCTCCACACGAGGCTCGGGGACCATTGACAGAAATTTGCCTTCCTTTCTTGGTACTTTAACTACTGCCTCATGCATTATTACAAGCTAAAAACAACAGGCTGCACCTAGAAGCCTTAAGACTGCCAGTGGTGCTGTTCATAGGCAGAAGAAAGGAAACAGAAGGCAGAAATACCCTTAAGCTGTCCTTCCAGTGGTCTGTAATATTTTGCTGGTCCCTTTTCTCCAACACACCTTAACCATTAGCACAGTGCACATTCAAGATGTCTAGTGCAGATAGTGCTAGTGGCTCTAGAACGGAGCAAAACTAACTGGCCATAGGAGATTGAACTCCTGACCTTGGCCTCATTAGTGCTGCGCTCTAAGCAACTGTTAGACACGCATCATATTGTTTGTCTTTAAAACTGCACTTGACTCTGCTATATTACCCTCTCCTTAGCATCTGGTAGCTGGGAACAATTTAATTGATTTCTCCTGTGTTTTTTATGAGCACAGAATGTCGATGAATGAGTAGTTAGAAAACTAAACTTGCATTTAAAAACTACAAGGGGGAAGAAAACAAATTATGAATGTGCAATTGAGCAAATGCACCCGTGATGGGCTTTCTTGTTTATAGTTGTCCCTTTGTAGTAGGTATCTCAGACTGAATTGTCAAATATGGCACTATACTTGAGGATTTGAAGCAATTTGTGGCGAGTCAAATCTCAGGTTTTCTAGTGCATATCAACAATAAATCCTATTGCTTCCCCTTGTCCAGCCAAGGGAAAAAATCAATGCTTTTAGGTACAGAATGCTGATTACAAATTATTTTGAACGGTTTTGAAAACGATATCTAAGCTATAGTGATAGTTTGACTTAAAGCCATTTAGGCAAGGATATTAAATTAAAAAGATTGCTCTGTCCTGGTGTGATGGCTTGCAGAGAGGGGGAAATGGTCATTAACATGCAGTGTGCCAGGTGGCTAACGTGTGCAATAACATTTAATCCTCACCACAAACTAAGAAGCAAACATTTCTATCCACAGCGCTCACAAACTTAGGGTCAGAGTAATTCAATAACAGTCCCAAGGACACACAGTTCCCAGCCGGGGAGCAGGAGTAAAATTCAACTCTATTAACTCCATTGCCAGCTCAAGATTTTTTTTTCTGCTGTGGTCCTCTAGATAACAGATTCATTTAGCATATATATTATATTCTTGAATCCTTTCTCTTATCATAAACCCATCCTCCTTGCTTCTCGCCTCCCCTAAGCACAACCTTCCACTCAGCCCTGTTTTACGCCCCTCTCTCTCGTGCAGTGTGTGCACACGCCCTTCACACACATGGCTCTAGCAGAGGCCAAGGAATAAGTTCCTATATGACAAGCTCAACCTAAAGCCTTGACTCTGTCATTTTAGGTAAGACTGTCCCCTCTCCTTCCTCTTGACCTCCACCTGCCAGGAGTTTGGGAAACGTTTTGTGTGGCAACAGTTTTGTGATTTATTCTCTATTGTAGCTATTATAAATCCTTGTCCTTTGGCATTCCTTTCCATATTAACTCATGAGAAGTCTCCTTTACAAAGCCACCAATATTGCAGGGACTTGCTTTATGCCCCTGTGTCAAATGTTTACATTGGAACTTGGACCTGGAAGGAGAAATGATGCTGATAATTTCCCCAAGACACAGAGAAGTCCCACATACTGAAAGTCAGCCACCCTCACACCTACTGCAAAGGCATGCCTGTCGCAAGCCTTCCTCTATGCAGAGGACAAGGACTAAAATCCACATTTCAAAGGCTCATTTAGGTATGGAGAGTAGACAGGACATATTCAGGTAAAAGTTGGGGGAGCAGAAGGGACAGTAGAGGCACATCTTGTAACCCTTGTGACCTTGTTTAAGATCTGAGAAGATGTAGCTATGAGTTCCAGACAGGAAACCTTGGTTACAGTGTCTCACTTGGTGGTAGCTCTAGGAATGAATGGATTCTGAATTCTTTCATAAGAGAAGGGGGTTGTCAGGAGATGAGGAGCACATGGTTCAGCCATCCTGAATGGGATTCTACAGTAAGCTGTTTCAGGAAATCAGATGTCAAAGATCTCAGCACTTAGAGGTTGTCCTCCATATGCCCTTTTAATCCAAGTGGAGATAAAATGACTCAAATAAAGGAGTTATGGGAAGATAATACAACTGAAGGAAGCATCTTTTATTTTGTTTTCAGACAGGCTTGAAGGGAAATCCTGAATATTTGCTTTGGAAAAATTAAGGTGACCTTGATCGGGAGTGAAGGAACCAAATACGAATTCCTTTAAATACAAATGTACTGCCTTAAAAAAAAAATAGAAATGAGTGATATTTCACTTATCCTGTCTCAGACACTGTCAACAAATAATTGTCACTACTAAGATATATTATACTTGCTTTATATATGCTTTGGAATATCTCATATGTTTTACACATTAATCTTCTGCATTTAAAGTAATCATTTTTCTAGCGCTCACTTGGTACCTGTCGCTATATAACTCAGCTTTAGGGCAGGGGTTGTGTGCTACAGGTAGGTTCCACTGCATTGCATCATTTCTATTTTTGTTCTTCAACAAATTTTAAAAAGTAAAATCTCTACCTCTACAAACTCTCAGTTGCTTCTGAGAGAAGGGAAACTAGTGTCCTGTGCAGAGATGAGCTCAGTGATGGGTTATCCGATACTGAGTGGCCTACCCTAAAAGCGCATAAGGACAAGAAACACTAGATGGTGTCAGAGGTCATATTTATATATTTATTCTTACGTCATACACCATGAGTTTTAAGGGAATTTGAGGTGGATATGATAGGTTTTATAAGGAAAAGCAGGAGGGGAGAAATTCCATTTTAATTCAAAAATTGCAAATCAATATCTAAATATTTAAATTAATATTTAAAAATTGTTAAATAAAGCCAGGCGTGGTGGCACACACCTTTAATCCCAGCACTCGGGAGGCAGAGGCAGGTGGATCGATGTGAGTTCGAGGCCAGCCTGGTCTATAAAGCAAGTCCAGGACAGTCAAAGCTACACAGAGAAACCCTGTCTCAAAACACACACACACACACACACACAAAATTGTTAAATAGCCACTTTTAACTATGGACAATACAAACTCATGCTCTCTCCATCTGGAAATCCCAGCTTTTCTTCTGGAGTCTGAGCCAGCAGCTCCTCTGATGTGTACCTTTGTGTTAAACCCTTCCACAAACTGAGTGAGTAGAACTGGGGCCTCTGCAACCCAACATGGCCAGGTTAAGCCAGACATCTGCTCTCCTACTGCAGAAGGAAATGGGTTGCGAGAGTTTAAGTATCTTCTCCCAGTCATACACCCTACAAGGAGCAGTGCTGGAAAGACAGTTCATCTCCACTCCACTCAGAGCTCACACTTACAAACACTGCATCGCTGGTCTCCATTATTATTAATATTTTATCTAGCTGAAATGACAAGCCCTCATTAATTCATTCATATTGCTTACAATTATTTATTGAATGGCTATGATGTGTAAGATATAAAATAAAAAAGACAGTCTTTGTCCTCTGTGTTCATTGTTTTAAGAGCTCAAATTTCTTATCATTTTAATTTATGAGATACAAAATGAATTGGAAAATTGAAAGTTATTTTCTTCCTTTAATCAATATCAATTGCATACCAGATAATTCAGGCTTGATCCAGTTAACCCCAGCTTGGCAGAAATACAAATATTTTATATTCTCTTTTTCTACATGAAGACATTTATTACCTTTGAACATCATAAGGAGGTATTAAAATAGGTACAGGTTCAAGCATTTATAGTCTACATCTAAAATAATGTGACAACACAATAGTCTGCGCTCGAGTCACAATATTAATGTGCTATCCAGAATACTGATTTAATTGCACAGTTTGTAACACTGTGAAACATTTTATCCACTTTTAGTAGCATTTCTCCAAAAATCCCATGAGTGTGTGTTGATTTAAGAGTAGGCCACTAAATACTTTTAAATATTACAGTTAAAATGTTAATAAAGTCTCATATTTTAAGCCAAGACTCCTCTAGATGGGCTCTCTACTAATAATCTCTCCTATAATGGCAACTAAGGCACAATCCAGGTGTTAATGATTCCATCCATCTAAAGCCTCAGGTAGACATCGTTTCCTTTAATACTTCTACCACCCTTACTTATGAAGTTGTTTCTCACTAGATCCTCTGTCCCCTTTGCAACCCAGAAAAGTCTCGTGTCCACATATGGAATGCCACATCATGCTTAATATAGTGTCTCCAAAATAGTAACATGTTTAATAAAGATGTGTGAATAAGATAATGTTCAGCAGACTAAAGAATACTTGATTCCAAGGACTTTGATGGCACCTTTTCTGTCAGGGAAGGTTTACAATCTCAAGCTGACAGCGAGCAGCCCTAACTCTAATTTAGTTGACTTCAGAGGCCTTCTCGTTGCATTGCTACAAAACCAAATCCCAGCAGTATTATTTATTTTTCAACTATTTATCTAACACATTCCAAACCATCTTTTCTTCCCTTGAATTTCTTTTTTAAAACAGGAAGTAGAACACTAGAAGGAAAAAAAAAATATCCATTATTCAGAGGTTCTCAGAAAGAACTGAGAAATCTTTAAACTACTAATAAACAAGAAATGATTCTGTACAAAGATTTTTAATTCCATTATTTATAAACTGTCTTTAAGCACTGAAGTTAGCTTCATTAGGAATGTAATAATTAGCAATAGCAATATGATAAAGACTGTTTTTTCAGAGAACAATTAAATGATGGGATAGATGGCTTGACTCTTCAGTTTCATGTGGATGTTTGTGTATATGTGTTTGTATGTCTGCACGTTCATGTGTGTTCATATGTATATAGGTATACATGTGTTGGGACTGAGTATGTACTGAAAGTCAGAGATCAACCTCAAGACTTGTCTCTCTGGCCCTGTCCACTTTACTTTTTAAATTATGTGTGCATGATGCAAATGACAGATGGCTTCCTGTGGCAACACCTACCTGTTTTCCAAGATACTCTCTTTTATGGATCCCAAAGCTCACTGTTTCAGATTGTAAAAACCAGCTCATCCATAGGATCTGCCTATTTCAGCCCACCCAGCACTGAGGTTGCAAATGTGAGCAACCATGCTCAGCTTTTACATGAATACGCAGGAGCCAAACTGAGACCCCTAAGCTTTCACAACAAGCCTTTACCCTACCAACCAAGCCATTGCCCAAGCTTCTGTCCACCTTTTATTGCCACAGGGTTCTCTCACTGGCCTGGAACTCACCCAACAGGCTGTGTTGGTTGAGTAACAGCCCTAGGACTCCCTAACACTAAGCTGTAAGTACAGATCTCATGCAGCCCCCTCCTTTTTTTTTTTTACATGGGTTTTGGACATTGAACTCAGATCTTTAGCAACTAAACCTCATAAATACACATCTATAGAAATGTTTCCAAACACACACACACACACAGTGTATAGAATATATTTTGATCATACTCAACCATCGTGCTCTACAAACTTCACTAATGCTGCCTTGTGCACATGTATGTAGGGCCATCCATTGGATCATAGGAAACCTATGGGTGAGGACAAATGCCTAAATAAGATGGATGCTCTCTCCCACAGCCATTATAAACTGACAAATAGGTCCTTTGATAGGTGTGGGGCTCGATGAACCTTTCCCTTATCCAAACACTATATTTTTAATTAAGTCCTGAGAGCTACATGAAGACAAGAGTGCCAGTTTTAACATGTTTTATTACTACCTTTTGATTTTGCAAGATCAGTGATGTCTGAGCGAATTCAAGTAGACAGGTAAGCCATAACCTTATTGTTCTGCATAATTATCCAACTGACACTTGTAAGGACACATCTTGAGGCTCTTCAGTCTACTCAATTATTTTCTTTTTAATGATAGAATGAAAGTGCTTGCCAACACTTTTGCAGTGCCGGCTGACGGCCTCCATGTATGTAGTCTACTTCACATTAGTGTGTAAGATATTCATGTCGATCCGCAACAACACCTTAGAGAAACTCAAGACAAAGTTTTCACTGTATTACTTTCCAACTAATTCTACTTCTCTTGGAATTTGTTCGCTAAAACTTGTTCATAGTTCATCTATACTGGGGAACAGAGACTTATGTAAGCTACAAAAATAAGTTTTTAATGTCACCAAGAATGGTAGGTGTAAAGGTAGGTGTAAAACTCCAGACTGTTTTGTGGTAATCCTTTCTTTAAAGCAACAATTCCCCAGGTTTGACACTACCTAACCTCATTCTTTCTTAATATAAGCCATTTATAAGTTATTTTCAAGATTACTAAACATCTCTAAAATTACTATGTGAATAAAAAAAATTTGTATGTAGACATATCACCCAAACCAGCACCTCACAGAAAAGGAGAAAGTCCATTAACTGTAGCATTTTTGTGTGTTTTATTGGGGGAAAGTGTAATTAAAAAAACAAAAGGTGCATTTAAAACTCATTTGCAAAATGTATTGTTAAAATATTTTTACTTTACATCACAAATGAATTAAAATAAGTTAGAGTGATCCAACAGCTCAACTAACAAGATTTCAAACTGAATTAAAATAAGCTTATTAAAACAAAATTATTTAAAACACACTGCCATCAACTAAAAATATGTATTATTTTTAGGTAGATGCCTGCTTCTTTCAGAAGTTACAGAGCTCTTCATCGACAACAAATTAAAATGAAATTCACAAAAATGATTGGCATTTGGTAACACAGTTTTGTATGTGAACAGTATGCACAAATTCAGAAACAGTTTAATAAAGTGGTAGGCTATAGATTTGGAAAATAGACAGTAGTATGCTGGAATTGGCACTTGAAGTAATCAGTAGTTCAATATTAAATATTATAGGCTTGGTATTAACTCTCAGTCAGTTGGCATTAGCTATTGCCAGGCCATTTAAACCACAGAAATTGACAAAGCACAACCCCTGGTGTCTCTTTGATGTACTCGGGTCTGGTTTACCAGACTCTACTGACTCAGACACAGGCACTTTAGCATGCTCTCTTGAGCACGCACTGGTTTACTGCCTGTAGCAAACAACCTTGCCTTTCACTCCTTCAATTAGGTCAAGAAAACATGTGATAAAGTTGCTTTGAGGATTGAGTTAACTTATGTAGTTAAGTAATAAGCCATCATAAAAGCTACAGCAATAAAGAGAAAATCAGAAATGAAAAATAAATGCAGAGTTCTATGACAGTAGCCATTTACTGACTTAAGACTGTCATTGACCACTGAGTTTAAATAGATAATGGAGAAGAAACCGTCACTTACCACGAAGACCTTGTGATCTGCTTGTCCTGTCTCCTCACTTCTGCTACAGGTGCTTTCTTGTTTAGCTTGCTGTGGGGTTGGCTCATATATGCTATCCATTGAGCCTTCCTGTGAAACAGAGAGTTAAAAGGAGAGGATTGAAGGGTGTACAACATGTTAATTTCCAACAATCAGCAGAACAAAGAAGACAGCCTAAACTAGTATAACTTGACATTCAAGAGACATGAAGCATTCTTAGGGGCTCACAAAAGGATGGCATTCTTTCAAAAGCAGGCACGATTGAAGACCTCAAGTGCAAAGCCCTAAGCAAAAGATCTTGGACATCTACAATAAACTGTGCTGCTCAATGACTTTAATAGTTTCCCTTCTTTAGCTACTATAGAGTAAACACGGACTGCTGGATTCAGCTTTTTTATCTTGAGAGCATTGGTTTCATGTGTCTTATGGAAGAACTGCAAAAATAAAATCCACAGATACCAGTGAATGGCAAAGCCTGATATGAATAATAGGGGCTCAGTAGCAATATGTCAAGCTTTGATGCTGTAAATACTAGGAAGTTTTAAAAGGCATGAGTTTAGATTTCAAGCCATTGAGACCTCTGCTAAGGAAACAAATATAACGGAAAAGTTGACTAAATTCCTTGTTCTGGCCTTTAAAAAAAAAAGAACTAGTTTCCTTCTAACATCATTAATAACCAATCTTAAAGGAGAGGTATACGATTTATTCTAGGTTTATTAGCTGACAATTTCTTCAAAATGATGAAATTCTGTGGTATAAAAAATGGTACAACTTGAAATTACTTTATAGTGCTGCAGTGAAAATAATTTTAAAATGTATTTTGTTGGGCATGATCATACATGGGAGGTATACTTGGGCATATCTATCAAGTTCTGGGGCACTCAGCACTACATAATGGGGACGCTGGAGAGGGAGAGAAAGAGAGAGAGAGAGAGAGAGAGAGAGAGAGAGAGAGAGAGAGAGAGAGAGAGAGAGAGAGAGAGAGAGAGAGAGAGAGAGAGAGAGAGAGGAGCTATTTTCTTTACATTTATGTGAAGTAAAAGTTGAATGCATTGCCTACCCGTAGAACTTGCATCTTGTGTAGTTTGTATTGTCTGTTTCTGTATAATGTAATTTATTAGAAAGATTAGAAAGATCTAAATAAGGCACACATGCTCAAAAATGTATTGAGTGTGGGGAGAGGAGGTGATCATTAATGGAAACATAAAGTGGAGCTAAAGCTAATCAAGCTTCCTTCACAACTAGAAAACATGGACCAGACAGCATTAAACATTGTGCAGAAAAACGCAAGCATGTCCTCACACAGAGTAACCCAAGGGCTGCAGCAGCACCCATCACTGTGAATGGGTATGGATATAAAATGTCTACCAATGGCTGCAGGAGCTCTTGGTTCTAGGTAGCTGTGGGCCAGAAAATAAGAGAACTAACATGATGCTACCCAAATGAAACCTGTGACAAGTCACCAATGACTCATTGCCTGGGTAGGTCACACACCATGTACCTGTGTGCAACAACCCTGATTCTCACTTGAGCTCTCAGAGAGTCTCGAGATTTATTTCTTCCTAAGTAGACAGATAAAGGGGAAGAAACCTGGAAGAAAAGAATGAATCAGGGCCTGCCATGTAAAATTAGCCAAAGCATAGGAAGAAATCAAATGCTGCAATCAGAGCCAACTGAACTGACAAACTGAAATCCAAACCCTTTCATTCCTGATGAAATTAAAATCATAAAACAGATGGAGAAATGATTTAAGAACGGATATTTATGATCTTCACATAGCTAAATGAAAATGTGGTATCTGCCTTACAAATAAATAATGCATGATGAACCAAATCATACAGAAGTGATAAAGGAGCCATTAAATATAAATCTAGTCAACCACATCAGCCAGAGAATCAGCTAGACCAGCGATGAATGTAGGCAATCTGTAGATCATCATTCTCCATGCTGTCCTCCAGACCTTGTCTGCAGTCTCACCCCCAGCTCTGCATCAGACTATCAGCTGTGGCTTCTGCTTCCTTTCTGCCCTGATTCTGAGGTGATTAAGCCAGGACTGGCGGCACACCCTGTTTTCTTTGATCCTGTAAACCCTCCCAGCAACCCCTCCTCTTCAAGCCCATCTCCCTTTCTTAGTGTCAGCCCCTAATACCAAGAAACACATTCTAACCAAAACCCCCCAGTGAACACACCTGGCAAGATCTCAGAAGCATTCCTCACAAGGCAACTTTCAGCCACCACATTCTCCTAAGAACCAGAGGGGGCAAGAGAAAGCAAGGGACAGAACAGCAAGCCAACAACAACAACAAAATGAACATATATTAGTGCCTAGAATTACAATCATCCCAAACCCAGATGCCTAGACAGCAGTGTGAAAACACAATAACTTAGAGGCAGGCCAATATGTGTCGTGAGAGTCCAGGAACCTTAGGACAGTAGGCAGGCCCTGAGCAATGAAATAAACCTGAAGGATATGACAAGGACTTTAAAATAGCCCTTATGTGTAGAGAAATTTTAATCTGGAACACCACTATCTGGCAAGGATGGCATCCAAGGATCTCCTAGATTAATGTGGTCTGGTTGGAATGCAGACAGGCCTTTAGCACACACCTTTAACCCCAAACAAGGTAGGTAAGATTAGTATGTAGAAGGAAGCAGCCATGTTTGAAAGTGATGTCTATTTGAGGCCAAAGTGACAAATGAGAGAAAGATTTCACAGAATAGGATGCAACCAACTCTCACAAAACAGAGAGAAAAGAGAGGCAACTTAAAAGAGAGCAGCACAGAGGGAGAGAGGAAGGGCGAAGTTTTACCAGGAGAGTTTACAGAGACAGAATGAAGATAGAACAAGCTACAAAAAGGCTGACCCAAAATATTAGAACAGATTGTTAGAGTTAGCTTGAGTCCAAGCAGAGCAATTCAGTCAGAAGTTGATGAGGCCAGTTTGAATCAGTCAGCTTGGAGAGGAGTTTGAGCAAGAACAGCTGAGTTGAACCAGCCAGCCAGAGTTCAGAAAGAGCTAGAAAGGGTGACCTCACTCAGCAGCAAGTCTCAAATTGAAAACATTCATTTGTTTTTGTTTTTGTTTTTGTTTTTGTTTTGTTTTGTTTTTTGGTTGGTTGCCAACCAAGCCTTTAAGTCACTTTAATAAGTCACATATATACATATATTCTATCAGTTTCATTTCTCAAGAGCAGTGGTTCTTTTTTTATTAATTTATTCAGATTATATCTCAATTGTTATCCCATAACTTGTATCCTCTCATTCCTCCCTCCCTTCTGCTTTCACTTTATTCCTCTCCCCTAGGTCTATGACAGAGGGGGACCTCCTCCCCCACTATATGGTCATAAGCTATCAAGTCTTATCTTGGTAGCCTGCTTATTGTTTCTCTGAGTGCCACCAGGCCTCCCCATCAAGGAGAAATATAGGAGATGAGAAAATCGAAGGATCCAGAGGGTCCTAGAAACCTACAAGAAGAACACCATGATGGGTGGATCTGGGCCCAGGGGCATCTGTTCAAACTACTGCACCAACCAAGGACAATACAAGCAGTAAACATTGAATCCCTACTATGATCTAGCCAATGGACAAGACATTCTCCACAGTTGTGTGGAGAGTGGGGACTGACTCTGATCTGAATACATTCTTGCCTTACAGTCTAATGACTGTACAGAGGCTAGAAACTTTCAGGAATAGGCTCAGCTTAGGAGAAGGAGGCAGTAAGGCCCTGAGATGGCAATGAAAAATGGAAAAGATAAAAATGAAAGACTTAAGAACTTGAACAGGAACCTCAGAGGCAAGCCTCACCAACAAAATACAAGACATGGAATATAGACTCTCAGGCACCGAAGAGAAGGTAGAAGAAATGGATAACTCAGTCAAAGAAAATGATGCTAATTGAAATAGAAAAAAAAATCCTGGCACAAAGCATCTAGGAACTCTAGGACACTGTGAAAAGACCAAATCTAAAATAATAGGAATAGAGGAAGAAGAAGCCCAAAGGCATAGAAAATATTTTCTACAAAATCATAGAAGAAAATTTCCCTAACTAAAACAAGAAAGCACTAGGTACAAGAAGCATACAGAATACCAAACAGACCGGACCAAAAAGGACATCCTACACATTACATAATATTAAAACTCTAAACATTTGGAACAAGAAAAACATTAAAAGTTGAAAAGAAAAAGACCAAATAATATATAAAGACATGTTAGACTAACACCTGAATTTTCAATGGAGACTCCAAAAACCAGAAAGTTCTAGATAGATGTTCTAATTCTAAAAGACCACAGATGCCAGGTCAGACTACTATACCCAGAAAAATGTTCAATCACAATAGATGGAGAAAGATATTTCATGATAAAACCAAATTTAATGAGTAGTTATCTACAAATCCACACAGAAGGTACTAGAAAGAAAATTTAAACCTGAAGAGGCTAGCTACACCATGAAAACCCACACAACAAACAATAGCAGAATAAGAAATCAAAAGATGTGGAGAAACCTGCAACACAACAGAAAAATAATGTGAATCAACAAATACTGCTGATTGATAAATCTTAACATCAATGTTCTCAGCCCCACAGTAAAAAGACACAGACTAACAGAATGGATGCAGAAATAGGATCCATTCTTCTGCTGCATCAAGGACAGGTATCATCTCAGAGTAAAAGAGTAGTGTAAAAAAAAGATAATCCAAGCTAAAGGACCTAAGACCCAAGCAGTGTAGCCACTTGAAAATCTGACAAAATAGAACTTACAACCAAAACTAATCAGAAGATATAAGGAAGGTAACTACATACTTATCAAAGAAAAACCCCACCAAGAGAATATTTCAATTTCTCATCTATGTATTATAGTGGGACTTTCTTTGGATACCCAGGAGATAGAATAAGGACATAGAGACTTATTATTATTTATTATAGCTCAGGTCTTAGTTTGCTACCTCCCAACTAGCTTGTATATCTTAGTTAACCCCTTTATTTTAGCCAGATTTCCCATGTGTCCCATTACCTCTCCTCAGTCTTGGTATATCCAATCCTTCCATGTCCGGCTGGCAAATCTTGCATCTCAATTTTTCCCACAGTTTCTGCCTCTGCCTTGAAGTTCCACCTTTCCTCCCTAGCTATAGGCTGTCATCTCTTTATTAAACTAATTAGAAGGTTTTGGAGGTGTACATTTACAAAATACTAAGGCAGGTGATACTTCAAAAAATTAGCAATGCCAAAGTCCAACCTGTACTCATCTCTCTGCTAACACAGACATCAGCAGTTGAATAATGCACAGACAAAAAGATTATCCGAATGATGTACCAAACACAAGGGCAACGAAGTTCATGAAAGAAACACTATTACAGCTTAAGTCACATCTGGAACCTCACATAGTGATAGTGGGTGACTTCAATACCCCATTTTCTCCAATATAGAGGTTATCCAGACAAAAACTAAACAGAAAAATGCTGGAGCTAACTGATGTCATAAGCCAAATGAGCCTGTCTAGTATTTACAGAACTCATGTACAAAAGAATACAGAATACAGTAAACTAGAGAAGAAGAAGAAGAAGAAAAAAAAAAACAAATAGAAACTAGATTGAATAGTCTTGAAGCCAAATAATATAATTATAGAAATTATATTTTTCTTACCAGATCACAGAACTTTGTCCAAAACTGACAACATACTTGGACATAAATCAAGTTTCAACAAATTGAAATAACACCCTGCATAATATCTGATTACCATGGATTAAAGTTGTATATCAACAATAACAGAAAGCTTACAAACTCATGGAAACTGAACAGCTAACTACTGAAAGAAAAATGGGTCAAGAAAGAAATTAGGAAAGAAATTTAGAACTTTCTGGAATTGAGTGAAAGTGAAAATACAACATACTCAAACTTATGAAATACAATGAAGGTCATTAGAAGAGGCAAGTCCATAGCACTAAGTGGCTAGATTAAAAATAATAATAAAGGGACTACATATTAGTAACTTAGCAACATAACTGAAAGACTTAGAATACAAAGAAGCAGTCATACCCAAAAGGAGTAGACAACAGGAAATGATCAAACTGAAAGCTAAAATCGATAGAATAGAAACAATTGAAAATTATTTTAATAAATAATAAAAGAGCTGATTCTTGGAGAAAATTCAATAAAATTGATAAACCTTTAGGCAAATTTGGCAGCCAACTTTTCAAACTAAGATTGTCCACCAAGCACACAAAACAACCACAATATTCACATCTCAGTACAAGGGCTTGAATTTTCTGAGACTTAAAGGGGTGGAGAAAAAGCTTAGCAGTTGAGAGCGCTTGGTGTTCTTTCTGCAGATCTTGGTTCAATTCCCAGTGTCCACATCATGCGGCTCACAACCAACTTTGCTCCAGGACCAGGGAATCTGACACTCTTTGGCCTCTGCAGATTCCTGTTCATATAGGGTATATACATACATAACTTAGAAAAGAAGACAGAGAAAAAGTCTTAAATTTTTTATTAGCAGAAAAAGAAACATATTAGTTTCAAATTTGGAAAATCAATGCACATTTTATCGGAAAAGATTTTTCACAGTATTAAGCAAAGGGAGAAATGGCTTTTGGTGACTACAGGGTAAGTCAGTGGGTAAAAATACTTGCTGAGGAAACATGAGGAACCGATTTAAATCCACAGCCCCCATGTCCAAGGCTGCTGCCTCCATTTGTTCCTGGACCTCACTGCTGTAAAGAATGGAGATGGGAGGCTGACCAGAGCTTGCTGGCCTCCAGGTTAGCAGCAGGCTCTCTGAGGGAAGCTCTCTGAAAGGACAACCACTCTGTGATAAAGCAAGGCACCCCAAAACCCAACATCCTCCTCTGGAAGTAAACATGAGTGTATAAACCACACACACACACACACCACCACCACCACCACCACCACCACCACAAACAACAACAAGAACAACACCATCTTTAACATGTTTTTGACAGCCATTTTGATATTAGTCTGAGAGAGAACTACAAAGGCATTTTCAGGTATGTAAGAACTTTTGTACACATCCATGGAAATTTTCTTTAACACTTGATAAAGAAAAGCTAAGAGAATGCCATCTGGGGAAAAAAAGAAATAGAAACCTAGACCAAACAGTCTTTAAACCAAATATTATCATCACAGAAATTATATCAAGTAATCAAAATTTAGATGAACTCTAGATCTCTTATGAGAGAGAATCAGAAAATACTGAAGACTTCATACAGAGCAAAGACAAAGGGAGGCCTAGAATGCACGTGAACAAGCCGACTGGTGCTCAGAAGACATGGGGATTAGAATACAGGGCTAAGAAGGATCACAGAGGGAGAGAGTGATGTCGCAGTCTTGTCAATACAAAAACAAGACCAATTTTATTTAATGTAATTTTTTAAAGATTCTGTCACGCATGCCCAACCTTTTGTCATTGTGACAGACATTGTTATCTACAAAGTTCATGTTCAATACCCATGCAAGTGGGTTAGGAAAGGACATCACATGCACATAAAAGCTTTTTAAACATTTTAAGTTTAAATTTTCGGTGTTGGTCCACACTCATATCTTTAATAAGGTGTATGTATCCCACTGCACAGGTTAGATGTGTCTGTATGAAATGTCACCAGAATTAAATATAAGAGTGTGTACACACACATACACACACATACACACACACACACACACACACACAATGATAGTAAATGTTTCATATACAATGTAAGATGTTAAAAACTTAAATGTACATTAAAATAATGAAAACAATATTATCACATCTTTGACAGTATTTCAGAATTATAACATATCCAAAACATATCCAAAAATCTTAGCAAGTACGAAACAACAAGCTTCTTTATCCTCAATATCATAGAATAAAGAAATTGGGAATAGTACCATTGTTAAATAGGAAAAGCTGCATGGAAAATATCTGAGTAAACCACAGGCTACAAGAAAAACATTTTAATTCAGGAAACTTATTTATTTGCAATATCAACATATAAAAACCAGTACACTAAGAATCTAGGAATAAGTTAAGTAAAATAATATTTACAGTGTCAGTCAAAATGCTGAACAGCCTGACCCACAGTTTTCTTAGCATTTTTATTGTGGCGAGGCTCCAAACAAGGTTGCTCATCCAAAGCAATGTGATCTTGTTAACAAAAGATGTGCCACGTTTGATGGGAAAAATTCCCAAACATTATTAAAGGCCACAGAAAACAATCAGATAAATGGAAACTATGTTTTTTTAATGTGTGAAAGAATGCACTTTGATGTATTGAATGTCCTTAAAAATGATGTTAAGCACCATTTTAATAAAATTTCTGTTCAAAATTTTATGTTTGGCAATATAATCCTAAATTTGCATACAAGAAAAACAGCGTTTCAAAGTTAGGACAAGGAAGGCATATTCTTGTGAGCAACTTATCTTTCTGGCATTAGAGTTGTCTTACTGTGTACAAGAACAAAGGAAAATCAGGGGAAATGCATAAAGTGATGGTTTAGACAAGAGCCCAAATAAAGACAGAGGTGGCCCTCCAAACCACATAGGTGTTCATCTGGAGATAATTCTTCTGAACCACATGCACTGCAAAGTCATGCCACACTCAGCAACTGTATGATGAGCCCCAAAAGATCACCCTGCTTAGAACGAGCAAGTTTTTTCAGAGCCCCTTCACAAAAAAACCAAAAAAACAAAAAAACAAAAAACCTCTAAGAAAACTATGGGTCATTGTAGCATATTTAAAGGGTGTTCCTGCCTCCTTATACAAAGAGACACGCCATTTCAAGTTTATAGATCCAAATCAATAGCAACTGCCTTCAATGAACTATTTACCATATTGGCTCAGGATGGGTAATTCATTGAGCTGATACCTTTATATTTCACTAAAAAAAAAAACAAAAACAAAAAACCCTCTACTAAGAGAATTGTAAGTTTTCAGCTCCTTCAAATAAGAGAATAGTTAACAATTTCACTCTTTTCTCCATGACAATCCCTATGATTTTCCTGTTTAAAACCATCCACTTTCCAGATAGTTAAAGGTTGGTATATTTATGCAGAACCTCTTTTGGAATTGTGTGATTCTCTTTTCAGCACACCAATGGATTTTATTCTCTTCTGCTAAGTACAGTGCCCCATATATTCACGTTTTACAAGGACAGATCAAATATGACTTGGATTATGTGTAAATTCCTGATAAAAGCTGCTAACTCCCCCTTTCACAGTGCACAACAGCACAGAAGGCTGTCACCATGCATAAATTAAGAATGCATATAGTAAATATTTTTCTTAAATAGTTCTGAATTTTTTTCCCAAATATCGCTTACACATTCTTGTAGTAAACCACCTAATTTTTATGAAATACAAAGGTTGGAATGTTCGAAAAAAATAGTTTACTGTTCATGATCATTCAGTCTGCTGTCGCTGAGCAAGAAACATCTTAAGGACAGCTTTAAAGGCTAAAAAAGAACTGTCAGGATGCTGAATCCACAAACCAGAACTTTGGCGCAGTCTGTTTTGTTTGCGCTGCTTTCCTTATATAACAATGAAGGACCAGAATGTTCATGAGATGTATATATGTCTTCAGTGCCAAGATTTTAAATGTATGACACACTGCACAGAACCATGCTATGTTATAGAGACATTAACACGGTGATTATGTTACCATTCAAAATGATTTTCAGAATGCACTCATCTCTGGCAATACACTACCTAGTTCCGAGGGAAGCATATTCATATAAAATATATATAACACATTCAAAACAACTAGAGAAGAAAGAACAATACCATTTAAATCACTTGAGATGGGATTTCTCCACTCAGACTTACATGACATGAGGCAAACTTGAAAGCTAGCAGTTAATTTTTAACAGTGCAGGCAACTTAAACTTGATGATTCAGCCTCCTGCAACTCACAATCAGATTTTATTTTTCAAGATGTTCTGAGATGAAATCCCTTATCTTGGCTCAAAGTACCTCCTGTTTAGGTATTGCAATGCATGTCAGCACCATTTCTGGCACTTATGTTAATCTCATTTGCAATTTGGAAGCAAAACAAACATAGAAGTAGAGCATTTTATTTTCCCAAATGAGAGGGCTACCCCGTCAACATCCTGAAATACCAGGGAGGATTTATGATGCCCTGTGTTAAACACACAGAAATATGAATAAAATTACTGAAATCCATTTCTAAGCATGAGTAGATCATCCCAGTTTTAGGCTAGAATTATTAAATACTTCCAGATGTATGACTGCTGGAGAAGTTTCACTGATCCACTTTAGTTTTGTTTTTTTGTTTGTTTGTTTGTTTGTTTTTTAAGCAATAGTGTAAGAGAGAATTTGAGCAATAGAGATGCTCACCTCTCCAAGCACCTCTCCAATCTATCGCACTTTGTACTAACAATGCAGTGTATCGCCATGGAAGCTTAACCAAGACAACATTGAAAAGAATTCATTCCACACGCAATAATTAGAAAAGGAGGGGGAAGGGAAGAAAAACCAATCCAAACAAATACCACCACTAAAATCCCTTGATTCCTGGAATATCACAAAGAAAAGCAAGTGTATGAAATGCTGCACATTTTTATGGCTTTCCTTATCATTATCATAACAAACAGGAAACAAGAACAGTCCTTCAAAAGCAATGTTCACAGATCACACCTTAGAAAGGCAGCATTAGCGTGTGAAATCACCAATAATTATTACAGAGTATGTCAGCAATAGCACGTATATATTTTTCATTGCATTTTATCTCTGTATTTTTACAGTAGTTATATCAATAAAGTTCGCTCAAGTGCTTCCATGAATGCACCATTTCTATTCTTTCTGATGTGAACTCATAAGACACTCGAATTTAGGCTACACTTAATTTTATTGACTTTATTTGGCACAATGCCATCAAAAGAGAGTAAAATCTGCGCCTGTAGAGGCACTTACCAGTGAGAAGCAGAAAAGATTCATTTTGCTCAGCCTTGGTCCTTGCTGCTGTTGTTAGATGCTGCGAGGTCCCTGTAGCTCTTTCTTGCCTTCCCATCTGTTTGGACAGTTCTCATGGGAGATTATTATAGCATCAAATCCCTGCCATAATGCCGAGGATTCTGTAGCCATCAGCAAATGAGATAAGTCTTCATTGAACAAACAATTTCCCAAGTTAATAAGGACCCTGACTAATAAAATGAGAGAATGGGGCCCACGGTGATGCCTGTAAACAAATGTTAGAGGTGTGGAGGTGCCCAGTGAGCACCTGTGTGCTTAGCTGACGGTATGGAGAGGATGAATGGCCCCCACGGAAGAGAACCTCACTCTCCGTTCTTAAACAACAGGCTTCCCTTCAGCGGTTAGGGAAAGCAGCCCTCTCCAGTGGTTCTTCATCTCACTTCCTATTCCTCTCTCATCTTGTGTTAACTAAAATCAAATGTTGAGGGTCACAACAAAAAAAAAAAATCTGAACTCCACAGAAAATAAATGAAAGACTGATCCCCCAGATGATAAGACACAAAATAATCATAATTTTATGGTGGGAAAATACACATAATGCAAGCATTAGCAGCCTAGCCATATATATATATATATATATATATATATATATATATATATATATATATGTATGTATGTATGTATGTATATATGTATATATATATATGTCATTTTGTGACTTGCTTCACTTATCATGTTTTCAACATGACTCTATGTTGTCACACATATCAGAATTTTATTCATCATGGGGTTGAGTAATATCCTATTTCATATTTATGCCACATTTGTTAACTCACAGATTTCTTATAAGGAATGGGGAGCATTTGTATCTTTTAGCATCTATTAACAATGCTGCTGTAAATACAGGTGTAAATGTTCCTGCTCAAACCCCTTCTGCAGCCCTTTGGGGTCTACATTCAGTAGTAGAATTACTGGATCAAAAAGAAATCCTGAGTTAAAAAGGAACCAGCATGCATTTTTCTCACAGCTGTTCCACTTTATACTCCCATTAGCCTTCTGAGAGGTCACAGTCCCTCCTAGTCACCTGTCCTGACCACCACAGACTATGCTCTGGTTCCATTCTTTCATACATGTGATTTCTGTCATAATGGAGGTATGCTGCATCTCTTGGCTTGGAAACGAAATCGCCTAATGACTAGAGATAGAGTGTTTATTGGTCGTTTGTATAATTTCTTTGAAGAAATGTTTATTCAACTCTCTTGACCATTTTAATACAGTTATTATTTGGTTATAGGGGTATGGGACCTCTCTTCTGAATATTAATGACTGACACATGATTTGTCAATATTTTCTCACATTCTTATGTTTGTGTTTTTCATTCTGGGTAACAGTGTCCTTTGATGCACATCCCATTGTGTATGCATACTTGTATGTATGTGAAAAGGGTTATAGACAAACACATGTGTATCAGGGGTGTGTGGGAACACACCTACTCATGTGCACATATGAATGTCCCTTGTCATTCCTCACGTGCCACCTGCCTTGGTTTTTGAAGCAGAGTCTTTCTTTGGCCTGGAGCTTATAAATTAGGCTGCCAGAAAACTCAGAGATCTGCCTGTCCCTGCTACCCAGAGCTGGATTGCATTGTCTTTTTTGCCCATGCTTTATACGTCATGTCAAAGAAATCGTCGCCAAACCTAATGTTATGGTGTTGTTCTTGTATTTTTCCTTATAATAATCTTAAATTTTCAGGTCCTATATTTATATTTTTTAAACTTTTTAATATGTGATATAATCTGCATCCAAAATTATTGGTTTGCCTATGCATATCATATGCATATGTTAATAGCCTGCCTGTCCCCACCAAACAAGCTACACTATCATGTTGAAAATAATTTAAGTGTGTGTGTGTGTGTGTGTGTGTGTGTGTGTGTGTGTGTGTGTTTCTGTACTATTCAATTGACCTGAAGCTACAAGCGAGACTGTTATGTGAGGTGGGAACCATGCAATTCTTTTTTGTCCTTTAGTTCTATTACTGTTATTATTTGCTAAATATACTAGTATATTATGGGGCTGGGGAGCAGTGGGACTTGGGGGGAGTGGGCCAGAGTAAGAATGGAGAGTCCCACCTCATCACGCATCACAACATCATGGAAGCTGTATCATGGACTTTTTCTTTGAGGAAGGTGTCGTTTCCTGCCTGCTCTAGCATCACTTGCAGCCGAGGGAAGGAAGGGCTCCACTGTGAGTCAGCTGCTGTAGGACCACTCCAACGGTCCTGTCGAAGTCAGGCTGATAAACTCATTTCAATACAGTGTCCTGTTGTTGGGCTCTACTTCTGACTTAGACATATCTGTATAATATGACTTCAAATCTAGCTATTGGAATACTGTCAGAATGTTTACACAGGCTCAAATTCATAATCTGATCATAATTCTTTCATATGCTTCTACATATCTTCAACAATTAAGAAGACATTGCAATTACTTTCCCTAACATTGCATCTTCATCATTTTCCCTGAGTTTTTTAAGCAAGCCCCCAAGATATTGTTATTTCAGTCTCATTTATTTAATAGCATCTCTAAAATTTTCTGACATTTTCTTAATCACAATGTTGCAGCTAAACCTACAATTTATTCCTTGATATCTTTAAGAGCCTTCTTATGCTATGCCCCTCTGAAAAGGATGGGGCTTATTTCTTCAGTCGCTCAAATGTGGCCTGAGATTATGATAGTTGTAGTAATTAAATATGACAGAAAAATCATTATGTCAGACCTAAGTGTGGTATTGTTTTCCCAGTTTGTTTCTTTTTTCCTGCTGTATTAAGGTATGACAGACAAATGAAAATTGTGTGTATTCAATATATTCAACATGGTATTTCACAAGTTTATACCCTGTGAAATAAATACCAGTACTCCACACAGTTATATTTTTGTGATGAGAACACTTGAGATCTAATCTCTTAATGATTTTGAAGTGTGCAATAGAAATATCAATGCCTTAGTCTCCATGATGTACATCAGATCTCCAGAACTTACTACAAAGAGAGGATTGTGTCTAACTTATAGCAGATCAATAACTTCTGTTTTCTCCTCATTAGATGCCAGCTGTTCTGTTACGAGGCTGGTCCAAAAGCACATAAAGATACCCAACTCCATGTTTCTGTAACAGCCCCAGCTAGTTTCCAAGGTGACAGTGGGCATCATGGCTCTAGCTCAGTGAAGTGATATCATCTGGAAGGAATATTCACAGGTACCAATGACCCTTCCCCCATCCCCAAACCTAGCAAGTGCTAGAGCAGAGACCTGGCCCCTCAGAGACCTGAAAAATTATGAAACTCTGAGAAAATAAATGAAAGCCAAGTAGAAATTTCTCTCATTGACTAGCGCGATCAGTAATATAGACCCCACTGAAGATAGACAAGGGCACAGTGTCCAAACTCAGGAGTTACTGTGTCAGCTATTTTTAAAAATGATACCCAGTGATGTGCCCACTATTCTTTCCTTCCCCCTTTCTCCTCTATCTTATAGGGGTGCAAACAGGAGGGCTTTCATAGTCTGTATTATAAGATCTCATTTTACTTCGGTATAGAGAAGAGAATGTGCACATGAACACTGATAATTGCTTGTTTGCTCTCAGTTAACCTTCCTTGTGGAAGCCATCCAAATGACTGGCTCAGGAGGAATGCAGGACTCGCTGCCCTTGGTATTTTGTGAGCCTTCTCCATCCTATAGACAGGAGATGATAAGGAGCAAAGTACCAACACTATAAAGCTCAGATATGAGCTGACCACCAAAGCAGAAGGGCAAAACAAAACTTTGGCCTGATTGATTGCCTCAATTTCCCTTACCTACATAATCCTCTGGTTAAAGATGAGATATATGACAGCTGTTAGGGAGGTCAATGCACTGTTTTCTCTGCTTGATGGATCTCTGAATATAAAACAGCTTACAGATTTAACTATTGTTCTTGTCTGTGTGGTGGGCAGCAGGGACACGTATGTTTTGACTCACATGCCACTGAGATGATAGGATTGTGTGTGTGTGTGTGTGTGTGTGTGTGTGTGTGTGTGTGTGTGTGATGTGCTGCAGTTGTTATTTCCATCATCCTGCTGCTCATCCTTGTCCCACCATTAGCCATTCAGTGAGCACTCTCTTGTTCATTTTCACAGTTTCCAGGAAGCCAAATCTCTGTGCTTTGGTCTTTGGTTGGACTTTGTTCTCTTTGTTTCTGAATTCCCTGTTTGAAGAGTTCTAGTATCTCCAACCAGTACAGTACCATGCATGGAGAGAAAAGAAAGCCTGTACCCTTAAAAACTGCCTGAAAGAAGTAAAGTAATTACAGAGAGCTAAAAAGTAAGTCCTTTGCCAATATATACCAGAGGTCATCACTCACACTCCTTCCTATGTGCATGATATGAAATAAGAAAAGGAGGTGTTGACGAGCATATTAACTGCTTCTGCAAGTCTAAGTTTTAAACCTTTCTAAAACTTTGTTTCTCTGCTTTAGTTTCAACTCGAAATTTTCCCAACTTTTATGTCTCTTGCATGCAATAAAAGCAATAAAATATCTAAAGATTCTTTTTGCAAAACATCTGTGATTTGTTTAAAATTACTCCAGGGTACCCATTTGCCATATCCCTTGCTAATTCAAAGAATAGAATGGGTCCTGACAGCTACAACAAATGCCCCATTGCCTACTGTAGCATTTTTTTCCTCTCATAGACTGAGAATACATAAGCTTTTCTTTCACAGAATCAGTCTACTTTGTAAAGTGACACTGACTTTGCATTTTTAACAAGTACTTGTCATGATATTGTACAAAAAGAATAAGATTTGAATCCAGGAAGACTCATATAAAAACTTACTATGAAGTATTTGACAAAATTTCTCCCTGTATTTTTAAAATGTAAGGATAAAGCCTATACATGTGGGCATACTTTTCGGGCTACTTTATTGGGTTCTTATATCTACCACCCTTCTCTACCCCAATCCTTCCAATCCTTCCAGACCCCCAACATTAGGTAGGTGAGTAAAAAAGTTAGAGGGAAAAGGGGACTAGACCACTTTAGACTACTTCCTGCTGATCAGGGGCATTGGGCTCCTAAAGGCAAGTCCAATAATCAGAATATCCACCAACTCAGCAGTCCAGCAATACAGCAAATGCAACAACAAACACAGCAGCAAGAACCAGCAACATTAGGGACCAGTAGCAGTACAATGGGGAAGCAGCTGCTAGAGGCCCTCTCAGGGCTCACGCATTTATATCCTCTTTAGAGTCCCCAGAATTAAACCATTGGAAGATGGCAAAAAATCATGCCTCTCCTAGAGCACAAGACAATCACAGTTAACAGCTGTAGACAAACTGAAGCAGCACTCATATCCCACACCTAGGATTAAAACAAAAAAACATACTCACATAACAACCGGTTTTTAAAAATATTTTTATTAATTTATTCATATTACATCTCTATAGTTATCCCATCCCTTTTATCCTCCCCTTCCTCCCTCCCTCCCATTGTCCTCTTACTCCCTTCCCCTATGACTGTGACTGAGGGGGACCTCCTCCCCCTTTATATGCTCATAGGGTATCAAGTCTCTTCTTGGTAGCCTGCTATTCTTCCTCTGAGTGCCACCAGGTCTCCCTATCCAGGGGACATGGTCAGATATGAGGCACTAGCGATAAAGAAACTGTGGTACATTTATACTATGGAATACTACTCAGCTATTAAAAACAAGGAATTCCCGAAATGTGTGGACAAATGGATTGAACTAGAAATGATCATAATGAGTGAGTTAAGCCAGAAGCAGAAAGACTCAAATGGTATATACTCACTTACATCTGCATACTAGCCCAAGGGGCATGCCCCAAGAAAGTCTTCACTTACCAGGAAACTGGGCCAGAGGGGAGGACATCCTATTAGGACTCTAGATGAGAGAAGAATGGGGGAAGGGCAAAGTAGAAGCATCCAGAGGGTCCTAGAAACCTACAAGAAGAACATTATGATAGGCAGATTTGGGCCCAGTAGTCCCGCTCAAACCATAACCAGTTTTTTTAAGAAACCGAAATTTTCACTACAAATACTGAAGTATTTTATATGAATTGATATCAATGCATTTAAATTAATCTCAGAAGTTCAACAAGATCTTACTACGAATTAGTTTAGTCAATCCTTCCCATGAAGGGATATTCTAGAGAAGCCATGAAGTTCTGTGGTCTCACTAAAATGTGCCAAAGTGAATCAGACAAAACCAGAAAACTGTTCATTCTGTGATACTCATTGGCCCACAAAGCTCTGTGATCGGGCCTCTAAAACCTCAGTTTCAGTGTTTTCATCTACAAAGGAAACATAAGTATTATTAACATTTTCATATAGCAAACAAAACAGCAACAGTGTGCCTCCACAAATACGAAGGAACTCGAGGTACCACTAGTCTAAACTTCTGAGGATGCAATACACATCTAGTCCTTGCTGGAGTATAACTGTGCACTATAGAGAAGCTTTGTTCTGAAGTCTGTCCAGTTCTCTGATACCTGTAAAGGACATTTCAGACAGGGAGTGACAGCATTAGAGTGGGAATAGGAATGCCTTCGCAGCTAGCTATATTCAATCTAACCTTTATAATCAATTATTACAAAGGTGCCTGGGATTATAGCACAGACAATCTTGAGACCTTGTCCCATAGTAGCACTTCTTCTGGTTAGACTGGAATAAGCTAGAACATGCACTTCTTTCATTAGAAAGAAAAAGCCTCAGTTATATAAGTAACCATTCTCTTAAGTCCAGTGTCAAAAGTTCAGACAGGGAAAATATGAATTGATGAATTTCAAGAAGGCATAATTAGAATAATTAGAAGCTTAAATAGTGAAAACAATAATAGCTGTATTTTGACTGTAAGTCACACAAAAAAACCCACTTATCTATTAACTAGTTAACACAAGAAACATTGCAGCCTCCTTTTACCCATCCCATACCAAAAAGGAGACAGTCAGAAACACAGAACTACAAAGAAATTGCAAGTGGTACATTTATTGTGACCTGCAAGAAATAACTTACTTCTTTCATACTGCTTCTGTAAGAAAGCTACGGAAAGTTGAGTTCTTCAAGGTTTACAGAACTATATTGTTTTTGAAATGCTATTATTTCAAGCTTTGATCCTATGAAATATTTTCAATATTTCTTGCAACTGAAGTAGAATTTTGGCAAATAATACAGAATGAAGGAGTTCAAGAGATGTGTTCTCTAAAGTAGTGATTTCTACATCTTACCTACCAAACCTGACCCATGAAACAACAATAAATTGGAAACAAGGAATATACTGAGTTAGTAATAAAGATGTCCAGAAGGAAAAGCACTAGATCACATGGGTTCCTTGATGGTTTTACTAACCTGTTAAAGAGCAATTAGCATCAATACTTCTCACCAAAACCAGAAAGGCATAACAAAAGTAGAACTGAGGAGCAGTGTTTCTGATGGACACTGATGTAAACATTTCTCATCAAATTGATAGCAACTTGAATCCAACAACACATAAAAAAAATAAACAAATCACTCAGTGTATAAAGGTGCTTGACAGGTGAGCCTGGTAACCTGAATTTGAATCCTAGAACTCAAATATGTCCCAGAAAAGAACTGACTCCATAAAGTTGTTTTCTAACCTCTGACAGGTACTGGGATTTATTTTAGATATGCAAGAATTTGCAAATCAGCTCTACCTCTCTCTTTCTCCCTCTCTTTCTCCCTCCTCTCTTACCTCTCCCCCCTACCTGCTCTACACACTCTCTCTCTCTCTCTCTCTCTCTCTCTCTCTCTCTCTCTCTCTCTCTCTCTCTCTCTCTCTGTGTGTGTGTGTGTGTGTGTGTGTGTGTGTGTGTGTGTGTGTCCCTCCCTCCCTCCCTCCCTCTTCCTCTCTCTCTTTCTGGGGTACCCCTTCCTCCTTTTCCTTCTCCTCCCATGCTCATTTAATAAACTCCTCTACAACATTAAAACAAAAGAATTTGCAAATAAATAGCTATATCATATCAATGAATTACAGGATAAAATCATGCTTGTTAAATAGATGCAGACAAGCATTAGATAAAAGTTCAATGTCCTCACATGGTTAAAAAAAATTAAAAATGGATATATAAAGAGTGTACTCTGACAGACTAAATGCTATGCATGATGAACTCATTTCCAATATTCTGTTTATTGGTGGAAAGTAGAAAGCATTTCCTACAACAATTAGAATGATAGATACAATTATGCTGATTGTCTCCATTTGTGTTCAATAAAATATTTGGAAATACTGGCCATAAGAAATGATCAAGAGAAATAAATAAATGCAAGCAAATATAAAAGGAGAAAATGAAATTAGCTATTTGCTCATGATACAATTTTATACAAAAAATTAAAACTTTACAAAAGATTATTATAACTAATAAATGAATTCAACAAAATTACAGAAAACAAAATCAATGTACAAAGCTTAGTAGCAATATATATTCCAGTGACAAATTACCAAAAAAGAATTCCCTCAACACTATTGCTTAACTATGAAGAAAGTCTAATCCTTGAAACCTGAATTTCTCAGTCTTGGGTTATCCCTTAAAGTAAACAATACCCATGTTTTCAAAATAAACAGAAGTAACTTCAATTTACAACATCTAGAAAACAGTTGTTCAGGAAATAAATACAACCAAGGAAATGAAAGTCCTCTGCAGTGAAAATAACAAAACACAGATTAAATAAAATGAAGACTATAAAAAGAAAGCAATCTTAAACAAAAGGAAACAAGATACTTCAAAACATACCACAGGCCTATAGTGACCAAATAGCAGGACACTGGCATAAAATCTGACATACCTGAATTTTTTATCTTAGCCATTCTAATGGGTGTAAGATGGAATATCAGAGTCATTTTGATTTGCATTTCTCTGATGACTAAAGATGTTGAACATTTCTTTAAGTGTTTCTCAGCCATTTGATATTCCTCTGTTGAGAATTCTCTGTTTAGTTCTGAGCCGCATTTCTCGATTGGTTTATTTGGTTTGGTGATGTTTAATTTCTTGACTTGTTTATATATTTTAGATATTAGACCTTTGTCAGATGTAGGGTTGGTGAAGAACTTTTCCCAGTCTGTAGGCTGTCAGTTTGTTCTGTTGACAGTGTCCTCTGTCAGTGTCCCTTGTAACTTCTGAGTTAACTCACTCATGAGTTACAGAAGCTTGTCAGCCTCATGAGGTCCCATTTATTAATTGTTGACCTTAAGGCCTGGGCTGTTGGTGTTCTGTTCAGGAAGTTGTCTCCTATGCCAATGTATTCCAGACTCTTCAACACTCTTTCTTCTAGCCGATTTAGTGTCTCTGGTTTTATGTTAAGGTCTTTCATCCACTTGGATTTGAGTTTTGTGCATGGTGACAAATATAGGTCCAATTGCATTTTTCTACATGTAGACATCCAGTTAGACCAGCACCATTTGTTGAAGATGCTATTCTTTTTCCATTGAATACATTTGGCTTCTTTGTCAAAAATCAATTGACTATATGTGTGTGGATTCATTTCTGGGTCTTCATTCAAATGACATGAGGATGTGGAGAAAGAGGAACACTCCTTCATTGCTGGTGGGAATGCAAACTTGTACAACTACTCTGGCAATCTATCTGGTGCTTTCTCAAAATACTGGGAATAGGACTTCCTCAAGACCCAGCTATTCCAATCCTTGGGATATACCCAGAAGAAGCTCCAGCACACAACAGGGACATATGCTCAACCATGTTCATAGCAGCCTTATTCATAATAGTCAGAACATGGAAACAGCCTAAGTATCCCTCAGTAGAAGATTGGATAAAGAAACTGTGGTAGGGAGGATCCAAGATGGCGGCGAGCAGTGTGGACCGCGTTTGGAGGCTCCAGTGAACAATTCAGGGAATTGCACAGATTTCTGAGCCAGGAACACCGAGGTCCGAACATCACGGCAGCGGGAGTGCTCCACGGTTCGGAGGGACCAGGGTGCGGAGGACCTGCGTGCCCCTGCACACGGAAGGAGTGTGGTTTTTCTCTGATCGGAGCGGCAGCGGTAGAGGCAGCAGAACCAGCGGCACCAGCAGCGGCGGCTGAGGTTTGCAGCTCATAGCCTTCCGGTGGAGGCGATTGGTGTGGTGGCTGGTGGGAATTGCTGCGGGAGAGGGGACTCGGGGCAGGATTTGGGTCGCGTGGAGCCTTTGGACCCAGATTGGACTCGGCGGACAGTTCGGCCCCAGAGTCCCGGGTATTGGCCCGGCCCAGCAAACAATTCTGCCTGAGGCACTAACTCAGCGTGGCCATAGCTCCCCTGCTGTGGCGCAGGCGTAGTTGAGCACGCTGCTCCACACTAGGCACTACCTCAGCTCAGCGGCAGCTCCCCTGCGGTGACACAGTCTGGGCGGAGCACTTGGTTTCACCACAGGCGCTAACTCAGAGCAGCCGCAGTTCTCCTGCTGTGGCGCAGGCTTGGTGACGTGCTCGGTTCCATCCTAGGCACCACCTCAGCTCAGCGGCAGCTCCCCTGCGGTGACACAGTCCGGGTGGAGCACTTGTTCCACTACTGGCGCTAACTCAGAGCAGCCGCAGTTCTCCTGCTGTGGCACAGGCTGGACAGAGCTCTCGGTTCCACCAGCTCTAAGACTCTGGTTGGACACAGTGTACAGTTTGAATCCAGAATTCCTGGCTGAGATTGGTGGTCAGTTCGGGCCCTGAGTCAATAACTGACCACAGCACGCACTTTGGGCCAAAAGGCCCTAGTGGAGCTTGGTGCGTAGTCCCAGCCCAAAAATTCTGGCTGGGCCCTGTGTGCATTTTGGGCCCAAAATCCCTAGCTGAGCTTGGCAGACGGTTCTGGCCCTGAGAATCTAGCTGAGTTCTGCCCGTGGTTCGGTCCCAGTGCTCCTGGCTGGACTTGGCAGGGAACACAGAAGGCTGTGGATACCTTGGCCTGACCCAACGCTCATTCAGAGACCCAGAACAATTGCAGGATCCACAGCAGAGAGGGACTGAGGATCACTGGCTGTGAGAGACCAGAACAACAGGGCTAACCTCCTAACATCCACACCAGTGAAGCTTTGAGCTCGCAGCCTAGGGAAATCGTAAGAAAACAAGTGAATCTATCATCAGACACCCTCCATTCAACTCTGGAAGCTACCCAACAAAAACAAAGACGGCAAGATGTCTAAAGGACAACGAAAAAGCATACGCAAAAAACCCCAAAACAACATGGCGTCTCCAGTTTCCAGCTATCCCAAAGAAAACCACCCAGAGAACTCAAATACAACGGAAATACAAGAAAATGACCTCAAATCCTTAGTAATGAGGATGATAATGGAGGAAACAAATAAAATTCGTAATCAAATGCAGGAAGACGCAGACAAACAGGTGAGAGACATAAAAGAAGCACATAGAGTGGAACTGGAAAAATTGCAGGAAAATGCAAACAACCAGATGAAAGAAATAGCTAAAACGGTTCAAGCTCTGAAGACCTATAAAGAGGCAATGGAAGAAACTCAGGAATATACAAAAAATCAGATGAAAGAAATCAAAAAATCAGTTCAAGATCTGAAAATGAAAATGGATTCAATGATAAACACACAGACAGAAGAAAAACGAGAACGTGAGACCTCAGAGAAGAAGGCGAGCAACACAGAGGTGAGCTTTTCTAACAGAATCCAAGAGATGGAAGAACGAATCTCAGGGCTAGAAGATACAATCACAGATATTGAATCAACCATTAAAGAAAATGCCAAATCTGGAAAACTCCTGACACAAAACATCCAAGAAATTAAGGACACCATGAAAAGAAGAAATTTGCGGATAATAGGCATTGAAGAAAGAGAAGACATCAGACTCCAGGGCCCAGAAACTATTCTCAACAAAATCATAGAAGAAAATTTCCCCAATCTAAAGAAAGAGATGCCTATAAACATACAAGAGGCCTACAGAACACCAAATAGAATTGACCAGAAAAGAAAAACTGCCCGCCACATAATAATCAAAACACAAAACATGCAGAACAAAGAAAAAATATTAAAAGCTGCAAGGGAAAAGGGCCAAATAACATTTAATGGTAAACCTATCAGAATTACACCTGACTTCTCAGCAGAGACCATAAAAGCCAGAAGGTCCTGGACAGAGATCCTGCAAACCCTAAGAGAACACAGATGCCAGGCCAGACTACTTTACCCAGCAAAATTATCAATAACCATTGATGGAGAAAACAAAATATTCCATGACAAAAACAAATTCAAACAGTACCTATCCACAAACCCAGCTTTACAGAAGGTACTAGAAGGAAAACTCCATCCCAAAGGGTCAAGCTACAACCAAAACTACCCAGGAAATAGATAACTATCCCATGGCAAAAACACAACTACACAAACGCTCGACTGGAAACAACATCAAAATTAAGACTCTTAACAGTCACTGGTCATTAATATCTCTCAACATCAATGGCCTCAATTCTCCAATAAAAAGACACAGACTAACCGAATGGGTACATAAACAAGACCCAACATTCTTCTGCATCCAAGAAACACATCTCACCCATAATGAAAGGCATTACCTCAGGGTAAAAGGTTGGAAAAAAATATTCCAAGCAAATGGTCACAAGAAGCAAGCAGGTGTAGCCATTTTAGTATCGAACAAAATAGACTTTCAACCAAAATTAATCAAAAGGGATGAGGAAGGACACTTCATACTTATCAAAGGTAAAGTCAACCAAGATGACATCACAATTCTGAACATCTATGCTCCCAATACAAGGGCACCCACATATGTAAAAGATCTCCTAAAAAAGCTTAAACCACACATCGATCCCCACACAATAATAGTGGGAGACTTCAACACCCCACTCTCACTGAAGGATAAGTCATTGAAACAGAAACTAAGCCGAGAAATAACATCATTAACCAATGCCATGGGTCAAATGGATCTAACAGATATCTATAGAACCTTTCACCCAAACAAGAAAGAATACACCTTCTTCTCTGCACCCCATGGAACCTTCTCCAAAATTGATCACATCGTAGGTCACAAAGCAAGCCTCAACAGATACAAGAGGATTGAAATAATACCTTGTATCCTATCAGATCACCATGCTCTTAGGCTGCAATTCAACAACAACAGAAATAACAAAAAGCCTACACGTTTGTGGAAACTAAACAACTCTCTGCTAAATGACACCTGGGTCAGGGAAGAAATAAAGAAAGAAATCAAGGAGTTTCTGAAATTCAATGAAAATGAAGAAACAACATACCCAAATTTGTGGGATACATTGAAAGCAGTGCTAAGAGGAAAATTCATAGCACTAAGTGCCTTTAAAAAGAAATTGGAAACATCGCACATAAGCATCTTAACAACACAACTGGAAGCCCTAGAAAAAAAAGAAGCAGAAACACCCAAGAGGAGTAGACGCCTGGAAATTATCAAACTCAGGGCTGAAATTAACAAATTAGAAACTAAGAAACAGTCCAAAGAATCAACAAAACCAAAAGCTGGTTCTTTGAGAAAATCAACAAGATAGACAGACCATTAGCCAAACTAACTAAAAGGCAGAGAGACAGTATTGAAATCAACAAAATCAGAAATGAAAAGGGAGACATAACAACAGACACTGAAAAAATTCAAAGAATCATAAGATCCTACTTTGAAGGCATATACGCCACAAAATTTGAAAATCTAAGGGAAATGGACGATTTTCTTGATCAAGTTCACTTGCCAAAGTTGAGTGAAGAACAGATAAACAAGTTAAATAGTCCCATTTCCCCGACAGAAATAGAAGCAATCATCGATGGTCTCCCAACCAAAAAAAGCCCAGGGCCAGATGGTTTCAGTGCAGAATTCTACCAGACCTTTAAGGGCGAGCTAATACCGATACTCTTCAAGCTACTCCAAAAGATAGAAATGGATGGAAAATTACCAAATTCATTCTATGAGGCCATAGTCTCATTGATACCTAAACCTCACAAAGACTCAACAAGAAAGAGAATTTCAGACCAATTTCTCTTATGAACATAGATGCAAAAATACTAAATAAAATACTTGCAAAACGAATACAGGAGCACATCAAAGATATCATTCATCATGACCAAGTAGGCTTCATTCCAGGCATGCAGGGATGGTTTAATATACGGAAATCCATCAATGTAATCCATCATATAAACAAACTGAAAATAAAAAACCACATGATTATCTCCTTGGATGCAGAGAAAGCATTTGATAAAATTCAACACCCATTCATGTTTAAAGTTTTAGAGAGATCGGGGATACAAGGCACTTTCCTCAACATAATAAAGGCTATATACAGCAAGCCAATAGCCAAAATCAAAGTAAATGGTGAGATACTCAAGGAAATTCCTCTCAAATCGGGAACAAGGCAAGGCTGCCCACTCTCTCCATATCTCTTCAATATAGTACTCGAAGTTCTAGCCAGAGCAATAAGACAACAAAAGGAGATCAAGGGTATCCAAATGGGAAAGGAGGAAGTCAAATTATCCCTCTTTGCAGATGATATGATAGTGTACATAAGTGACCCTCAAAACTCCACCAGAGAACTCCTAAAGCTGATAAACACCTTCAGCAAATTGGCTGGATACAAAATTAACTCAAAAAAGTCTGTAGCCTTCCTATACACAAATGACAAGCTTGCAGAGGAAGAAATTAGGAAAACCACACCCTTCACATTAGCCACAAGCAATATAAAATATCTAGGAGTTACCCTAACTAAGCAAGTGAAGGACTTGTATGAAAAAAATTTCAAAACTCTGAAGAAAGAGATTGAAGATGACCTGAGAAGATGGCGTGATCTTCCTTGCTCATGGATCGGGAGAATTAACATAGTAAAAATGGCCATCCTACCAAAGCAATCTATAGATTCAATGCAATCCCTATCAAAATAACTACACAATTTTTAAAGACATTGAAAGTTCAATTCTGAACTTCATATGGAAAAACAAAAAACCCAGAATAGCTAAAACAATCTTGTACAATAAAAGATGCTCCGGAGGAATCTCCATACCTGATCTCAAACTGTACTATAAAGCAATAGTACTTAAAACAGCATGGTACTGGCACAGCAACAGGCTGGTTGATCAGTGGAATCGAATCGAAGACCCAGATATGAATCCACACACATATGGTCACTTGATTTTTGACAAAGAAGCCAAATCCATTCAATGGAAAAAGGATAGCATCTTCAACAAATGGTGCTGGTCTAACTGGAGGTCTATGTGTAAAAAAATGAAACTGGACCCATATTTGTCACCTTGCACAAAACTCAAATCCAAGTGGATTAAAGACCTCAACATAAAACCAGAGACACTAACTCACTTAGAAGAAAAAGTGGGAAAGAGCCTGGAACATATTGGCACAGGAGACAACTTCCTGAACAGAACACCAACGGCCCAGGCCTTAATGTCAACCATTAATAAATGGGACCTCATGAGGCTGAGAAGCTTCTGTAAGGCAGGAGACACTGTCAAGAGAACAAAGCGACAGCCTACAGACTGGGAAAAAATCTTCACCAACCCTACATCTGACAAAGGTCTAATATCCAAAATATATAAAGAACTCAAGAAATTAAACACCACCAAACCGAATAACCCAATTGAGAAATGGGGCTTGGAACTAAACAGAGAATTCTCAACAGAGGAGTATCAAATGGCTGAGAAACACTTAAAGAAATGCTCAACCTCCTTAGTCATCAGGGAAATGCAAATCAAAACAACTCTGAGATTCCATCTTACACCCATCAGAATGGCTAAGATCAAAAATTCAAGCGACACCACATGCTGGCGAGGATGTGGGGAGAGAGGAACACTCCTTCATTGCTGGTGGGAATGCAAACTAGTACAGCCACTTTGGAAATCTATCTGGTGCTATCTCAGAAAAATGGGAATAGGGCTTCCTCAAGACCCAGCTATTCCACTCCTTGGAATATACCCAGAAGATGCTCCAGCACACAACAAGAAAATTTGCTCAACCATGTTCATAGCAGCCTTATTCATAATAGCCAGAACATGGAAACAGCCTAAGTGTCCCTCAGTAGAAGAGTGGATAAAGAAACTGTGGTACATATACACTATGGAATACTACTCAGCTATTAAAAACAAGGAATTCCCGAAATTTGTGGATAAATGGATTGAGCTAGAAATGATCATAATGAGTGAGTTAACCCAGAAGCAGAAAGAATCAAATGGTATATACTCACTTATATCTGCATACTAGCCCAAGGGGCATGTCCCACGAAAGCCTTCACTTACCAGGAAACTGGGACAGAGGGGAAGGCATCCTATTGGGACTCTAAATGAGAGACGCATGGGAGAACAGCAAAATAAAAGGATCCAGAGGGTCCTAGAAATCTACAAGTAGAACAATATGATAGGCAGATTTGGGCCCAGGGGTCCCGCTCAAACTAAGGCACCAGCCAAGGACAATACAGGAGGTAAACTTTAAACCCCTTCCCAGATCTAGCCAATGGTCAGAATATTCTCCACAGTTGAGTGGAGAGTGTGATACGACTTTCTCACATACTCTGGTGCCTCACATTTGGACCATGTCCCCTGGAGGGGAGACCTGGTGGCACTCAGAGGAAGGACAGCAAGTAGCCAAGAAGAGACTTGATACCCTATGAGAATATATAGGGGGACGTAATCCCCCTCAGGAACAGTCATAGGGGAGGGGAATAATGGGAAAATGGGGGGGGGGGGAGGAATGGGAGGATACAAGGGATGGGAAAAACATTGAGATGTAACAAGAATAAATTAATAAAAAAAAAAAAAAAAAAAGAAAGAAACTGTGGTACATATACACTATGGAATACTACTCAGCTATTAAAAATAAGGAATTCCCAAATTTTGTGGACAAATGGATTGAACTAGAAATGATGATAATGAGTGAGTTAACTCAGAAGCAGAAAGACTCAAATGGTAATACTCACTTATAACTGGACACTAGCCCAAGGGGCATGTCCCATGAAAATCTTCACTAATCAGGAAAGTGAGATAGAAGGGAGGACATCCTATTGGGACTCTAGGTGAGAGAAGTATGGGAAAATCGCAAAATAGAAGGATCCAGAGGGTTCTAGAAACCTACAAGAAGAACATTATGATGAGCGGATCTGAGCCCAAGGGCTCTGCTCAAACTATGGCACCAGCCAAGGACAATATATGCAGTAAACCTCAAACCCCTACCCAGATGTAGCCAATGGACAGGACATTCTCCACAGTTGAGTGCCCCATATTTGACCTGTCTCCTTGATAGGAAGGCCTGGTGGCACTCAGAGGAAGGATAGCAAGAAGAGACTTGATACCCTATGAGCATATACAAGAGGAGGATGTCCCCCTCAGTCACAGTCATAGGGGAGGGGAGTAAGGGGAAAGTGGGAGGGAGGGAGGAATGGGATCAGAACTCAGGTCATTCTCTTTGAGCAGCCAGTACTCTGAGCCATCTGCTAGACCCCTTCGGCAGTGTAATGCTACTTAATTACCACAGCTTTGTCGATAAGTGGTTCTTTTAGGTCAACGAAAGGCTCTAACCTTGCTCTTTGTCTTTAATATTATTTTGGCTATCTTAGGTCCTACAGGGCATTTTTGAAGTATTGAACTCACAATCTAGATAGACATGTAAGTTTCATTTGACCACTGACTGACTATAATTTTTTTGAAAGAGATTTATTTACCCAACCACCACCACCCCTTTTCTGTGTTCCATGGTTTATAAAATGAGCAGGGCTTGGATTAGACCATCCTCAAGACTTGCATTTGTGATTTTCTGGCCCAATTCACATTAAAAGGAAAGGTAATTAATGCTCATAAATAAAACACAAGAACCCTCTTTTGGAAGCATGACGGCTTTAACACATTTCTTTCAGATATTTAAAACTATATACTTTGAAACTGGGCTAGAAAGTCTGGTTACTGTAATATCAAAAGATTTATTAATTCACTAAGTTCCTAACTTACCTCTTTAAGAATGGCCAAACAACACACCTTGCCTTTATTAGAAATAAGATTTAGACAAATTGAAATATTAGCTGATATATGTATCTGTTTTTAAGGGAAGAATTTAAATGTGCAATAACTGTCACCATTCTGCCTTTTAAAACATGATCTTCAATCTAAAATCCATCCTATTTTCAATCTATTTTCTCATATAGCTCCAGAGTGGAACACTCTGTTTGATTCCCAAAACATGTCCTGTGTGGATTGCGGTCCCCAAACCTCAGACCTTTTCCCATTCTCTTTCCATTAATTCTTTTCACCTCACAACTTTCCTGTCCTTTTGAGTAACTCCACCTTTACTTGATACACAGGACATTATCACTTTGTGCTCATCCACCTGTACTGAATTTAGCATCTATTTGGGGTCATCTGAACATTATTTCTCTAGTGTATCTGGGTCTTTGGGAAGATCTCTCTGATTGTGAATACCTCCTCTGTGTGTGTTTTCTCATTTTCCACTGTCCTTGGAAGGAGCCAGCATACTTCTCATTTTTCAAATGGAAAAACAAACAATGTAGATTAAAATTAGATAATGGCTCTGCTGTTCCTTCCAGTAGATGTTTGATACACCACAGCTAGCCATTGGCAATGGAAGATCATCCTACAAGGCATACACAAGGGAACAGAAGAGTTCTCACCAAAGGTATCGACTGTCACTGTTGCTTAAGGAACAGTCCAAGGGATAATTGATACAACCCATCTGGACTTGGGCTGAGTGCTCCAAGATGGGGGCCAGATGCAGAAGGGAAGAGTGAAAACTGGTCAGTTAACAGGCAGAGTATCCACGCGGGATGTAATGGGACTGCGTAGGGGGAATGCATAGCAACTGCAAAAATTGTAAGAAATAAACACCTGATGGACCCAAGACAGATAGATAAATAAGTGAACAAGTAAACAGCAACGGGGTTCAGTGAGAACGAACCATCAAAACCTTATTTGGAGATCTGAAACATAAGTAGCTGGATACTTAACTGAACTAGAGGATTAAAGGAGAAAAATGAGCACTTAGATAATACATATTGTAATGAATTTGGGACTTGTCAGGGGACAGCAGCAGAGGGTTCTTTGGTGAGGACTAAGGAGGCCTATCCTTCTGCATGTATGGCTCTCAGGGAAAAAGTACATGGTGGAGTTGGAAGCTTACAAGGTGCTTTGCATCCTTCAAGTTATTATCCAAACTCCTAAGGAGCAAACATTTGATTTTGAGGTATTAACTAGCTAGTGGTTAAGGATTTGCACTCAGGATCCCTATTGTGGGTTCCATTGTTAATTTTATTATGTTACACTACCTCTTATATAGGCATGAATAAATTACCAAAAGTAAGATAGGATCCTGGATAATATCATTCTATTTAAGTTATACAATGATGCCTTACGTTAATGAGCATAGTTTCATGTGATTAAATACTGAATGGAGTTTTTTTTTATATTTGCCCCTCCCACAATTATGTATATGTACATTTTCACAATCCATTCATCTGTACATGGATATTTAGGCTGATACCATTCTTTATTGTTGGTAGATCAGCTAGGAATAAGGCTAAGCAAGGTTCTTTGTAGTAGGATCTAGATCTCTGAATGGTCTTAAGGGAGAATAATAGAAAAATGAAGATGGTATGATAAAAGAGGGGAATAATGAGAGGAATGGGTTCAATGGGAAGAGGAATAGGAGAAAAGAGCTGGGGGGAGTTGTTTTAAAAATTTTACTATATAACTAAAAGGATTTGAATGGAGGGACCCTACAGAGGAGAGCGATTATACTAATCCCAGAAACCATACATTAATGAACAAAATGCCAGTGCCAGGTGTAGAGTTCTTGGTCCAGAGGTTATCAGAGAGCCATCAAACAACACAGCCTATTGCACTGCTTTTGGCTGCCCATTAGAACTTGATACTAAATGCCTATTTCTGCAGAAGCAACGTGATTTGGTCAAAGGAAATAGAGAAATCAAGCTGGCATTGACTATTGCCTTGGGAGCTCCTTCCATGATTGGTGGCTTTCATAGTATGAAACAGTATCTGCTGAACGTGATACAACTCATGTTCTCATGATCTCACTGAAGCTATATTTGTCTGCCTAAGACCTGTACAAGATGGAACCCATCAACATGTCATGGGGGAAGAGTAAAGGACTTAGGAGGCCTATCCTTCCCTGAGAGATGATTGACATTTAATGGTAGCTGGGGGAAAGGATCTCAGCTTCTTCACCGGGGTAGCCAAGGCTTCAGTAAATGACCTTCTACCCATTCCTTATTTAAATTCACTGGATCTCTCTCTCTCTCTCTCTCTCTCTCTCTCTCTCTCTCTCTCTCTCTCTCTCTCTCTCTCTGTGTGTGTGTGTGTGTGTGTGTGTGTCTCTTTCTGTCTCTCTGTGTCTCTGTGTCTCTGTCTCTCTGTCTGTCTCTGTCTCTGTCTCTCTCTCTCTCTCTGTCTCTGTCTCTCTCTCTCTCTCTCTCTCTCTCTCTCTCTGTCTCTGTCTCTCTCTCTCTCTCTCTCTCTCTCTCTCTCTCTCTCTCTCACACACACACACACACACACACACACACACATACTGTAAGTAGGAGGGGAATATAAAGAAAAAGGGTTTCCATCAGGGAAGAAGTGAGAATGAGACAGAGTAGTAGAGGATGAGAAGGAATAAGGTTCATTAGGTATGGGTATATAACTGTTAAATACTGAAAACGAGATGGGATACAGAGAAGTAATCAAAATTAAGTACATACGGACAGTCCATATGGAAACCCATCACTTCAAAAGCTAATTTTAAAGATATCAAACATGTGGCTGGGGAGCTGGTTCTACAGTCAAGAGCAGTTGCTGTTGTTTCACAAGACCTGGGTTTAGTTCCCAGCTCCTATATGGTAGCAGCGAACAATATTTCCAAAGCCAGTTCAAGGGATTCAACACTCACTTCGGTTTCACTGGGCAACAGCCATGCATGTGATACACATTTGTACATGCAGGAGAAGCATTGATACAAATATAAAATAAAAGTAAATAAATCTTAGAAAGAAAGAAAGAAAGAAAGAAAGAAAGAAAGAAAGAAAGAAAGAAAGAAAGAAAGAAAGAAAGAAATGGGCTGCTCTGATGTCTCTAAGGCTGGGACTAGGTAGAACCTATTTTAGGTATGTGGTCCGTGTATCTTTGTAACCAGCTAACTCTGCCTTGTAGCACCTTAGATAAACGTTAAACAAGGATTGGCAATCTCCAATAAAACTTTGTTTATGAGCACTAGCAACATGATTTGAGTGAAATCTGTCCTATAGAAGTTGAGGCACCCCTTAGGCAACGATTGTGCCTGGGATGGAGTAGCAGGCAACTCCGGCCTCCTGCCAAAAAATACAAATGTGCTCAAAGCTGTTAAATGGATTAAAATTTTGTGCAATGCAGTAATGCTCAGTTGCATAACAAAAAAGTGCATGTCTGCCAGAGATGGTCCCAAAAGCACACTCAACAACAGAAAGGGTGAAAGGCAAGTCTACAAAGCCTTCTAAAGCAGGCAATGCAAAGAAATCGCTCAACACAAAGAGGCAAGTCTCTGAAAAGTTGCCAAATAACCAGAAGCAAGAATGGGGAAGGGGACGCTGGGACTATTCTGCACTTTTTAGACCACCCCAGGAGTTAGAAAGGAACAGAGTGAAAGGACCAGACAAACTCCATTTTGAAAAAGAAACTCCATTTTCTGTTAAACCTAGCCAAGGGCTGAACTCAGATTCCAGAAAAACCACAAACTAGTCTAAACAGGAAAATATTCCCTAGCAACACAATCAGCTCACCTTGGGAAAGTCCAAATGTACTCTCTGCTGGTCAAGCTGACCAGCAGGTGGTCTGGCACATAGCAACAACCAATTAGGAGAAGTCAGGTCAAAGTTCCAAACGCCCCCATGACTACTTCAACCAATATTGTCTATAGACCAACTTGGCCCTACACCTATTACCCAACCATGAAATGCCAAGGCTTGTAACTCCCTCTTTGCAGCTTTTCTGCCCAATGCCATCCAACCATATACTGTAAAAACCCATTTCTTTGTCTAAAACCTATTTTTCAAAAACCCTCTCAATTGAGACTCTAGGCCAATTTCCTGCATCTGCTGTGCCAGTGCATGGGTGGGGTGGCCCAGGTTCGAGCCTGCAATAAAGACTTCCTTGCCATTGCATTTGGACTCAGCTCTTGGGTGGTCTATTCATATAGTCTCTCAAAATTTGCACAAAACAGGGAGAGATAACCTCTAATTAGGCATATCTATCTACTGTTACTGAAAGGATATCCTTTCTATCAGATAGCAGGAGTGATAGTGCAAGGCTACATCCAGGTGTGAGAAGGTAAGGGTATCATTACAGATGTCAAGAATAATTGCAGGCACAGTATAACTCATACACTACAGCTAGCAACAAGCTCTCTGACCAGGAGTGACCTAATTGACCTTTTCAAAAAACCTTTTATAGACAAATTAGAGGACTCTAGAGCATCTCAATGAACAAAGTGTCATGTATTTGTTTGACTATCACATCATTTATTAAAAGTGGCCCCCATAAAATATTGATGAAAAATATGAGATTGGAAAAAAAACAATTTGGGGAGGACATAAGTTGAAAACAATTAAAAATTGAATATTTGATAAAACTATATAAGTGATTCTGAGTTATAAAACAGTGTGTGCTATATGTAAATACTAAGCTGCCCACTTCGTGTCCCAAATGACGCATCTTGGCCTGGGATAGTGACCTATATTCCACTATATAGATCTGTTTTCATCAATAATTCAAAGTGTAAAAGTGCCTTATATTGACTTTTAACATAGTTTAAATTAAGTGGTGAATTGCTTAGGCTTCTGTTTCATTTGGACCAATTTTACAAAGCCCAAACTTTAACAAAGCAGACAGAAAACAAAATCACTAGGCAACTAGCTAATGTGCTGTTTCTTTAATATTCAGGAAATCATCTTCTTATTAGAGGCCCTGACTGAAAGAGAAGCAAGATGGTTTTGTTTTTCTAAATAATAAAGAAAAACAATGAAAATAGAAAGTATTACTACCTAGCAGGTTTTTAAGGGCCTTGTTTGAATATTAAAATGTTTACTATTTCTCTCACCTCATTTGCAAATGCCTGTGTGCATGGTTGCTCTACGTGATGCAGAGTAAAAATATTAAAATACTGGAGTTTGGAGATTTCTTAAATTCGACTTTGCCGTGAGTAAAGCAGGCTAAAGAAGTTCACCCCATCAATAAGAAAGAATGTGTCTGTCTTAATACAAATCAAAATTCTAATGCTCTAGAGCCAGGCAAGGTTGAGAGCAAGCACAGATCCCAGCGGAGCTGTTGCTGTGGGAAGACTATTTTCTTAATATCTGCATGTTTAGTGACTTAGCTCCCCCAGAGAGCTAATTGTTTCTTGGACCTTAGGAAATTAGACATTGCTATATCCAATATACCAGATCAAAAATTATATCTGAAAAACTGAAGCCTACTAAGTCTATACATTTCAGACATAACCCAAACAGAGCTGTATTTGAGACTAATGCTATCTACACAAGACCTACATAATGAGAAAACCTGTTGACATGCCGGTAGGAATTGGGGAAGTTTCACAAGGCCTCACACCTAGATAAGGAGCTACAGGCAGTCAATGGCTGCTGGGACAGAGACAGTCAGGCTTGATTGATGAACTTCCTGATAGATTGGTCAGTTCGAAGTGGCTAGCTATCAAATGATAGCAACGATCATCCTTTAGTAGCAGTGCTGATACAGAAAACAGAAAGACATTTCTGCCAAGTTTCTATGTTTCACAGACCTAGTGTATCAACAAGTCAAGTGCCCTGCTTCTTACATATGCCCTCCTTGCATATGACATGATTACAAGTGAAATGTATGTCTGTATACAATATACATTTATTAACTTGTAGATGGAATGTATATCGCTACATAGCATATTGCTTTTACATATGTTTATATTTCAAGCATATTCAAATTTAAAATTTCTCTTCTTTTTAAATGCAGAATATAAATGATCGAATTATAAATTTAATTTGCCAGCTCTTTAAATCAGAATGTGTTACTATTTAAATGAGGAGACCATAGAGATACTTTAATATGTTTTAAATTAAATCCTCTGTTAGACAGTTAATTTCTCACAGTAACAAACTAAGGATGAGTCTGAGAGTGGGAGGTGGTGGTCCTCCTAGTGTTCCAAGCATCTGGGGAGCCTGACGGAATCTCCTGTAAAGAACTTTCCTGACCACCATCCTCAGGCTTGCCCCGATGAGGTATTTTCCCAGTAGCAATTCTCGACTCAGATTTCTCGAGCCCTCTTTGCTTGCATTTTTGCAAGTCCAGTGGCCATTCCGTGACACAGAAAACTATGTGGTTTGCTAAATATGTAAAAAGACAACTTACAAGTGAACATGCTGGTTGATATCCTGTCTGATACACGAGGGAGATTTATCTGTTCAACGCTGTCTGTTGAGCAGCTATGCCAGCCCTGAGTCAGAACTGCCTAGAACAGGAAATTATAGATTACCAGATAAACGGGTGGTCGTGCCTCTCCATGTCTGCTTTTCACCAAGAATTTAAAACTAGGACAAATAAGGGCTATGTTAAAAAATTCCCACATTGTACATGAAAGGTCTACAAATGACGAAAAGAGTTTGTTTTACACTCTCAGTGTATCCAATATATCTGATCATAAAATTAGTGTGTGGTGACTGTATTTACTCAATATAAAATGAGATAGCTACATCCAAAAGAGTAACATGCAACTAGGTCACAGAATTCAGAAAGAAGTTCATGCTGAAAGATTCTAGAAGTTTTCTGTGGAAAAGCTACAGAAATCCTTATTAAGCTCTCCTCAAAATAGACACCTGGAAGTGTGGATCACAAAGGAAGGAAATGGATGGAGAGGTAATGATGTATGAAATATGTAATAGTGGGATGTCTCCAATTAGTTAGAATTAGTAAAATTAATTATGAAGTAATCATTAAAGCTGTTCCGGTTGATTGAGTTGTTTACCGCTAATTGTACACAACAGCAAGGCTACAGTCTTGGCTTAACTAATCTGTGGGTTATACTTCCAATTAAGCAAGTCAGGAACCTAAGATAAATGCAGAAGAACAAATTGTTGATTAGAATACTGCTTTTGACCCACGTGGATTCATTCTCTGAAGCCTCGACATCTGTATTAGCACACCTCCCTTACGTGCTTCCTTTGCCTACCATATCCACTGAATTCTTTTAATGTTTCCAGTCCAGAATTCAGTGGCCACTGTCAGCTGTCCATCTCCTCAGCTGCATCCCAGACTCACTGTGCACTCAGCTCTCCTTACCTTCAACACACTGCTTTCCTTGCTAGAAAATCAAGATAAGGCACTCCCTGCCATAATCCAGGGTTTTGCTTTTATCTAAATTATAGGCTTGAGACTCAAAAGCTTCTGAGGTCAATTAGGAGTATTCCTGTGCGAGTTTACATTGTTTTCTTTTAGAAAACATAGTCTTTATATCAGATTCTGACCCTTAAAGAAAAAACAAAGACAAAAAATAAAAATAAAAATAAATAAAACAAAATGAAAAAGCCTCGAGGACAAAAACAAAGGAAGAGCTTGTCCAGGAGTCTAAGATTTTTAATGACTGACCCCAAGATGCTTTATAGCATCTCCTCATCACCTTCTTTTTTTTTTTTTTTCAGTTAATTACAGAAAAAAAGCTTTATTTAGCCTTCTGTAGACATTTTCAAAGTAAGCAGATAGTAAATAGCTAGAAACAAGCAATATTTGTCTATTCCCATAGACAATAGATATATAATCTTCAAACACTTCAGATATCTACAGAATATGTCACTTAAGATGTTTTAATAATAAAAGGCTTTTATGACAGAGACACATTTTCTCCTGGCAGCATCCCTCATCTACTTTCTTTTTTTTTTTTTTAATTGAAAAATAAAATCATTCATATTACATTCCAATTGCTATCCCATCCCGTGCTCATCACCTTCTTCCTGAATCCCTAGCACTCTTTGGTTTCCTAGATGCACCAGTTCTATCTTTCCAATGTTTTGGGCACATAGTTCCTCTCCCTTTACAATGTGCTGGCCTCTACAGCTTCATGCCTCACCCAGCTGCAGTGCCCCTTCCAAAACTCAACTTACATGTCACTTTTTCTAGGAAGGCTGCTCTGTCCTGCCTCCCACCACAAGAGCATGCAAGGGAGAACATTTTTCTAGTTTGTTATGGAACCCGGTCCCGTCTGTCCATAGTGAATGGGTAGGTACTTGAAGCTTGATGAAAAAAAAAAAAAAAAAAACAATGTTAGCTGAGCAAGGAGAAACAAAAGTAGAGAAGGGAAGTTTTACCGCCGTGTTTCAATTGGTAGAGATCATGCCTGGGGCAATAATTAATTAATAGCAGGCATTTGGCACATTGCTAGGAGTGATTGCTGAAGAGCTAGGGTTGATGGATAGAGGGATGGTGCTTAAAGTATGCGCCAAGGCCTGCATGAGCAGAGCTAAGACTTGTCTGTTCACAAAAGGGTACTTGAAATGAGGAACTGATCTGCCAGGCCAGAATTGCACACTACCTAAAGAGTTCTGAGGAACTTGAGCCCTAGAAAAATGTAACCATCGAAACTAACCCTAAATATAACTCCTTTTATTTTAGTTCTAGCTGGCTAAATATAACCAGTTACTCATAAGGCAAAAATCAAGAATTAATATGAGAAATGCCTATTACTTAGTTTATGGGGAAATAACTGGTTTTACTATTCTAAGTTGTATGTACAATCCACTCCATAGTTATTCTTAGCCAATCATGTGTTGTTTTCAATACTCTATAATTAAAAAAAAATAACAGAGCTGATACAATTCTCGGTCACTGAGAAGCAAAAACCTTTAGTGTTTATTTCTTTAACAAGATTAATTCCTGCCACAAATCACATTTGTACCCTCGAAGACCTTGTAAGGGGATTTAAAAAGCAATAAAGTTAAATGTATAATGACCTAAACAGCAAAGAGCATGCGCAGGGAAGGCTGGCTTGGGAGGGCTATAAGTACAGTGCATTTCAACTGAGCTGGAGAGAGAGAGAGGGCCGATGCAAAGTGCAACTAACAGTATGCATCTGGAGGAGGATGCTGATGAGTACAGCCACTCCTGCAATAAGGCTGGAGCTCATCACTAGTGCTTACGGGGAACTATGCAGCCCATCACCACCATGTACAGGAGCCAGTCACCCTGCTTGCCTCCTCATGCTGTCTGAATAGCTAGCAAAGCTCCAGTTGTGGAGTCTGGGCACAGAGAACTCAGTGAGCTATGCAAAAAGTATCAGAGATGCTACAAGCTTGCTCAAAGGCAAGTAATGCTTCAGAATCTGAGGCCCAGTGCAAACCAAGGCTTTGCTATCAGCTTAGTGTCTTATGTATATCTGTGTTATTACAGCAGATTTGATACGATGACAGAGGAAAGACCATTTGAGACTATCAGTCGGTGAAAGAACTACCAGGAAAGGATTGGGGACAAAGAAAAGTGTGACCACAAGGCAAAACACTGTTAAGAGTCTCTGAAGAAATCTGAGATTGGGGCCTGGAGATGGCTCAGCAGTTGAGAACACTTACTGCTCCTGCACAGCACCTGGCTTAGATTCTCGCCCCTTGTATGATGTCATGGACTGTTTGTAACTCCAATTCCAGGGGATTCGATGTCCTTTTCTGACTCCATGGGCCCCTGCATGCATATGGAATACACATATGCACTCAGGCACATATGTAATTTTAAAAAATAACAAATTTGAGTTTGGCTTAGACATAGCTTTCAAAGCTCCGGCTAAAACAGGGAGAAGCATCATTTGAGATTGTTTTAAATACACTAAATTATTTAGAATCCTTTATTTGGTAGGAAAAGTGCATTTGCATGTAAAGGGGCCCAAAGCAATCTGTGGAAAGCATAGCATCAGAGCTCAGCTGTTTGCATACCCTCCTGCCTGGTACCTAAGGGTTTCTTAATTTGTGGTTTGAAATTCTTCAGGTAGGTTTGCTTTATTCACTCCCACTTCAGTGCACAATACTTTGATTTGGATTTACTGTTTTCAAGACTATCAGTGGCCTTCCAGCAAGACTGAACCTGAGACTCCCATGGTGGAGCTTGTTAAGGAGAACACAAGCGCAGGAGGAGGCTGACCCAGCAGACCTGTGGGCATTTTTAACAAGTGCCTCCTGGTTCTGTGGGAGGCAGTCTTACATAATGCCCAAATTAGAAATATAAATAATAAGCCCATATCAATTTGTCATCTTTTTTTAAGCTCAAACTTTCCCCACCTACACAGGTCTCACTAACAATCACAGTGTGCCTCAGGGACCTCATCAGCCCTATTTTTGTTTCCTAGCCACGTTTATAATAAAATATAGGAAGAGTCCCCATCATGCCAGACTGCATCCTGTCTCTCAGCTTTTTGACGAAATGTTGCAGGGCTCCATGGAATATTTTCCACACCAGGAAACACTTGTAGGCCTCCTGAACTAGGGACTTAGTCGATATGTTATCTCCCATCTATCAGTTTTACTTGTTCCTAAGTATTTTAAATTAGCACAACAATTTCTGGTTTGGGCTCACATCATGAGAGCAGGGTGACTGCCCAGTAGTTATATGATTAACACCCGTGTCTGAGGGCAGGCTTCTGTGAAAAGGTTGTCTGGGCTCAATGTGAGATGTCTGTAAAAAGGGGTCCTGCCCTTGCCCACAGACACATTGGAGTCTATAGTGTGCACATTCAGAGGCCCTATGGTTCCTGGGCTCTGATCTCGTGGCGTCTTTGTCTATAGATCTTGCCCTTTGTGATCCGTGACAAGAGCATATCTCAAACTCAAGTCTGGGGCTTAGGTGAAAAATGTTATCAGGCAGTGTGCCCATTTAGGAAGCAGTTGTTAAAGGGAATATACCTGGCCACGTAATTATCATTGGTAAAGAGTGAGGAGAGACCAGGCCCATAGCAACATAGGAGGGACTTGTCAATATAAGATGATCAGTAGAAAAGGGATTCTTCTGAAACTCTGTGAAATAAACAAAATACCACACATAGTTGCCATCGTCAAGCATGCGAGTAGGTAAAGATCAAGCAGAGCCTATGTAAATTCAGGGTCACAAGTCTAGAGGGCAATGCAGACATACTACTGTTGTATACTGCCCAGATTGCCTAAAGCTCGATGTGGCATATTTGAATCTATCCACTGTGTACTCAGAGTCCATCTCTATGTTTATTTCAAAGGAAACATGTTAAGACTTGAGACTGAAACCTCAAGAAGAGGGAGAGATTAATCCATGGACAAAGTGGAAAAGTCTGCCAAAGTTGGAGGAACCATAGACACTTGACCTGCACTGTTACATAAATATGACAGTGATCACACACGCAATGACAACGGTAGTAGTGTGGTGATGACAAAGAAGACGGAACTTACAAACTATGGCAAAGAGTATACGTACATATGAGTTGACAAGAATCAGAAACGGTGGATACATGGAGCAGGAAAGAGCTGTAACAACAGTCTAAAAAAAAAAAAATAATAAGGTCTGAATGAAAATAAATGACCCAGTTCAATGAAGAGGGATTTGCAAGATGCTTGAAGTGAGGATGCAGCAAGTCTTACAGGAAGAAAATAACACAGCCTGCAGGACCTGCTAGGAGCGCAAGCATCCCAGATGTGAAGAGATGCAAATAGACTACAAGGTACCGGATGAACACAGTGAGACTTAGGACGGTTTCTTCGGATGTAAATTGAAACGAAGAGTTCTTTTAAAGGTAGTTAAAGAAAGTGACACAATGAAAGGAGGATCGCAGAAAGCTCATTGTGATTGGAGGCAGAGAAAACAAAGACAAACAAGTGGAGGTCCGCTGACTTTCTGAATTCCTTAAATGTAAAGCATCTATGGAGGAGGAACTTAGGTCAGAAACTTGAGCCAAATCTGCAATTTTCCATCAGATGCCTAGGAGCTGCTGGCAGGCAAAAGGGGGAGATTGCCCCCACTTCCCCACCTCCTGGACCATGTCACTTGAATTTAAAAAAAAAAGAAAAAGAAAAGAAAAGAAAAATATCTCTTCCGTGGAAACAAACATAGTGTTCCATTTCTGCCAAGGTCACTCTGCATATGCAGATGGCTTAGGTGGCTCAGTGCTGTTAACTCCTTTGGCAGAGAAACACAGATTTCCATCACACCCTTCCCTGTTCACTGATATCTGGCCCCCAGCCTTGCTTGAGCCTGTCAACTTTAGAAAAACCAGGTTGTGTCTTGAGCCTGTGATCATGGGTTTCTCGAATCCAAATGTCTTCCTTAACACATATTAGTCATAACTTATAAACGAAGCCAATTTAGCACTAACCTGCAAGAAACTAAACTCTTCCGCTCTGTCTCAAGTGCCAAAGTTAGGTGTTCAGGCAGAGTCGGTTAACACAGCTCCTGTTGGCTGCTATTCTTTCCAGTGTTTCTAATTTCTCTGAAGACCCATTGAGCAACCTGGCCTGAGTCTGAATTTGTGCAAAAAAGCCTTGAACCAGGTGAGTTGCACATTGTTTCCAGCTCATTAGAGATGTTTTGGACAACTTCTCTAATGAGGTTTGACGTTTGACTACCACCACATATGTGTCCCCCACCAAGCCACTCCCCCCTCCTTCCTGCTTTTCCTGCTCTTCTGCATCTTAGTGAGTGAAATGCCAGGTCTCATACCTTATATCAATCACTGTGCTCTAGTTTGATTAATCTCTCTCAGCAGCCCCCCGTCCTGAATCTTCTGATTAGGTCTGATCTTCTCCCTTTCCACTTAATAAAATAAATGTTCTTTCAGTAATGATTCTTTATTTAATGTAATAAGTAACACACTCCATACATTCAAGTGGACCAGTGTGTGCCTTCTTCTGTAGACCCTGTGATTTCAATGAAAAGGTACCAAAACCCAACTAAGGAAGGGTTTACAAACATCCGCGTTTTAAAATCCGTGTAAGATTTTTCTGTCACTTTGACAAAGTTGCAGGATTGGGGGAGGAGGTGGATCCAATATGTTTCACCAAAATGTACATCTTCGTTTTATCCTAAGTGGCATATGGCACTTACCAACAGATTGAGTGTATGTGATTTAAATCAAATTATCAGCAGGTAACTGTGAAACTTGTAGGGGTCATTCTCAAGGAGGAGTTTTACTAATGGGCCTTTCAGATCCAAACTATCCAAATGATGTTTGGATCAGAAATGTTACTTGATTCTACACTTTCCTATTTTAAATGATAGGAATTCTTTATCTCATTAGCAATCCAGTTAATGAATTGTTGAAGAGTAACTCAATAAATTAATTGGCTGTCCTGTTTAAAATGTCCAACAACTAACTGCATGGCCCTTTCACCAATTTGTCTGAATCAACTGGAAGTTTAGTCCTGGCTTGTAGATATGATCTTTAGTGAATCTTCTAATTAATTTTCTGATGGCGATGAATTAACTAACTGAAACCAGCTCAAATAAGACATATCCTTTATTAAGCTAAAATAGCCTGTGAGTCTAAATAGGATGAAGTGAAAATGTAGAGCCAAGTAGAGCTCCCACCAATAAGGTAAGGAAAAAAAACTATCCAGAGAGATTTAGACTGACTTCTTTGAGGCAGACAGGCATGGGAGGTCAGTGCCCACTTCAGACCTGGCATGATCAAGGAAAGCAGAGTTCTGGTCGTATTCATAGGAGAGTGATGTGTCAGGGGACATGGAGAAACCGCCATCAACAGTCCTGAGCAGAGTTGATGATGCTAGCCAGGACCAGGGGATGCATAGGCAGACCTGCTCATCTATATCAGCCATATCCAACACTGAAAGCCTTTAACAGTTTGCAATATTGTATTTAGGAGGAAAGTTGGTATTATAAAATTATATTAATTTGATACCAATTAAGACAAAACAACAGTAAATGCATACAGCTTGCTGGCAATTATAGACCCACACTTTGCATTTGCCCTTCTGTAGAGCTGAATGCTAAGTGGTTCTGTAGTTATAGTACATAAAAACACTTCCAGTTCTAGAATTCTGACTCTAGAGAAACATCTCTGGATTTCTAAAAATAATTGTTGAAATTGATTTAAAAGATGAGAATCAGGCATATGCCCTTATATAATATTCGCAGCCAAGAACTATGGATCTTTGTTTACAAGATTTGCTTTCCTGCATTTCTAGCGTGTGTGTGTGTGTGTGTGTGTGTGTGTGTGTGTGTGTGTGTGTGTGTGTGTGTGTGTGTGCACTACATGACTCTCCATAACAGTATACATAGAAGCAAAGTAGAAATAAGACATTGGTAAGAATGAATGAAAGACTTTGGTGAGAGAGGTCTCGGGCCTCTAGTGGACTAATGCGGCTCTGGGTCATAGCCAGAGAACCCTATCTCAGCAGCAGGTGCTATCTAAATGGGCATACATAACTGGTCAAACTGTTGAGAATAAGTGACATCTGGGTGCTCAGACCTAAATGTGACATCTGTGTTCCCTACCTTTAAGGGCCAACATAGATCAAAGATGAGAGAGACTATGGGAACTGAAAGTTGGAGTGTAGTACAGTGGGGCACCATCCTTTGGATATGTAGCAGATATAATGATTGATACACTGCCACGGTGCCTACTTGCCTGAGACCTGACAAAGAAAGCAGGAAGAGGGAAAAGGGGGAAAGAGGGAGTCAGGAAGCGTCATAATTGTAGGAAGGGGGTTCAGGTGAATGCATATATTTAAAAGGCATTATATACATGTCTAATATTGTAAGACTTTGAAAAACCATTTAGAAATTTAAAATACATTGGGCTGTGACTCTAATATTTTATTTTTCAACCAATATTTTGTTCCATTGAAGAGCTTCTGTGTTTCGGAGTGGGGGAGGGATAGCTCTACAGGTTTCAGTAAATACAGAGAGAAAGCCATAGGCATCAGTTGCTCAGGTAAGACAATTCTTTGGTTCCATTTCCTCCCAAAAGCCTTCTCTATAATTGGTTGGCCATGTCTACTACAGCACTTGTGTCAAGATGAGCAGATATGGTCAGACACATTCTTTAATGGCAACCCACACGTTACTGCCAATGAGGAGATGGTAGGAATCCTATGGATGCTACTGAAATTTTGTTAGTGGTAGTTGGGGTGGCTTTTTCACAGCTAAAGACTGCAGGATGCTCCTTTCTATGTTGTAGCTCATCTTAAAAAAAAAAAAAACCCAGAAAGTTCTCTTTCTATAAAAAAAAAACCAAACAAACACATATTTTCATTACATACCTGAGAAGTTCATGCACCACCCAGTGGATTTTAGCTATATTCACTCTGAACACCTCTGTTTCCTCTTATGTTCACCCCCAAACCCTCAGCCCTTCCCAACTTCATGTTCTTGAGAAACAAAAAGTATAACCCACCAAAGTCCAATTTGTGCTGCCCATATACTCACAGGTGAATGCTCCCCTGAGCTTTTCAAATTCCTAGCTAAATGTTCTAGCATGTTCCACATGCTGCCTCAGAGGCATGTTGATTAAAGCAGTCTTATTAGGTTAATTGTTTTTTTTAAATATGAATATAGTTCAGTATAAGAAATGGAGAGTAAGTTAATAAGAAGAAAAATAGTTTATACAGCAAACATTTGGCAGCTCAATGTGTTCTCCCGAATTTATTCTTTCATTATATAACATTCACAAAAGCGCATGATGAGGACTACAGAGTAGAAAGAAGGAAAATCAATTCTTGTTAGTGAAAATGCAAATTTCTTTGAGAATTTTTTTTTTCTTTTTAAGATTAGAAGAGGTGAACGGGTGGAAGGATAAAACATTTTCTGGTTAGGAACCAAGAAGTACTGAACATGGAGGATTTATTTAACAAGAAAAGTCACATTATTGAGATTAGACATCTCTTTCTCAAGGTGCTCCTGAGAGATAATGCTCTCATACCTATAACTCAGTGGAGCTATTGGTTTGTCTGGTAACATAAAAATGAATCTGAGGACTCAAGTTAACACCTTCATTTCTACACAGCCCAGGATTTTAGGTGTAATCCTACAATACTGCTGTCAGGCCTAGTATATTCTTCTATAGTTTGACTATATTTTCTTAAAACATGGTAAATTTTAAGACAACCTAAAAACAAAAGGCACTAAATATTTCCATGCAGGGTTAACTTGGAATACCAGTCTCATTAATGCACCTAGAGAGCCAAAAGGAAATTAGAGTCTAACTTGAAGGGAGCAAAAGAAATAATTCTTCATTTGTTTACTAAGGATGCCATCAATCTTCCTCTTTTACTTAAAAAAAAAATTTAAAGCCAATTGTTTTGATATGTACGTGCCTATAATACCAGAATTCAATAGGCTGGTGTGTAAGGGTCCATGAGTTCAAGGCCAGCCTAGCTGTTATTTCTTTTTTTTTTTTATTAATTTATTCTTGTTACATCTCAGTGGTTATCCGATCCCTTGTATCCTCCCATTCCTCCCCCCACCCCCCATTTTCCCATTATTCCCCTCCCCTATGACTGTTCCTGAGGGGGATTACCTCCCCCTGTATATTCTCATAGGGTATCAAGTCTCTTCTTGGCTACCTGCTGTCCTTCCTCTGAGTGCCACCAGGCCTCCCCCTCCAGGGGACATGGTCAAATGTGAGGCACCAGAGTACGTGAGAAAGTCATATCCCACTCTCCCCTCAACTGTGGAGAATGTTCTGACCATTAGCTAGAGCATGCTTCAAAAAGTTATCTTTAAATAAAGAAGCAAGTTATTACAAATAAATTTTGATAGTGATGAATATGCTCACCCAAGAGAAAATGATGATAAAGAAAAGCTGATGTCACATAAGTAGCTGATGGTCACACTCAGGCCATCTTTGAACAGATCAGAAGCTCATTTGCAGAGCATCCAGCCTTCCCCTGAGCTTGTCATGTCTCTTCTCACAATTCAGCTTCTCTTGGAAGCTGCCTTTTGTATTTTCATTATGTAATTGCTATACCCAAATTAACCTGATTAATTTTACCTCATCTTGGGCAAAGGCAAGAGCTGTGATCTCTTTTTGTCCTTGACCATAGGCCCTAAGTTCCCATGATGTCCCTGTATGGCACTTAATCCTAGGAATTCTAGCACACTTTTCATGATTTTGAAAAATGGAACATATTTGATTCATATCTCCGTGTATGTGTGTGTGTGTGTGTGTATGTGTGTGTGTGTGTGTGTGTGTGTGTGTGTGTGTGTGTACTCTCGTGTGTGCAGATGCATGTGTATGCATTCATGCAGACCAGAGAATAATATTAACTATCTTCCTCAATTGCTCTCCATCCTACTTTCTGAAACAGGGAACTTAAGGACTTGGCTATTGTGGCTTTTCGATAGCTGTAGAGCCTACTGCTCCCTTTCTAATCCCTGAGTCATCATTAGGTATCAATGTGAGTAACGTAATTTTTACATTGGTGCTGGAGACACAAACCCAAGTCCTCAGGCTTGCAAACCAAGCACTTACTGAGTCATCTCTCCAGCCTCCTGCTGTCTTCCTTTCTTGACTATCAGTTCTTACTCCATTTCTTCCAAAATACTTCTCTGTATTTCTCCAGCCACTATGGTTGCCTCTCCAGAGTCCCAGGCCTACAGAAGCTGTAGCTGTGAAAATTCTACCATGCCCTTTTGTATATATCACATGGTTTTCCAGGCTGTTACATGTGTTTTACATCTCAACTTCACCGTTAGACTGATGATTATCACAGATAAAAGTTTTGAGTGCCTATTATGTCAAAGAGCACTTAAAATTTTTACATGAAACTTATGAAGAAGTTACTACTCTCATTGTACAAACCAAATAATGAGGAATAAGCATTAAATTGCCTTTTTGAGACTGTATAAATACTGTATACCAGATCTAAATTGGGGGCTCTGATAACTTCTGCTGTCATTGCATTGACTGCATACCCAATGAGAGAAAGAAGTCATTGCATCCCTGAAAGGAGAAGAAGTGGGGTGTGTCAGAGCATTCAAACACACCCAAGTCTCTAGAGGGCTCTGCCATGTGGAGGAAGGATGGGTTTTTGAAATCTCTTATTCATACTTGTTACAGCACCAAGATCAGATTATCAGTAAGAATGTCAATTGGTCAACTTTGGGATGTATGGTAGCCTGGCCAGGAGGAATGGGCGGAGCTTAGAGCTTATGGGTTATAGACACAGAAACATACGGAGCAATGAAAAGTAAGAGAAAGAAAGATTAACTGAAGAGAAGTCAGATATATCTACAGCAAATGATCAAGCCTCTTGCAAAATTTTCTTCTCATGCATTTTGAATTTTGATCAAACTCACTTTATTTGTAACTGTTGCAACGTTATTTTCTTATAAAATTTGTAAAACAAAATTTAATTGTATTCTTCACTCAGTCCCTATTCTTTTCTTTCCTCCATTTGTTTGTTTGTAACTTATTCCTGCAAAGGTTTTGCATTTCATCCTTTCCAGTCACTTGTAATCTATTCCTACAAGATGCTCTTCCTAGGTTTCTCTCATTCACTTGCAAATTGATAATCCTCCTGAAGCATGGCTCTCCTCCTTATTGTTTTTGAGACTAGGGTATATAGCTAACCTTGAGCTCACTAAATACCTAGCCTGGCTAACCAATGAACTCCAAGAATCTGCATATCTCTGGCCCTTCTCTCACCCCCATTGCTAAGGATACAAATACACAAGACTATGCTCAGATTAGTGCTGGGGATGCACACTAAAGTTCTTCTGCTTATGGAGTAGGTACTTTACCTACTTAGCCATTTTCCCAGTCCTTTCTATAAGTCCTTAACTCCAAATTCTTTGAAAATGTCATGAATGCAATGTTTCGTGTCCATGGCCACTAAGTACTTGTCATGGTCCCTGAAATTGGAATCTGAATGATGACTCTGGTCAAGTAAAATGGTTGCCTCAAGTGCTACCTTGGGAAGGATCCTATTGCAAGCTCAGGATGAGTGAGAAGAAAGGCTAATTAATTATTGGCTGTCACGTGCAATGTATGGAAAACAGCTATAATGTAGGCTCCCAGAACTATTTGTCTCTTCTTACATTTTTGAAACATCTTGGTTAAATGAATTTCTCTGGGAAAATAAAATAAAAGAGATCTTAGTAAATATCTCTTGGAACGTTCTTTCCTTGTAGCAATAAAACCCCCTCTCCAGATCCTAGGAACTGTAAGTGGAAGCTGAAATCATTTGCATTAACACTCCTTGCAATTTGTTGCAAAATTTCTTGCCCCAAAAGCCCAGTTATAAACCACTAAGTTACTTTATTGTTTACATTGGGACAGTTTTTGTAAACCAACTTGTCTGAGCATATATCTTGCATTTCTATCAGAACAACAGATAGTTCACGTGGTTTAAAACTCATTTCTCAAGATTCAGTTTACTTACCAAGACTTCTGTCAAGGCCCTACCATCCTGAATTCAGAAAAACAAAATAATCACATAAAAAACAGGTAAATACAGTCTCTGCCTTAACCTGCATGCCTTATGATTTACCTAAGCCTATGACAATATGTTCTTTCTTCATACTTGCTTCTTTGAGACACTATGAAAACTCAGTAAGATAATGTCGTTCCTAAGTCTATTATGTAAATAAAGCTATCATTCTTTCACAGCACAGTTCATACTTTCCTTTCAACATATGACACATTGGCCTCATAGAATAACACATTTGAAAAAATTTATGAGACTCAGAAATCTGCAAAAAATATCATGTCTTTCTGGGTCTTAAGCAGTTCCGCCAGAGATGTTTCAGAACACACGAATCAATATCTAATGCTTTGTACAATAACATGGCATTGTAAACTTTGCATCACTTAAATGAGAATAGAAAATTAGCTTGAGACGTTGTCTGGGGGTCAAGCACATGGGGCTAGTTGGTTCGTTGGTTATACAATAGAATTATGTAGATGCTTTCAAGTAATTATGAACACAATGGTAGAGAGCCTTGTTTAAAACTCTGAAAAGGGTCTATCTGGTTCAAGATCTGTGGCAGGGCTCAAAAAACTGTGTTTCAAATGATCTGTTGGGGACTGAGTGTAAGGCAGGAGGATCTTCAGCCACACTCTTGAAGCCTGCAAGAATATATACATTACTTCCATTACTAGCCAATTTCCACGTTGTATTTTAACATAAAACTCAACTTGCTTTTCAAAGTATTTTTATTCATTTGAATGTTCTCTAATTTTTAAAAAATAGAAAGAGGAAAGGATGGTATGAGAGATGGACAGAAAACAGCAATGGAGGGAGAAAAATTGTGCCTTACTTTTCATTGTATTTTTTGTATTTTGTGAATAATGATTTATTTTCATGACTTACATTGACTTCTTGTTTCATTTTTGAAATTTTGTTTCAACTAGGCTTAGAAGGCACTTCCTTAAAACCATAACATTTCAAACAATATTAATTTATTGATAATACATAAAACATAAATTATAGTCATTATGCATGCTGCATAATGATCCTGAAGAAAATGTAGTAGATTTGTCAAATATTAATTCGGTTTTATGAGAGACTTTCTACCAACTGCTCATTATATGGATGTATTCAGAAATAGCTTTCCATTTCCTGTAGCAAAACTTTGCGTTTTCATAAGAAATGGTGATGAATAGATAACCCCTGCCTCTCCCGGCCAAGGCGTACAGTGAACTTGAAAAAGAATGAAGAGCAGAGATGAAGTGGAAAGGCATTTCACGCTATTGAACAACAAACTTTCCTTTTTGACAGTTTGCCTCGGGCCATCACTGTGAGCCCTGCTCTAACCCAGCCCTTAAAGGCTGTTGCTCTTCTTCTGGACAAATGATAAGGAACAGTGAAATAGCTCTAGGAATATTATGATCAACACACGTACGCACACTCACAAGCATACACACGCATGCACGCATCAGCAAAAGCCTGTGCTTTATGCTATTCAAAAGCAAAAAAAAAAAAAAAAAAAAAAAATATTTACACATCAAAGATAGTACCTTTCTTTCAAAGTAGCCCATTTCCCAAAATTCCTTTTCCATCCCTTTGGATGAGATTTGTATTGTCAAGTTTATTGGACAGCAGCTTTCCCAGGCACATGTCCTGTTTTATTCATTCAGCAGGAATTGTACCAATCAAATTTTCAATATGCTTTTTGCATTATGGCTGGATTTGGTGATTGGTATTAAAAATATATACTTTCTAGCTTTTATAATACATAAGCTAGATAAATTGTTAATGCTTTAGAGCTCCCTAGGCCACATGAATGATAGAGATTTCTGTGTTATCCCTGACAAAGTTTAGGACCCAGGAGAGCAGTTTTAATCCTTTTTTTCTACTCTGCCTGTCTAACAAGAGCTAGGACTCCTATAGAGCAGGAAGAGAACCAGGGGCTTAATTTTCCCAAGCCAAGAAATGGTATTTGGTCACATATTTTTAATCTATTTAAAATATTAAGTTACTAAATAAACTGACCCAGGCAAAGCATTTGTTGTCCTTAGGTGACAAATAAAAGGTTTTCAAGACTGAATTCAGGCCAGATGGAATTTCCATTTTTTTCCCTTGTTGCTGTATAAAATGCCAACATTTGGTAAAATTTTAATCTTTCATTAAAAATAAATCACCACTTGGTATGCAAGAAGGGACAGTGATAAATATAACTCATTTAATTGTCCCTTAAGCACTGCCACCCATATCTTCACATCAGCCTCGGACCTTGGATTGTGCTCAAAATTTGTTGCTAATAACAATCAGGGTGTGTGTATTAAAAGTGAAAAATGTGAGTGTGTTTAGGTTGTCTGAAAGTGATCCAAACAAAATCAGCTCAACACATTACAGAGCAGAAAGAACTGCTTTGGAGATGAGATTTTTCTGGACCATTTCCACCTTGTTGTTCTGCTTTTGCCAATGCATCCTCATTGTCTTTAATTTTTCATGGCTTGTAGATTTCCACCTTTGGCTATAAGTCTTTCAAACATCCAGATAACAAGGCAATCTGTGCCAGTAGACCCCTCCTTTCTGAGGAGTGAAGGCTTCCATGGGAACACAAGGATGCCTCTTATAACTTGTTGGTAGTGCTAATAAGAATAAATTATTCTGGACTGGCGAGATTACTGAGCTGGTAATGGCACTTTGAACACAGATCTGATAACTGAGTTTGACCCATTGAATCTATGTCAAGGTGTAAGAAGAGAAAAAATTCCACAGCTGCCATCTCATCCTCATGTGTGCTGTAACACATTCTATATGTATTGTCCTAGCTAGTTTTATGTCAACTTGACACAAGCTAGAGTCATCTGACAGAAACCTAAACTGAGAAAATGTCTCCATAAGATTCAGGTATAGGATATATTTCTTAATTCTTGATTGATGTGGAAGGGCCCAGCCATTGTGGGTGGTACTATCACTAAGACTGTGGTCCTAGGTTCTATAAAAAAAGCAGGCTGAGCAAGCCAGGATGAGTAAGGCAGTAAATAGCACTCCTCCATGGCCTCTGCATCAATTCTTGCCTCCAGGCTCCTGCTCTGCTTGACTTCCTGTCTTGACTTCTCAGTGATGGACTGTCACCTGAAAGTGTAAGCTAAAATAAATCCTTTCTTCTCCAAATTGATTTGATCACAGTGTTTCATCTCAACAATAACAACCCTAACTAGAACATGCACATACACACGTACACACACACACACACACACACACACACACACACACACACACACAAAATAATTGTTATTTTAAAAGCAAAACGTATCACACAATGATTCAGTTTCTCTTTTCAAAATAGTTACGTGCCTTTCCCCCATTGTGTAATGGAAGTATAAAGGAAAAATTCCCACATCCCCTTCCACCCTAAATTTTCTGCCCTGTGCCTCACTCCTACAGAAGAGAGTTAAGAGTGAGACCGCTCTCTTTATTTTTCTGGTCACTTTATCGTTCATTTCTTAGTCTATTGTTTTATAGCAGGATTGGCAGGTCAACATTACCTAAAATGTACAAGTGGTTTGGGGTTCTGTCATAAGCATGCTTAGTCTGATCTGCATATCAATAGAATGTCCAGAAATTGGTTAGGGTGACACCCGGAGGAACTTGGAATTGGATCTCCATAAGAGCCTCTAGCTTGGTGGTCTCTGGTTAAACCACACTCCTGCAAGGGACTCCTCACACCCTTGCTCACCCTTCTGTAATTTGTTGTGTGACAACAGCTCTCTGCTTCAGAGTATGTTGTGCTTCAAGACACAGGGATGGGCTGGAGAGATGGCTCAGAGGTTAAGAACACTTCCTGTTCTTCCGAAGGTCCTGAGTTCAATACCCAGCAACCACATGGTGGCTCACAACCATTTATGAGATCTGGTGCCCTTTTCTGATGTGCAGGTGTACGTGCAGCCAAAACACTGTATACTTAACAAATAAATAAATCTTTTTAAAAAAAAAGACACAGGAATATCCATCCCATACTGATGGAAGCAACTCCTCACCTTGAGTGTGCAGGTGTGCAGTTATGAGAATTTAGGACACACTTCAGGTTTTGCATGTGTGTGGATGTGTATGGAGGCCAGAGACTAAGTTCAGTTCACTATCCACTTATGTTTGGGAGACAGAGCCTTTCTCTAATATGAAGCTTGCCCATTACACTAGTCTGGATCTTTCAGGATTCAGACAGGCACCAGTCTCCACATTTAAGAAACTATAATTTACAAATGTGGACCACTAGGCCTGGGTTTTGTTTTTTGTTTATTTTGTTTTTATTTGTTTGTTTGTTAAGACAAATTCTGAGGAGCAAACTCAGGTTCTCATACTTGCAAGCAAGTGCTTTGCCAACTGAGTCCTTTCCCCCATCCCTTGCAGAGGCTTTTAAAGCAGTTTCATAAATCATACTATATAATTGACCCTGTCTACATAGAAGGGATGTCTTATTTACATCAGCTTTCCATGTACAGGAAACCAATCAATCATAACTGATAGTCAACTCGCTTGCATTGTGGCCCAAACTTCACAACTCTTTACAAGGCAATCTCTTTTTCATAGATTAAATAATCCTTAGTCAGGGATCCTCTATACAGTATCACTTTTCAACTCTTCAATAAAATCATATTCTATGCTCCTGGACCAAATATAACTTAAGTTCTAGTACTATCATCGGCTTCTTTTACATGAAGACCATAAAAAAAATCATTATCTGTTAGAACTTTGAAAACAATTCTACCAAGAGGAATTTTTCTTCCCTTTGCTCCAGCTGAACAAATATAGACATTACTAGGGAAAATGATTCTGAGTAGTAGAGAGACCAACACAATAAGGTTCTGCCATGGACTCAACTCTAAACACAACAAAGAATGGTCGGAATGGAAAGCCAAGAGACAGGATGAGGGTCAATAAATTTATAACTACTAAGAGAGAATGTAAGAGTAAAGGAGAGAATTCTAGCTACTCCCACCTTGCAAGCCACAGGGAATGGTCAGGCACTACGGGAGGCTAAATGGACTTGCCAGCATTTCTGCTGAAATTAGGCTTTGTAGAGGGAAACACAGAAGTGAAAAGATTGAAAAAGAGTTTGGGCAAATCTTACTTTAATCGGGAGAGAACATTCATCATCTCCATCCCTCCCATCTGTCACAAAGTCTCAGATCCTGTTGTTTCTACAGAATAAAAAACTAGTATGGGAGCCTTTCAGTTTCTCTCTCAGGCTCTGGTTATCATCCCGTTCCACTCACTGTGCTTTCTAAACTATGCACACCTGCTCGTGTTACACTCTACCCACACCTCTTCAGGTGCCCCACACCATCAGCTCCATGGTACACACTCCTGCACAGTAAGCCAAACGAGGGTTTACGTGACTTTGCAAAGGCAGATGCCACGTTCCTTATCCTGTCTAATAAATTCCGGAAATAAATTGCTTTGTAATTTCTCTTAGGTCTTGTTTCCTTAATCTACACTAGTCGCTACCTTCTGAATTCAAGTACTGCCCATCCATTGCGACTTGCTTCCTTCTCTGTAGAGTCAGTCCCAGTATACTTCAGGGAAATCCAGTTCCCTTCCTGCGTTCTTATTGCAACTGACATCTGTCATAACGTACATTCTGTGTGACTGATGGCAAACTAGACTATAAACACTATGGAGGCAAGAAAAACACTTTTCAGTCTTAAACTCCAGCTTTCTGCAAAAGGCTCCAGTGCAAATATTCAGTCAGTTCTTACAGACTGAATAATGTGCATTTCTATCAAAATGCACCAGATTTTCCACAATGTGTTTTCCGAAACTCAGGAAAGGAGTAAAAAAGCTAGGTTTGTACTTAAGCTCTAGATTCAAGAAATGTACAATTTATCCAGGGAGAATCTGTAGTGCATGCTGAGGAGGCCACATAAATTCTGCCAATGCATTGGCTCCATGGTGCCACTCCACTGATCATTTGAGAAACAGCACTGGAAACTATAATCCCTGACCTAAATTGACTATGTGACCCAATACCTCATTAATCATCCTCTCCCTAACCGTGCCTTTAAGTAATCAGAACTAGAGAACATAAGAGCAGGCTGCTGATCCATTGATTTCTCCAGAGTTGATGCAATCCTTCCCAGACTCTGCATTTCTGAAAGCAGCCTGTAATTCATTGGTTTGGAGGGAGAAATTGAGACCTGCCTTTCCAAAAGGGTATCAGGTGGTATCCATTTTACTGGTACATGGTCCATAGTTTTATTAACAAGGACTTAAGATTTTTTTAAAAATACTTAAAATTTAAAAGTTAAAATCATTTAAAAAATTTGTCCTCATATTACGAAGGCATTGGCATGCCCTGCTGGATTATTCTGGTGAATGGGTATGGTTGGGTGGAAGCCCTAAGGAGACCTAGCAATAACACTTTCAAAGAAATTTTTAGGGCCTGACCACCTCTAAGGGGGCGGGGTAATAAAGCATAGAGGAAGAAGCATGCTGCAAGTATGTCTGTTAGTTGCCATAGCAGCTGTCTGAATACTGAGTTGGGTCCCGAGTTTGCCTAATTGATGAGAAAACAAGGGTCTCTGGGTAGTAGCAAATGTACTTTGAAGAGTTCCTTGCTTACTCTCAGTGGAATATTTTATTAGACCCTTTTGTGCTTCTCACAACACTTAAGATAATGTTTCACACTGTGGCTAAATACCTTTAGAATGAATGAAGTAATGAATGCATGGCCTTTATTTTGCAGGATAATTAGAAGTGTAAGTCACTTGTCTGTCCTATTAGCCATGAAAGAAATTATAGGCTTTCTTGAAATGCTGTTGTTAAGCTTGAGCTCCACCAGCTTGTATAAGATTTTTTTTAATTCAAGAAAAGTACACATCACATAAACTGCCTTTTAACTACGTGGACTGGCTAGCATTCAAGCACTGTGTGGCTTGTATTCTGTGCCAGCTGCCTGCCACAGTCCACTGGAAGTTAACATTAAATGATGTAAATTTGAGAAAGCATTACTTTTATACCTCTCATGGCTGTTGCCTGAATAGAACTGAGTGAGTACATCTTTTTATTTTTTCCCCATATATTTTATTAATCATTTTAAACACATTTGCTTCATTCCACAGAAATGAGCATCTTACTTTCCACCTTTGTGAAATTGCTGTTAATCATTCTCGAATGGTCCCATTTAAACCATTCCCCTGTGGTTTTACAATCCCTTCTGCTCGCTAATCTAGGAAGAACGATGCGCAGAAAGGAAATACAGAGGAGCAAATAGCTGTTCTTGTGAATCATCATTATAAGCCTCGTCAGCAACAGTAGAGTTTCTCAACTGTTATTTAAAAGTCCAATAAATCTGTAAACAGAGCATCCATAGCAGTGAGCTTGAAGTTCTTCCAAGTGATGATAGATGCACAATATAGGAGAGAAGATGCTTTTATATCCATGACTCATGCTTTGTTCATGCCTTTAACCTACCCTGACAGATAGAACAACATGCTTAAAACTTGACAATGACAATTAAATGATTGGCAACATGCCAGACATGGACTGGAAGGAGAATATGCATATAATTTCTTGGGATCTGTACACATCTTCCTTACTAGCCTAAGTTACTCAGCTAATTAAAGATCCAATATCTTCTTGTAATAGTGAGTTTATGCATCAGTGAATACTACTAAATACCTATATTTGATATAGAATCTGATCAGATACCTGGATATTTCTTAAATATCTGAATGCTTGATGTTGTGAGATATTTGATCCCATTGTGAGCCCCAAGATTGTAAACTGTAAAAACCTGTTTCTTCTTTGCTGTGCCTCAGCTCCAACACACACCTTTAACCCCAGAGCTAAATAAAGTCAACCCTCCGTCAAGAGGTGGAGCAGGAAACCAGTAGACAGGGATTAAACAGAAAGAAAGAACATGGAAATGAAGGTGTTTAAGATAGCATGGAAAAGATGGGCTTTTTTCGGGGGGGGCGGAGCTTTTGGCTTTTTAGCTTTTTCCTTCTGGGATGTCAGCTGAGTCGGAAAATCAGCTAGGTGCTTTCTCTGCCTATCTGAGCTAGTAGGTTTTCACACCTACTGAGTCCTTATTGGTAAAATTGAAGCATTGGGATTTTAGTTTTTAAAAACAACAGCTTGGGGTTGTTTAAGTAAGATATTTTATTTCAATTTATCACTCTCCTGTGGGTGCCTCATCTTTGCCCTTGTATCTGTTTGTGTTTACTGGGCAAGCGCTTTGGTGGCCTCTGGGAAATACACACCTCTGATATAATCTGCCACAATCATGCTTCTTTTTTTTTTTTTTTTAATAAACAAGTGCTATAATTTGTGTGATTAAAGGTATATTAATTATTGCTGAAGACAACACTTGCATATTTCATTGAACAGCAAGAAGTTGATCTGGTGCCTAACTAGAGCCTTCACCCCTACTGATTGGTGTTCATGGAACAAGAAGGTCCTATGCATGCTACAGGGAAGAAACAAGCACAAATCCAGCTACAAATGCTTTATCCGCAATGGTGACCTGCCTGCATGGTACACTTACATAACAGTGGCACAAAGTTGTGGGAGTGACCAATCACTATCTCATTGGATTTAAGGTCCACCTGATGAGATGGAACACATGCCTGGCACTGCTTGAGTAGCCAGGAACCAGAAACTTAGACAGGGCATGGTCCTAGAAGAAAACACCAATAAATGACTCCTTATGGAATTCTGCTGTACCCAGATTTAAGTACTTGGCTGAGCCATCGTAATACAAGCTTCATCTTGCCGAAGATGAGAATTAACACAGATACCCACAACTGAACAATATGCAGAGTGAGAGATTTGAAGCACCGAATATATACATATATATACATACATATATATGTATAATTTATTCACATTACATCCCGATTGTTATCCCTTTGCTCTTATCTTCCCATTCCCACCCTCCTTCCCTCTACTGTCTTATTCTCCTCTCCTAGACCTCATACAGGAGGAGACCTCCTTCCCCACCATATGACCACAGCCTATCAGGTCTCATCCTGATAGCCTGCTTCCACTTCTTCTGTGTGCCTGCCAGGCCTTCCTACCAAGGAGTAGTGATCAAGTCAGGGGCACCAGAGGAGTTCGTGTCAGAGGCAGTTCCAACTCTCCCCACAACCGTGGAGAATGAACTGTCCACTGGCTAGATCTGAACAGGGGGTCTAGGCTTACTGCACGCATTGTCTTGGTTGGTGCAAGAGTTTGTGCTGGCCCTGCTGGGTCCAGATCCACCAGCCCTGATGATCTCCTTGTGGGGCTCCTGAACCCTGAGTCCTTCCATCCTCCTATTCTTCCATATTCTCAGAGCTCCATTGGTAATCCAGCAGCAAGTCCCAGCATCTGTCCTGATCTCCTCCTCACTACCTCCCTGCCCCCCAGCACCATATGGTGGGGGAGGAGGTCCCCTTCTGTCAGAGGGAGGGATGGTGAGAATGGGAAGATACGAGCAAGGGGATAACATTCAGGATGGAATCTGAATAATAAATTTTTAAAAAGAGAAAGAAAGAAAATTCATGTACCAAAAAGAAAAAAGAAAAAAGATAAGAAATGAAATAAAAGATGCAACGATGAAATATGCTGACTGGAAAAATGAAAGCAAGAATGTTAAATTCTGCGATCAAATATTTCTCTTCACCCTTGGTCAGGACAAAGCAACTGCTGCATGGCAATGATTCCTGGTTTCTCCTTATTCACTTCCTGCCTTGGGTCCATGAGTGGTGTCAGCCCACCACTCTGTACAAGTGTAGGTGAGTAAGCAGACAGAATATTCCCTCAATATCATCTCTCTCCCTCTCATGAGAATTAATAGAAAGATGTCAAGCATCATCACATTTATTATGCCATGCCTCTGTCAGTTAGGCAGCCCACATGACTACCATCAGGGGAAAACTGATCCAAGCATCAAGTACACCATGACTAATTTTTGCCTTCTTTGTGCATCCAACAGGATGTAGATGTAGACTGAAGTCCCTCTTGTCTCCTATGCCCCTAAGTCTGATGGTCTCTTTTAATCTACAATGCCATTTCTATTAACTTGTACACTCCAGCTCTTATCTCTATTAGAATCTTTGATAGACGATCACATTTTATCATTTACCCTTCATTATAAAAATCAAATTTCTTGTCTGTCAAAAAGAAATCGAGTATAGCAAGCTGAGAACTAGTTCCCTGACAAACTGTGATGACAAGTCAGCCTGAAGGTACAATCTCCAAAGCAGAAAGCTGGAATTATAGATACCACCTACGTTCATTCATAGGTAGGAAAAGAAATAATGATAGCACAGAACTAATTTTTCACATTGCAAAAAAAAAAAAATTCTAACTAGTGTTTTAGTTTTAAATTATGATTTATGATTAAAGATATTTAAGTTTACCGGGACTTATTTCCCTTTTGTGCTGTTAGTTAATGCCACATTTCCATCACCAGAACAAGAAAATAAATAAAACTGACTTATAAAATATAATGCAATGGTTTAATTCTCTTCACAAAAGTTTTCTGAAACCTACATTGCTAAGCACAGTACCACTAGATGATCCTGCTACTCAAATATTAGCCTGTTCTTTGGCCAATTTGAGTAGATATGTAGACATAAGCACACAACATTGATTCCTTTACATTTAATATTTAAAAATACTTGCTAATAAATAAAAACATCACATACCAAAATTAACTGGACTCAAACCAGTTACCTGCACTTGTCTCCTGAGAAACAGTTAAAAATTACGGCCATAGGTCATGGCCTCTGTATTTAATCTTTACTGTGTCTTGCTTGACTCAGTTCTCTCTGCTCCGTCCCCTCACCGTCAGCACTAGTGCAGTGTTTTCTTACACCCCAGAAAAGTGTGCAGTGACGTTACATGCAGTAGCGCATGAATGTTCTAGTGAGAAGGCATGGCATGCCTGGCTCTGGAGATTATCGAAAAGTATTTAAGCCTCTGCTTCACGTGACTCCACATCCCCCCAGGAGTCTTGGCAGGGGATAACTGTCTGAATATTGGCTTATGTTTCTTTTTGCAGTATTTTAAGTACATTGGCTGCTGTGTCTGGGAACCACAGTTAGCCACATTCTAAACAATCTTAGCAGGGATGCAGCACTAAGAAGTATCAAGCCGTATCTACTACACAGACAAAAAAAATACTTTCTTATTCCAAACTCTTTTTAAGCAGATGTTGATGCATAAAGGATGTCTATGACTAAGATGAACTTGGGGTATTATTGTTATAACATTTATATCTAACAGCAAGCTATCATCTCTAAAATCTCCAATCTGCCATGTATGAGCTGTTGGTAGTCTTGACATCTTCCCCCTCCCACTCCACGCTGTGTGGTAGTAGGTGAGGCTCCATGTATCTTTGGCCACCAGTCTCTCTTCAAGCTTCAGGTTGCACTGTGCTCTCGAAGACTTGGGGCTGCAGGATCTCCATGACACAGGGCAACTACAGGATAACCAGGAGGAGTTCCTGCTGAGGATCCAATACTGATGTTGTCATAGAAATCAGAGACCTCTAACCAAACCAATGACTCATTGCAATGAACATTTGCAAGTGAAGATGTGTGGTCAGAGGGATATACTGTGGGACACACTATGACACACTACAGCTTCTATGAGATATTTCCACGCTTTGTTGTTGTTTTGTTTTTGTTTTTGGTGTGGGTATGTATGTTTAAGGTAGAGGTTGCAAGGGTAGAGAGCACATATGAGGGGATAGGGTATGAATGGCATTGAGGTGCATGACGAGAAACTCACAAAGAATCAATAAAAAGTTAAAAAAGAAAGAAAGAAAGATAGAAACTTAGTATTTGTCCCCCTGAATCTGGAATCTTTGCCTAATAATAATTTTTGGTTCCTTCTCCATGCACTAATCATGATTTTATTCTTTCTATGACTCAATAAAATCCCATTGTACATATGTGCCACATTTTTCTTTATCCATCCATCTGTTGGTGGCATATATTTAACATAAAAGTAGCCACAGTCCTACTGTGGAAAAATGAGAGATATGCAAAGAGTGGGAATAAGGAGTTTTAACAAAACCGAAGTGTTTATGAAAGAGCCACAATGAAGCACGTCAGCTTGTATAGTAATTTAAGGTCTAACTAAGTAGACAGAAGACAGAGTTTCATGACATACTTTCTCATTCAATCACTTGGTGGTTATTTTTTCTCCTTTGTGCCAGCAATCCACTGAAAGGCTGGAAATAATAGCTAAATGAGCATGCTCAGCCTCTCCAACAGGTGTGACTCAAAGCGAACTCCAGTGTTATGTTCTGTGTATGTTAATGCTCAGGACGAGGACTGCGATGGATGCATTTAAAAAGCACGTATTTTTCCATTTGTGTTAATCAGGTGTGCTCACAATTATATGGTGAAGCAGCCAATCACTGCAGTAGACCTTTTCTAATGAACTACCTTTTTTCCAAGTAAAGGTGAACTTGAGGAAAAGCAAGTCATCAACCTGCAAAAATGCTGAGTATGACATCATCAGATTTATTTGCATGAGGGCAATTGATTTTTGCAGAGGACACTTTGGAGGACATCTCATAGAAACTGAACAAGAGGGGAACTAAAAACAGTCCTGATCTTATGAGGGGACTAATCCAGAAGCCAAATGAAAATCACAGGGATTTACCTCCAACGTGGAGCAACAGATGTGACGATACTAGGTGGCTGCTATGGAGGTTCCATTGAGAGAGGATGTTTGTACATTCACATAGGCTCAGGAGAATGCAAAGCTACCATTTGGAACTTAATGAAAATAGAAAAAAACACTTAGACTTACTTCCATAGTTACAATAATTCTGTAGGCAGACAAGAGGATCAGAAGTATCCAATATGATACCTGTAATGAAGTCAAAGCCAGTGAGAAAATGCCTTCTCAAAAAAAAAAAAAAAAAGAGACCTATGAGCATATACAGGGTGAGGAGGTCCCCCTCAGTCACTGACATAGGGGAGGGGAGTAAGAGGAAAAATGAGAGGGAGGGAGAAATGGGAGGATACAAGGGATGGGATAACAATTGAGATATAATAGGAATAAATTAATAAAATATATTTAAAAAAAGAAAAAATAAGAGACTGCAACATATATATAATTCCTGGTTATGTCACAGTTCTTTTTGCCATAGGTAATCTATTGTATATATATATATGTATATATATGTATGTATATGTACAAAAATGAAATAATAAAGAAAAAGAAGAGAAAAGAAAAATTTGTAAAGCCAAGTTAGCCTCAGGTAGTTGATACTGTTGATTATATAACAAATATATATGTATATGTATATATTTAAATATATAATGCATAGTCAAACTTCTGCAAGAGGCAAGCTATTACTAAAAGCAAAAAGACACAAGAAGCTCATTATATACAAAAGTTCTGCTTTGGAGTAAACCTTGAAAGCCAAAAAATTATGGAATGTAATACTCAGTATTCTGAAGAAGAAAATTGCCAAGCAGAAATTCCCCACCCACCAAACTATCCTGTAAATATAAATTAAAAATTAATACATTCCTAGAAGTCTTGTGATCAAAGTAAAATGTAAGGAATTCTAAAATAAAAAAAAAAGGCAAAGTAAGAGAAGCAAAAACTAGTAATTTTTCACTATTAGAACAATTAAATAGTAAACAAGCTTCTTTGGGCTGAAATAAAAGTACACTAGATGGTCACTTGTTTCATATGAAGATATAAAAAGTATCAGTTGAAGTAAATTAATAGGTAAATATAAAAGACAACTTGTGTTTTGCACTTTTAAATATTTCTTCTTTCATTCTATTTAAAAACAACTCTATAAAATGATAATGTAAAATTCTACTAGTGGGCTTACATGTAGAGTTGTATAATCTATCATGTGTATATAAAGGATTGATTCATTTGGTAATAATGCTACAAATTCAGAGCTGTGTGAAGGCAGTTTTCAATGTTTAAATTAATAGGACACATTTCTAACCTGCATAATTATAAACTTATACTGTTAATTTCTCCAGAGGGTCCTAGAAACCTACAAGTAGAACATTATGATAGGCAGATTTAGGCCCAGGGGCACCAGCCACAGACAATATAGGCGGTAAACTTCAAATCCCTACCCAGGTCTAGCCAATGGGCAGAACATTCTCCACAGTTGAGTGGAGAGTGGGGTATAACTTTAACAGGTACTCTGGTGCCTCATATTTGACCATGTCCCCTGGAGGGGGAGACCTGGTGGCACTCAGAGGAAGGATAGCAGGTTACCAAGAAGAGACTTGATACCCTATGAGCATATACAGGGGGAAGAAATCCCCCTCCGGAACAGTCACAGGGGAGGGGAATAATGGGAAATGGGAGGGAGGGAGGAATGGGAGGATACAAGGGATGGGATAACCATTGAGATGTAACAAGAATAAATTAATAAAAAATTTAAAAAAGAAAGAAAGAAAGAAAGAAAAACAGAGAAACTATTGAAATAGTTCAAATATACAGTTAAAATGGCAAAAGAATTCAAATAACATACTGGAAAATATTTATTTAACACAAAGGAAAACAATATGCAAAGATAAAAGAAAAAAGTTTTAAGACATAGAAATCTACTACTAATATTCCAGATTCGTACAGTCAGTTATACTAAATATAGGTTGGATAATCATTCCAACAAAAAGGCAGAGATTAGAAGGTGATGACAAACTGATCCATCTATTTGCTGTTTGCAAGACATGGCACAGAATGGGAAGAAATAGAGAAACAGCCATTTGTTAAACGATAACTTATGTGCAAAGTTACTTTTGAAATGTTACACACTCACATAACCAACCTTCACTGCAAATATAAAAATACAGTAAATATGCCAGAGCCCACTGTGTTTGTCTCCTCTTCCAGTCACTTCGCTCTTCAAAATATAAAAGGTGTTAAGACTTATAGCATTACAGAGAATGTTTGTCTGTATCTACACATTATATAATGCCATCATATAGTACATGCCATGTTCTTGTGATGTATCCATATTTGGCTGTAGTTGTCATCTGCTCATTTATACTATTATATAATGCTTCATTGTGTAATGGTACCATAACATCTGTTTTCTAACTGATGGATATTTGAGGAGTTTCTAGGTTTGCTCTATTATTAGTAATGTTACTAGTATATTTTGTAATATAATATATTTTAATATATTAGTTATGTTACTAATATATTTTGTAATATAATATACATTTTAATATATTAGTAATGTTACTAATATATTTTGTAAATATATTTTGATGAATAGATGCATATCTGTAGTAGTTATATAAACTTTGGGTCATAAGATACATGAATTTCAACTCAAATCAACTTCACAACTATTTTTTCAAAGTAGTTGCACTAATGTGTGCTTTCTCTAGTACATTAAAACATTGTGCATTGTTTGTCTGTTTTTAAATCTCAATTCTTCTGAAGGACCTACAAGTGATTGTTTATTTTGACATCATGTGTCCAAACAACCCACTCATTTGTCCATTTAAATTATCTGCCTGTTATGACTTTGCTACTATTGATTTGCAAATATTTCCTTCCAGTCTAGAAATTCACTTTAATTCTCTAAATGGTGCTTTTGACGAACATATATTCTATATATACTCTAATTTATCAACTTTTCTTTTATGACTATTGATTCAAGGTTTCAAATTATTTTCTAATTTAAGTTCTGAAGATATTGTACCACGGTGGTTCTTCTGAAGGACATTATTTTACTTTTGATATGCATATCTGTACTCTCCACAGTGAGTGTCTTAACTGCAATAAGAGATATGGTTTGAGATAGAGAGAATGATGTTATATGGATGATGAAGATACATGATAGATAGATAGACAGATAGATAGATAGACAGACAGATAGATAGATAGATAGATACATACATACATACATACATACATACATACATACATACATACATGATAGATTTATAATCTTCTGTGGATATCAAATTCATTCAGCATCATTCATAAAATGATGACTCCATCCTTATTTCTCTCTTACTCCAACATTTTTGTCTCAATTCAAACATGTTACTTCCTTTTCTTTCCTTGTAACTGCCTAGGGATAGAGTTCTAATGATAGTTACAAGGTAACTACAGATGCTTGCTGGTGGCCATCATCTCACTATAAAATGATACAACCTTCTCTTTTTCTAGAGCCAAGGGAGAAAAAAAGTTCTACAATCTTCTTCTTTACAGGCATTAATCCCCAAATAAGAGTAGTTCTGCACAATCTCATCTGTATCACCAATATACCCCTTCTTCAGGTACCATTGCAGTGCAGGCTAGGTCCACAAGCCAGGGACCAGAGAGCACAAATATCAAGTCTTAGCAAATATGGTAAGTATCCCTGTGAACTATGAAGAAGCTCAAAGACTGTCAAGAAGAAGAGAGGAATGAAAAACAAAAGAAACAAACAGGAAACTCAAAATGAACATACATATGCACTACCATGTTTCCCTAAGTGAAAAAGGTCTAACTATAGCAAATAGAAGAGAGCACGGTGCATGAAAGACAGTATCACCCAAATAGATGCTGTTCTCAGGAAATTCCAGCCATACAAAATCATATGTATGTATGTGTGTGTATGTTTGTGTGTGTGTGTGTGTGTGTGTGTGTGTGTGTGTGTGTGTGTGTGTGTAAAATTAATGATCTAGATGAACAGCATAACCAGATATTGATAGCAGGAGTTTGTCGTGGAGAAGAGCGACAAGTGTGCAAAGAAGTGCATTGACAGACAAGATCAGTTAAATGTGCTGTAGATCCTAAACCTGACAGAAAGTGCTGTGCATAGCATAATAACAACAGGGGGAGACAAGTCGAAGGATGATTTTCTCCTCTAGTCTGTGGTATGGCCTGTTGTCGTGCTCTCTTCAGCATCTGTCAGCCTCCATCAATAGATACCTACATAAAAAAGCAGGCAATTATCATGTGAAGGGTTATAAAATTGTCCACACAGTGAGATCACCTTCCATTTTGTAGTTTGACAGAGAGGCTGATAAGTCAGATCCAAATATAATCAGCCCTCAGAAAGAGGCTCTCATGTCTCTGTAATAAACTCCACAGAACGCACAGCGCCTTCTGAGGGCCTGCCACCTTAGCAAACTCAAACTGAAAAGTTGTTTATCAATCTCAATGTTATAAAGGCTCCAGAAGGGCTGGAGGGCCCCAATGACTTGGCCGAAAGAAGCCTCATTCTTGTCATTGCCTTTTCCCTTTGTCTGCTGAAGAAAATGACAGGTTTTTTTAATGATAGAAATACAGTAATGCAGTAAACATTTCAGTCAGCTTTAGGATATTCTATGGGATCCTAAACCAACCAACACTCACCTAAACACACACACACACACACAAATGCAATGATGGACCCCAACTAAATCACAAATGTCTACAGAAGACCTGTCACATCTTAGTTACAAAGGTCCTCAACCAGGCCATTCATAACCTACTAAGAGGAGCCAGAGACAGTGGGCACAATGGTGGACTGGATGTAACCATAACCTTCAAACAACCATGTGTTTCATGGTTCATCATCCAATGCATCAGTTGGAATAGCTTGTTGCTCTGGGCCACATTTTTGCTCCCAGGCAGATGCACAAAGTGGTAATTCTTTGAGTGGAGTGGTAAATGGGCTTCTTGGCGTTTATAACACAGGTTACACTATTGTGTTGGTATGGGGTAGAGGGTAGAGGACAATGAGATTGGATCATGTATCTGCACATTATTAGTATACTTCTTTCAATTTGGTGCAAGTCAGTTCAGCTCTATATACATATATTAGACATGTGGCATAATGGACAGCACCATGCCCTAACCAGGAGAGACTGGATGGTTAGGGTCCTAAAATGAGTGTTGATACAATGGTGATGCATGCATGCATGCTCATGTCTGCGTGTTTCTTTCCTTCTTAAGGCATTGTCTTCGTTGAAGAGACGATGATAAAATTTCAAGGTTGATTTCCACATGTCATTCCTCTGATGTCTTTCACTAACCAGCCTAAAACATTAAACTATTATGGAATTTATCATAAAAAACAGTCATTTCTGTTGGAGTATTCTAGGGACCAGAGAAGAGTTTTTCTCAAGGGCCCTTTTCTCTTCAGATGTTTACAAAGCAAGCGCAGCCCTCCACTTTTTGGTACAGGGATCTCTCATGCTTCAGTTCTCTGACTCCAACGGGAGTGCACTACTGGTGACTGGTGATGTTTATCTGCTTCTGAATGAAAACAAGATCAAGTGTGCCTTTTCCCTGGGCTATTCACATAGCTACTGTATTTATTACGTTGGTGTTTATCATCTGAGCATCATTTAATGAATGCCAGCAGGAGGGAGGGAGGAGATCGAATGCTCACTGGAAGATGCTGCACCATTAATTCAAATGAATAGTGAGGACAAGCCTCCTCACATCCACAACCATATGGGGTGGTTGAATTGGGCCAGTGAGGCTGCTCATTTCACTTTAAAAATCACAGGGTTGGGCAAAGAAACAGATTGATCAGCTTTGGAGAGAATTACACACCACAAAAGGCTTGATATTGCAGTTTTCTACTGTCTGCCCTCACTACCTCACATGGGGGTGCAATACCCTAACAAGAGCCCACTTCTTGAACTCTTTCCAATCCCAGATACTCCCTTCTCTTTTAAGACCTCATTGCTTTTGCATCAATTACAGCATGACCTAAAGCCACATGGAAAGTGTGAGTGAAATATAGTGAGACCCACCGAAATGAATTTCTGATGAAAGAATAAAACTGTTAAAGGAGTAAATTTACTGCGCACAAATTTATACAAATCCTGTATATAGTCTAAAATCCTTTGAAATGAAAAACTGATGAAAGATTAAAATGTGAAATGAATTAAAATCCACCACACCAGTGAAATATAATGATGATTTGACCTACTAAATGAATGGCCTAAATGAAGATATAAATTTGAAGTGTTCAAATGTAAGTCAGTTTTAAATGTGTGGTGAGCCAGGATAACATAAAAATATGACTCTGGCTGTTAAAAGAGCACTCTTTGTGGAACCAGGCATTATTTTGAAATGCTTGTGTTGAGTCTTTGTATAATGAAAAATATCATCACTATTAGCCTTTCCATCTTTCCTGATTCTCTTACTCTTAACTGTCCAGATTCTGTATCTGCCTTCAGAAAGTGACTTAAAGGTGGATAAGAATTAGAAACCTACTGTCACAATTTCTTTCTTTCTTTTTACTAGGCCTTAGCTTATATCTTATTTACAGAATATACAAAAGTTGATACAAGGATAAAGTTTTTAGTGAACATGAGGAGTTAGCTAATGGATGCTTACACACGATTACTTCTTTCTCTAGCTAGCTAGCAACTTAACTTTAAAATCCAGATTAATAACCACCATAAAATCCTTAGCCATTAAAATAAGTTTCAAGACTAATTTCTTCTCTAGGAGAATTATAGTTACCAACCAGCTTAGTATATGTAGTTTGTTTATAAGTGATTCAAGACTTGGTCATTTTTAAAGTAATATACTGTCACTAGGCACAACTGGAGAGCTTTGGTCATTGTCAAAAAAGGTAAAAGTTCAATTAGACTACAGACAATTTTGCACAGTTGGTCTCTGAGCTCTGCCCAGGTTATGGTATTATAGCCATGTGCAATTGGAAGCAATCACCAGGAAGAGGTCATTATCTCTGTAGGCTCGTCCAGCAGTCCAGATTTCTGGGCATAAGGCCATGTGCATATGGCCATTAATTCAAATGATTTGCACTGACCATCAGTCAATAAATAACTTGTTAAAAGACCATGAGGTGAAGAGTCCCCATACTAATCAAGCCTTTTGATGCTAATCCCACTTCTAATAGAAGGAGACCATCTTTCCTATACCTTGAGTTCATTTCAACTTTGGCTATTGTTGGGTGAGGACCTGTCCCAAGGGCCAACAATATTGCCAAGGGAAAGGAAATCCTAGCACAGAGTTGTATGGGACCCAGGGTCCTCTGTTGTGGCCAGTCCTAGACCCATCCTTGATGTAAATATCTTGGGAGCCACCATACTGCTGAATTTCCTCTAGTCTAAAGGCCAGTTGTTTAGGGTCAGCAGAAAGCCTTGTGGTTTGGCCCTTCAGAAGTTGCTACACCAGTGCCTAAATACTTCAGGAGTAAAAACTATCTTAGTTATCTTTGCGACTATAAGGAAAGCCCAAACACCCAAAAAATCCCAAATTAAATTGAAGCAATTTTCTCTGGCTTAAGTCGGAAAAGTGACTGAGGCTTTAGCACCCCTGGGGATGGCATATTGACTTCCCTTATGGTTCTTCATTCAGAATATTTATGGCTTGCCTCTCAAGGTGCTGGGTACTAGGGATTGGATACCTATCCCAGGAGGCTCAGTACCTACCTGATAGAAAGTTTCAAAAGCCTTGGCTGACCCTTATTCACTGACTGTTTATAGGGCAATGGCTATTAGCAAGCCTATCCCAGGCCCAGACATGCAGTAGTAAATAAAGTGCGGCTTCGGTATGAGGAAGTATTGATGAGCAAAGAAGCTAAGATTGAATATGAAAAGTGTTCTAGGGATGCTAAGCCAGGAATGGGAGAGGATATAGCTTTATTGAAAATTGTAAGTTGATCACACATTAAATGGGTTAAAATGAGTTGCAAACAAGAGCAGAGAGCTATAGCCTATCAGTTTAGTTCATTTTACCAATCCAAATGCTCTAATGTTTCCATGTATTGCTCTTTTCTAGCATCTAGCTAGTTTCATTTTTAATAAATTATTAGAAAATTTTGTTAACCTTATCAAAGTTTTAGCATTTTGCAACAGCTAATGTGCACCCACCACTTACAAGTTCTTTTTGAACTAACAGCTAACCACTTTAGGCTTTATTACACAAAGTGGTTGTTAATATTATTGGTGATGTCATCGAGAACTTAAAGAATTCTATTATCAAAGGGGGAAAAAGTCTTGAGTTTTCAAAATTAAATTTAGGGGAGTAATTATTGAAGATTATAAACTTGTATTTGTTAAACTATAATAAAAACAAGCCTACATTAAATTCATTCACTGTGAGCATAGGATTGCTGTTGTATGTGTTCTAGGTGGCTATCTACTGCAGTAATAAAACATGAGCCAAAAGCAGCTTGGGAAGGAAAGGGTTTATTTCACCATCATTGACAAAAGTCAAGGAAGTAATGTAATGGAAGAAACGGCAGGTAGAAACTGAAGCAGTGACCATGGGGGAATGCTGCTTATGCCTTCCTCTCTGCTTCTCTGCCCAGCTAATGTTTTCTACAAAGGCCAGAACCACTTTTCATAGGTAGCGCTACCCACAGGGCCTGAACCTTCCACTAGCAATGAAGAGCATACCTTACTGTCATGGCCACAGGCCAATCTGACCAAAGCACTTTCTCTCTTTTTTAAAAAATATATTTTATTAATTTATTCATATTACATCTCAATTGTTATCCCATCCCTTGTATCCTCCCATTCTCCCTTCCCTCCCATTTCCCCCTTACTCCCCTCCCCTATGACTGTGATTGACGGGGACCTCCTCCCCCTGTATATGCTCATAGGGTAGCAAGTCTCTTCTTGGTAGCCTGCTATCCTTCCTCTGAGTGCCACCAGGCCTCCTCATCCAGGGGACGTGGTCAAATATGGGGCACCAGAGTTTTTGTGAAAGTCAACCAAAGCACTTTCTCAATTGAGATTCCCTTTTCCCCATGTGGATGTGTCAAGGGAAAAGCCAAGGTTAGTTATCACACAATGCCATTATGTTTTTAGATTGAATTTTAGTTGATTTGGAATACAGCAAAGAGTAAGTAGATGGTGATTCGGTTCTAGAGTCTGCCCGCCCAGGGTGTCATACATAAGTTGCCTGTCTCATCTCCATGAAACCAGCTGATCTGTACTCTGTGGCAGAATGCCACATATTCCTTGATCCACAAAGCAGCCAAATTCAAATCTGAAAAACATACAGTTTCCTTCAATACAAAGCAAAGAGTCTGAATAGTTAAAACACCTAAGTGGTGGAATGAAAAAAAAAGAATGATAAGGAAAGTATTATGGTTGAGTATTGTTAACTGGATGGGATCTAGAATCACATTGGAGAAAAACTTTTGGATGCAAGACAGAGCTAATTGATGTGTGAAGGCTCATTCTGAATGTATGGTGTTCCATTCTGTGACCTGGTTCCTCTATTGACTAATAAAGAAAAAATGAGCTGAGCACCAGCATTCATTGCTTTCTGTTCCTAATGGGCATGAAATGTGAATCACTGATACAAACCTCTTCCATCATGCTTTCTTGTCATGGATTGTACTCCCACATTACGAACTTTTCTCAGCTGTTTTGTCATGAAGATGAAAAGAGAAGCTAATGCAGAAATAAAGCAAATGAGTTAAAGGAAAGTTAAAGTATTTCCAGACGTGGTGGCATGAACTTAGGCACTTGGCATTTGAGAGATGGGTTGGAGACAGATCCAGAGTATTGTCATTGTAAGCTACATAGAGAGATCCACGCCAACCTGAACTACATGATTTCTTTCCTCAAACACCAGGAAAGAACAAACAGAGGTCACATCTATTTGTGTCCTTAAACATTTATTGCACATAGAATATGCCTGGACAAGGCTGTTCCAAAAGAGAGGTTTAAGGTATGCATAACACACATTAGCATGTATTCTGATTGTCAACTATAACGAAAAGTATACATTTATGACCTGTTTTATGTAAGATATTAGGAGTGTGGTCATGTTAAGTGAGTTCTTATCATCTGTGATTCATAACAAATTTTATGGATGAAATAATATGGATGAAATAATATGGTCTTCGGCACTTGCCTCAGAGTCATAAAAGGAGAAAGATGAAGGAGATGAGCAAGGGGCATGATGGGCCTTCACTTGATGTTTCCTGAAAGTGAATGACAGAATTTCATTATTCCTTGCTGTCCCCTTTTGTGGATAATTGAAAGTCTCCGGTTAAAGGATACATTTTATGAGAGGGCATCACCATGACTCTTATAAGTCTGCTAAATGAACAGGGGCCAAAGATTGTTTTTAATTAGGTATTTAATGAGGAAACCAATATGATGTTAGTGTTAGTTCAAAGGAGAGTTTCACAGAACTGACCTATGAAAGCAGTAACTAATGCTGAAGTAAAAGTAGAAGCTCAGTTGATTCTAGGAACTCTGGTGGAAGTATGGTGAGAGAAGTATGGGAGAATGGGGAAATAGAAGGATCCACAGGGTCCTAGAAACATACAAGAAGAACAGATCTGGGCCCAGGGGTCCTACTCAAACTATGGCACCAGTCAAGGACAATACATGCAGTAAACTTTGAACCCCTACCCAGATCTAGCCAATGGACAGGACATTCTTCACAGTTGAGTGGAGAGTGGGGACTGACTTTCACATGAACTCTTGTGCCCCGTATTTGACCACATTCTCTGGATAGAAAGGCCTGGTGGCACTCAGAGGAGGAATAGCAGGGTACCAAGAAGAGACTTGCTACCCTATGAGCGTATACAGGAGGAGGAGGTCCCCGCCAATCACAATCATAGGGGAGGGGAGTAAGAGGAAAATGGGAGGGAGGGGGGAATGGGAGGATACAAGGGATGGGATAACAATTTAGATGTAGTATGAATAAATTAATAAAATATATTTTTTAAAAGAGTTTCTATTATACAGTACAAGAAACATTTACATGTCTACAGTCAGGATATGGGGCTTGTTATCCCTATTTAGAGAGTTCTCTAAAAGACATAAAGGCAAAGACAGCTTTTGAAAACACACAAAAATCATATAATCTGAGCCAATGTGCCCAAGCAACACTCTGTTTTCATTAAGCCCTGTAGTGGAAATTTTGGTGTTTTTAAAAAATTCAGTTATGCTATGTAAACATGTTTTTGTTTTAACCCAAAGTGTAGGATATGAAGCTGCTTCAGATAGTCCACAGCAGTAGATTATTTGCCTCATGTGGGCTCTGAGAGAGGCATGATCTTTGCCACCTGCATTTAGTTTAATTCTGAGGACTCTGGTGAGGGAATAAATGGCAGAGCCCAGAGAGAGGGACAGGGAGCACCGAGGAAGAAGGCACCTGCTGCTCTGCCTGCATGTACATGTGTGTACACGTGAATGTAGAGATCAGAAGCCAACCTAAGATATCACTGTCTACTATATTTGTTGATACAGGGCCTCTCATTGTCCTGGAACTTACTGACTGGGCTGGGCTAGCCAGCTAGCCAGCCCCAGGGGCCTGACTGTTGCTGTTTTCAGCACCAGGACCACAAGCACACACACCATTACGCCTGGCTTTTACACCAATACTGAGACTCAAACTCACACTTGCCTGGTACAGACTTCACCCACTGAACTATCTTCCTAGCCCCAAGTCTGGAAGATTGTCTTAAAAATCTATGTCTCATATTTATGGTTGTGAGTCCCAGATATAGGGGAGGGGAGTAGGGGGAAAGCAAGAGGGAGGGAAGAATGGGAGGATACAAGGGACGGGCTAACAATTTAGATGTAATATGAATAAATTAATAAAATACTAAAAATTTTAAAAAAGAAATATTTAAGAAAGGAAAAAGGAATAAAAATCTATGTCTCGCTCAGAAGAGAACAGCTGCTTAGCAACCAGTAGGTGGTGGAGTTTATGGGGGTATCAAGTGTTTCTCAGGCTTCATGTGCCATCAGCCATTTATATCAATGTCCTCTCTTTCATCAGCAGTTCATCTGAGAGCTCCATTTGTTCTCTTTTCATACTTAAATGTATGATAGCTACATTTTAGAACAGTGCCTGAATCTTCCTTGCTAAGGGATGACTTGTCCTCACACTCATCCTCACACCTCTTGTGTGACATGACATCATCCCCCCATTCGCTGAGAGAAATACCAAGCAACCACAGAAATCTCACAGACACCTCAGGTTCCACACTTGTCTATTTCATCTGCAAAAGAACCTAGAAATACATAAGAGAAAAACGACTAGCCATCAATGAGGTCACTTCCCCCTTGACAAGACTTTATTTTTTTTTAATAAGATTTATACTCAGTATTGTGTTCTTTAACAAATTTGAGACACATAGGTAGCTTGCTCAGGAGATCAAATCGAGCTGCTCCAGCAGTGTGCTGCATCACTACCTGCTGTAACAGCAGCGGGCTTCCCGGGCCATCACTAAGCAGTTTAGGCAAGAGCAGATGGCCTTACTGGAAGCCATTTTGAACAATTTTTATTGTCTTCAGAAAAGTGAGTTGTGATTCTATTATAAGTGACATTTGAGTTATCCCTGTCCAAAAAGTGATTTTGAAGCCATGAGCTTCTATGTCACAGGGCTTGGGATTTGGAAGTGGGTCAGTAACAAAGATCCACCCAAAGGTACAGACAATCTGTAAGCTCCCAACCAAATTCTTGTGGACCTTTAATTACCTGTCATGACCATGAATCTCTCAGTCTCACTCTTCCTTTTTGAGATCTCAGCTTCATAAACAGCTAAGAAACATAAAAGGGTATTCTGTAGTATTCAAAGTCCATGTACTTAATGCATTGGGAGCAGGCTGGAGAAAGACCACTGGCTCTTTCATGAGTAGCTAACACATGATTCGAGAGGAGCACCACAGAGAGGAGTTCAAGTATATACGTGTATACCATGTGTACTTTGCTAAGCTAGGTAGTGGTCACTTTATTTACATTTTGCTTCTGCACATAAAGAGTTGCAAAATAAACTTTAATGGAGCAAAATATGGTGATCCATGCCCTTAGAGTGTAGAAAATTTTCATTATGTAGAAATATCTTGAGAATTAAAAGTATTTGATATGTAAAGCATTTAGAAGTGTAGCCATAGGCTAATAAGTTCTCAATATCTATTGGCAATCTTGTTCATTTGTGCTAATAAAAAAGCCATTATTACTGAGCTTCAAAACTTTTTAAACAGCACTTATAAAAACTACTCTGATGCTCTCTGCTATTCCCACAATGGCTTCACCTCACCCGACCATGAAAGCCTACCCTTTACCTACTATCAAGATGAACAGGCTTTGTACCTGAGCTAAGCACACCTGAGCATGCATCATGACAATGATGAGCCTGCAGTGGAGACACTAGGGCTGATGCAAGATGACTGTCACCCCATTCCCTAGTTTGTATTGTCTGTCTTCCTCTTGGACCCCAACTGCTGTTCTCCTCATAGGGATATCGACCCTATCCACTGATAGGCTCGGCAGGACAGTTGAAGTCAGAGAGCAAACGAATAAACAAGATGTAAGAAGCCTTCAGCACACCACAGTAGCTTCGCCTCACTACCACTATTGAAAGTTTAGCTAAAGGACTAAAAGATGCAAACATTTTCATATAAAAATGAGCTGATCCAAGGTTGAGTAATGCTTTTGTTAGTAGTTGGGGGAAATGCGGATGGACCGTTTGCTGAACCTCTGTGTTGCAATGGTGCATTCAGGTTAAACATCCCATTATAAATTCGATGATATGATAATCTTTCTTTTAAAAAAAATATGAGCCATCTTTATATAGAAAGAAACAGCTATCTTTTGCCTCTCTACTTACAGTTTCTTTTTTACTATATATTATTATTGTCTAACTTTTATAATGAACTCTCTTAGCTGTGCTTATGATTCCTTTATTGCTCATTGTGAACACAAAGCCACATTTGTCTCCTAGATTCCAGAAGTATTTTTAATAAACATGTATTCCAGTGGTAAGATTCCTGGATGTGGAATTGGGGTTCAAACTATACTACCCATGACTGCAGTCTTCCATAACAAATGATATAGGAACTATACCATTGAATTGGAGACTTTTGTCTTCAATTTAACTCTGTGAAAACACTGGCAGCAAGAGGAAGGATATATTCTGCTAGAGCCATGGTGGGAACAGAGCAGTGTTTTAAAACCAACAGTGATAAGAACAGTAACAAAGTTTTTTCCTCAAATAAAATTCAAGGCACAACATTAACATATGATGAGATTTTAAAAAGGGAAGTAAATGTAGTTGCAGAGAGAAGGAAGCTTAGGAGTCCTTCATCTTTACCTCTTTTTCCCAAGTCTTTGAAGGTTGCAGAACTTTGAAACCTATGTCTTTTTCAAAGTGTTGCTCCTTACCACCACCGCGCCACCGCCCCCCCCCCCCCCACCCACAAGTGGCCAGCTCCATTGCAGGGAGCATGTAGCACTGCAGCATCATTGGCCCCTTCCCAAATGGACTAAACCAGACTTTAGCATGTGATGAGATGCCCAATTTATCATTTGGCATCTAAGAATCTCTGACCTAGAATAGAACTTAAAACCCACCACGTTAGCCCACACTGCTCAATCTATTCCAAATCTCTGGCTTAGCTTTCTGAACACCTACTCTATAATATTGAATCCATGACCATGGACCCATTTGGTTGGAACCTTTAGTATGTCAAGGCCCTCTTAGTTTCTATCACCTCCCTTCTTGTGCTTTAACTCAAAATCTTGAAAGTCCTATTGAAGGGAATATTTCTATATGATGAAATGATCTCACATCTAACAGATGTTTCATAGGAATGCTCTGACGTGAGCACATGCTCTGATCTCTGTTTATCTGTGGCCCTTTCTCAGATTGCAATGGTTGGTTGGGTAGCATTTTCACTGTGTCCCGGATGAGCTGTGCTTGATGACTTTATCAGGGTTTGAACTAGCAATCACATGTGACTATGCTTTCTAATTAGTGCACTTGCCTCAGACATTTCAAATGATAAAATAAAAATCCATTTATACAGCTGGATATTATAAAAGAATATATCAAATAGGTGGCTGGTAAATAATAAACCCTCACCAAATGAATAAAGCATTTGAAGGAGTAAATGCAAGATGGGCTCAACACACACGCTTACTACTATTGGGCTCTGCTAATTTCTTTTCATCTAAAAAGTCATTCTAAAGAGCCCCCCAGTTTAGAATGTGAAGATTGTGTTTTCCTTCTGTGCCTGATATTGTCCCATTATATTCCTATCTCTGGAAGAGGGTTACTGATTGTAAGCCTTCTAACACCCTTGACGATTTGAAGTGTAAATGCATAGCTTCACCAAAAAAATAACCCAATTTGCATGCAATAGGCACATTCAGTTGTTAGTAAATTAGCTGTGCCAAACTGTTTGCTCAAAATGTTAGGACTTCATACAGACAGGTTTTCCTGGCCCCCTCTCCCTCTTCTCATCTCTTTCTATCTCTTGGTGTTTTCTCTTTAAAAGTAGGCTCCATATTTATGACTTACTTGGATGCTAGTTATATGCCTTGAATATGTTAAGTGAAAGGAGAATACATACTTCATCATGCTAGAGTTAGGAATATAAGAACATACTTAGCTTTGACAAGTTTCAAAAAAACCTCAAAACTATTTAATGATTCTGAATGTGTGCATTTACATTTCTTTTAAAATAAAACTCCATAATATATCTAAGACCTAAATGATTGGATGATTTCATGATTTTTCTCTTCAGGTACAGGACTTAAAAATATATTTATAAAAGTTATCATTAACATCCTTAGAAATAAAGGAGGGAATGTGGGGAGGGATAGCTGACACTTAAGACTAAAGAAAGTCATATCAAAACCACTATAGAAAATGTTTCCTAAAACATAAATATATACATATATAGAAAGAACTTCAGTGGGGCTTCACTATAAATGTGATAAGAATGCCATTAGTAGATGCCACAGGCAAACAGATAAAATGCCCAAATGTCAGCAATAGATTACCTCCATTGGAATTGTTGGCCAATCTGGTTCTATTAGGCCCCAAATGTTATAGGCTCTGGCCAATGCAGTTGGTTAACGTCAAGAACTTGATGGTAATAGACTCTTACTGAAGATACCACATACTTGGATCACAGAACACAAGGAAATTAAGGTGATACAGACCTCGATGTTTCAACCCCACTGAATAGCTTTCATTGTGCTAGAGAAGAAAAGTAATCATTAGTCTTACGCAGCTATGAGTTCTGCAAGCTACAATTACAACCTGTCTGACAAGATATGCCTGCTTGGTACAATAATGGTGTGAGTGTCATGGGAGTAACCAACCATTTTCTGATTGGATTCAAGACCCATACCACAAGAAGGAACTCTAACCTACACAGACATTGGGGCCAATATCCAATGGCTAATAGGCCCTAGGCTCTGGGCGGGGTGGGCGGGGAACCTACTGCCAATACCATGATAATGATACATGTTATCAAACTGACTCCTAACTATTTCTTGTTAAATCCATGGATTAATTCTGCATAATTCTCTATGCAGTACAAAACAATTAATTTTGAAACCTACAACAGATCAAGGTGCAGAGAACGAGTGACTGATGATTCCTCAGTACTAAATGGGACATGTATGTCACACACCCCTCCTCCCAAGACTCAGTAATATTTGCAAAGGTGAGAATAGAAAGACTTTAAGAAATAGGAGAGATAGGTGACTGAAAGGAAAGAGTTTTCTCTGGACACAATAGGGAATTTGCACATATGAACTCACAATGATTGTGACATTTGTCCCTGTTATGCTAATAAAGCAGCTTACATCTAATCTCTGAGCAGGGAAGAGAAAAAGGGCTGGACTTCCTGCTAGCCAGGGAAGAAGGAGATAGAGGGAGGATGTAGGGGATTCAGCCATAAGCAGAAGTCCAGTAGACATCAGGAAAGAGCAGCTGAGCAGAAAAAGCCTTAAAGTGCAAGTATTTCGAGGATTTACTCTGGGAGAAAACCAGACCAGCATAGAGCCAAGCAGGAATTCCAGTGGAGGGAGGAGGACAAAACCTTCAACCCAAAATTTACTTTACCTACAAGAAATGCAGGGATAAAGATGAAACAGATTGAAAGAATGGCCAACCAATGACTGCCCCAACCTGAGACCCACCCCGTAGGAGAGAGCCAACCCCTGACACTATTAATCATACTCTGCCACGCTTAGAGACAGGAGTCTAGCATAACTGTGCTCTGAGAGGCCCTACCTGCAGTGATTCAAAACAGATCCTGAGACCCACAGCCAAACATTAGGTGGATCTCAGAAAGTCTTGTAAAAGAGTTGGGTGGGTGCATAGAAGGACCTGGACGGTACAAGAACTCCACAAGAAGATCAACAGAGTCAACTAATCTAGGCCCTTGGGGGCTTATGGAGTCTGAAGCACCAACCAAAGAGCAGGCATGAACTGAACCCAGGCCCCAGACATACATGTAACCGATGGGCAACTTGGTCTTCATGTGGGTCCCCTAGCAAGTGGAGCAGGGTCTATCTATGATATGGACTCAGGTGCCTGCTTTTAGATCACTTGCCCCTAGCTGAGCTGCCTTGTCTGGCATCAGTGGAAGAGGTTGTGTTTAATTCTGATGAGACTGGATGTGCTAGAGTGGTTGGTAAAAAGGGAGGCATTCCCCTTTACTGAGGAGAAGGGAAATGGGAGAATGGGGAGAAGGATGGAAGGAAGCACCAGGAGGAGAGGAGGAAGGAGGTGCATTTTGGAACGTACAGTGAATAAGTTTTTTTTTTAAAGAATAGATTAATACTGCTCAGGTTTTGTGCTGTAAAGCTTATTAAACAAATATAGTCAAGCCTTAATTGTTTGCATGCTAAGCAGATAAGAGAGAAACTGCAGCAACAACACACATTTATTTAAAAAAAAAAAAGCCACAAACATTGTGGCATGTCAACTGGGGCCAGAACTTACAGAGAATCTAAACTTAGACACAGCATTGACACAGGATAGTCTCAGAACAAGGATTGCAGCCAGATATGCAGGGCACAGAAATCAGCGTTTGAATCTTTACACAGCGCGCAATAACATTCCTCCAACATCAGTGCATAGTCATACAGCTGAAACTATATAGGCAGTACTAATGGGACTTGACGATTTCTAATGAGGACCAAAAGTTGAGTGAGTACGGAATGAGGCGATAGATCTGGGAAGGTATGGAGAAGGGAACAGATATGACCAGAATATAATATACGAAATTCTCAAGGAATTAATAAAAATGATTCTAAAATAGTGCTCATGTGCTAACTGCTGTCTCTACACATACTTTCTCTTCATTTTGTGTCCAATTTTTCTTTATGCATAATCTCCACAGCCATGTATCCTCAAAGTTACATTGTTATAACGTATTATTAAATACCTGGCTCTCATAGATATTTTATCTTCAACCTCTATTATTTCCTTTCATTTTTTAATATTTAATTCTTTACTTTCTTGCCTTCTTTTAAAAGCCTACATGAAGGCCTGGAATGAAGGTTCAACAATTAAGAGTGGCTGCTACTCTTTCAGAGGACCTAAGTTTAATTCCCAGCGTGTATGTTGGCAGCTTATAGCATCCAGTAAGAGCTCCAGGAGATCTGCTGCCCTCTTCTGTTCTCAGAGGGAACTGACACAGACATGCATGTGCATGTGCGTGTGCATGTGCGTGTGTGTGTGTCTTTACAGACACACACACATAAACAAAAATAATAAAAAATAAGTATTTAGAAACAGCAATCTATATTGAAGGAGCATTAAATGTGTGAAATTTAAATGCTGGACATGATCAGAGAGTCTAAACACTGAGTCCTAGAAGTAAAACTATGTAGAATGAAAATAAAAAGCAGTTTTATACTTCTTATAAACACTTTGTAGATAAGCAAGCAAGGAGTATGATACTAACTTTTATAAAGTCTCCGAAAAGATCACATTTAAAAGGTTTTATAAACCTTCTTTATTAGGTAGGGCTCAGAACCATGAAACAGTATTCTCAAACCTTTAAGCCCAATATATTTCCTCTTCTCTCATAAAAGATTCAAATTTATCACTAGATTCAGAGTGGAAAAAGTATAGGCCTTGCCTCTTGTCAGTCCTTAATACCATGACATCTAAAGCAACTGCTCAGTAAAGTGGCCTTCAAATAAATAGCACTGAATGACACAGCCTTCCAAATTTGAAGGGACAAGTAATGCAGAAACATCCCTTGAATTGGTTGGAAAACACAGACTCAGTGCTGATGATGGTAGGAAACTATTAGTGTCCCAGAACTGGAGGTCGTACAACAGAATACTATCAGAATGAATGACAGGAAGATGGCTCTGAGAACAAAAGCACTTGCTGTTCAAACCTCATGGCCTGAAGTCAATCTCCAGAGCCCACATAAAAAGCTAGGTTTGGTTTTATGTATCTGTAATCCCAACACCCTTATAGTGAGATGGCTGGCTGAGATGGGGGCGATTGCTCAGAATCTTACAAGCCAGTCAATGTAGAACATGTTTCAAAGACAGCAAAGCTGTGCTTTAACAAGATTCAAGAAGAGAACTGACTCCAGCAAGTTTCTCTCTGATCTCCAGAAGTGCACTGTGGCTTATGGGCATCTGAGACCAACACATACACACACACACGCACACACAAATATATATATATATATATATATATATATATATATATATATATATATATATATATATATATATGAATAAATGAATAAATAAATAAATGTCACAGTGTGTGGGTAGGTATGAAACTGCAAGTGGTAGATTATTCAACAAAAATTTAGGAAGAGGATTGCAATTTGGTTTTTAAGATGTTAGAATCAAGATGATGCCTGGTTCACATATGCACAAACAAATGTTGTTTAATGAATCCAGAATGTTGGGATTAAGTCTAAGCTGTGTGACAGTTAAAAGAAAAGAGAGGAATGCACAGATGGATTAAACAAGAGACCGTAAACACAGAACATGATCAAACAGATGGACCCTCCTATAAGTATTCAATGGCTATGTCAGAAGGTAATATGTGACCACAGAAATATCAGTTTACAAATGGTGAGAGGACTGAGAAAAAGAATGAGCTGTAGTGACTTTTTGTGATAGAATGTGGGTCTCTGAGAAGACCTTAGCATCCTTTTCAGGTAGTTCAGGGTATCAACATCTTATATAAGAAGGGACTCTACTGCCAGGTTACACAAGCAGAAGAGTCTTAAATAAGCAATGTCCAGAGACTAGGCAGGGGCTCCTCACTCAGATGGAAGACTGCAGCTAGGAGTAGAAATCTCAGCACACTCAAGTGTCTTCCTGGGAACAGTAGAGGATCTTCAATAAGTAACTGACCATTAGAAAAATGGAAAACACAGAGCAAGTAGAAAAAGTAGCAGAAGCAAGACCATAAGAAACTGGGCTTCGGCTCTCCTGCTCTAGGAGTTTACTCTGGAAAGTTCCTTAACGTCCTCCAGTCTGAGAGCAGGAGAAGGTGCTGAGAATGTATGGGGCTTGAAGATGTAATTGAGGATCAAGGGGATCCAGCAGGTAAGGAGAGCAGGTGCATGCAGAGCCAGTGAGACACAGGGAGGATTTTATAAGAGGGAAGCGTGATAGACATGCACCACCAAGCAAGACTATGCAACATAGATGTCTAGATTTCTATATTGGACAGATCACATAAGAACAGAATAGCCAATAGTGGCACACAGCCATTAACCACAAAAGATTACTGAGGAAATAAGTTAACGAATAAAATGGTAGAAAAATAATGGTAAGAGGCATTGTTTTGTAAATTAAGACATTCTTCACCCAAGACTCCCACTTTTCACATTATGTGTTAATTATTCCCCACAACCAAATTCTTCAAGATGAGAATAATTTTTATGAAGGTGATTAACTTCTCCTGGAAATTAAATAGAATCAAAAAATCATCAACACGAGGATTTGAACACACAAAGAATTCATATTTTCTCCACTATTGCCTTTTTTCCCTCAATTTCTTCTCAGGATGGATATAATTAATCTGTTGGTTTTATCCCAGAACCACATTTTAATTTTTAATTATATATGCAACATTTACACTCAGCATACTCTGAATAGAGGGCACTCCTTAATAAAGATAATACGACATGTTTCTATAACCCAGCAAGGTCAGTCCATGCGAAGAATAAATAAAAAGATAATTGAGTAACTGATAGAATCATCAGGGAAGATACGAAGGAAGATCATGTCTGGAGGACAAAATGATGGAAAAATAAATAGAAGATGATGAGGTCACAGGGTAAAATGATAAAGAGAATTGGAGTCAAGAGACAAGGGTACTTGTTCGGTGACTTACGCTGTAGTCTAGGACAAAAATAATATCTCTGTGCTTGTATTTCCCAGTTCTGGCTTTGCTCTCCTTATTCACTATTCAGGAGCCATAATGACCATTTAAAAACAAATCACATCATATCACATCTCTGCCTAAACTGTCTAACATTTTCTCCTTTCAATTGGAATAAAATCTAACCCCTTCCACATAACCTTCAGCATCCTTCACAAAGAATCCTACCCATGTTCCTGAAATCACACCCTTCCCCCTTTGCCTCCATTCCCTGATCTTGGTTTGCTTTGTGTTTCTGTGGCATTACGAGGCTTGTATTTGCTACGTATGAGCCACACACAATGAGCTATCACTCTTGTTGTGCTTGACTGTTGTTATATGATATCCCTTCTCTTTCTACTAGAAAATGCCTCATCCTTGCTTGCTTGTCTGTCACACAGGCTCTGATTCATTTTCTTTACAAAACTTCCTAATATAGAAGTCAGGCCTTGGTCACTATGTATGTAGGAATGTACACTTGCCTTTCATATTCATCGCTATCGTCCTACACCCCAGCTCACAATTGATGCCTTTTAAGTATCTTGAGAGGAAAGAAAACTAATGAAGAAGCAAATGAAGAAACAATCAAGAACACTGAAAAGAAAATGAACAATATAAACAGACCTCTATAAAAATATATAATAAAACAATAAAGTCTATTGGAAAAATATGAAGCCATTATTTCAACAGCATAGCATCTTAAATTTGTTATACGCACACACTTGTTTGCCTTGTAAATAGACCCATAGGCTGCCATTCTCATTTGCTTGATATTCCAGAAAAATAAAAACAGTGCAAAGATTTTTGTACATATGTGGAAGAGTAAGTGTGAATGTGTGTTTAATCTCCATGCTTTATTTGGGTAAGACTGGAGGATAAAGACTCATGAAACACCCTCAGAGTACAATCAAGATGTCAACATTCACATACCCATGTGCTAGCCCTCTAAATTACACTCCTCCAGCTGGCTTGGTTAGTTTTGAAATGGATAAAGCTAACAGTGCCAGATCACACCCAAACAGTATAAAACTGAATAAAGAACACAGGAAAACAGTGCTAAACAATAGATTATTTCCATGGCATATGGCAGATACACAGTCAGGCCAGCCTCAAACACAGCCTTTCAGGTGTTTGAAAACTCAGCACATGAATTACAAGTCCAGCATTCAAGGCACCCTGGACAGGCAGGCAGCAGTAATTTTAAAGATGGAAAGGAAAGGAGCAGATAAATGAGGCAAAGAAAACATGTTTTGGAAAAGAAAGATAAAACTGGAATGAATCAGTGCATGCTTGACAACCAATTGGAGGCATATATATGCACAAAAACATTTGGAAGAGGAGACAGCCATGAGCAGACTGATGTAAAAGCAAAGAGAAGTAGGCAGTGACAAGGAGGAAGAAAAAGAGAAGAGAGAAAAACATACAAAAAATTTAAAACACAAACACTTTCTTGTCTATTTGGATGTAAAAATAATTTCTGTCACTAAATGATGCTATAAAGAAAACTGACTCTCCCCTCCTGAAGCTCTCAAGTGGCCGCTGCTCAGCTATGGGTTAGGACAAGGTGTAAGGGAAGAAATGGTGAGTGGAGTTGAGGAAAAACACGTTCTATACACGTATGAAATCCTCAAACAATTGTGTGTGCTTGACTTTAAGCAGGTGAATAAACACATCCTTGATTTCTCTGTATAGGTCCATGATGCTCTGATTTCAGTGATTGTCTGTCAGAGCCTTCTTTGTTAAGTTCCCTGAGTGGTGCCACTAGGAAATAGTAAGATCTTTGAGAGGTGGGATTTTAGGTAATTGGTCATTGGCCTCGAATAGAATGCTAGCCCCTTCACTTTTGTTCTTTTTCTTCCTGTCCATCATATGATTTTGCTGTCCTATGTACCGACACCACACTGTACCTCTTAGTCACAGACCTAAGGCAGTAAGGCCAAGCAGTCATGTCAATGCTGTAACTGTCATAAGGGAAGGGAGTAAGGGGAAAATGGGAAGGAGGGAGGAATGGAAGGATACAAGGGATGGGATAACAATTGAGATGTAATATGAATAAATTAATAAAATACATTTTAAAAAATAACAACTGTGAAACAAAACAAACCTTTGCTCTTTGAAAGTTGACTGGCTCATGTGTTCATGACAATAACTGAAAGGAGACTATCATAAATGTCAAAAATCCAATAGTATATCTTTTTTAATTTTTTTAAGATTTATTTATTTATTATTTACACAGTATTCTGTCCTTGTGTGTGCCTGCATGACAGAAGATGGCACCAAATCTCATTATAGATGGTTATGAGCCACCATGTGGTTTCTGGGAATTGAACTCAGGACCTCTGGAAGAACAGACAGTGCTCATAACCTCTGAGCCATCTCCCAAGCCCCCCACCCCTAATAGTGTATCTTGAGGGAAGGTTAGACACAAGTTTATGAAATCTTTATCACTATCATCTCTAGTGAAATACACCTCAATTTCTCCCAGTTCCCACCAACTTCCTCTGGGGAGAGATGTTTTAGAACAGACATGAAAGATATGTGGAACAAAATCATCCAAATGACGCAACTTGATCGTATTTCTGCATATTGATTGTGCCAGACATTTTAACCTAAAAAAAAAAAAACACTTTACTCATATCAACTGAGATTATCTACCAAAACATCAGGAAGCAAAACTAAAGTGGTTTTTTTTTTCCAGAGTTAATTCTTAAATGCCAAAGCTAACAGCTACCACCGTGTATGTGACAGCCTTCTTGATAGTTTCTTGATGGCATGAGCAATCCCAATAATGATTATTCACAAATCAAAACACCTCAAAATAATTTCTAATACATGGGGAGCAGAATCAAAATCAATAAATTAAAAATCTCAGCCCTTGTTCTCATACAAAACACTGACGTCATGATGATGCTCTGAATCATCATCCTTATGGAAAGTTTAGGTATCCTTTAAGCTGTCCAGAGATGAGCGACATCCAAGGACAGTCACACTGACACTGGCAGGAGTGATTCCCTTGCCACTGTCTGATCTTTTCTTTCTTGCACTAGGAAGGAGAATCTTCTCCCTTGGGTAGAAAAAGAAATAGAAAGCACACCTCCAACATTCCTGCTTTGTAGATGATCACCCAGGAGCTGGTTTTTAGGTTACTTTGATTGGCGTGCCAATCAAGTCAGCACAGTTCATATGCTTAGGGAATCACTAAGAAGACAAAGAAGTGGCAGAATTCTTGCTGTGGTCACTACCATGTGGCTGATGGGGACAGTACACAGTTTCCTTGACCTGGATGGAGAGGAATGGAGTGTGTGCAGAATGCTGCTTCTTCATACGGCTACCTGAATTACTGTGTTAAACAATTGCTGTGGCCAAATTCTTGATGTGACACTAAAGGGAGGAAGGATCTATTTTGCCTCATAGTGAAGATGGCATGGCCGTGACATCATGAAGCACCCGGCCACATTGTATCCACCACAATCAGGAAGCAAAGTCTGAATTCAAATTCTGAGACTCTGCATACGTATTAGTCTTGTATAGTCAAAGATGAAATTATACACTGCCAATATGCAATGGCACAGAGTAAATGGGATGGGGGGGGGAAATGAGGATAAAGCAAGGAGATGCTGAACCAAAGCAAAGCAGTACCCTGTCACAGCAAACACAAAATCTGAACTTCTACTTAGGGCCTCCAAGGTTCACAGTGGCCTCATCAGAGCTCCATGCTCCTGACAGGCCCACCCTCAGGCTTTTTCTATAGCACAAACATTCTCTCTCAGAGACTGGCTACAGTCAGCCTATAAGATTACTATTACATCCTAGGCTTCACCTTGCAGCTTCATTTCCATTCATCTCAGTAGCTCCATAGGGGGAATTAGGCCCTGATACAATTGCTTTCTCAAACCATGGTGCAAGCCTTCAAGCCCCACTCAGACTCTCATCATAATGGAACGGTGTCAGGTTCTGCTGTGGACTTCAGGCATAGTCTGGCCTCCTTTCACAATGGCAGCATACCCAAGATATGCCTGGCTAGACCTGGGGAGAAAACTGTACTGCTGGAGCCAGATGCCCGGAAGACTCTTTGTTGGGCACTCTCTTTTTGAATGGCTTGAAACATTTCCACTGTTACACCCTGGAGCGCTTGTGAATGGTGCTTTGCCCTTTAGACCTTTGACTAATAGTCTAGGTATAGAGTATAAAATTTCACTTCAGTATTACTGATCTCTTTATCAATAAATTACCTTGTCCATGGCCTCCTTATTTGCTTGGTCTATAAGGTAACCAAATCCATGTTCTTGTACTCACCAAATTGCATGTTTTCAGATTTTTCTACTCCAATTTCTCAGCATAAATATAACAAAGAGGAGTAAGCCTCTCTATGTCAAAATGAAGAATGCGATGTCTTGAAATTGTCTCTGCCAGACAGCTTAGTCAAATTTCAGGAAATGGGCAGAATGCTGCCAGACCTCCTTCCAGATATAATATTAATGCCTTTAGCCACCCGGAACAGCTTCTTAAGTTCTGCTTACAGCAGTGTAGGATAGCTCTAACCCAGAGCTCCATGTTTCTCCCATGGGTAGATTCTGCAGACTTATGAGGCACATGGTTAGGTAACGTAGCAATGCCCTCACACTTTATCATGACCAAATGCATAGGCAAGAAGCAACGTTAAGGAGAACTGACTTATTTCAGCTCACAGTTTGAAGGTATGTTTGTGATGGTAGAGAAGGCATGACAGTGCCCACAGCTTGAGGCTGAGGCAACAAGAGATAAGGCGGCTGCGCACATCTCTGCTGGCTAAAAATCAGACAGCAAACCAGAAGAAAGCTGCCACTTCCTAAAGGTTCCCCAACCAGTGAGCCCGGGTGTTCAAATGTGTTAGTCAACAGGAAACAGTTCACATCCAACCCATGAAGCAGCTTAAGATAATTTTTCTGTCTTGTCATATTTAGGACATCGGACATTATTACCCTATTTGTCTGTTTGAGGGGAGCAATGGTACTTTGCTGCAGCCAGCACAGCTCAGTAAATTCATGAGGATGTGTACAGCTTGAGGCTTCTCTTTGAAATGAGGAGAGGGAAAGATCAAGTATTGCATTCCAATCTCTAGAGGGTTGGCAAAGAATTACTATACATCAACTCAGGTGCTATGGGGGTCTGGCTTCTCTGGATGTGTAGTGACGCTGGTAAGGAGAAAATGCTCAGAAGGTTGATGAGACACAGCCAGGAAACCTGCAGTTATCCAGAGAGGAAACCAGTAAGTGTCTTTAACTGAGAACCAGCATACATATAAAGAATGACGTTCACCAAAACGTTTTCAGCAGGCCACAGAATCTCTGTCTTAGGTGATCACTAGAAATGTTTCTTGTTCTAGGCCATTTTATCAGCTTGAGGGGTAAATGATCCAAATACAAAATCATGACCCACACAAAGAAAGGGGAACATGGGCAAGAAAATCAAGATGTTGGCCTCTAGATGTTAACCCAGAATATGGTATATAGTTTTCTTTTAAAAGAATTCCAACTATCATAAGCATGTTCAATAAGTGAAAATAAATACCCTACATGAACAAAATAGAGTATCAAAAAGACAGAAAATATTTTTAAAAACCAAATAGAAATTTGAGGGCTGAAGAAAAAAAAATGTAAGCGCAAAATTCAATAGAGATAGTCAATAGGAAACTTAAAGAGAAGAGAGACTTGTCAAACTTAAAATAGGTCACACACTCTTTCAGTTTAAGAACAGAAAAAAAGTTAGGAGACAGGAGTGTTTCAGAGAGGAAAAGACAGACCATGGCAAAATCTTACTTAGGAAAATAAAGGGCCAAACTTGCTTAATCTGAAGAAAAAAATGGGCACCTAGATTTGAGAAATCTACTAATCTCTAACAAGCAAGAAGTTGCAAATAAATTCAAAGTAGGGGCTGGAGAGATGGCTCAGAGGTTAAGGAGCACTGGGTGCTCTTTCAAAGCTCCTGAGTTAAATTACCAGCAACTACATACATACATACATACATACATACATACATACATACATACATACATACATACATCTTTTAAAAAAGAAAAGAAATCAAGGAAGGCAGTTGACTATGGACTGGAGAGATGGCTCAGAAGTTAAGAGCGCTGTCTGCTCTTCCAGAGATCCTGAGCTCAATTCCCAGCAACCACATGGTGGTTCATAACCATCTATATGAGACCTGATGCCCTCTTCTGGCAGGCAGGTGCACATGCAGGCAGAACACTGTATACATAATAAATAAGTAAATCTTAAAAGAAAGAAAGTCAAAGCAATTCTTATTGTGTTAATGGTATATAAGTCATTTTAAATTCAAACTGAAAATTAAAGACAAAATATGTATAAAATTTTATGAATAAGAAATATAATTTTTAAAATATAAATTCTGACAACAGCAAAAATGTGCAAGTCAAAGTTCTTAATATACAATAAAATTACTATCAATGAATAAATTATTATAGTTATATAATATTTCATACAAATTTTATAGTAACCATAAAGGAAATACTTACAAAAAAACAGTGAAGTGTCAATGAGAATAATATCAAACTATGCCACTATAAAAATCAGCAAAACCAAAAGAACACTGAAAGAAAGGGAAAGCCTATTATAGAAACATCAAGACAAAACTTACATGGTAAATGAAATTAGTCCCTAACAATAACACCATATAAAGGGAATAAACATCTCAATCAAAACATAGAAAGAGGCTGAGTAAATTTTTTAAAATGACCTAACTGTGTGGTGCATTAAAGAAATACACACAAGTCAAAGAGTGAAGATGCTTTGCAAATTGTAGCCAAAAGAGAGCAGACATGACCCTCCTTACATCAGACAGCTTAAGTGGTCAACTATCAAAAGGTACAGAGGACATTATATAATGAGGGTCTGTCATAATTGAGCATGCATATGCATCTAACATGAGGCTCATCCAAAATGTACAAAATAAACACTGACGCAACACACAGGAGCAAATGCAGACATGAAAAGGAGGGTGATGATCACCACCAATAATGGCAAGATTGACCAGGTAGAAGATGACTAAGGAGATACTGAAAGCGAACACTACAGACCACCCACGTATAGCGGCCATGAGCAGTCCATTCCAGTCAACACAACAGAACAAACACACATTTGTTCTCTTAGGTATACATGGAAAAATCTCTACGATAGATCACATGTCAGTTTATGAAACAGGCTTTAACAAATTTCACATGATGGACTTATAGTCGGTATAATTCCAGCCAAAGAAAAGTGATATTAGAAACTAATTATGGAAATAAAACTGGAAAGTCATAGATATGAGGATGTTAAAGAACACGCTGCTGAACAATAGTTGGGTGTAGGAATAAATGAAAACATAAATCAAAAAGCATCTTGAGACAATCATCTCTGAGGACCAGCTTTCACGGTACCAGAAGGTGCTATGCAAGCTGCCAAGGAAGGGGAGCAGTTGATCAACAGTCCTGCCCAGCTGTGGTGCCACAGCAATGACCATCTTGACAAGACAGCCCTAAAGGTGTATGCACACATGTCTTGGCAAAACCAAGCTGTCTTATGGGGCGTCCAGCCTGTTCAACAGTAGAAAAATCATGGCTACTACTAGAAACTTCGTTAGCTTTCAGGCTAGTGATGTCAAGGATCTGAGAGGAGAACCTACTTCTGTCACTTTGCAAAATAAGCATACTTCCTAACTGTGCTCTGAACACTTATTCTTATAGCCAGAGATGAGTGTAGCACTCCACCTGCCTCAGTGATTGATTGTTTGATGTTTCTCTTTGCAACATATGGAGACCATTATAGAAAACCACAACTGGTCAGAATGTAGCCCCATTTGCTACATGTACAACACAACTCTGAAAACATATACATGCAAGAAACACTAAAGAGACACAGCACCATGTATATATATATATATATACACTAATAAATAGTAAAGAAAAAGACACCATGAATTTGAAAGTAGTGCAGAAAGGATACAGGAACACTGTTGGAGAGAGAAATAGAGGGGATGATGATGTAATTATATTTCTTAAGAATTGCAAGGGGAAAAAAGCACATTGAGACAGTTGAAACAGACATGTACTACAAAAACTTATGGGATGTGACAAAAGCAGGATTACTAAGAACATGCTAGTGATGGTTTGCTATTACTCAAATAGGAAACAAGATTTCCAAGAGCCTAACTCACTCCCCAAAAAACTCAGAATATAGGAGGACCAAACTAAGGAAAGGGATAAATAAATGAGGAGTAAAAGTAAACAAAACATAGACTAGAAACAGCCTAAATGCCCCTCAGTTGAAGAATGGATAGAGAAACTGTGGTACATTTACACTATTGAATACTACTCAGCTATTAAAAACAAGGAAATCCCGAAAATTGTGGACAAATAGATGGGAGTAGAGATGGTCATAGTGGGTGAGTTAACCCAGAAGCAGAAAGACTCTCATGATATGTACTCACTTATAATTGGGCACTAGCCCAAAAGCATGTCCCGTGAAAGTCTTCACTTACCAGAAGATTGGGATAGATGTGAGGACATCCTACTGAGACTCTACGTAAGAGAAATATAGGATATGGGGAAATAGAAGGACCCAGAGGGTCCTAGAAACATACAAGAAGAACATTGTGATGAATGAATCAAGGTCCAGTGGGGTCTACTCAAACTATTGCACTAACCAAGGACAATACAATAGTAAATATCAAACCCCTACTCTGATCTACCCAATGGACAGGACATTCTCCACAGTTATGTGGAGAATGGGGACTGACTCTGACATGAACTCTGGTGCTCCAGATTTGACCACCTCCTCTTGGTAGGAAGGCCTGGTAGCACTCAAAGAAAGAATAAGCAGGCTACCAAGATGAGGCTTGATAGCCTATGACCATATAGTGGGGGAGGAAGTCACTCTTGATCATAGACCTAGGGGAGGGGAATAGGGTGAAAGCAGGAGGGAGGATACAAGTCATGGAATGGCAATTGAGTTGTAATCTGAATAAATTAATAAAATTAAAAAAAAAAAAGATTTCTTAACCCCAGGAGCTTCCTACCCTGTGTCTCTTTCCTGACTGTGGGTAGACATATGTGACAATTGCCTTACTTCCCTTGCTGCTACTCTGTATGGACTCCCTCTGATTGTAAACCAAACGATGCCTTTCTTCCTGGAAATTGTATCTTGTTGGGTATTTCATCCCATCAACAAGAAAACTTAAAAACAAAATACATAAAAAAAATTTAAGAAAAAAGATGACATCTCTCTTGTGAAGCAAGAAATTCTAATAGTACTGTACCTTAAGAGGAAGGGGTGTATTTCTAAAGGAAATATTCAAGTTTTATCACTATGGAGTGGCAGCATTTATCCTCAAATGGAGTGGTATTGAAAAATAAATAAGGCAGTGATACTCAAAAGCAGTTTCATAGATAGTGTTCACTGCCCTGTCTCTGGGTTGCCCTAGCCTAAAGGACAGGAGCTCCAACTGTGTATTGATGGCAAATATTTATATCTAGAGGAATAAACATGTTTCTTCAATGTTCTTAAATGTAGCCACTGGATGACCAAATATGAGTTCTGTTGTCCACATCTCTTACATTGTCTCCTACACAAGATGACTCCTTCATTGTCAACAGTATTAGGGGATGCCTCCAGGCACATGAAACTTTGGCTGATGATATTTCTACCTTCCCCAACCAGACCATGTAGAATCAGATATGGGAAAAGCATGAATAAACTTAGCTACCATGGACTGGGAAAGGAATGCACCAAAGCTGGAGTCTCAGGGGGAAGTAACGGGCAGGACTTTGCGATCACTGTGTTCACTGAATCATTGTCATGAAGACAGAGGAATCTCGCCACCATGACCTCACTGAGCTTCCAACACATCACGTGGCCAATAAAAATTCTGCATGGGAAGAAATGAAGGAATGTCCGAGGCTGTCTGGACTCAGGTTGGAAAGAAACAATTACCTAAAAACGCAGATGTCGGACAGCATGCTCAAGTGTGAGACAGACATCGTTTTTATTTCTACAGAGCTTTTTATGATGTTCAACTTTTCTTATATCTATCTGTTCTGAACTGTGTTCAGCCCGTAAGACTTTATAAAATGTTTTTCTTTATATTTTCTTTTTTAAGAAAGGCTTCATTTAAGATTTACTGCCTTTATCAGAAAATAAAAGACAATTGTCTTTCTCCCTAATGTCACCAAAAGGATGAAGTTCTCAGAATGCAATGTTATGGCTGCTAAAATGAAGAAAATCAAGCCATATAGAAAGACTGTCTCAGTGTCCAATAGTGTGTAATATAAGGTTATCAAAACAAAAAGGATTATTTTAAAACTATCAACTTTGGTCTAGACAAACTGAAAACAAATTGAGATTTGGTGCTTAATTATCTCCCCCGACCCCCAGCATTATGAAGATTCAATGCAGCTCTTGGTTTGATTTCTGTAGGTATGTCTTGATGCATTTTTCATAATAGATGCTTTATACTATTGCCTAATGTTATTGTTTCCATAAAATAATCAGATCCATTCAGTATTGGCCACAGGCCTTTACTGTTTTAAAATCACTTAGCCAGACCCACCCACATATTTGTAGCAGATGGTGAAACCTCCTACCTCACGCAGCCCTGCATGCCCAAGGATGGGAACACCCACAGTGGGTTGGGACCTCCCGCCTCCACAATTAATCAAGAAACTAGGCCCCAGAGACCTACTCTTTCTTTCTCTTTGTCCTTGCAGCTCAACTGCTCAAGATCCTTCTCTGACTTTCTCCTATGGTTTGAGTATCCCACAAAGGTTTATGTGTGGAAAGACTTAAACACCCTCCCCCCTTTTTTTATGGGAAGTTTGGTCCTTGAGACAGCAGTAAAAGATGATACTTGAAGGTGAAGGGATGAGGATTAGAGGAGGGTCCAATGTCCTCTGAAGGTGCTACTCCAGAAAAGATTAAGGTGATTCTTATGTGAGCTTCAGTAGTTCTTAGGTGGTCCATGTTATAATGCCTGAGCCTAGCCCCACAGAACTCTGTGATTTCCTGTGAGCATGTACCCATTAGCCCCATGCACTCGGCCTGTTTCTCGGGGCTGTCTACAACCCTCATCAAAAGTCAAATCAGAGGACACCTGCTTTTTGGCTTTGAAAATCAGAAACTGTTTCTCCTACTACCTATTAAAATCTCCTAGATTCTTTATCTATATTTTCAAATATTCAAAAGATATTCTTGGGCCAATGAGATGGATTAACATGACAACCTACTTTGATTCCCAGAACTCATGCATAGAGAACAGACTCCAGAAAAATGTTCCTGACCTTTACACAATGTCATGCATCTTTACTCATACACACACACACACACACACACACACACACACACATATCATATACAAAAACACACAACAGTAGGGATGTTTTTAGAAAGATATTCTCCTTTAATGCCCACAGGCATCACATGCTAAGAGGTGGTGCATATATTAATATATGGATGTGTATAATAGATTATATTTATTATATTAAAATTGTATTATATAATTATGTTATATGTTTATTGTATTATGAATATAGTTAGTTAGTTAGTTAGTTAGTTAGTTAGTTAGCCATGAACTAAAAAATTCCACATCTCAGTGGCTTAATAAAGTTGAAGCTTTGTTGTTTCTATAAAGTCCAGTTGGCAGCTGGTCCTCACGGTAGCAATGGTGCAGGAGGTAAAGATGTTCCTGGAGGTCAAGTAATAGAGCCACTACCTTCTCTGCTATATGGTTGTTAAGGTCATCTGGGAAGTTGCATCTGGTGAGCACATCAGAAGAGTTTGTAGGCTGATGTGTGAAGACTTGGGGACCACCAGACCGGGAGTTGCTATATTTTCACCACTCTTGCAAAGAGAATGCAGTGATAAGGTCCCACCTACAGACAGCAAGGTTGGGGAAGACTGTCTGTAGCTAAGTAACATCTTTGGCAAGGATGACATAGCTCTTTAGCTGATAGTTGGCAATCTATTCTGGAATCTACTGATGACTTGTGCAAAGACAGAATTGTATTTATAGTCAAATAGTGATTGAAAAAAAAAATTAAAGTGAAAACTATCAGAAGATACCCTCCCTCCTCCCAAAGCACAATACTGGTTATGTTCATAGAATCTGAACTTAGCTCCTCTGGGAAAGAGAATGCCTGGGAGCCCTGGCTCTGCTGCTTTCTGTTTTGACTGTTGTTGTCGGTGACTACCAGAGAGCAAAGTGCTTGTCTCATTTGCTCCTTATGATTTTTCTCCTTTAAGTATACAAAGTTATTTTCCTTGCAACAAGAACAACAGTATAGTCTTTGTAAAACTCACTATTTCATTCCCCTGATTAGCATGGTCAGTCATTTCCCCAGTGATTAGGAGACAAAGGGCAAGCATAGACTTTGCTATGAGGCCTGTACAATGAGACCTCATCCAGTGGTACCCGGCTCTCCCTGAGCTTGAACCATCGTCCTCCCTCTTAAGTTTGTTTGCTGGGTAAAGGAAGGCTGGGAATACCATTTCCTGTGCTGTTAGAATCCACCCTTGAGCGTATGGTACATGGTTTAGATGATGACGTTTCCAAGATTTTTGTCAGCAGGTTCTCTGGCAGTCCTGAAAATGAACACACCCTAAAGTGGCAGTTGAGAAGGTACTTTGTAGAGTTTCTACACTGAGACAGTGTTTTGTTCTTGCAGAGTTCAGCAGTGATTATGAGTGTGTCACTCCCTGCATCCAATACTTTACATTTGGGATTGGAAACAGAGGCTCCTACAGATGTGAACATTGTACTACAATACTTTAGTATTCTATAATTGCACATACAGATGCATGGACACACGTGCACATGCACACTTGCATGTGCGCACACACACACACAAACACACGTACAATCCTGTCGTTACAAGAGCCTCATCTGCTTGAAACACATTGTTTCCTCTCCATAGATAGTGTACCCTTTCCCTGACATTTCTATCTGAAAGAATGTCCTGTTCATCTTTAAGATTCACCTCCCAGTCCCGCTGAGGCTTTCTTAACTCCCTCAGTTATTGACATGTCATCCATAGGGAACCCATAACTAGTTGATCACACCCTCTCTGGGATTTATAACATCATTTATACTCCATTGATATAGAGAGGAATTGTGCTGTATTACACTCTGTGGTCACCATTTCTGCTGCCAAGTGTGTCATGCAGTAGATGCTCTTTAAAGAAGGTTAGACACACACACACACGGTCCACTTTGAAACAGAATGCCATTCACATGAAAGAATGTTTTCTTCACAAGACTCTGAACATTTGGAGGATAGACCTGTGAGCTGGGAGAGAATTGAGTGCTCCTTGGAGGGTAACAGGAGTGCTTTCATCCTGGAGGACATGAGTATGAAGGGCATGCAGATCAATGAACAATAGAAAAAGCTGCGCATCATCTGACTTCACCCTTGCTTTCCTGTCTGGATCTGCTTATTGCTTGTAAATGTAGTTACTGCATGTAGGGGACCCTTTGAGCGGTTTTCATCTGAATTCCACACCATCATATGCTCTTAAATTTTTCCTCCTGAAGACTGTCTTTAGGGGAAAGAGCTTCTTCATGCTTCCAGAGCCCTGTGTGGTTGACCTTCCCACAAGAAATGCTCCGACTGCCCAGAAACGAGGCACCACCTGCCATTGCTGCAGCAGCAGGCTGGATGCAGCAGAACACGCTCCCATATTTGGAAAACCAGCATGAGCACAGCCAGGAGAAGGGCCCAGCTGCGATGTCAGTTTTCCCTCATTAACACTGGGTCAAAATGACTCTGCTATTTTAAATGGCTCCTCTTTAATTAAATTAATGTCGACTTCTCTGTTTCACCCTGTCCTAGGAGTTTTCAGCCTGCTACTTAAGGCAAAAGGGAAAACAAATCCAGAGGGAGAAAAAAGGTTTTCTGATTAATCCTGTTGCTTGAGTTTTGATTTCTACAAAGAGCTTAATTCAGATCAAACACAATTGAAGAAATGTCAATTAAAATAGCCCATTCTCTTGTGTCATTCACCAAATGCACCATTGATTGGACAGTGACAGGGGCTAGAGTAGACAGATCAAACAAAATTGGCATATTCCTTGACCTCTGGAAGTCTAGAGTCTGGGCAGAGGGAGAAAGAGGGCACAAAGCAATATACAGCAAGGTATTCTGTAGTGTAGGTGTAAAGGCTTTGAAGACGGCTAAGCAGAATGGGATGACAGAAAAAGAAGGAGGACAGTTCGCCCCCTCCCCCCACTGTGGGGTGGAATCTCCTCTATTGGGACACAGACAAAGCTAAGGAATAAGCCAGGAAAATATGCACAGGGATCAGAGGAAGCTCTAGGGGCTGAAGTCTGGAGTGTGTCCATGTCCGATACACAGCAGTGTCCGTGGCTGATCCACAGCAAGGAAGGCAAGACTTCAGATGAACTCAGCTGAAGGAGCTTGAGCAGGTGGGCACCAGATCTGCTAGAGCTCTGCAACAGGCTTTCAGACTTGCAAACCCGTCTAAATTACTAGGACACTTGTGACAGGACTTTAATTAGATTCATGCTCAATGTACCTTACTTCTCTTAAGGACTGAAAATAAATTAGCCAATCTAGAATAAGAAAAAGCAAGAAAGTTATTCCTGGAGTCAATTGTTCGGTTATTTGTTATGCTACCTACTTTCTGCAAGAAATTGCCTTGTTAAAAACATCTCATTTATTTCCACCCAAAGGACTTTGCATAAACTGCAATTAAGTGGCTCTGATGGCTTTCACAAAGTTTGGGGGAAATTACTTTGTAGCTAGAAGTTGGAGATCCTGCCAGTGCCCTTGTGAAACTGTGATCATGCCTTAAGAAGACAAGTTTTCGTACTCAAGTAAATTTTAGAAAACTCACCATTTTGCCTGAGAGAAATCTTTGTGTTCCTGTGGCTGATGTTTGAGTCACTGACTGGTTAGTATAGTTTGATGGTGGCAAGTTGGTAGGGGAAATAGGTTTTTGACAAAGAGGCACTCAGGCTTTCAGCCCACCATGTTGGTCCTGCATCTCAGCCTTCCAGAGTGGTTGGTGTTACAACAAAATGTGTCCTACCTACTAAGCATCTCATCATGGGCACCCAGATCAGCTCTTGCTTCCTTCGTACTACCAGGTGTCAGCTCGTGCAGGTGTGCATGAGAACATGGCTGCACTTCTGTCCAATGAAGCTCTACAAATCCAAAGCATAGGTTTGGTCTTTTCACATCACTTTTGTCTTTCTTTTGCAGTGTCCTTTAAAGATAAGAATGAGCCCATCCTGATCCTCAAACACAGCAACCTATACATTGTGATGAGCTTCTGAGGTAAATAGGAATTCTATCACATCATACATTAAACAGTCTCATAAGGAAGGCTATGAAGTTCCATTCTAGGGTAGTCAGCTTCACAACATAGCTGCATATGCTCTTATATTTTCGCTGGGATATATGTCTATACTTGGAAGTTTATCTCCCTAGATGGTCAGTCTAGGGATGTGGTGTGTGCGTGCTATTTCGGTTCCAGAGTCTGTGGCAGTGATTTGGACCTTGGTCCTTCTAGCACAGATTAGCATGTGGCTTCCCCTGTGATGCTTGGTATGTTGTTTTCAGCATCTAACCTTCCAAGGAAGCACCCTTATTCATATACACACAGACCACACACACACACAGAGAGACAGAGAGAGAGACAGACAGAGAGAGAGAGAGAGAGAGAGAGAGAGAGAGAGAGAGAGAGAGAGAGAGAGAGATGAAGTAGAAGAGAAAGAATGTGTGTTTAAAATTTTCAAGGAGTTAAAACTTTGTGCTAGAATCCACAAATCATTTGGATCAGATGCAAACCGAGGTATTTTGACAGCAACTTTTGTTCATTGGTTTCCAATTCATTGTTACCACTGTGTTTAAAGTGATTTATGCTGTACAAGATACAGACCTATCTACCTCTTCTGGCATGAACTTCCCAAGGCAACTAAGCCTAGACCAAAGCTGAATTAAGTATTAATGTGTTATTACTCCTAGGTGTATTTTCCCCACAGACTGCTTGCTCTTACTACTTGCATGCACTCATGACTTATTAATGTTATAGATGTGCGTACACACACACATATATATACATATATACATACATATCAATAGTGACAATAGATGTAGACACTAGAAGTTCTGCCTATGAAGCTCACTTGTCCTCACCTATCGCCTTCAGTACTCATCCCCAACAGGCATGCTAAGGGAGCCCAGGAACTATCAGATTCCTCGTAGTCTGAAGGACTCCATGCAGAATCGGGGAAGCACTGAGAAACCTGTTTTCCTACATGCTCTCCCTTGATTCTGAGAAGATAACAGCTTGATCAGAGCTATACTAAAGAGAACAGATCCAAGGGGTGTGTCCACTGGGACATCATCTTGGGGAAGGTAGAAGGAACCTCTCACTGTTGCCACCTCTTTCCCTAAAGTTCCCTGAAGGTTTAGAACCACTGTCCTAATGGATCATTTTTTTCTGAGGTCATCTGTTCATGACCTTCAACAACATCCATACCTGGGAGTCATAAAATTGCCCCAGTTTGTGACCACTGTGGAAGAAAACCCATGATGAAAGAAATGCAGATAGCACCATAGGAGCTCTCTATTGGTATCACAATTGGAAGTAGGCCTGAGTTTCTAAGTCAGAAGGGAAAAATAAAGATTTTTGTCATAGGAAATTAGTCCAGCTCCTCTCTGGAAGCTAAATATCATTATTGTAACAACGCTGCATGTTCATAACTGTTCCAGAATGAAATAAGAATGCATGTAAGGAAATTAACAGGGCATCATCTGAGGTTGCATGAAGGGCAGAATTCAGGTCCTTGTACTCATCATCCCTAAAAAATTCCAGGGATATATTTAACTTCATCACAATAATCCCTAGAAGTGTAAATAAGGTCACTAAGCACTGACTTTAAAATTGAGGGATTATCCAGACAGCCATCACTAAGCATATGACCCATTAAGATCAGTGTTTCTTCTCTGGTTAGGACAGAAGAGAGCTAGATATTCAGACATGAAAAGGGCTTGCCCTCCTGTTTTTTGATTAAACATCACAAGAACCAGGGATACAGGAAGTAGAAACTGGATTCTGAAACCAACTAGATGATCTTGGAAGCAGATACTCGAGACCAGTGGTCCTTGACCTTCCTAACACTGTGACACTTTAATACAGTTCTTCATATTGTGGTGACCCTCAACCATAAAATTATTTCACTGCTACTTAATAAGTATAATTTTGCTACTGGTGTGAATCATAATGAAAATATATGATAACCAGACTATCTGCTATGCGAGCCCCTATGAAAGGGTTGTTTGACCCCCAAAATGGTCATGACCCACACTTTAACAACCTGTCCTAGACTGTCCAGAGAAGAAAGACCCAGCTTGTCAGGTATCTTGTATTCAGTCTTTGTAATATGGAGAGCTGGGAGGACCACTTTATGAGTGTGAGTATCTAACTGAGCCAGGCTGATCCTGAATTTTGGACCAAGGTTTACAAGGCGATGGGGCTTGATATTATTCTAAACTTTGTATTTATTGAAACTTGGTATCAGCAATGGCAAATAAGTACTGAGTTTGAAGTTAAAATGCTCCTTCATGCATCACACTTTGGAAATGAACTTGCTCCCTTTGACAGAAGAAAAAGTGATTTAGCATTCTGAACACGAGGTCTTCACGAGTAAGCCTTTGTATCCTGCAGAAGATGTGAGCTGTTTGTTCTCTCAGCATCTAAAAACAAGCATTCCTGAGCACATTTGTCTTGAGGGCATGCATGCTGTCTTTTGTAAGTTAGGCATAGCATCTAGCAGTCACGTGTCAGTGTCCGGAAACTAAAAAGAGCCTCTTGTCTGCTTTCTTTGTTCCCCAGTTTCAGAAGAATCTGTCTGTGTAAGGAACATGATTGTAAACAGTCCAGACAAGAGTCACCGGCTGCTCCATACCCATGTTTCAGTGGATTGTTGTATGTGACATACTGTCAAGCCACAACACCTAAAGGAGAATGGAATAGTCCGAGTGTGTGCTCAGTTTAGTATGTAAAACTGATATATTTATTTATTTTTATAAAAGAGACATGTAAAGCAATTCCTTCTTAAATTTATAAGCACTGTACGTATAAGAGTCCCTGATCCCTTACAGAAGTCACACTGAGAAGGAGCCTGGAAGCAAATCTGTCAGTATGCTCTAGCTGCGAAGCTGGCAAGTCAGGTGTCTATAACATGTCACTTTAAACAACGCAAATGGACTTCCCCTGGTTCTGCATGCTGATAGCTCATGGCTAAGGACTTGGGGTTCATTAGTTCTGGTTTATTTCTACAGCCCTAACTCCTTGGCTTATAGATAGCCATTCTCTATGTCCTCAGGGTACTCAGTCTGTGCTGGTCTCTATACTAATCTTCTATAAGGACACTAGCCATATGAAATGGAGGCCGACCCCCAATAACTTCACGTAACTTTAGTTTCTCTTCTGTGGAGGTTCAATGTTCAAATATAGTCACCTACTGAGTTGCTGGGGTAGAGGGGTTAGACTCCAACATTTGTATTTGGGTATATTTTCCTGTTGCTGTGCTAAAGGGTGATGCAAAGGAGGAAGGGCTCCTGTGACTCTCAGTTGCACCAGTACATCATAACAGGAGAGTCACAGCAGCGGGAGCATAAAGGAGCTGGACATGGTGCATTCTGAGTCAGGAACCATGAGAAGAAGGACTGTAATGCTTATTGTCCAGGATCTTCTGCCCAGGGAATGTGCTTGCCCACACTTGAAATGGTTCTCCTCATGTCCACTAAGGTTAATCAAGGTAATTTCCCCCACATGAATACCCAGAAGCCCATCTCCCAGATGCTTAAAGAATCTGTTAAGTCAACAAGCCAAACCGACCATTACATGATCGAACACAAGTCATGGAGCAATATACAAAGCTCAACAGTACAACTGGTCCTGATCTCCCCATGGCCCTCCCGGGCAGCCTGGAGGAAACTTTGGCATATAATAAAGGACCTCGAGCAGAGGCTCCTTGTCAACAGGTTACCAGGGAAGATAACAGAGGTGCTCACAAAAACTAAGAAGCGACAGTCAGGAAGCCCGTCCTCTGTAGTACACCATGACTCCCAGTTTACATCGGAAAGGTCTCCAGAGGTTATAGGCATCCCATTACACATCCCAACTAGCAGGACATTCACTCATATCAGGAAGATGTAGAACAGAGATGATTTCCATGTAGTTTTATAGATTTCCTTCATTGAACATGGAAGCTCATCAAAATAGCTCCTGAACAACCCTTGACTCACAGTATGGCAGACACTGTGCTGAAGCTTTCACACACAAAACTGCAATAAACTTACATCAATAGCTCTATGAGTTAAGTGGTTCTAAAGATATTACAGAAGAGGGACACGAGCTTGTAGAGATTCGGCTCTTCATGCAGAGCAACACAACCAGTATAAGGTAAAACCAGGCTTATCGATGTGTGTCCCTTCTACCTCCCTAATAGTAATCATTTTCAAGTGAAATATGCAAAACAGGTATTGTACTATGGAAGGGAGCAATATCATTATGTTTGAGGTCCCATATTTGATGAAAAAATATATCTGCAAGGAATAATTTGTTATGGTTTCTGCATTTCTATATAATATGAATTCTAATCATCAACCCATCTAAAAAGCTTACGTTTGAAACACTTTTAAATGTGGGAAGTGTTATTCTCTTTCACATAAAACTGAAAGTGCCATATTCACATATGAAAATGAAATTAATAATAGAACATAGTCTGAGGACATAGAGAGTGGCTATCTATAAACCAAGAAGTTAGGTCTGTAGAAATAAATCAGAACTGATGAACAAAGGCCAACCTATCCTAGAATACAGGTACAAATTACTAGAATTGTAGTTAATAGGCCAGGCCTATCTACTTCTGAGATCATATGGTACAGGTGCAAACATTTTCCAGAGAAAAATATCAAGCTGTGTGTTGGAGACCCAGCAGGCTTGCCTCCTGCCCTGGGAAGAAACCTAGTTAAATTATCTCTCAACAATGAAAATCCTGGTCCTGAAAAGAAAGCTTAATTGTTATGAATGCTTACTGATCATCCCAAGGAATTCAGTTTAGCTCCCAGCAAGTCAAGTGGCTCAAAACTACCTGAAACCCCAGCTCCAGGAACTCTTTAGTCTTCTTTGGTAATGTACACATGTGATGTGCATTCACACAGAAACACATACATGACATTAATTAAGATAATAGAAACAAATCTTAAGTAAGAGTGAAAATTTAACCACAACATACTAACAAATCTCTTGTGGGGAAAAACCCTCAATATGTGAGTAACATTACAAGTCCTACTAGACTTATTCCATATGAAATATTACCATTTTCTGATAACTTTTATTTATCTAGTGAACTGAGGAGAGCAGCGGTTCTATGGGCTTTAAGTTGAAGTAATTGCTCTGCAAATTCAGCACCAACATTTCATTGAGGCTTCTTGAAGCAGCTCAGTAATTTTCCATCATCATAAATGAAGAGAAACACAAGAGGTCACAGCCACAGGAGCTGGTCACATTGCACCTGGAGGTGGGAAGGACAAGAAGCAGTAAAGATATACAGCACCCTCTGCTGGCTAAACCCCCCTGGGGTCACAAGACAAACACCTCAACTCTCACTATCTTGCCCATTGATTACCTTTTATAGAGTAACAAGAAATGTACATCCATAAATAACCTCGACAGTTGAATGTGTTATCGCTTGTTACTTTACAGTGTGTGAAATGATGGATGGAGACAGCAGCCCTTTCCTTATAGGAAATGCAAGGAGACATTTTATGATTGGCAGCCTTCACAGTTGTCTGCATGGTCTATGGCAGTACATGATCCCTGCCCAGCTCCCTAATACTCTATATTTGATTAGAGTATCAAATTTTCTATATTTTGAAACAGCATACATGTAGTTTCCTCTCACAGATGTGAAAGTAGCTGAGCCTTCTGCTTGTTCGTGCTGCATGTATCTTCAGGGCTCAAGCTGATGGAGAGTTCTTTTCCACTAGACAGCGGTGTATGACTCGTGATTTATATCCTATTGTGCAGATAAAATCACATGGCATGGGACGTACATTAATCCTGGCGGAAGGCACTGGCATTCACACAGCAAAGGGAATGGATGTGTGCCTTGTGTGACGAGCACACCATTGGGAACAATAATATCATCGACCACATGTGGTTAACAAGCTCAAAGAGAAGCATCATTCTTCAAGTTGCGGCTATTCGCTCCCTCGCCACCATCCTCAAGCCACTCACAGCTTACAGAAATAAAAGAGAAGTTATTGCTCCCTTGGTGTAATTATATAACTCTTTAAGCTCAGCTATAAAACACAGGATAAATAGATATGTAAAGTGTTATGGTGGCTCTGAAGATAGACCTCAGGGTTGTGACTTGCCTGTCATGTGTCGGATGCTTAGACTCAATTACACAGCAAAGATGAAGTCTGTATGTTAAACAGATAACCAAAAAGAAAAAGAGAACTAGATTGAATCAGAAGAGTGTAAATATCCTTAACTCATCTGCTCTGAAAGATAATTTCTTCAAGCCCAGCCTACTATAATTGTACTCAAAAGCCATGATTATATATACATATGTATGAATTATTATTTTCACCGAAACTTTGACAAAGATAATATACTGTGACCTCAACATAATCTATTGAAAATGTGACAGGTTTGATGACTCTTCTCTTGAACATAAAAGTAAACTGGACCCGAAATTCCAAAGAGCCATTTTTAAGCCTTGAATATAGACAAAGAGCTTTCTGAAGGTAGACTCCAGCAATGGGCTGCTACAGAAAGCATGCTAGCATCTTATGTAAATGCTTCAATAAAGCATCATTCCAGGCTGCTACGTAGACAAGTTCAGATTCTTGCAAAGCTGGCCAAGCAAGCTAAGCCCTCTGTGGAGAAAGTCAATGAAGAAAAAAGGGTCACCATTCCTCCTGCTTTTGTTAAGATGTGCTAGAGGTCAGGGAGTCTTTCCAACAGAGCAAGCAGTTCATCTTTTAGGATACACTACAGAAAACCTGTCAAGTGGGCAGTTTCCCAGTTTTCCCAGTGTTCCTTCCCTCCAGCTGTTTACACATCTGTAGAAGAGCCTCCTACTTTGTAGGAGGGCTGGTCTCTGTGGATGCAGAATGTGCCATAAGAGGTAGGTTGCCATTTCCAAAAGCAGTAATAACTTCTCTGGCTTGTGCCTTTGTACCTTTCTTTTTTTTTTTTTTTTTTTTTTTTTGGATCATTCATTTTATGACCACCAGTTTCTAGGTTGTGGGAGGCACAAAACTGAGAGCGAGCAAGATGTTGCCAACAGAGAAGCAGTGTCTTTAGTCTCACAGTCTGTGGAGAGCTGAGAACGGCCAACAACCACATGTGGTGTTCCTTGGTTGAGCCTGCAGAGGAGAATGCTACTCTGATCAACAGTAACTGAAAGCAAGAGAGACCCTGAGCTGAACTGACTCAGCTAAGCCATTCTTACTCCAATATCAAGTAATGTAACCTTGTTTTAAGGTACAAACATGAAGGGTGTGTAGTATGCACTCTGTTGGGCCTTACCTTTCAAAGGCTCTCAAAAAACCATAACCACTTATCCTTATTCTTTAAAACATTTTACTAAGCACTAAAATAGTATCAATGCTTTAGAGGTCTTCTTATTTTTATAAGAACAAATAATAACAAGTTAAATCTATAAATATGCACATTAAAACACCAGGGTCAATGCCTATCAATACAAAATTTCACTCTGTTCAACTCTAATATTAGTAACATATAATTCATATTTTATTATTTATAATTACTGTGATGAGTAATGTCATATACTGTGGTAAGACAGTGTCCCTACTGTTTCTGTCAGATCAGAAAAGAGGCAACAAACTCCACTTCTTTCTCTTTTTTTTCTTTCTTACAATTTTTTATTAAATATTTTTACATATACATTTATATTATTAAACATACATACAATAAACTACCTACAGCAAGAAGAACCATGACACAATCAGGAATTATATAAATGTTACATTTCTAGTGCTTTGGCTATTTGTATTTGGCAACCTTGAAGTAAACACCTTTCCTATCCTGGTGAGTCTAAAATTCTGAATATAAATCAATATCCATCATATCTCATAATTATCAACTTAAAACATCTATCTAGACCTAAAAAAACATCTTAACCACTAAACAACTAAGCTTAATTGTAAGACTAAACTATTAGGTCTTCAACCCCATCACAGACTTGAGAAGGAATGAAAATAATTATCTGAGTAGATAGGAAGTGCAGGTTAGCAGCTTCCCAAATGAGAAGATGACAGAGACAGTTTGATGCCTGAAAAGTAACCCAAAACTCTCTATAACTTTGGAGCATCATCTTCAGCCTTCTGTCCCAATATATATGACAGGCATATTTGTGAGGTAGGAACTATTGAAGACTTGCTTACCCTGCCTTGGCAAAGTTTGGCTGTTGACTCTACCTGAATCCACACTTGCCCATTTTTAGGCAGAATTCTGTTTGTGGTAGAAACGAGGACATTTTGCCAATTGGCTTGTTTGACACATTTGAAGCCATCTCCATAAGGAGGGTCTTTTAAATAAATATGATGGAGAATATCTAGCATTTAAAAATCTCATACAGGATTTTAAGCACAGCTTTAGTATGAACACACCAACACAATTCTTTGAGATTATAATATATTCACAACCTTTTTCTTTTCCTTATGCTCCCCAACAAACTCCCATATTTTGCTTCTTGCTCTCTTTCAAATTCATGGCCTCTTCTTTTAGTAATTGCATATGTGTATATGTGTGTGTGTACATATACATTCCCAAATACAATGTTACTATATCATGTTACTTGCATGTGTGTTTTCTGGCCTTACCACTCGATATTGAATAACAATTTGGCATGCTCTTCTCTGGAGTAGACTATTTCTCCTACTCTTAGCATTCTTTAGTTGTCTGTAGTTCTTTCTATAGAGTTGAGCACTCGTGAGCTTTTCCCTATCCACTTTCGCATGTCTGTTGGTGTCATGCTTCTAAGAGGTAGAAGACCAGGAAATCTGTTGTGAAATTGTGTCTCCCAGCAATGTCTCTCCACCCATAAATTCTCACTAACAGGACTAACTAAATATGAGCCAAATTGATAGGCTTCTAAAGCAAAAATGTTTATTAAGTTATATCATTAAACACTATAGATATGTTGTAGTTAGAGTGTTATACACCTATAGTTAAGATAAAAGGGGATACATCTGGAGACAAAGAGGAAATGTTGAAAGAATAAAGGGCATAGGGTGGTGGGGAGGAATCACCTGAAAATGAGTACATATGAATATGTACTAAGAAAACTGTTACTTTACTAAAAATAATTTTAAAAAGAAAAAAATACTTTGAAAGTTTAGTGAGAAATAAATGAAAAAAATTAAAGCATCTAAAATTCCAACACGAACTTCAAAAATACTAATTTTGATGTTATTAAAATTAAGAGTTAAACATTATGCATACAGCCCAAAATGGTATTAACATATTGACCCTTTAGCAATGTTAATGAAATTAGTTAGGAATTTGACAGATTTTATCTGATTATCTATTAGTAATATAAAAATAAATATACAATGACCATATATTATATATTTAGAGTGTGCACTTGATATCTCTGAGCACAGGTCTTGTCATTATTAACAGGGTATGATGAAGGGGTTTTTGTTTTGTTTTTTTAAATTGTATTGGTTCTTTGTGAATTTCATATCATGCACCCCAATCCCATTCATCTCCCCCTCCTCTCATACTCACCCTCCACCCTGGCAACCTCCCCCTCAAACACTGAAAAAAAAACTTATTGTGGAGCTTGCAGTGTGTCACGGTGTGACAGTATACCCTTTTGAAAACACTTCTTTGCTTACAAATGATCATTGTAATGACTTGTTGTTCTGGTATAAGTCCTCTGGCTTCTGCTACGCTGTTGATACTGGAACCTCACTGAGACTTGTCTTGGATATCCTGTTGTTTCCCATGTACCATGGAGGTCCTGTAGTTTTGGATCTGTAGAACTGGCCCCTTCATGCACTCCAGCAGTTCGTCAATGGTGTAGATATTGGAGATGGCAAACTCAAAGCCCTAGACCTAAGCCTGAGAAGTATCTCAGCTGGTCAGCCCAATGGTTCTCCTGCTCTCATGCCTTCTGGATGGCTCACCTGCAACCACACATCCAGGGCCAGCTCTACTGTGTTGCTCAGGAGAGGTGCAGGGCCCACACTCCCAAGTGCTTCAGCAGGTGAGGGACAGAGTCCCCTGGCTCTCATGATCAGGAGCTCTTCCTCCTGCCATAAGTGGCAAGAGGAGAGGGTAAGGGAGGGCATTTCTCCCTCCACCACACTGCCACATGGCAGACAAGTGAAGGAGCCAGCTCTCCCATGCTCACATCTTCAAAGCCAGCTCGCCTGCCCTCTGAACATCAGGGTCATCTCTACAGTACTGCTCAGGTAAAGTACAGGGCCTGCTTTTCCAAGTGCTGTGGCAAGTGAGGTCCAGGGAAAGCTGTACCGCAGTTATGGCCCCTTCAGGGTCAGCTCTCTCACCCACTACTAGTGGCTAGGGCAAAAGGGAGTAGAGAGGATCTCTCCCTCAAAGAGGACACCACCCAGCAGATAAGAGACAAAACCAGCTATTCATGCTCATTACCTGATGGCTAGCTCCCCCACCACCACCACGACCCCTCCCCTGCCCCCAGGGTCAGCACTACTGTGCTGCGCAGGAAAGGTGCCCAGCCGAGCCTCCTCTCCCAAGTGCTGCAGCTGGTGAGTGGCAGAATCAACTCTCCTGTTCTCACAGCCAGGGCCAGCTCTCTCAGGTGCCCAGTTGAGAAATTGATTCCGTTCTGTGCAGCCACCAGATACCAATATATCTTCAAGCAGAAGCCCAGACCAAAGGACATCCACCTGGCCTTTGGTGGTAACAGACCCCTGCTACTGAAGGACCACTGACTCAGATGTGTCTCCCAATGGCAGCACAGGTCAAGACCCCCCTCCCCATGGTTCCATGTGGCATCACCAGCTACTCACATCAGGCTATCGTCACTATTTTCATTTGTCCAGTTCAGCTTCACTTCACTGTGACTATATCCCTCTATTAATCTTTTTCTCCCATTTGTCTACCACTTACTGGTGGCTCCTCTTAGTGGCGCAGAGGGTCTCTGAGAGTCTGAGGTTGTCTCAGGAGTTGTTCAGGAATGTATGTCCCACTCATGCATTATGGCACTGGGCAGGGGTCATTTCCTGGGTGGTCTGCCTCCTCAGGCCTGACTAGGAGTCATCTCAGGCTATCTCCCTATCCAGGCCCCTAGGCTGCAGTCTGGTGGTCTTCTCAGGCTTGCTTTTTTCAGAGAATGTTAGGCTACTAATCATTCAGACGTTTACGGGTCAGAACACTGAGCTTAGACATAGCATCTCTCCTCTCTATCACCTACTGATGATGCACATGTGACGCAGCTGTAACACCTCTAAAGGCAGGAGAAGATGATGATTTTTAAATTGTGTCTAAATTACCCATGGCTGTACTATTAGAAAATGGCATTCAACGCCATTCCAATTGAAGGTTAGCCAATTGAATGTTGTTCAGTCATGGACTCCCAGCTATCTGTTTTACTGTAGACTCCGAAGATTCCTAACATTCTATGTATTTCTTCTGCTCTGGCCTAGTATCACATGACTGGTAATCTGCTTGATTCTTCTCTGTCATTCTTTCATCTCGGTTCCTACAACAGTAACTAGTCTTTGCTAATACATGATATTTGCATTGCCCCCAGACCCATATGCTAAAGCCTCAGCCTCTGCATGACTGTACATGAAAGCAAGCCTTTTAGGAGGTGATTTGGTTATGAAGTTGTTTTCTTTACAAATGAGAATGGTACCATTTTTAAAGAGACATCAAAGTGCTCATTCACCTCTCTTTCCATATGATAAATGACACAGCAAGAAGTTGTCTATCCACAGACCCGAAAAGGACACCCTGACCACTTGTTTAGCTTTTCAGTCTTCAAAGCAATGAGAAAGACGTTTTTGCTTTACATAGTTACCAAGATTGTGGTACCCTGAGCAGACAAAGAGGCTGTAAAGGTTAAAACAATAATGATGAAGGTGACTGTAAAGATGCTGATGACACTAATGATGATAGCTTCACATACTGAATCATTAATACTTAGTTCTTGCTTAGCTAACTTTCACGGTGACTATGATAAAATACATAAATTTAAAAAGAATGTCCACTTCACAGAAGGGGGAAATATTGAACAGCTATGCTTTATTACTGAATGTACAAGGAACAAATTTTAAGATGAAAAAAAGAGTAATCTCTGTGACTCAGTAAAATAGCATACAATTTTCTTATTTCTAAATTATAATTGTATGGTTAAGAGTTTGTTTCCTGTGAAAGTCAGACCCCATTCTCCACTCAACTGTGTAAAATGTCCTGTCCATTGGCTAGATCTGTGTAGGAGTTCAAAGTTTACTGCATGTATTGTCCTTGGCTGGTGCCATAGTTTGAGCAGGATCCCTGGGCCCAGATCTGCCCATCATAATGTTCTTCTTTTAAGTTTCTAGGACCCTCTGGATCCTTCTAGTTCCCCATTCCCCCTATGCTTCTCTCACCTAGAGACCCAATAGGATGTCCTCCCCTCTGTTCCACTTTCCTGGTAAGTGAAGACTTTCATGGGACATGCCTCTTGGGCTAGTGCCCTAATATAAGTGAGTATATACCATTTGACTCTTTCTACTTCTGGTGCCCCATATTTGACCACATCCCCTGGATGGGGAGGCCTGGTGGCACTCAGAGGAAGGATAGCAGGCTACCAAGAAGAGACTTGATACCCTATGAGCATATACAGGGGGAGGAGAAATCCCTCAGTCACAGTCATAGGGGAGAAGAGTAAGGGGAAAATGAGAGGGAAGGAGGATTGGCAGGATATAAGGGATGGGCTAACAATTGAGATATAATATGAATAAATTAATAAAATATATTATAAAAAAGAAAAAAAGGAGTTTGTTTCCATTCTCATCAGCCTGTAGGTATGTCTCATGCTACTGTAAACCCTTTGACATCTATGGCTTTTCATGACCAGCAGTCTGAACAGTTTCAGAAGTATGCAGGATTTGTGTGTTTAAAAAAAAAGCAAGAACCACAATGCTAATCTCCACATCAAAATTTTTTATCTATCGCCCTCCCATCGTCTCTGTGGTAGGTGCTTGGTGACCTTAAGCATGTGAATGTCAGCTACCATATCCCTGGCCACAGAGGCATTTCTTCTTCAACATCAATATGGATCTTTTACACTAATTTATTGCTTTTTATATAAAACTATGTTTCAAGAAATTTGTCATTGTTCATTAAAGTTCTGAATATCATTTAAATGGATTTTAGTTTTTAGACCAGCAGAGGTTTTTAAGATTGTTTCCAGGCTTTTATGTAAAACAGTCTGCTGTTTTTAACTGTCAAAGCCAATTATGTCTTCCAGAACAATCTATCATTTGATAGTTTATTAGACTAAATGATGAAGTGCATTCTTAAGCGCCAAATAAATGGTGTCATAAAATAGAGTGGCAGCGTCAACCCCCAGCACAATCCTTTCCTAGCAGTTAAGGTTAATTAGGGAGAGGCTCATTCTTCTAAACACGAATACATGAGGCATAAGAGGGCTCAAGCAGTCTCTAGATAGGTGTCAAGAACACAAATCTATAGAGTCGGGATTGAGTCTTGACAACGATGTGACTAAGCCAAGGTCACATAGCACAACAAAGAATAATTATAATCTTTAAGTGTAAATCATTTATAACAGGATTGAAAATTACTTTCAGAATAGTTTTTCAGATATATATTGACCTAATCTCTCAAACACAAGCTCAAAGAATATTTTTGTATATACTGTTATAGAGTATAGTTAAAATACCCATCTTTGTGAAAGATCTCAATAATCTTGAAATTTTGATGAAATGATTTACAAATAGATGAATTGCAAAATGGTAGTTGTAAATATTCTTCTTAAAGATAACACAGATTTTGTATTTTTTTAATTATTTCACAATTTTATTTATGCATATAATGTATTTTGATCTACCACTTAGTATCTTACTTCCTATTCCTCTCATACTCCCCTAACACTTTTTCCTCACGATTTCATGTTCTTTGTTTTAGAACCCATTGAGGGGCTGGAGAGATGACTCAGCAGTTAAGAGCACTGGCTGCTCTTCAAGTGGACCCAGGTTCCATTCCCAGCAACTACATGGCAGTTCTAAACTGTCTGTAACTCCTGTTCCAGAGGACCCGACACCCTCACAGAGACATTCATGCACTCAAGGCACCAATGTACATAAAATAAAGATAAATGAATTTTTAAAAATAATAAAAAATAAATAAAACCTGTTGAGCAATTTATTGCTGCTATATTGGGTTGGCATAGGTGCATGGCCACCTACTGAAGCATGTTGCCTCTCCCAGAACACATCTTTAGAAAACACTGACTCTCACTCTGCCAGCAGCCAGCAACTACCAGTGACTTCTAAGCAAGAAGTGGGGCGTTGTGAGCCCTTTCCATTTCCGTGCTGGGACTCTGGCTAATTTGACTGTGCTCAGGTCCTGAGCATGCAGTCCCAGCTACAATGAATTCACGTATGCCATGGCCCTGCCATGGCCTGCAGGCACTGCTTTGCTGCAGACATCTCCTACGTCCGACTTTCACCAACCTTCCATTCTCTCTTCCCAATGATCCTGGAACACTGTGGGGACAGAGTGTGATAAAGATGTCTCACTTAAAGGTGAGCCTTCCTCAGTCTCTTACTAGTCTCTGTTCATTGACCAATCATGAGTCTTTTACTTATCGCCATCTACGTCAAAAGAATATATCTCTGATTAGCGTTGAGAGTTACACTCATCTATGGATATAAAAGAACTTAAGAGGCAGCTTATTTCTATGTCTATTTAGGAGAACAATAGGATTTGGTTCTTCCCTGTGACTTAGACAGCCATGCCTTTTTGGTCCAGCTAACAGTACTGAGCATGAATTCCAGGTTGCGGAGCAGGCCAGTCATGAAAGGCTTGGCTAGTCCCATGTTAGTCATGCCAGTATTGCCCACTGAGCATATCTTGCCATGCCAATTGTTGCTGCAGCTTCCGTGGCTCACAGCTGTGTAAGACTACTGCTAATTGTTGTGGTTTACAGGTGTTAGGGCTGAGTACAACTAATTGCCTCCCTTCTTTGGAAGCTTGCATAGCATGTTCTAATACAATAAAGGCTGGACTGCAGGCAGGGAGCTTTCAGGTTAGATCCAGCTTGGATAATCCAGATCCTGTGTCCTGAGTATTTAGTGTCTTCTGGAATAAGGGCTTATCTTCAACCTCTGAGAAGTACCCAAAGGCTACATTAACAGTCCAGTTCAGAAGTGTAGAGTAACAAATTACTAACACCCAAGCTTTCTTCTTTTCAGGTCCTCCTGCATCTGATAAGCTTTAAAACCAATGAGATAAAAAAAAAAATGTAGAGATAAACCCACACTTTTTTTTTTTTTTTTTTTGAGAATAGACAAATGTAAGAATGAGAGTGAAAAGTGAGGCCTGAGTGATATATGAAGTTGTACACCCTCTTGGTCCTCCTTCTTCCAGAGACAACTGTTGAAGATAATTATATGTAACCGTTTGTTTCTTGGTTTCTCTCTTTTGTTTTATTAATGTTTTTACATATGCATTTAGATTATTACACACATATATACCCATAGCAAGAAGAACCATTGCACAATCAGGAATTATATAAATGTTACATTCTTAGTGTTTTGGTTTCTTCTTAAACTGGTATCACATAAATAACTGAGACTTTTTATTTTTCTTTAATAATAAGCTCCACAGCACAAGAACTATGAAGTTATTAATCTATTCTTAACCCTCTAATGTAATTTGGTTTCCTCCCAGCATAGATCCAAGAAATATTTGCTCTTTATAATTTTCTTTCTCCATCTCCTTCTCTTGATGTTTCTTAGACCTCTCCCATAGCTCAATCCCCAACTCCTCTTCTAACTCCACCTCCTTTGACTGGCAGGAAGTCCAGGCTTTGCTCTCTCTCTGGCTCAATGATTGGCTGTAAGCTGCTTTATTGGTATACCAAGGGGAAATTGGGGAGCAGTTTTCACACAACATTGAGACAGGAGATTTTTAGAACAAGGATCGCAAATAGTCATGGGGTGTACAGAAATCAGCATTTGAATTACACAGTAACCTTTTGCATACAGACAACTTTGTCTTCTCATGCAGTGCCAATCTCACACTTGAAAAATGGTGTGGACTAAGAGAATTTATTTGGCTTTATTGTTCTCCCCATCACTAGGCTGCCTTCTACACTGACTATGTGGATAGTGTTTCTATCAGTGACTTCTTCACTGACTTTAATTACATGGTTTATATGGTCCACTATGACTTCATGCACAACAGGACCCATAGTACAGTCAAGGCTGAGACTAGATGCCATAAGTGGGAAGGTTATGTCCATCCTCCAAGAGTGACATCTCACCATCAACAAACATGGTGGTGCTGAGTGTGCTATGGAGTCTGCTGGTATCTTCGCCACCATGTAGAAGAGCAGGGCCCATTTGAGGCATGGCACCAAAAGTGTCTTCACCTCTGTACCTTCTGTTGATGCCCCCATGTTTGTGGTGGGTATAAGCCTTTGAGAAATATCACAATTTGATCAATACCATCATCAGTACCTCTGGCACCATCAACCACCAGGTCTCCTTGGCCAACATCACTCATGACAAGTTCAGCATTTTTATGACTTTCATAGCCAGAGTCCATGTCATCATAAAGACATGCTCGACTATGGACAGCCCTTCTAGGAAAGTGGTATGTGGGCTGTGGTGCTGTCCAGAACATCGTTCTTCTAAGATCACCCCAGGGCTGTGAAAAGTTCACTGCCATGGATTTCCATGTTCCTGCCTCCCATGTGTTCTTTATGGGTCTGACATGGGCCTGGAGAAACATGATATCAAAAAGGTCACATGAAGCAGGCATCATCGGAGACCATACAAAGGGCATATATAAATGGGTAGGTATCTCTCAAAAAGTATACAAATGAGCAACAGGTATACGAAAAATACTAAACATCACTAATAATCAAGAATATATATATATATATATATCAAAATGTCAAGTTATTCCTTTCTACTTATGAATAATAATTTAAGAGGTGAGCATTAGCAATTATTGAAAAGGAAATCCTGTACACTGTTGATGGGGATGTAAATTAATTCAACCATTGTAGGAATTGATGTGAAGATCCCTAAAAACTGAAAATATATCTACCCTGAAGTTTAGCAATCCTACTACTAAGTATATATTTAGAGAGATGAGTCCTTATGTCAAGGACATTTTACACATCCAAGTTTATTTCAGTACTATGAACAATAACCGGTAAGTATCCACTAACTGACTAATAGTTAAAATGTGATGGATACGCATAACTGAACGTTATTTTGCCAATAAAGTTGAAATTCGGTCACATGTGACATCAGTAGAACTGAAAAAACCATGCACAGAAACACAAGAACCACACATATTCCCACTCATGCCAGCTTCTCTTAAGAACTTTCACACAAATTGAAAGTATAGTAGACACTAGAATTTGGGAAATATTGACAGGGGTGCAGGGAGAAAGTGTTAAATAAGAGTAAGAGGCTAAGAACAGGAACACAGCTCTGACATGACATTGAACAGCAGTCCGTCCCATCATGCACCCACCAGAGGCTAGAAGAAAGTGGGAAATGGAAATTGCTAACTCTATGTAAATATATATTGAATTTATATAATTATATAATAAATATAATATGTTGTATTCTTTATATATTATATAAATTTATAATTATATAATTAAATATAATGGCACCACATTATATTTAATTTGTTTGTATCGATGTTATTTTTGTACCTGACAAAAGGACAAAAAGACAAAAGAAAGAAATTTTAACCTTGTATGAAGACCCAAGCACAGGAGGTCTTTTATCACAGAAGTAAGCAACAGCAAATCAGTAATGATATATGCAGCTTGTATTTTGAAAAATCCTATGGATCCATGATCAGGTTAAAACAGCAGAGAACTTTGTTATGCTGCAATGAATTGAAGCCAGGGCTTTATATGCCTTCAGCAAATTATCCACTACTGAGCTGTGTCTCCAGCCCTAAATTATCTTTTGGACTTCATAAAATGAAAGCAGAACATATCAAAATGTATATTTCAGTGCTATTATAAAAAATGCTTAAGAAGGAAATGCATGTTACAAAATATTTATGTTAGAAAAAGAAATGGTTTATCCTTAATTAGATAAGAACTTGACCTCACACCTTTTCCTTCTTTCCCTCAGAGAATTTTTCTTAAGATATATATATATATATATATCCAAAAATGGATTTTCCAAGCACACTCAAGGGCATTTTTGAAGCCAGAAGCTGTCATCAATTAAAATGCTTTCCTAGAATATCTGATCACCAGCCAAGCATCCAATTTAGGAGCGACCACTTCAAGCATCAAACACAACTGCTTTCAATAGTGTCTTGCCTTCTTCCTTGGAAAGCAAACATGCACGCTTCATAACCAATTTACTACAAATTACTTTTCTTACAGAGTAAAAGGAAGCAGATAAAACAGAATGAAATTAAATTCATATGTAGATCATACAAACAGTGAGCTTATAGTCATGAAAATGGTGTCTCTAAGTTAGAGCAGGCATTCTAGAGCAGTGGTTCTCAACCTATGGGTTGTGACCCCTTTGGGAGTGGAGTGCATTTTTCCCAGGGGTCACCTAAGACCATCAGAAAATGCAGATATTTACATTATGATTCATAACAGTAGCACAATTACAGTTATGAAGTAGAAACAAAAATAACTTTACAGTTGGGATCCCCACAACTTGAGGAACTGTATTAAATAAGGACTCATAACATAAGCAGCAAGACAGTTGAGAACTACTGTTCTATAGTGCTCAGGGCTAAAGGGACTACAAGAGTATGGCAGTTTCAATAGTAAACATAGGGTCCCAAGCTAACTGAGGCACGCTGATGTCATGAAGCATTCATCTCTCAGGGATGACAATGATCTAACACAGTTAAAAACTTTTACATTCTTAACATTTAAAATAAGCGATTGGTGTCATACCACTTAAAATAACTCAATCTCTATCTTAACATATATTACTTTGATGTTTTTACTCATTTTTATGCCTCTAATTTGTGTTGATAAATCTCTTGCTTAAGTCTTCAAGCTCACTCTTCCTAGACAATCGAAATACATATTTTGCAGAGCTTCCAGAACTTTCTCTAAGCCTTAGGGTTGTTTCACAATAGTCTTGCCAAGGATGTATTTGAAAAGTCCCAGCTCCACTTGTCCAAAACTTCCTAAAAATACAGCAACAAACTGAGGCGAGCTCACCACTGATTTATGAGGTTCACTTTTTGTTTTAGTTATGGGAGTAGAGGCACTGGCTTTCACTAAAGGCCTGAGTACTAAAGTGGCACTGTTTAGAGTTTGCAGGGTGGCCTTTTAGCGGTACACAATCAACAAAGGACTTTTCTTAATGGTACTACAGGCTCTCATACCTTCAGGATTCTAGCCTAATTCCTGAAAAGCTGATTTCAAGGGACAATGATGGCTTGAGGTTATCTCAAAATGAATTGTAATTCATACAAACACAACTTTCAAACTACACCCAAGCACACAGACACTAACACACAATACACACACACACACACACACACACACACATGTGCACACTCCCAAAAGTACTCTTAGAAACCAATTACCTATTTCATCCTTGCTGCCACCTGGATTCTTCTATCTCCCTCCTATGCTGCTTGCACAAAGACCACGCCTTCACACAAGCTGATAAACATCATATGCACTCTCACGAGGCGGTTATCAGCTGTGGACACACTGGAGCAATTTGTGGAGCATATCCCACACCTGGAATTAAAACAAAAACATGTTTACGTGTAAGGCAAAACTTTCACAACAATAGTGTATACTGATGTCACTCTCTTCCTCCCTGAGACCGGGTCTCTCGTTGAATCTATAGCTAAGCTGGTACCCAGGAAGTCCTAGTGGTCTTCCTGTTTCTACCCTCATCCTACAACACTAGGATTATAGGTACATGTGGCTACACAGCTTTTTAAGTGGGCACTAGAGATTTGAACTCAGGTGTTTCTGCTTGAGTACCAAGTACTTCTGTATGTTGAGCCATCTCCTCAGCTCTGTTACTATATCTTTAAATAGGATAAATACATTCTTCTACATTGTTTGAGACTGTCACCTATAACCTTGTTGCTTTCCTTCATCAAAATCAACATTTCTCTCCATTCCTCTGAGCCCACAATCCTTGAAAACAATAACGCAAAACATTGATGGTCTGGGGCATGCTATGCGTGATAGCCAGAATGCCTGACATCTGCCATTTGGTTCTTGATGGGTAATCCTCATGATTTTGGTAATCTAAAAGGCTAAGAGGATTGAAAAGAATCTAAAATAGTTTGCATGTGCTCGCCAGAACGGCTGCTATATTTTCGAATGCCAAAGACAAAGCCGTACTACAACAAGCATCATCGTCTCGGCCACTGAATTCATATCAACAACATTCCATTAACACATAGCAATCATGAAGGGAGGCTAACAGACTGAGATTTCCAGTAAAGCCTCCGTAATCTAAATTCACTTACTGAGGACTTTGTGATAATCCAGCCAAAAGAGGAGCTGAACTTCCACTTTGTGCTCTGAGTGAGAATTGAAATGTGAATATGCTTAAAGTATCAATTCGTATAAAAGGGATGCAAACTGAGCACTTTATAATAACATCAACAAATCCACACAGGCAGGTGACAGTGGTAGGGAGTAGACAGAGTAAGAGAGAAAAGATGTAGAGTTGGGGAGAAGTGGATAGAAGTGCCGTTGTCAGGGTCTGCTTCTTCTATACTGGAGGGATGAAGTGGGCTTACACCTGCCCAACAAAGCGATTGTATTTCCTCCTACAGAGTCATCATGTGAAGCTAGTGAAAATACTTCAAGCATGGTATCAAACGCAAAAGCAGTGCCACCAAGCTTAGTCTAGGTACCGCGCCTTCCAAAAGGAAGATATGCACTCTTTTTTTTTTTTTTTTTTTAATTTATTCTTGTTACATCTCAATGTTTATCCCATCCCTTGTATCCTCCCATTCCTCCCCCCCCCCATTCTCCCATTATTCCCCTCCCCTATGACTGTTCCTGAGGGGGATTACCTCCCCCTATATATTCTCATAGGGTATCAAGTCTCTTCTTGGCTACTTGCTGTCCATCCTCTGAGTGCCACCAGGTCTCCCCCTCCAGGGGGCATGGTCAAATGTGAGGCACCAGAGTACGTGAGAAAGTCGTGTCACACTCTCCACTCAACTGTGGAGAATATTCTGACCATTGGCTAGATCTGGGAAGGGGTTTAAAGTTTACCTCCTGTATTGTCCTTGGCTGGAGCCTTAGTTTGAGCAGGACCCCTGGGCCCAAATCTGCCTATCATATTGTTCTACTTGTAGATTTCTAGGACCCTCTGGATCCTTTTATTTTGCTGCTCTCCCATGCGTCTCTCATTTAGAGTCCCAATAGGATGCCTTCCCCTCTGTCCCAGTTTCCCGAAATTTGTGGATAAATGGATTGAGCTAGAAATGATCATAATGAGTGAGTTAACCCAGAAGCAGAAAGAATCAAATGGTATATACTCACTTATATCTGCATACTAGCCCAAGGGGCATGTCCCACGAAAGCCTTCACTTACCAAGATATGCACTCTTACAAACACTACAGTTCCTTTCTACCTACCACATGCATCATGAAGGACTGGAGAATGCAGACGGACATGCAAGCCTGTAAACAGACAGTGAGGACTGAGCCTGTGAAAATCAGAACAAGTTCTCAAGTTCCTCGGGGTCTTGCTTTTTCCATGTGTGTCAGATACTGTCAGTAATGGTAATTATTCTATCATAGTACCTTTGAGAATTTTAAATGACTTACTGTGTGTGTGTGTGTGTGCACATGCGCATGTGCACTTGTATGTGTGTGTCTATAAATAAAGCACTTTGAATAGTTTCTTACATACAGCAAACATTTAATAAATGTCAGGTAATATTTTTGTAATGGTGTAACAAAAAGGCTAAACTGTCTTATAGCAAGGGTCGAGTAGGCATTTTTATTTTAGAAACTATCTAAAATAATATTTGTAGCTAGAAAAGAAATGTGGAAAAGGATTTACAAAAATTTTTAACAAAATCACACCCTCTGTGTTTAAATTTTTCCAGACAATTCATTTTTCTATCCTGTGGTGACCCTTCAGCACAGAGACAACCGTTCACATCCGTGTGCTCCAAGCTAGGCTTGGAGGATAGCAGCCTTTATCAGCTTTCATTTGCAGATGATTAATAGGCAAGAAATCTAATTGTTATTTATTTTTAAATTTTAATGGAGATATGAATAATTTAGCTTTTTTATAGATGTACAAAAATGCAATATTAAAAATGTGATGTACCTAGCCAATCCCAATTTCAAAGGGAAGTAGATCGAATGAACTCATCTCAGGAAACATTTATGCAGTGTGTGAATGAACACCAACAAGGATTGGGTGCAGCCATTGCCTCTGACATCTTAGCTTACTATGAAGAAGAAATGCTGTAATAGACTCACTACAGACAGTCCTTGACTTTACATGGTGGACTTAAGGGGGATTCTTCTTTGTTTGTTTGTTGTTTGTTTTAGCTTTCACGGTGGTGGGAAAGTGGTAAAACTCAACAGAATTTTGTATTTTGAATTTTCTCTAAACTGGGAATATATAGATGATATTCTTCTGTGAGCAAGCCAGTGGCTATAGCCACAGCTACCAGTTAGCCATTCCATTCTTAAAAGTAACCAGCAGTGTACAGTGAGGCCAGTGCATTGTAAGAAAAACTATTCAGTTTGTTACATGACACATTCAACATTTTATCATAAGGTGTGGTTCCCATCAGGTGACTGCCCAGTGGACAGGCTAGGTAATGTAAGTGTTCTGGATACATTTAACGCTGCCTAGAACAAGTCCAGCAGTTTGCATACATTTGATTTCATGTATGTGTCTGTGTGTGTGTATTTGTGTACCTGTTCCTGTAATGTTTGCCTGTGAGAGGTACAAATGCATGAGGATGTGCATAAAGTTGGTGTGCGCTTGTGGAGGCACGCGGTTCTTCTGAGTGTCTTCCTCCTTCCCTCTGTGACTTAGTTTTTGGGAAGGGGTCTCTCTCTGAACCCAGAGCTCATCTATTGGAATGGACTGGCTAGTGGGACCCAAGAGCCGAGGTCCCAGACTAGATTGCCTTGCCTGGCTTTTGCTTGCTAGGGATTTCTATTCAGGTCCTCATGCTTGTGCGGCAACAATTTTCCCAACAGAGCCGTCTCTCCAAGCCCTAAACAATAGATCATTTTTATTAATTCATTGAAATTTTCATACAATGTATCTTTATTTTTTGAGAACTTTCATATACCACTTCCACCTCTTATCCCCTCACTTCATTCTATTTCCATTGTCTCCCTCCCAAATTACACACACACACACACACACACACACACACACACACTCACACATGCACGCACACACTACAATGTTATATACACATATCTGCATGTTACGTGAATATATATATACATGCAACCTATTGAGTCCACTGAGTTTTGTTCTTATGTAATGTGTCCAGGCCTGATCACCTCAAATTGGATAGCCTATGTGACAGTTCATCTCTGAAGGAAATTGATTCTTCTCAGCAACCATTAATTGCCCATAGCTCTTCATCTAGGGGCTTGACTTTGTGGAATTACTTCCATCCACATTAGCATATCAATTGGTGTTGTCTTTATGCCTGTGCCAGTCTTACTCAGTCAAGCATATTGTTGAAATTCATGGGTGCCGTTTTTCCTATCCTGTCTAGGATAGGATATTTAGCAGCAGGCATCTTGGACCATTGGCTCTTACAATCTCTTCCTCCCCCGACCTCTGTAATATTTCCTCAGTCTTAGGTGTGGCGTTTGTATCATTTGGTGCTGAACTCACCACAGACACTTATTCTCTGCATTTTGGCCATCGTGAATCTTGTAATCATCATCATCATCTGTTGCAAAAAGAAGCGTCTTTAACAAGGGTGAAAGCATCATTTCTCTGCAGGTAGAGAGTGGCGTTTAGAATACAATTAGATATTGTGTTAGTTTAGGAAAATGCAGTAGTAAGTCTTCCTCTCTGGTCTGTGACCTCTCTGGGATGGGCAGGTGGCCAGGTTTGCAGTACCAGGTTCTGCAGAGTGGGCCTTAAGGCCAGTTAGACAGCTGTTGATTACTCCCAGGAATGCAAGCGCCACTACTCTACATGACTCTGACAACAATATTTTCAGTTTACAACGATGTTATCATAACATAAATGCATCATAAGGCGAGGAGGCCCTGTCCCCCCTCTGTAAGTTATAGTGAGGGGACCAACCTTTTTTAGAACCAACGCTGCTTGCTCTCTGTATCCCAAATGTCCTACAACTGTTGACACACTATTCACAGGGGTACACAGCAGAGAATGAGGCCATTTCTCTACTAATCTTTTAAGCAATTTCTCCTACATGTCTTGGCAGGGAGCCTGTAACAGTTTGAACAGCTTTGTGCACAATATGTGCAGCGCAGCCAAAACTCATTAAGTGCCTTTGTCTCATGCAACTTGAGAAACACAGTATCGCACCCCTGATGAGCAATGCCTCGAAATGTTACGTTAACATTAAAATCACCAGAAAACATTCATTTACTAGTCAAGTTACACCTCCCAGCAGTATCTAAACAGTGTCCTGGGGAATGGTCTGCCCATCACCAAGTATAAGCGAAATGTCAATGAGTTTTCCAGGTACTTCAACCACAGGTTATCAAAACACTCTAGGAAAAAAATCTTAGTTATGAACTTAGAATGGAATGGACGTTTAATTGAACTTAACACAATCTTTACCTTATTTCTAGGTACAGCCAGGGTTTTCACAACACTGTCAGTAACAGATCACTTTGTTTCAGAGAATTTAGGCAAAATTTTGCTATCTCCATCTTTTATTTACTTAGTTCCATGTCTCAGTCCATATTTTAGTTGGCCTATGGTGCTAGCACTCCACATCTGCACTTTTGCATGGTGTAGGCTATTCTTTTTTTTCCATTTTATTATTTTATTCATATTACATCTCGATTGTTAGCCCTTCCCCTGTTTCCCCCCCATTCTTCCCTCCCTCCCACTTCCCCCCTTCTCCCCTCCCCTATGTCTGTGATTGAGGGAGACCTCCTCGCCCTATATATGCTCTTAGAATATCGAGTCTCTTCTTGGTAACTTGCTATCCTTCCTCTGAGTGCCTTCTTAAAACACCTTTCTTATCTAAATACAGCCAACTAATAGCCACTGCCCTCTTTTTTTTTTTTAACTGCTTGATGGATTACTTCTGAGTAACAAGAAAGAAAGTTGACCTCATCTCAACCCTCTTTGTTAAACACTATTATCTGGTCCTTCATACCACAGCATGCCATTATTTAAATTTGCATTTCAAATTATGCTTTCTTTTCTGTGCCACATTATAACCCCAAAGTTATAAGGTTGTTTGAGTGACTTGGAGGACATTTTAGGACATCACTAAACACCAAAAGTCATTAATTAATTATCATGAAATAAATATTATAGTCAGCCTAATGAAGTAAAACACCAAAAAAACTTATATCCCTCAACTCAGTAGTTTAATCCACTGAATAATCCAATGTTCATTTTATCTCTTTACCTGAGACATTGCTCGGCTAACAAGTGACCTGTCCTTTATTCCTCAGTGACAAAATCAAATAAACTAGTTGACAATGTGAGCAATAAGGAAAAATTGATCTTTAAGGCTGATCAACAAAAGAAAAAAAAAGTTCAGTGTAGTCACTGATTATGGACAAGGCCAGTACACACAGGTCAAAGTTCAATTGCATTTGATCTAACAATCAAAAGGTTATTTTTCCCATTTGGTTAGTTGCTTAATTCTAAATTCAGCTATGTTCCTTTAACTTAATATTAAAAATGATGTTAAAGCAAAACAATAATAATGTGGTGTTTATTGACTTATAAAATAATTCTAATTAAAGATGTGCTGACCATATGGCAAATGTTCTTGATTTTGTTTGTAATAGACAGCAGGATAAGACGTAAAACTATATTTTGCTAAGAGTAAGTTCCTTTATTTTGAGCAATGCTAGAAGAGAAAACACTGCTCACTGGTTTGCCAATAAGCAATATTACAGGAGAAAGCAAATAGACTGATCTGTACAAACAGCTGAGCTCATCATTCCATAGAATCCATACGAACAGCAGGTCATGTCCTCCAACAGCTGTTTCTAAAGACCCGAAAATGACAACTCTGTAAGATCCGCCTTATTCAGATTTCAAGACTGATGGTTCACTGGGGCCAGACACAAACAAAGCCTTGGAGCTAGTTCTCGAAAGTTCCGTTCACATGGGAATTTAGTAGTAAGTACAACTTTTTATTACTATTTGCAAAATTGTTTTTATAGACTTAGTAACGACTAAAAGATGAAAACCCACATGACTACTTCTCCAGTCCGCTTCTGAAAAAGAGTGACAAAGTTAGACAGAAATAAACCAATAAAAATCCTGCAGAAAACTGCAGAAAAGACAGCACGGCTAGAAGCCTGTGATCAAATATGACCCAGGATTGCTGCTAGGGCATGGCTGGAAATCCATTTTGAAATTAGACAGCCCAGGACCAAAGTCCCAATTCTTGCCTTCTGGCCAAGTTACTAGGCAGCTGCAAAACCCTTCTTCCTTCTTTTCTTTCAGCTAATGAGTCAGGGATGAGAATAAGCCCAACTTCAAAAGAGTCTTGCTAAGACATACTTCCCTGGCAATAGCAATGAGCATCTGTTGTCTATTATCATCATTGTCATCGTTATCATGTTTATTATTATTGGTGTACCTTTCTTGTACCTAGCGCATTTTCTTAAAGCACAACCAAGTGTGTTTATACATGTTTATGTCTGCATGCTTTCCTGTCCCTCTCATAGAATGAGACCTACTCCACTAGCACATTCTGTTGAAAGAAGCAATAGAACACTCCCAAAGGAAGAGAACACCAATTGGTTGTCCAATGGCAAAAGTTCAGCCTTGAAAGCATGTATTCATGTAGCATGATAAGCACTGAACAGGTTATATTTAGGACTATATATGTCTATGCATATACACATATGCATACAATAACAATTAGTGGGAAAAACTGGAGGAGAGCAGAGAGGAGTATATTGAGGGGAAAGTTAAGGGAAAGATGTTATAATTACATCATAATGCCCCAAGTAAAGCAAACACATCTCTGGAGATGTTTAATTGAGAAGGAAAACTCTACCTGAATGAGGGTGGTGCTATCCCTCAGAAAGTGATCTCTAAGGGAATAAAATGAAAAAGGAGAAGGGATCAGATGTCAGGATTGTTCCTTCTCTGCTTCCTGACTAACTGTGGATATGATGTAACCAAAGCCTCACCTTCCAGGATTGCCATCATGGCCCCTCCAGCCACCCTCCCCCCACCAAGCCCACCCCATATATGCACCTGCAAACCTTGAGCCAAAACAAACCCTTCCTTCATGCTGCTTTTTTGCAGGCATTTTGTCACAGGAAAAGTAAGATACCTGCCCCACTACCCCGCCAAAAAGTCCAGTGAGTCCCCCAGAGTGAAGACTGATCTTTACTTGAATTAAAAAAAAATATTTAACCAATATTCAAAAGATTCCACGACAATAATTTTGAAATTAAATTGTAAACGTTAGGGGTGGCAATTGTCTGAAATGAGTGCCGATCAAAGGTCACAGTAGCTCAGGCCCAACAGGTTGAGATTCGCTGTGATAGAGAACATTGAGACACCGACCATACTGGGATTAGGGAGCATTAGTTGGGAAAATCCAGTTTCCTTCAGCATCACTTCTGCTACATCAAAAGCGTCCACCTTCCTGGGGATCAAACCAGTCTTGCAGACATGGATAAAAGTTTTACCTGGTGTCTTTTCACTTAGTGCTTCTCAACAGAACCATTTCTCCTTATTTCTAATTAGATTCTATTTTGAAAAGAGTTAAATGAAAGTAAATGTTGAGAGAAATAGCTGATAAGGGGAAATGTATTTCTTATACCTAGTATTAAATAGCATTTTTCTTTCACTCTTTTTTTTTTTTTTTTTTTTTTTTTTGATATTTCAGGATAGGGTTCTCTGTGTATCATTGGCTGTCCCAGATTCCCTTTGTAGACAAAGGTGGCCTCACAGAGATCCATCTGCCTCTGCCTACCAAGTGCTCAGATTAAAGATGTGCGCCACCACCACTCAGCATCTATTTAAGGGAATGGTCTAATCTTTTTTTTCCCTTATGGAATATACTTTTCATAAAAAATATTTTAGACATGCAGAAGTCACTATATTCCAAATGAACATCTGCTAAGATGTTGTGGTGCTTATCTGAAAACACTGTTTCTAACTTTGCAGGAACTTTGTGATCCCATTTTGAAGCAGTATTGGGATGACCTATGGTCAGAGCCATTTTAGCTAAGTAGAAAATCGATGTCATCATCTCCTAGAGAAGATGACCTTTAAAAGAATCTCTAGATAACTTGTGTGTAGCATGGTGTGGAGTTGTGGATGTGTGTGTGTGTGTGTGTGTGTGTGTGTGTGTGTGTGTGTGTGTGTGTGTGTGTAGGGGCCAGTGTGCATGCACATGTGTGTGCATGATCATGTGAAGGTTAGAGGCCAATGCAGGGTGGTGGTGTGTAGCCAGTGTCACACTGTTTTTTAGAAAAGAGTCACCGGGCAACGTTTGTTTGCCAAAGTCTGAGGTGTCTGACTGTTTTTACTTCCCATTGGTTGGCATTACAAATATGTTCCACCAGGCTAAGCCTATATATATGTCCTTGGGATCAAGCTCAGGTCCTCCTTGTGTGCCAAGCACTTCACCAACCAAGGTATCTGCCTAGCCAAACATATAAAAATGATGCTTAGAATCTGATACAGAGAGACCTCACTTCTTTTCCATTTTGTTGATCCTTAGTTATATGCAAAATGAATGCAGACATTGGATAAATGAAAACAAATTACATACCGCAGGAGTGTCTAGCATTAGCAAGTACCATGATGTCTTAGATAAGTGGGCTTTACTTCACTTTCTACATTGATAAGAAAAATATTAGTGATATTAATAAAATAAAATCATGCATCTGACAGTTTAAGGGAAAGTGTATGCTATACAAGTTCAAGTTTTACTGCCTTTTTAATAACTTGTAAATCATATTGACACTTTTAAGAAAAATGTCCATATTATCTAAGTCCACATTTTATTGCTTTATTATTTCTGTTACGTATTTTGGAAAAGGAAATCTTTTGACCTTAAAATAACCAAGTAATAAAATAAAATTGTAAAAGAAATTGAAAAGCCATGCATGTGAATCTTTATTTCAACCCATTAAGATAGAAGTGAGGGGGAAAAATTGATGTCTTCCACTCATACCCAATAGAAAGTGAAGCAAATCTATCCCTTTACTCTGAGACTGTACAATTAGATCAGCATGAATAAAAGTGCATAGGCTCTGGCTGGCCACTATAATGGGCAGTTAGAACCTCATGGATACTGTTAATGGCTTAGACAGATGGCACTATCTTAGCCTGTTTTATCTGACAAATTACTTGATTATCTACTCAACTTATTTCCCCAAGGAGTACTTATTGTTTAGGAATGCTACATTCCAAATACCATATCATAAAGAAAATAGAAAACTATAGTGTCCATCACTTCTGAAACCTCAATCGAATTTTACTGTTAACAGTTATAAACTATTTCTCATGTCAGTAGCAACATAAATTTTGATAAATAGTGTTTGAAAAAAAACAACAAAAACGTAAACAAACATGCTAGAAATGTGTAAATCCATTGTGGATGGAGAACTATAATAAGCATAGGAATTCTCCATGATAAATTCCTTGGCGTTTAACAGAAAATATAAAAACCTTTGCTCCTAACATTGTTTATTGTACATAAAATCAAATGAAATGAGAAGACAGTGAGACAGAATAAACTCTTACTATAAGATACTTTTATCTTCTCTGTATGTGTGCTCAAAGACTGGTTCTCAGCTCAAAAGTTTTTTTAAAAAGTCAAATAAGCCAAAAATTTGAAAATACATCTTGCAGTTCTATTTAAATGTTCACTCTCGATGCCACAGAGATCACCCTGTAAGGACAAACTTCTGCTGCCAACATATCAAAGCGTATTTTCTCTGACTAGTTCCTTAATTGAAATGAAAAGATAATTCAGATCACGTCTTGAGTATACCGAGGCAGTGGGTAAACCAGCCAATCAGCCAAAAGCAGTAAAACAAGCATTAATATAATTTGTATTAATCATATCCATTGCAATTATGTAAATGCACCTCAGCCTCTTTGTATAATTTTAGTGTGTTATTGCTTTTACGGAGCCCAAGAATTTCTAAGCTCCAAGGCTCCAAGAAAAAAATGCATAAAAGGTGCCGAAACTGTCCTCAGCTGTGATGCCAAATGACTTCGGTTCTCTAGGCTAAAAGCCACTTCTTGCTTCATCTCATAGATAAACCATGCTTTCACTCTGTTTCATGTCTCGTTAAGCAAGAATAATTTTTTTACATCTACTCATATCAATAATTTATATTATGATGCTAATTATATCTTTATTATATCATATTTACAACAATAGTTTGAGCTGTTGAGCTGTGGCATTTTTTTTTTTCATTTGTGTGCAGTGTCATGAGAGGCAAAGGGGTAATGAATAATTTTGGTCCTGAAGTCTGATTTTGTAAATGGGTCCTTTGAGACGCCTTCTGGATCAAGGCTCAAATTCTTAACCCAAAAGGCAATAGTTTCTGGCAAAGAAGAAGGCTATCAAATCAGAACTAGAAAGAAGGTGAAGCTGTTGCATACGACATCAAAAACGTTCACCTTCAGTTTGGCTTTGCAATGTTAAGTTTTAGTTTAAAAACTATTGCTCCTTCCTGCGTGCTTTTCTTCCTTTCGTGGACTTGTATCTTGTGTGATGTAGGATGCAGGCTATTACGGAAGCCACTCAGAGGCAGGGAGTCTCTAAGAAGCAATAGCTGCAGCCATATCATTTTCCCTATGGAATCATATTCAGACACATGAGCAAAACTCATATTGTGTGTCTTCTTCCCTTTGGAAACTGAAAAGCAAAAACACCATCAGGGAAAGAGACAGTAAAATCAACATTAGCTCGCTGAATGCAATTCAGTGACTTTAGCACAAATTGTTACACTTTATGTAGTGGCTTTACCTTGCATATGTCTTTTAAAACAATCATCTTTAATAACTGATTTTGTGACTCACTTTATAACTTGGTTGAGTTTAGAAACTACAGTTCTTCAACTCGACATTTTTTTTTTTTTTTTTTTTTTTTTTTGCTCCAATAGATAATTTTATTTGTGTGGAGCTGTCCTGATCTGATGTGGAACAGCAACTGAAACCCTTGTTGCTGGAACATGGAGATTGCAGGATGTCAGTGTCCAGCATGCTGAGGAATGCATCCTGTCAGGTCTGTTCCAGTGTCAGTGTCCAGTTCTTTTGTTCTGAAAACATATAATTTCTCACTCCACATATTTTATGATAAATAGTCCTATCAGTGTGAATGCTATGTATCAAAAATATAACTTCTTTTTTCTTTCAGTCAGAGAAGGATAAACTCTAACTTTCCCAACACTTCATTGTATTATCTCTTGACTTTCTTCTATAAGGATTATAGGTGACAAAAAAAAAAAAAAAAAAAAAAAAAAAAAAAAAAAAAAAAAAAAGCGAGTGCCTCTTAGGCAGCAGCACTCTGACGTCAAGACACAGCTTTGACTTGGAATGAAACCCTCTCTACAAGAAACTTTTCATATGAGGGGATCCTAGGAGAGGTAAGGCACCAATCTCGAAACGATTGACCAGCATAGCCAGCTGTACCCACGAAGGCTTTGGCACTCAGTACAGAATTCTATTTCACTCACTAGTCACTATTTCACTCACCAACTTTAAGATTCGTTTCAGTCTTTACTATCGCTTGTATAAATAAAGACAGATGGCTTAGAAGAAACAGGAAAAATATATTTCCTATTTTTCTCCCCAATGATCCAGTCCCTAAGATTTTAACCTACAGAAATCACATTTTAAAAACAGTATCAAAAATGTCCAAATATTTTCATAAATGATTGTGAAGTGAAATAATTCACACATCTTATGTCATGTTATCCTCAATATATGACATATTGTGTCGTTCTTAATATATGGGAAGCTCTGTACTGATCTATAAGATAAGCAAAATAAAAAATTCAAAGTTGCTGTCTCTCTTTGTTCACTCAGGGCTGCCTAGGTTTGCTCTCACATTCTTGTGACTTGCTGACTCTCTTCACCAATGACTTAGTTACTCAAGGCTGTGACATTGTTAACTTGTTATTTTTATTAACTTCGACAATGTGAGTGTCGAAGATGGGGCAGTTAAGCTCCTCTGCATTTGCCCTTCAGTTTCCTTTTCTCTACCACTCCTCCCCTTTGTCCTTTTTTTGTACACCGTTGCTCCTCCAACACCAAAACCATTAACATGTACCTTGCCCATGTTCCTGTGTTCTGCAGTCAGAAGCACCATGTCTTTTCTTTCTCACTAAATCAAAGGAAATTCTTTTCCTTCAATTTAGTTTACAGCTCTCCTCATCTATTATCTTATGGGCTTTTCTGGCCCAGAAATAGGGTACATATATTTTTGCATCTTCAACAATAGTATAGTACCTGATACTTAGTAGAATCTAAGAAAGGTTACTTGAATGTATAATAAACTAATAAATGGATAAATGGCATATGGCAAGACAAGACAAATATGCATTCACATGTGCAGAGGTCAGAAGGAGAAAAATAGAAGCCAGTTTAAAACATTTATCTATTTTTAGCAAATTGGACAATGGGATTGACCCTTAAAACATATAGTGAATGCTATAGAAAATGTCTGCTGATAAGTAGCTGCTCATTAGTAGAGGACTGAGTTCAGTGCTTGTGTTTTTTTACCTCTAGGAGAAACATTGAGCTTCCTAGATTTCCTGTATCAAGAATGGTTTGGCCAACTCACCTCTTCAAAACTGCTCACAGTATTAGACTTCGATATTTTTTTTTATCTTTTTGTTAAGTGAGTGGGCAGTTATCAAAAGGTGAGCTGAAGGTTTCCACCCTAAGCACACTGTTTAATATCACATAGGCAGTGCTGCCCATATGCGGTTCTAGAAATTACAAATGGGAATAAATGCCTATCAGTCAAGCATCAAATGCTAACAGAACCCCGAAAATGCTTTGCATTTTCAATTATGGCAGTCACTTTGCATATCCCAAGATCCTTGGTATATAAAACTTCTTATAAGTGAAGGATTGACACATATGCATGTGTGAATATGTGAGTGTACATTCATGTGTGTGTATGTGTGTGTATGTGTGTGCGCATGTATGTATGTGTATATAAAGTAAAGAATAGCACACATTTGGTTTACCAGATACTCTTTTAGTTCATAACTAGTAGTCGTGTCACTAGATTGATATTACTTTCCATAAGAATATCTTCTGCCCTTGATCTTATTGTTAGCTCCAAAGGCAGGATGGGCATTACCATTAATGTTTAAAGCAATATGCAAGGAGCAGACACGGTGGTATACACCTGTAATCCAGCACTCAAGACAGAGGCAAGCACACCTTTGTTAAGTTGTTCTAGGACAACCTAGTCTACAAAATGAGTTCCAGGCCTGCCAGTGCTATAAAATGAGACCCCGTCTCAAAAAACAAGTTAAAGTAAAATCAATACAGAAGCAGACTTCTAACTATTCCTGGTGCTTAATTAGACTGCATAACAAAAGCTCTCGATATGCTAAACAAAATTTTCCCACCATAGGCAAAGACACTTAGAACACTGAAAGACTACTGAGACCATCTTAGTCCCTGCATCCAATATTTGGCATATCCTGGTACAGAGGAAATTGGCTTATTTAAAGACACTGCAGGAAAGGAATTACATCTTGGTGAAACACTAAAGGGTTTTCCTCTTTAAAAAAAAAATCTTGGTAGGGGTTCGAAGCTTACTGCCTATATTCTCCTTGGCTGGTGCCTTAGTTTGAGGAGGACCCCAGGATCCAGATCTGCCTGTCATAAAGTTCTTCTTGTAGGTTTCCAGGACCCTGTGGGTCCTATTATTTCCTCTTTCTTCCATGCTACTCTCGCCTAAAGTCTCAATCGGATATCCTCTTCTCTGACCCACTTTCTTGGTAAGTAAAGATTTTCATGGTACGTATCCCTTAGACTAGTGTTTTGATATAAGTGAGTATATACCGTTTGTCTCTTTTTGCTTCTGGGTGAACTCACTCATTATGATAATTTCTAGATCAATCCATTTCGAACCCCTACCAAGACCTAGCCGATGAACATGATGTTCTCCACCGTTGAGTGGAGAGTGAGATCTGACTCTCACACGAACTCTGGTGCCCCTTTTCTGACCATGTTCCCCGGATGGGGAGACCTGGTGGCACTCAGAGGAAGGATAGCTAGTTACCAAGAAGAGACTTGATATTCTGAGAGCATATATAGGAGGAGGAGGTCTCCCTCAATCACAGACATAGGGGAGGGAAGAAGGGGAGAAATGGGAGGGAGGGAAGAATGGGAGGAAACAGGGGAAGGGCTAACAATCGAGATGTAATATGAATAAATGAATAAAAAAATTTTTTTAAAAATCTTGGGCATCAAATTTTTTTCAAAGATTTCCCAAAAGAGTTGTACAAATCTTGCTATGTAATTTCCAGTACTGTAATTTTGAAGAGCTGTAGCAACAAGAAAAAAACAGAATTAAACAGCTAAAAAATCTGTCCACCTGCCGAGGGAGTTTTGCCCTCAGATACTTCTTAATCAGGAATTAAAATATTAACCACAAGTTGCATTGCATATCGTTTTAAATAACATACAAATACAAGGATCTGGGTAGGCCTAGCCTGTGTTGCCCTGGAATAAAGATGGTGGCTAAAATGACCTGGAGTTTCTTGCTCTGTTCCTAACACCTCTCTCCTCCTCCAGGATGCCTGGGCTCAGGCCTGCATTCCTCCTTCCACAGGCTTCTTTCTGGATCTCTCTGTGCCCTGTAGACATGGCAAGCGTTTTCTCTAGAGAATGTTACGGCAGCTACAGGGTTAGCTTCCTCTCTGGACTGTAACTCAGTGCTGATTGGAACCTGAGTCTCTTGCTGAACAGGATGGTGACTGCTTTGTTTCTCCTTGTCTCTAAGTCTTGCTGAAGTCTTCCCCTAAGCTATTTCTTGCCTGATTTCCTTGTTTGCTACTGTGGCAATATTTCCTTATTGGGGCTGTTCTAAGTGAGAAGTTGATGGGACATCTCTCTGGTGAGGGAGTAGAAGGTCCTTACATGGCCAACTAGGGAAGTTCTTCCCTAAGCTAAAATTACACTCCCTAAGCAATATGAAACATAATTCTTTAGACTTGCCTGTCTTCCTTTCCCAAGGAAATTAATGCTAACATCCCCACATTGTGAGACTGTAAAGCATGTCTCTTACAGTTGCTATGCAAGGAAATTGTCCAGGAAGATCCAAGTGCTGTCCTCACACAAGGAATAGCATGCTGTGGAAGGCAATGCCTCAGTCTCTACCTCCCTTTCATTCATCTTACAGGTCAGCTATCCTATGTTAAGGGAGCCATCTCTGTGGCCCAGAGCCAGCCTAATGGCCAGCAGCCCGTGCCCCGACTCACTCAACAATACATCGGGGCTTGGCTTCTTCATTTCTGGTGCAGGTCCTTAGAGCCATGCCCTGTGCCTGCACCCACACCCTACTCAGCCATTTGGCATCTAGCATGTAACAGTAGCCCCATAAATAACAATGTTTCTTATAGCTAGTTTGAGAACTCCAAGCTATTCCAGTTTTATGACAAGGGCACTAGGTTGGAAGGGAAGCTTGTGTTCTGAAATGGTGTCTGATAGTCGGGGGGGGGGTCTTCTGACAGTCTTCAATGTAAGTTTCAATTTTGAAAGATAATACATAGACAATATTTGACATATTACAAAGAGGTAGTTTAGACTGGGGTGCATCTGAAAGGCAACTATTATGTCATTCACTGTTTTCTGAAGAAAAGAGACAATATGTGTGTACACAGCAAAATAAACTTAATACTATGGTAGTTATGCCCCCCCAAAATTCATAATTAAAAAGTCAGGGTACCAAAATATCCAAATATAGTTTTAGTCTAGAAGCTCAATGGCTATAAATCTAAAGAATAGAAGACACCAGTGTCCCAGCTCAAAGTCTTCAAATAAGAGGAGTTCCCTCTTCTCTGAAGAGCCACAGACATTCTCTTTGTGTTATTTGGGGCTTTGACTATATGGAATGAGGTGAGCCTACCACACTGGGCTGGGCAATATGCTTTAGTCAAGTGATTCAAATATTAAACACTCATTCAGCAATACCTTCTTGATAGACCTAGTAAAATGTTTGACCAAATACCTCAACACTCAGAGACCCAGTCAAAGGCCCATAAAATTAACTACTACCTATCTGGTCCCAGACTGAATCCATTGATAACCCTGCTACATCATTTCACAATCACATTACTGACACACAGTGTGTATAGCAGTTCTCAAGGGAACATAATACACATTTGTATATGTCACCTATAATGCTACAGAGAAACCAAGGAATATGCCAAAGGTCATATGTTGCAGTGGCATTTTGCAGAGACTAACTTTGATGTGATTCCTCAAAACACACCACTGAATTTTGTCTGAAACTACAGCTACTTCTATAATCTATCAGTCTATAAAAATGTGATTCCCCTCCCCAAAGGTGCACTGTACTTGTTTCAAATCATATGAAGGCAATTCCGACTGAAAGGTCCCTGAAATAGCCACTTAGTTGTAATGCTCATACTTGATGCAGGCACATGTCTAACCTATTCGTGAAACTCAGAAAATAGTTAGACCTGTCATTCTGCCTTTGCTATTTGATTTCTACCATTATTTTCTAGGAAGGATTCTAGAACTCAAAATGGGCACACAGCTGGGAAGTTGAATGAGAGTTAAAGCTTCCTACAGATGCTTAGGAAAGAAACTACACTCCCACTGCTCTTTAACTTGATCCACAATTATATTTTATCTTCAAGGCAGGAGAAATGTTTTTCTGAGTCAGTACAGTGAACTACCTTCTGATTTATCTTACACTATTTATACAAGATACACTGATAGAAAATCCTTCTGTGAGAAATTATCATGAATATAATGCTGTGTTTTGGGGAATGGACTTGGAAGAACACTCAACTGTGGCTAAGGGTTTGCATACTTTATCCCCAATCTTTTATCAGACAAAAAATGTTCAAATTATTCTTTACCCTTGTCCAGACTTGTTTGGATTAGAAGAAGTATCCAGAATGTATCCAGTTATTCTGTATATGAGGGGCACTATAGTGTTGACAATTGATTTCTGCTAATCATAAGCTAACCGTATTGGATTAAATAAATCTGTCACTCACTTCTCCTGTACCACAAAACATCTTCAACGCCTTCACCTGTGAAATGGAGATAATAATGGTAGCCACTGTTAAGAGTTTGTTGTCATAATTAAATGAGGTAATTTATGTAAAGCAGTCAGTACACACTGAGTGTACACCTAATGTCATTACAATCATTACCATGAGATGAATTAGCCAGGTGGCAATCCCTGACACTGATCAGCATGCCCAGTGACAGTACTGACTCTCCTGAAGTTCATGGCCAGACACTGCTGTGCTGTTCGGTCTTGTGGATTTTCACACACTCTACTCTACTGAAACTTAGAGTCAGAGTTAATACTCTAATTTGCATAGTGTTGGCCTGTGTATAAATATCAGTTAGTTTTCTGTTTTGCATTTATTTGAAAGGTGACCTTTTTCTTTTAGTATTTCAAGAAAAATACTTGAAAAATATTCATCTTGAGTTTGCTCTTCTAATTGTGAATTAAATGGCAGATACAGTTTTCATATAAAATACCCAAAAGTAGTAGATGGAGAATTAGCTCAGCAGTAAAAGTAAGTTGTTGCTCTTGCAAAGGATCCGGGTTCGATTCCCTGAACCCACATGGTGGCTCATAGCCATCTTTAGCTCCAGTACCAAGGAATCTAATGTTTGCTTCTGACCTATATGGTAACCAGGCACATATAAGCTACACACACATACATGTAGGCAAAACACTTGTACACATAAAAGTAAATAAACAAATAAATCTAAAATATCCATAAATACATAGCATGCTATTAAAAGTTAGTACACAATTATTCTTTTAAAAAGTATCTTAGCCTTATTCCTCAGGCAAAAAATATTGTGTAAATAATTTACTGATATCCATATTGTTTATAAAATTAATATTTGAAATTGAAAAACTGAGATTGTTAGTCTTTTTAGGGTAAGGAATGTGATTCTCTTATAATTAATAATAGATCTAATTTTCATTATATAGACAAATCAGTAGAATCTATGAATGCTTGGTAACATTTTGGAAACCACTTTCTTTGAAGTCTGCATAGAAAAAACCAAACACATGGAGTGTATGCAACACAATCTCCAACTTTATTTTTATTTTAGAACAAACACTGCCTATGTTACTGAGAAAGCAATAAAGTAAATCACAGGTCGGCTAAGAGGAGGTTGTTTTAGAATACTATCGTCATTTGATGCAGTTTGAAGATGGTGTGTGTGCCCCCAAGGTGTCACATATTAAAAATAAAAGCTTTTTGTGAGATACTGAGATGGCAGAAAGTTAATTTAACTGTGCTGTTTAGAAGTGGCTCCTCTGGGAAGTGGTTAGGATAGACCCAGTCATTAGTGTGAGGGCCTCATGATTGAATCCTGGTGGCTCCCTAAAATGAGACTGAGGGCACAAGCATGCAGAAGGATGTGCATGCACACATGGCCAGTCTTTCCTGTGTCATATTCTGGTCCTCCCCAGGACACAGACAACACAAAGGGCATCACCAGATCACCCTTTACCTTCTATCTCCTGAACCCTGAATCCAAATAAAACTCTGTCCTTTGTAAAATGAGTCTGCTTTGGGTCCTGCATTATAGCTTTTAAAAATGAGAATGTCTAATATATAAAAGTAACACATTTCCAATAATGATGTTAATTGCTGTACAGTACCAGTAACCTTTAAATCACTGAGCTTAAGTCAAACAAAACTAACAGATGGGCTTTCAGGAAAATAAGCCTTTATGTGGCCTTTTTTTCGCCTCTTCATATGTGATTATTAGAGAAAATTATGTTAAAATTTCAGTAAAACCTAATTATATATTGTTTTTATTCTGTATTCTGAGTGTTTCATTCAAATTAACTTGCACAAGCTTTTCAAGCGTATGTTTCTGTCACATGCTTAGTTACTAAGGTGAATTTTGGAAGTGGACCAGTGTGAGATGCTTCCGACTAGACTAAAGTGGAGATCGCGGATTTGCTGGAGCTTGTATATCGCTTTGTACCTATGTCCTTCTGAAAATAATCAAACAAATAAAACCCTCAGTAGATCTACAAAAAAAAAATCCTGACAGATGTGCTTGAAGACACAAAGAAAGACACTGTGATACAACTTTGGAGGGGAGGACATCACAACTTGAAACATCATGGTCTTAAACTATAACCCTTCTGACCACTGTACTGTATTAGTTACATTTCCGTTGCTGTGATGTATTGCAACGAAAGCAACTTAAATGTTTTCTTGGTACCAGAATCCCAAGATACATCCCAGTATGGCAGGAAAATCATGATAGCTGGACTTAAGACAGCTGGTCCTACTGTATCCTTCCTTAGGTGAGGAGATGAAGTGAAATGAACGATATCAGTTTGTGATATCGTGTTAGGCCGCCATACAAGGATTACATGAAGCACAATACAGTGCTTGTTCTGACAACCAAGATGACCAATAAGTGAGTAATGGTGGGTAGTTACCTGCAGTGTTGGTGTGTCCAACCACGTGATGACCATGTGGAAAGGGGACGTGTGAAGTTTCATTATGTTATTTGGAACAGTTTGCAATTTAAAACTAATGAATTTAACATTTCTGAATTTTTTTTTCATTTCATCAGATCAAAATGGATTGAAATTGTAAAACACAAAGATGCAGAGAAAGGGCGGTATTGTGTTCCTCGACTCCCAGCAGAGAGTTTGACCTTCACTTCCCATTATATTAATCATCCCATCCTATTAGAAAAAAAATGAAATTTGAAATGAATTTTGCTCTATAAAACATATAGAAGCCTTACAAGTAGATGTGCTTGTGAATATTACTTCCATTAGCTGTACACTTTAACTGACCATTCAAATACCTTCCCTAACCTCTTAGCAAAAGTTACATTCATATTAATCATTGAAAACCATTAGTACCACAGTGGGTGTACATGTTTGCATTCCCACCGCAATGAAGAAGTGTTTCCTTTTCTCCACATCCTCACCAACATGTCCTGTCCCTTAAGTTTTTGATCTTAGCCATTCTGGTGGGTGTAAGATGGAATCTCAGAGTCATTTTGATTTGTGTTTCTTTGATGACTAAGGACAGTGAGCATTTCTTTAAGTGTTTCTCAGACATTCAATATTCCTTTATTGAGAATTCTCTGTTTAGCTCTGAGCCCCATTTCTTAATTTAGTTATTTGGTTTGGTGGTATTTAATTTCTTGATTTTTTTAAATATATTTTTGATATTAGCCCTCTGTCAGATGTAGGGGTGGTGAAGATCTTTTCCAAGTCTGTAAGTTGGTCGCTTTGTTCTGTTGGCAGTGGCACTTTCTCAGAAAATTGGGAATAGAGCTATCTCAAAACCCAGCTATTCTACTCCTTGGCATATACCCAAAAGATGTTCCACCACACAACAAGGACATTTGCTCAACTATGTTCATAGCAGCCTTATTCATAATAGCCAGAACCTGGAAACAACCTAAATGTCCCTCAGTAGAAGAATGGATAAAGAAACTGATGTGTTTACACTATTGAATACTACTCAGCTATTAAAAACAAGGAAATCTTGAAATTTGCAGGCAAATGGATAGAACTAGAAATTATCCTGCGTGAGATAACCCAGACCCAGAAAGACATACATGGTATATACTCATGAGTAATTGGATATTAGCCAACATGGACGTCCTCTGAGAGTCTTCGCTCAGTGGGCAATTGGGACAGATGCTGGGACTCACTATTGGACTCCACATGAGACTGGTATGGGAAAATAGGGAGATAGAAGGACCCAGAAGGTCCAAGAACCCCACAAGAAGATGATCAAGGCTGGCAGATCTGGACCCAGGGAGGCCTGCAATGCATACAGTAAACCTCTACCCCCTGCTCAGATCTAACCAATGTGCATTCTCCATGTTGGTGGGAAGACTGGGGACTGCCTCTGATGTGAAATTGGGTGCCCCCTATTTGACCGCTTCCCCTTGGTGGGGAGGCCTCAGAGGAAAAGGAAGCAGGTTATCCAGGTGAGACCTAATAGGTTATAATCATATGGTGGGGGAAGAGGTCTCCTTTTCTCACATGTCTAGGGGAGGGGAATAGGGTGAAAGAGGGAAATGGAAAGATTCAAGTAAGGAGATAACAATCAGGATGTAATCTCAATAAATTATTTTAAAAATACAATTAAGATCATTGGTACAAACTGGGTGGACTACTTGCCCCAATTTAGCACCATTGTAGATAGTCATCAGAGAAAGTGTTTTAGTTTAATTTATTGTGTCATGATCAATTTCACAGCAAAGTGATCAATGGCCATTGTCCTTTAAAGCCCACTTTTCTTCTTGGTGATATCTCTCCAGGTAGATTCAGACTTGATACTGCTTTAAGGTGACCTTTCTATATCCCTCTTACCTTTATGAGGCAGGCCACTGAAAGTAATTCACTAGCCCAGCTCCTTCATCCAACCATCAAGGCGATGTTATTCTAAGTGAGTTCATTTCTTACCCAGTCATTTGGATAAAGTCCAAATTTGTGATAAAAGGTCTTCATGGTATTTAATGCACTTTATAAGTAAATTTCAGCACAAGGCATATGGCCTAATGCAAATATCCCATTTCAAATGCAGCTGAGATTAACCTCCTTGATGTTATGTTTAGAATATCAAAAATAAGTCAGAAATAGCTTGATTTTCATGTCATAATATACAGGGTCAGAATTTGGCTCACATGATTACTCTGAAGATGAAATTTTCACTAAACCATGAACCATTCTTGGCAATGAAAATGAGATTCTCTCAAAATGAATCACATCACGAAAGAGAGCCACAGGTCTACACATCCCACGTCAGTATAAATCCTTGCTGACACTGGGGATTTATGTTTTCAACTTGGCCTTTCTTTCCATTACTAGAGAGCTTTAATTTCTTTTCATTGAGATTTTCTCATTTTCTACTCCTACTTTCAATGCTCTGCATATATTACACACCTGTATTTGTCTTTGATAATGGGGAACAGACTCATCACTTTCAAGGCTCACACGACATATCCTCATTATCTTGGGAATATCTTCACCAAAATATATTAAAATGTCACCCAAGAAAAATGAATGTATACCAAATGTATGAATATTGCTGGGCCGGGCCTCTATCTCTGTCTCATCAGTCAGCACACAGCTTCCAAACTGAGCCCCTGCTTGAGCTCAAAGCAACAAATAGAATTGAGACACACAAATGAAAAGAAAGGCCTTATCCACGTTGTGTTAACAATCACCCAATCATTTATCAACTCTTTATTTTCCCTTCTCAAAGATTGTTCTGCATCAGAATGAAGCAAACCCCGCTTTCCTCTTCACTTTGAAAACGTCTATTGTGTACCTCTTGTGTGCCAGAAGCTATTCTACCTGTGGGTTGGAGTAGACAGATAATAGCCTGGTTAGTCCCTGCTTTCCTGAAGTTTATATTCTAATGAAAAACTAGAGATAAAGAAATAAATATTGAGAGAGACACAAATAGAGAATGTCAAATGGATGATGAAAGCTAAAGAGAAAAAAGATACCTGGGCATGTGAGAGCAGCAAGCCAGGTCATACTAGGCCCTGGGGACAATCAGCTCAGTGGCTCTAGAATGTAAACCTAAAAGGACATAAAGGTTGGGTGTGGTCGCACACACCTTTAATCCCTGCACTCCGGATGCCGAGACAAGCAGATCTCTATGAGTTCGAGGCCAGCCTGGTCTACAAACTGAGTCCAGAACAGCCAAGCTACACAGAGAAACCCTGTCTCGGGGGAGGAAAAAAAAAAAGAACATAAAGAAGTAGGTCACATGAGTATTCAAGAAAATAATGCACTCTGCAGAAAACTAAATATATAATAAAATCCTTCCTTATTATACACTAAAGCATTCAGGCTTGGAGGAAGAAATATACAGTCAAGTAAAGAACAAGTCCAAATTATAGATTCAGTAAAGTGTTACACATTACCTCATTACCTTAAAAATTTCAACAAAAACAACAAAAAAGTCCTTTTAGGATATCATGCCCATGCTTTATAAACTCTTCCAATTTTACATAGTATGATTATTAGCAATAAACACTAGTACTTTACGGTTGTTTTATTTTTATTTATTTTTACTTATTTTTTAGCAGTGGTTATTAAACAATTGAGGTTTTATTGTAATTCGAAGTTGTTTGGTCACAGGCTAAGAACATTCTCCACAAGCTCTTAAACTGGAGGGATTTAGGGAGCATAAAGGGCATGGCCAGATGTCTCTTTCCTAGTTTCAGAGCTCAGATTTCGAGAGAGCCTTGCTAGTTCAGCTGTGGGCTGCTGCCTTGCACAGCAGCATGAAGGCTCACCATGACTAGCTACTGTGCTTTTTGGAGAGTGAATGCAAATCCCAAGGCTCACAGGAAGTCTGATACAGGCATTTAGATGTTTGACCATAAACAGGGAAAATAAGAGAAAAACAGAACGTGCCAAAAGCAGGAGGAATGCCAAGAGAGTGGCGCGGAGGCCGTTCTGTTCTTGGAGAGGAACAAAATGTCTGTTTCATTATTCTTCTAAACCCACTGAATGACTCAATTTTAGATCCCTTTGCCTTTTCCTGAGTCCTGCTTTCCTTGCAAAAAGGAAGAGCAGGAGAGAAAAATTAAGAAAATAAAAGTTAAAAAAATGAGAGGGTTTCAGATACCTGAAATTCAGGTAATTAATAGAAAAGAGGTCACTTTTTACACTGAAGGTGACTGACTGCCCAATACCCCAAGACAGTGTTAACTTCAGTTTCTAACCATGACTCATTTGAGGGAAAAACAGTTGATTTACAACTCTAGAAATGATTAAGACTGGGACTCAGAAATGATGATCAAAAGCAACAGGAGAACACCCACCACCAACGAGAACAGTTAGCAAGTTTATCTTTGTATTTTCCCTTTATTCTTATTATTTCCTTTAAAGAGCTGTGTGTGCAGGGTGTTACTTTCTCAATATTTATAGATAAAAACCATGGAAGAGAAAAATGATCCTTTAAATAGTTGAATTAGTATTTTTAAAAATTTATAAGAGAATAATGTTTCAATTCATTTTGTTTTGGTTTTCTTAGCCAAAGGAGCAGGCAATAAATGGAAAAAACATGGAACTGATAGTGGTAAAAATGGTTTTGTTAAATTTTATTCCTATGTATTTTGGATAATAATCTTGATTCTTTCTTTACTCTTCATGGTGAGATACAGGCTATATAATTTGTGTAACATATATTATCTATATTCTGTTCCCGGTTCTGTCATCAGCTTAATCAACATTTATGCTTGGTTGGCTTTTCTTAATTAAAAAAGGAAGATTAACTTAGCTATTAATTTATGATCCGAAAGTCTAACCCTCCACCTTGCCAAACAAATATCTAGTGCTTGCAAATGACTATGTGATTCCACTTGACTGGTTTTTAGTGACAACATGGCATAGTGACCTTAAAGGGGATAACACAGGGTTAATGTAGTGTAAAGATACATCAGATAACGCCCACCGAGAAGCAGAATACACTGTTGCACCTCTACTTTGATTAAACTACATTAAATTCTTTAAAGGATGAAATGAAAGAATGTGAGTGGTTTATGGCACCCCCGTCATGAAAAGCTGTGTCCATCTAGATGGAGATCCATCTGAAATTTGGTGAGTCGCTACTACATGCCCAGTAATCTGTCAATATTCTTTATCTCATTTTATTCCATCAATCTGTTTTTAAATTTATTTATTTAGTGCCAGGATATTAGTGTGTATGTCATAACATCATACAGAGAGCAGAAGAGAAATTTCTGAAGTTGCTGCTTGTCTTCCACCTTGTAAGGGTAGGCCTTCTCTTGTTTCCATCGCTGCATTACATTCTCTAGGACAATTGGCTTGAGAAAGCTTCCAGACAACTCTTCTATCTTTACATGTCATCTCACCAGTACAGTACAGGGATTACAGATGTGTGCTGCCACATCTGGATTTCTGTGTGGATTCTAGCAATTGACCTTGGTGGCTAGATTCACACTTCTAATGCTTTTACCCACTGAGCCATCTCCTAGGTAATAATGTATATAACATTGGTCTTATAAGATGGTTTTTAATACCTCGTGTCATGTAAGGATAAATCAAGTCTCAAGGAGCACGCTAAAGCCACTCAACTTTTTGATAATTTGATGTAAATCAAGATTTCTTAGCCAGATCTCCTACAGCACATAATCACTTAAAATGTAACTAAACATGAGTAAAACAGAAATAACTATGACATGATTGGAAATCTATATAATGTGTGCTGGATTTAATAATATAACCATGTTGAATATCATTAGTTGTGAGACTGTCTTAAAAAGTGTCTTTGACAATGTATGAGGTCAATCTATGCCTAGGTGGATATTTTTCTAGTGGGGTAGTGGCAGAGTGAACCACAGCATACAACTGTGAAGAAAATTTTCTAAATTCCATTCATCTTGGAAAAAGCAAGAAGTCCCCCAAAGAATCCATCTGTGATGGAGTTCCTTCTGTAAGAGTTTTGGACCTTGGAGAAAATTGAAAATAGACAACAAAACCAGTTTAAACAAACAGTATCACAAACCTTCTCATCCCATATTTGTTCCCAGAAGAATTTTATTTCCTAAAGAACTGTGTGCATTCTACCCTTGAATATTCTCTCCTCTTCCCCTTCTCATTTGAAGTTAGACATATAAACCTTTAACTAGATCCCACGTTTCTACATGAAATAGAAAACATAAATACAAATTTATACAGGATTTTTGTTCTGTTTTGTTTTCTCTTGATAATCTACATTTAGTCAATTTAATATCATGCTCTAAAGCTACCAACGTAATGGGGGTGAGGTGGGTTTTTTCTCTTCGTCAGTTTGACAATGGAGAAGAGATGAGTGTACCCTTCAAGGTTTTACCTGATAAGGGCGGCCCTCTGGTCAAGACAGCATTCCTACAGGATGGCTCCATGGTCTCTGTTCTGTGTCTACCTCAGTGGAGCCATTCTCTTTTGTCTGTTCATATGTTCTCCACTTGAAGAAATATAGCAGGACAACAGGTCAACTTCCTGGTTAAGGCTGTCCCTACCTCTTTGAAGATAGCTTATAAGAAAGGAGAAAAGAAGGACTTAAAAATCAATGAATCTTGCCTTACATGTCAATATCAAATATCATTGCAAAGACAAAAACAGAAATGGAACTCTAAGAATAACTCAAAGCCCACACATTTTTCTTATCGACCATAGAGACTTCTTTGTTCATCTTAAGTCACTTTAGACACTGTAAAAACTCAGGACAGTAGAAAATGCACTCTCTGTGTTTCAGTTCAAGACATGTTCAGACAACAATTGCTCCAGGCTGTTAGTCTCAACCAGTCTTCTCGGAGACCTTCCATCCCAACCAGTCTTCAACATACACCAACAAAAACTGAAAACTCCCAGCATAGAGCACATCTTTCCCCCATCCAGTGTCCATGTTAAAACAAAAAGGGCATGTAAATCACACTCACCCATCATCCTAGGCTTCAGGAAGCAGAGGCAGAAGGGCTGCGAGTTCAAGGCCATAGAGAGACCCAGTTTCAAAAAGGATGAAGAAAACAGGGGAAATGCATGTAAATGAAGTATCCTTGAAGCTCTGAGAAATATAGAAATTAATTTAAGTGGTTTTACCTTCATGTGGTTTTGGAAATTAGTTGATCAACAAGATCAATTTGGTATTACTGGTTTGATAAAAATAAGAATGTGTAGAGACATCAGCAAGACTTTAGCAGAACTACACAATATTTGAGTTTACAAGTAAACTTGTACCTATTAGATTTTTAGGATTATAGAACTCGTGGACTTCATTTTAACTAAGTCAAGCCATTACCACAGTCTTTATCTCAGTAATGATTATATGTTGTAACTAAGCAGAGTTAGTTTCATATTTTTTGTTAACCTGCAATTCAAATTCATATTAAATTAAAAGTAACAATGTATGCCATTTCTGAGTTAGGAAAAAATATTGAGAAACTAATGACTGAACAGAAGATTACTTCAACTTTATATTTTCAAGGAGAAATTATGGAAATCTGAGTCTTCTTTAAGTGTGTTTCCTTGTATTGCTGTTGATGTCTGAGACCATGTCTCCAGATGTTATTCTAGCATTTTCTTAACTATTACAAAGTGATGCTTTCTTACACACTGTTGACAAATCTCTACTTCATTCTCTGTAGATACTAAGGCTTGGTAAGGGTTAAGAATGTGAATACACATTAATTAAATGGCTGGGAATATTACAGGAATGTGTATGCAAAGTAGTAAGGAATATGGGATGTGGTTTTGTTCAGGAAGTAGTCCTGTTCTGCAATATTATTGCTTGAGATTGTTTAAAGTTTCCAGAATTAGAAAGAAAAAGGTGAAAGACAAAAACCTGAAAGGTCATGGAAAGTTGCAACAGGGCTATGCAAAACAGACAAAAAAAGCAAAGACAGAGAAGGGGGACCTGAGCACAATTGAGTGGATTATTGGAAAGCTTTTTGTTGAACTTTAATAGCAAGAAGGCACTGTTGTCAAAGCAGACACCAGCTCTCCCGCGCTGTTAAAATGAAGCATTTGAAAAGTTGGGAATGGTGGCTCATGTGTGGACCCTTCACACTCCAGAGCTGGAGGCTGGGGGATTGTCGTCTAAGGCCAGCATGGACTGATGGGTTTGATACAATCTCCAATAGAAACAAACAACAAAGAAACTCACAAAGAAAAAGGAAGGAAAGAAGGAAGGAAGGAAGGAAGGAAGGAAGAAAAGACATTTGCTTAGGTTATTAGTCTATTTTTTTTAAAAGTTTTCAGAAATCTTTCTTTTCTAATTACATAACTCATCTAGGAAATAAGCATTGTGAGACCTGACCATAGTAATGTTTGTGATTTATGTTGTTTTTATCATATCACCATCATCTACAGAAATGAATCCTCCCAGTGTTAGAAGATCTGGGCATGTGGGGGAGGGCCTTGTAATCCAAGTCTGAGGCTGGAAGGCTGCTGCAAGTTTAAAGTGACCTTGGTTATGTGATGAGCTGAAGGCCTTATTGAGCTCCATAGTGAGACCCTATGTAAAATTCTAAGAAAAAGACAAAAGTTTCTAGATTGACTTTTAAGTCTTTTTGGCATTTTGGATAAATACGTATTTCCCCATAGTGACCTGAGGTATTGTTTAATCAGGTGCCCAAATCTTTTTTACGTTTTTAACAGTTTCCTAAAATCAAATTCAAAATGAAATCATTTTGACCTTAAAGACATTTTAAGGTTGAAAGATTTGAAAGGGCATCTGGAAAAATCTCAAAGACTTCTCTCGCCTTGCAAGAGGAGAGACAGTTACTGATCTACATTCTTTTGGTTGCTAAGTTACATAGGAAGCATCATCAAATGAGAAGATGCCTCTGACCTGGGTTGAATTTTGTGAGCATATACTAGCGATATGAGAATTTCAGAAGTTATAGGAGGCTCCCAAAAGTATGGCAGTGTCCTCTCCTCTATTGTATGTACTGTTGCCTATTATTACCTTCACATGCCACATGTCTGTTGTGTGACAGTTGTGTAGTTGTGGATCAGCAATGAGCTCGGAAAATGAAATATTCCAATCTGCAGAAACTCGTAACAACAGAAAGCAAGCAACTCAAAATAGCTTCAGGAAGTCCCTGAAATTTATCAGGTTCACCAAGCCTCTTCCTTGGTGTACCTGAGCAGTAAAGACCGCTGAGAGTCACTTGCAGACAAACCAATCTGCAAAGAAGACTTCCAGAGAAGCCTCGCTGCCTGGAGGAAACAAAGACCAACCAAGATCTCTAGAAGAAACAAATGGCCAGGCTCCAACATGTTGAGCTTCCTGTAGGCTGTTCGGTGTGCTCCAGGTTTCAAGCTTGTGTAAGTTGTCACTATGCTGGGATGGGCTTGGGTAATGCGGCTGTCTTGGAGTGATTTCTGCTCCTGTAAGTAACCCCTTACCTATTTTCCTGTAGGTAACCCTGGTAAAATTTATAGGTCTGCTAAGTTGGAGTTTGGTGGTATCCATACTTTGTTCTGTCATGAGCTTCCTAGCTAGGGTGAGTAGACGTGTGTGTGTGTGTGTGTGTGTGTGTGTGTGTGTGTGTGTGTGTGTGTGTGTGTGTGTGTGTGTGTTGTGTCACCCCAGGCAAAGTCTGTCTTACCACACCTGAGGCAAACAAATTTCCTTGTCAACCTCATGATGGTAGTTTACCACCAGCTCCTTCACACAATCATAGTAAACATTTCCTTATTTACACACAGTCGCTGCTTCACACCCATAACTTCCTGAAAACACCTCCATCAGGTACAAACTGAAATGCTTTGTCTTCAGCAAGAAGGACTACCTAAGACACTGTGGAAGTGACTGGAACAAGCACACCAGGGTAAAAGCTTCTGAGGACATTGCTAAGCGAACCCTGGGATCATCGTACCAAAGGAAGTAACAGTTTCTAGAATTAATGGAGATAGCGATGGGTTCATAAAACCACTAGCCCGAGATCAAGCCGGACAAGAATTAATTACATTGAGAGTAAGTGAGCTGATGAAGAATGGCGCTGATGGCTTTTATGACTAGCACGGAATGCTGCTGGGGGTTCGGTGTTCCATTTCTAAATTTAAAGAGCACTTTTTCTCTTTTCTCTTAGGCTATGTGAAATCATGATTCTATAGATCAATCTTTTATTCCCAAGGATGAAGCATTTGTCTTCATTCCTTATCTGATTGATCCCTTAAGTATTTGGAAACTAAAAAAAAAAAAAAAAAAAAAAAAAGAATTTGGAAACTCTTAATAAATAATAGCCTTTGCTTCATTGAGGGAAGGATTGGAGGCATTATCTATCCTCCTTACTAGTTAGTATTCACAGGCTATCCCCCTTACTAGTATTCACAGGTTATCCCACTTACTAGTCCACTTACTAGTATTCACAGGTTTCCCCCCTTATTAGTATTCACAGGTTATCCCTCTTACTAGTATTCACAGGCGATCCCCCTTACTAGTATTCACAGGTTATTCCTTTTACTAGTATTCACAGGTTACCCTCCTTACTAGTACTCACAGGTTATCCTCCTTACTGGTATTCCCACCTTATCCCCTGCTCTTCTGATGTGTCATCACTGGGAACTGCAACTACCCTACTCAGAATTTGGACAGGCTGACATTGGGCTTCTTGGCACAACTGAAGCGTTACCACAGAGTGGCCAGTCAGAGCCTATGCCACAATGTTTATTTATTTATTCTCTTCTCCTAGAATTGACTCTGGCTGTGACTTTCTCATTACCATGCTCATCCTGCTCTCTAAGTACACTAGGGACGTAGTTCTACCCTCACTCATCTGCTTTCTGGGACTCAATACTAAAAGACACTGATTTAGAGCCTGCTCCAACCACTTATCTTTGTCTTTTTTTCTTCCTTCCTTCTTTCTTTCTTTCTTTCTTTCTTTCTTTCTTCCTTTCTTTCTTTCTTCTGTGTGTGTCTTTTGGAATGTCCCTTATTAAATGACTATCACTTAAAGCTTGTATCACATAAAGCCCAACTTTGCCAAATGCCTTATCCCAGTGTGTACCACCTCCGGAAAGAAGAAACAACTTGCCTGGAAAGACCCACCTCTAGGGTGGAAGGCAGGCTACATTCACTGAGATATAGTAATCAGACAGTCAGCTCCCTGTCTGAGGAACATGTAGGTCAGCCTCAGGTGGGATCATCAGGAAACAATTGAACTTCCTATGTAATAATGGAACATTCCAGGAGAATTCAATTATCCTAAATCTCTCCATCAGCAAGATTTATGGCTTTGAGGAAGATGGAAAAAAGACTCTTTGCATCTTCAAAAATAAATGTTACCATAAATGTTCTCATCTTTAATTTGTTCCTCCTAATTATCTATTTTTTTCCTAAGGAGCCCTATCAGTTCTTCCTACAGAAGACATGTTGATCCTTCTCTTTTCCTTTTTGGATTTTTTATTATTTTATGTTTATGGACTTTTTAGAAACAGAGAAAAGTGAGGGGAAGATGTATTTAAAGATGCTATGAAGCCAGCTGTAAAGACAGAGGGAAAGCTGATAAGACAAATGTTATGGTTTGGATTTGGAGTATCTCCTAGGGACTCACATGGTGAAGCCCTGGTTTCCACTGCAGCGGCGTTAAGAGGTGAGGATCATTAGGTCAATGAATGACATATTGGATTCATAATATAAATGACATATTATTATTCATAGGTGGTGAAAACTTTGAGAGGTAGAGCCTCATGGGATAAAGGAGGTCACTAGGGTGGTACCCTGGAATAGGACATCTTGCCTCCATAGTCTTAGGCTCTTGGTCTCTCTCTCTCCACATCCTGCCACTCTCTCTTCTTCTACCCATCTTTTCCTCCTTCCTTCCCTGCCTCCTTGTCCATCATGAAGTGGATGCTTTGTTTTATTAAATGGTCTTCCACATGCCAGGTGGTGATGGCACATGCCTTTAATCCCAGGAATCAGGAGACAGAAGCAAGCAGATCCCTGAGTTCAAGGTCAGCCTTGACTACAGAGTGAGGTCCCAGACAGCTAGGGTTATACAGAGAAACCCTGTCTGGGAAAAAAACAAGAAACCAACAGACAAAAATGTTCCTTCACCACACTGCCCTGCCTCCCCTCAGAAAGTTAGGTAATTGTGGACCAAAACTTCTGAAATTCGAGGCCAAAATCAGTCTTGTGTTCCTTACGTTGTTCCTTGTATTTTGTCAAAGCAATAAAAGGCAAGCCCATTAGAAGACAGAAATTGCAATGGAAATAGTCCCCCACCGGTACAGTTTGGTTTTAGGTGTTCTTTCCTTCAAATTATAACTTATAAATGTGCTCAGCCTCTGTGGCCTGACAAGCCTGCCCTGTCAGAAGGAAGTGATCAATGTTGGGGAGCCAGAATCCATTCCAGTAGTAGTCCCTACTCTCCATATTGTGGGACCCACAACGAGACTGTTGCCTATGTAGTATATCTAAGCAGAGGGTCTAGGTCCACAACATGTATGGTCCTTGGTTGGTGCATCAGTCTCTGTATTGTAGTATGGCTATGAGCGAGTATCTACCATGACTATCTTTCTGGATCTGGGTTACCTCACTCAGGATGATCTTTTCTAGCTCCATCCATTTGCCTGCAAATTTCAAGATCTCCTTGTTTTTAATAGCTGAGTAGTATTCCAAAGTGTAAATGTACCTCAGTTTCTTTATCCATTTTTCAGTTGAGGGACATCTAGATTGTTTCCAGATTCTGGCTATTAGGAATAAAGCTGCTATGAACATAATTGGGCATATGTCCTTGTTGCATGGTAAAGCATCTTTCGGGTATAATCCCAGAAGTGGTATAGCTGGGTCTTGACATAGAATTATTCACAATTTCCTGAGAAAGTTCCAGATTGATTTCCAAAGTAGTTGTACAAGTTGTACCAGCAATCCACATCCTTGCCAGGATGTGCTGTCACTTGAGTTTTTTATCTTAGCCATCTGGATAGGTATAAGATAGAATCTCAGAGGGGGTTGAAGACCAGATAGTTAATTTACAATTAAGCTTAGTTGTTTAGCGGTTAAGATGTTCCAAGTACACCCAGAGCTAGCCCTTGATCTCTTCCATTTCCTGGTAGTGTCGTTTTCTGTATCTTATCTGCCCCATATTCAAGCTCAGCAGGCCAATTAGAACACATTTTTCCTCTCTATAGAAGAAAGCAATACACCATTGACCACTAACTCTGCTAGAGTTCTCTAGAGAGGGATACTTAACCATTTCATGAAACTTTTATGTATTTTGCTTTGTGTGTGGATGTGCATGCATGCATGCACGTGCACGCGTGTGTGTGTTTACATGCATGCATGCTTATGCACATGCATGCTTTAAAATGTTCTCATTTATATGCGATTTTCATTTTGTGCGTAACTAAATATAATAGGTAAGAAAATTGTTTTTCAATTGTTTACTTGTAAGTACAGTTCTCACTAGATCAGTCCAGCCATAGTAGATACACTTCTAAGATGGATCCCAGTGAGCGCTGCCCACTGTCTGATGGGGGCGCTTTCAACAAATATGGCCATTTGGACCTCTTGTGTTCTACTTGACAAAAACCTCTCCTGCTCCCTCCCTTTCGGTGACCTCTTGGAGAACTCTCCAGGAGACCTCCTGTCTTTAGCTTCCTCAATAACCAGATATAGATCTGTTTCACCTAGGTTAGCTCTGGTCCTACTGTCCTATCTTCAGCTTCCTCAATAACCAGATATAGATCTGTTTCACCTAGGTTAACTCTAGTCCGTTTGCGCAGGGCCACCTGACCATGAAGGGAACATTGCAGTATGCAGTAGTAGGGGGCTGACCTCACTCTCATCCTAGTTCCCCTCTGCCCCCACCCCACATCCTGCCTTGTGCTTATAAGCAGACTGAGAAAAATAAAATTTTGTCAGCTTGATCAGACTCTTTGACTTGCTGTCCATTCCTTGTGTCTCTTGTCCCCCCATTCTCTCCCTAGGGGTCCGTGGGTCTCAGTGGACTGTCCGGCGGGTCTGGACACTGTCCATCAGGTCCCATGTGCCTTCCTACCCTTCAGCAGTTCTAGACTTCATAGCGTTCTTCTGTAAATCAGTAAAAGCGAGGGGATACCTGTCAGTCATTAGTTACAGAAGATTGACACTTCTGACTACAGAGTCTCCTTGAGAGCTTTGGTACAAGTTTCCTTCTTGAAGCAGCTATAACTGAGGCCAGTCTTGGGGCAAGAGTCAAGAAACCGAAGCACTCAGACCAGAAATATGCCATGAGGTGAATTCTACCGAAACCTTATAAGTGAACCTGGAAGCAGGCCTCCCTCCTCACTAAAACCTTGATTAGGCAGCAGCACCAGAAGGCGCATGACTGGAGCCTGTGAGGTGGTCCCAAGAAGGACCAGTTACTTTGTCTAAATGCCCCATCCCACAGGATCTGTGAAGTACTGGAGCAGTGGTTCTCAACCTTCCAGTGCTGTGTGACCTTTTAACACAATTCTTCCTGTTGCGGTGACCTAACCATAAAATTATATTTTTGCTACATTATAGCTAGCTTTGCTACTATTATGAATCATAATATAAGTATTTTTGGAGATAGAGGCTTGCCAGAGGGGTGGCAACCCACAGCTTGAGAACCACTGCACTACATGACCATTGTTCCTAGCCTCTAAGTTAAACAGATAACAAAGGCATTAAGAGTTTTGCTTGCTTTGTGATCTTGAGGTGGAGGTTACTTGTAGTCCTTAACACAGCAACACAGCAGCAGCAGCAGCAGCAAGCAAGCAAGCAAGCAAGCAAGCAAGCAAGCAAGGAAACCAGCAAGCCAGCAAACAAACAAGCAAATAAAGCCAATTGAAGAGAGCAGGAAGCATCAGGCATCCTGTAAATACCCTCCTGGGGACAGATGGAAACCTGCTTACAATTTCCCCTTCCTATGCAGAGACAGAGACTTGATGATGAACTTTTAGTAGCTTTTGCAGTTTGTACCAGGTTTTTCAGTTCTCCCTGGTTGGTCCATTTTTCTTCCTCTTCTTTGCATACCTACAGTGAGCCAATCAAGGCCACGTTGCACCCTATAAATTTGGGCTGTAAGGTAGTTGTTTTAATTGCTTTTTAATGCTACGTTAAAACACCATGACCATGGCAGCTTAAAGAAGAAAAAATTATTTGGGGCTTAGACTTCCAGAGGCAGCCGACTGAAGGCAGGTAGATTGGCAGCTAAGAGCTCACATCTTGATCCGCAAGGAGGAAGCAGAAAGAGGTAGCTGGAAATGGCCAGGGTGTTTTGAAACCTTAAAGCCCTGCCTCCAGTGACACACCTCCTCCAGCTAGGCCACACCCTTAATCGCCCAAGCAGCTGTTCACTGGGGACCAATAGTTCAACTGTGCAAGAATTATGGAGGACTTCTCATTGAAAACAACATAGTCAGGGAACAGCTGGAGAAGCTTACAGAGGAAGAAGAAAAAATTTCAGAGGCCATTCATAAGTTCACTAACGGTGATGGTGATTACTATTTTTATTAATTATTAATAATAAATTTATTTTTTTAATTTTTATTAATTTATTCATATTGCATCTAAATTGTTAGCCCATCCCTTGTGTCCTCCCATTCCTCCCTCCCTCCCGCTTTCCCCCTACTCCTCTCCCCTATGACTGTGACTGAGAGGGACCTCCTCCCACTGTATATGTTCATAGGGTATCAAGTCTCTTTTTGGTAACCTGCTATCCTTCCTCCGAGTGCCACCAGACCTCCCCATCAAGGTGACATGGTCAAACATGGGGCACCAAAGTTCGCATGAAAGTGAGACCCCACTCTCCACTCAACAGTGGAGAAAGTCCTGTCCATCAGCTAGATCTGGGTAGGGGTTCGAAGTTTACTGCCTCTATTGCCCTTGGCTGGTGCCATAGTTTGAGCAGAACCCCTGATCCACGTGTCATAATATTCTTCTTGTATGTTTCTAAGACCCTCTGGATCCTTCTATTTCCCCATTCTTCCATGCTTCTCTCACCTAAAGTCTCAATAGGATGTCCTCCCCTCTGACCCACTTTCCTGGTATGTGAAGACTTTCATGGGACATGCCCCTTGGGCTAGTGTCTCAATATAAGTGAGTATATACCATTTGACTCTTTCTGCTTCTGGGTGAACTCACTCATTATGATAACTCAGCTATTATAAACAAGGAATTCCCAAAATTTGTGGACAAATGGATTAAATAAATTTAAAATCAAGTTCTGTATAACTGAATACAAATTACCAATATCTGAGAAAAGATAAGACATTTTAATTAAAACTCAATGCTATACTATGAGTCAAGCTTTCAGTCATTACAGTATTTCTCTATTAAAGTCTTTCTATTTTTTTAAAGAAATGATGTGTGTGTGTGTGTGTTTGTGCACTCACGTGTGCCCACTTGCGCTCACAGATGCCAGAAGATGGTGTCAGATCCCCTGGAGCTGGAGGTACAACACATTATGAACCACAGGATGTACATGCTGGGAGCTAAAGTTAAATCTTCTACAAGAACTGTAAGCACTCTTTGGACTTGGGGGGTGGGTGATTCTTTTTACTTGTTTGTTGTTGTTTTTTGAGACAGGGTTTCTCTTGCAGTCCTGGCTTTCCTGGCTTCCCTTTGTAGAGCAGGCTGGCCTCAAACTCACAGAGATACACCTGCCTCTGCCTCTCCAGTGCTGGGATTAAAGGCATGCCCCACCATTCTCAGCTCTGTAAGCACTCTTATCTGCTGTCATCTGCCTAGTACTATGGTCAGAGATTTTCTAAACAATACAGGCAGACAAAGGAAGTTCAAAGGAGAACTGTGCTCAGTGAATGTATGTTTATACACATCAACTTCTGCTCCATTTTAAATACTTTTAAATTCATGCTATGTGCATGGGTGTTTAGCCTTGCACTTAAATGCTTAGTTTCCAAGGAGGCCAGCGGAGGGTGTTGGATCCCTGGAACTGGATTTTCAGAGAGGTGTGAGATGCCATATGTGTGCTGAGAATTGAACCCATCTCTCCAGGCCCAACTTTTACTTCTTACTCACATTCAAAGAAAAGAAACAGAAAAGAAAATGATGCAGCACTTCCTAAAAGAGAGGGTACTGGAGGATTTCCATTCATGCTCATTGGAGACTTGTTACAGCACCAAAGGGCATCTTTTCCTTGGGATAGTTGTCCTGAGAGATAGTCAGCAGTAATTTGGACCAAGTAATTTATTTCTCTCCCATGTTATTCCCAGGAATTGTCTTATAACCTGCAATGAGATGAAGAATTCTTCTCTTATTGACCTCTTCTTTTAGGACCAAGGAAAGAACCTATTAAATTCCTGCCTCAAATTATGCCTATAGACAATCTTAAAATCCAAGGTGATAAGTCATATAATCGTGGCCACTGGTTAAATCATTCGGTAATAAAAATACATTCCCTCCCTGTTTTGAAGGATAACCCTGGGGACTAAGATATGGCAAAGGACAAAGCTATGCAAGCAGATATAAATCACACTCACGCTTATGCAGTAAGTCAGGAGACTGCTGCCTCCATCCCCTCTCCCTCCTTTTCAGATGGATCTTAAGCTTCTAATTAAACCCACTTAAGTTATATATGTGTGCCTTTACCTATAAAAACTTTCTAAAGCAATATTCACCCCCGTAATATCAATTCTCTAATAATGACTGATCCAGGTTAACACTCTGGACAAATTTACAAATGCACAAAAAGTTAAAAGAGTTGCTTGACATCACAGCAGCCAACCGTGCTTCAAAGGTAAGAAATCAGATTTGTTTGCCTGCCAAACATTTATTTTGCTGTTATATTGGAGGGTAGTTCAGTTTTAGTTGGGCTTTATATATTCAAAGTGTCTTGAAAGTTGATCTGTGCAACTGGCTGGAAGGAAATTCTAAACAGTGAGTGCTGATGAACAATGGGACATTTCTTTCACCGTTCCAGAAACTGGCAAATCCAAGATTTGGGTTAAGTACTGGTAGATTTGGTGTATTGGGAAAGATATCTGTCTGTCTATCTGTCTGTCTGCCTGCCTGCCTGCCTGTCTGCCTGTCTTTCTTTCTTTCTTTGTTTTCTTTTTCTTTCTCTCTTTCTTTTTATATTCATGTCAAGGGTTGACTTGTGTATATCCATGCATACACTGAGTATGAAGGCCAGAGGGCAACTTCGAGACCTGTTCCTCAGAGACCATCATCTTTCTTTTTTTGTAGCATGGTCCCTCACTGTGACAGGATCACTCATGATTTGAGGCTCACCAGCTGGCTGACCAGCAAGCCCCACGGACCTGCCCTTCTCCACTTCTAAACACTGGGCTTGTAAACATGTACTGCCACACTTAGCTAGGTGAATCAAGGACTCACACCTCACATAGCAAGTACTGACCAAGCTAGCCACCTCCTCCATTTCCTGCCTCCTGACTCATCTATGGCATCCTCTTGCTATGTATTCACAGGATAAAGGCTATGAAGGGGTCTTTCTCTGGTCTCTGTCACCATGTCACTAATCACATTTATATGGGCTCTATCTCTGTGTCCTAGTCACCTAACAAGGGCCCCTCTTTGAACATCGTCCTGGGGGAGAGGATCTCAGCATTTGGTCAAAGAACAGTTGTATTCTAAATTCTACTTTACAATAAGGCCCTGTGGACAGAGACACCTGATGATTTGCCAGTTAAATCACTATCTGTCCCAATCTGTGCTTCAGTTGTCACCATATGAAGAAGCCACAGGCTCATTGCCTAGTCCTAATAACCTGTGTCCCAATGCCTAGTGTCACAGTTTGGTAAGTGTGACTGACCCTATGCCAGCTGTTCTTGACTTATTTCAACAGGCAAGGTTTCATTTTTTCTAAGTTAAAATAGCACCCTGAAATGATTTTGTGTCTTACACATTAAGCTAAGAATTCCTGATTTTGGAATTACTTGGAACATCTAAGCTAATTTTAGAAACATTGCTGGCTGTCTCTGTCAAGACTTAATTCTTATTTGAAAAATCAGATGAGGTCAGCTTCAACTTCTCTTGAGATTTCACTCAGCTAAGACTTAATATCATTACCTTTTATTCACTCTCTGTAAATTGCTCAGCCTCACTTTAAAGACATTGTCCCTACGTTTAGAAAATAGATACAGAGAGAGGAAAAGATGGAAAGTGGATTTTTTTTAATGTTCCAAAAGATAAGATAATTTGGACCCATATTCCAAAATCAATGAGAGTTTGTTAATAGATGGCTTCACCAGTGTGGAGGCCTTTCCCACACTTCCAAATTGCTGAGAAAACACATTCTTTTAGAAATGTTGCATTAAAACCAGACGAAGTAACTCATGCCTGATATCCTGTTTGGTAGGCTGGGATGGGAGGATCATTGGTTCAAGGCCAACCTGAGCTCCATGGCAAAATCTGAGCTACCTTGTCTCAAAACAACAACAGTAATGTAAACAAATGAAATAAGTAAATGAGAATGTCATATTAGACTGTCATTCCCGAGCTCCGCTGCTACTCCTTACAGTAATGGCTCCAGAACATCCCTTCCAAACGCATGCTTAAAGATAAAGCAAATTTCTATAGCAACCACATAATTCATATATCTAAACTATGCTTTTCATCTTGCTGTGGACTGACTTCCAATTTATGCCTGTAGAAAGACGATCAGTCAACTCCTCCCCAGGAAGTTTTCCAAGGTAGAATCCAGGGTGATGACTGTCACTGACAACTCAGTACAGCAGGGCCTATACCTACCAGGTCTTGGGAAAGAAGAGTAGTGGGCGAGAAAAGGATGAAAGGAGCCAGCTACGCAGAAGAGAACTGGGCTGTTTGAATAAGCAAGCGCAACATCGGTGTCAGGGCAGCAGCCCAACTTTCCCCCTCTGTTCTTTTCTTAGAAATAGGAGTAATGTTTATCAGTTTCCTTCATTGAAAGGCAAACAGAAGCCTAAAAAGCCCCCTACTGGCCACTCATATTTCTGCCCTATTTGTGCCTTCAAAATATAAGGCATAAAAATCCCTTTACTGTATCTATATTTAAGACATAGTTTAACTTTCCATAATTAGCTGGGGTTTCTTCCATTTCTATTTAAATTAATTAAATGCACTTCACAAACAAATTTCTAAAGATAATTCTGTGACTTGACTGTCTTTGATCATTTAAAAAAATTCAGTCACTTAAAGATCCATGTTTTTGGTAAAGTGGCATCTAAAATGATGTAACTAGCTGAGGACTGGCTTATGGTTTTTAATCTTAAAATGAGGAAAGTTTTTTGGATTATCTCAAAAACAAGAAGGGTTTTAGAACTAAATAATAAATCAGCTTCGTCTAAAATTATTTAGACTAGTGATCCTTTGCCTTTTTCTAGAAAACTGGCAGTAATTATGCGTAGTAAAAGAAAATCTTGGCCGAATTTGTTTCACGCTGTAACTTGACTCTCTGAGGTCACTGTGTAGACTTATCCCTTAGAAAACAGAATTTCATAGGGCAGCCTGACCCATGCCATACAGGAATGTAAATAAAAATGACTGAGTATTCCTTTCTTTACATAAAACACGTATTTTATTACTTTATTATAATACTCTTCTTCACGTCTAACAAAGAAATCTTAGCATCAGCCAAATACTTAAAGTCTATTATTAAAATGAAGGGACTAGTAGAATTTGGCACCACTTATATTTAATAATATTTTCAAAAGAAAGTGTGATAAATGCAACAGAAAGCATTTGCCTTCTGAGAATGACAGCTATGCCACAGCAAACAGAAAATACTCATCTCAATAGACTCTAGCTAGGGTCTTCTGCCTGGCGAGCTTGGGCATGTGTGGGAGTACAGGAGAGACCCCCCCAATAGTTTGATTATTGACTGCCTTTACTGAGGCTCTTTCCCACAGGAACAAGTCCTCCCTTGCTCTTGCCATCACTGACTGAAGATTCTACGGTTTCTCCGTTCCACATCCTGTCCGTAGGTCCAGGGCTGAGGCTGCTGCTGGGAGTTCTCTACGTGAGCTTAAGAACATTTCTATCTTTCATAAGCCACTTCTCCTTCAGGCTAGGGATACACCTGCGTGACGGAACGCTTCCCGACCATGTGTGCATTCCTGGGTTTACTTACACAGGAATCGCACCACAGAGCAGACCATAAAAAGACAAAGAAAAACCTTGACCTCTCAGAGTCAGCGCTATGAACAGAAGCCAGGACACGCTAAACTTTTCCCGAGGCAAAGTCCAGTCAACAACTTTATGACAATCTTCCTGGATTGAGCTTTGCCTAATACCTTCCAGTTGGTCATGAGACAGTCAGGGGACTGAAAATGTGTCACTTGATTAAGTTTTTCAGACAGATAACAAGAAGGTAAGCAACTATGTCATCCAGGAGGCTCCAAAGTCTCACGTCCACTCAGGGTCAACTCTGGTAATTCCCTTCTCTAAGTCCAGACACTGCCTGTCACCTAAAACCCATTAGGGGGCAGTTTCGCAAAGCTGATCCTGAAAAGATTAAGGGGTGCTCAGCTAAAGCTAAGAAAGATCCCCTATTTAAGAACTACTGTTACAGAAAACGCTGACCCTTGGGTTGTGGAAAGCACCATTCCCCCCACCGCCCCCACCCCCACCAGGGACAAGGCTGGTTCTGCACACACAAAAAAGGAGTATTTGCTTGGGCCTCCAGTTTAAATAGAGACCAGTGATTTCTTTGTTGTTTTAGTTCATTTGCTCTTTATAAATTCGAGGGTTTGACAGCACCTCAGCACTTCAAGCCCTTGGGTGGAACTTTGCACTGCAGAGATACTCCTGAGGGGGGCAACATTGAACTTGGCAAGGATGGTTTTCCCTTTCCAGGCTGTTAAGGCTTCTCCATAAGAGTAACACATGCCAGAGCTTTCAGCAGGAAAGAAAAATGTCACAGATCCAAAGTTGAGCCAAGCTGTCCTTTAAGCCCCACCAAGAAGCACTAAGTATATCTTTACCCATGTGTTTGCTAGCTCAAGAAAGATTATGAGAGGAAAATGAGACCACATTTGTATATGATCTTCCTGAATCAAAAATAATATGGAAACCAAACACGAAACCCTAACAACCTTAAATACTGTTTTAATATCAATTAGTTAATTGATGGATGTAATAGTCGCCAATAGAAAACCTTCCATTTCTGCTGGAAAACATACATAGCACATGAAATATCTTTAAACACAGGAGATGAACTTGGAAGGGAGCAATCTGGAAACTTTGTGAATGACTTCGTCTTGCCAAGTTTGGACAAAGGGCATTCAATTTACTTCTGGGGAGGGAACCCAGGGTCTTGTGCATGAAAAACAGGCAACCTGTTCTGGCACAACCTCAAATGATGAACAACTCTTGACTTAATCATAGAAATATAGAAGACATGAGAGTAGGGGATAGAAACATGTTGGGGTAAGGTGGTGGTAGGAAATAGAATGTGGAGCGGTGAGCATCAACAATGTGTTATAAAACAGGCCTGATATTGTCAAAGAATAAATTAACTTAAAATTATAAATAAATCAATGTAAGAGACTCTTATTTTACTTGTACAAGTAAGAATTGCCAAAAATGTATTTGAGTTAGAAAACTAACAGGGAGGTGCTGCCATTCATAACATTTGTCCAAACATTACAGCAGTTAAAATACAAGACATTAATAGGCAGGTAAGTCAACAACAAAGTAAAACAAGCTTAGCAATAGTCTCAAATATTTGTAAAGTTGCAGTATATAGTAAAGTTGACATTATAAAAGTGTTAGGGGAATAGGTTGTTGCTGCTCAATGAATTGTGCTAAGAAAATCATTCTGTATTACAGTAAAGTATACTGATAAATTAATTTCAGATGAATCGAAAAACTAAAAATGTGACCAAATATGAAAAAGTAGAGATACATTTGTGAGAGATTGCTGTGAGATGCTCTTTCATTGTTTTAATGTGAAGTGCTACAACCCTTTCAGTATCCAAGAGGACTCAATCCAGGACCCCCTGCAGATGCCAACATCTGCAGATGTCCAAGTATCTTCTATGGAGTGACTGTGTTTGCACACAACCCATGAACTTCTCTTGTATATTGTGCCAACTCTTATTTATGATGCCTTTTGCAAATAAATATTGTGTAAATAATGGCAATAAAAAGGACTGTTCATGTTCAATAGAGACACAGTTACATTTGGAGGATAATTTTGATCCTTGGATTATTGAACTCTAACATTTGAAACCCGTGAAGCTATATTTAACAATACAGTTTATCAAACTACTCTATTCAGCATCATCTTGGCTTCTTGCTGTTAAAAAAAAAAAAAAAAAAAAAAAACAGGAAAAAACCACTGGGCAGACCATGGCAAAGGATTACCAAATAACATTTTCTGATGGTGGACTGAGAATCTCGGTTTAATGAGTACACCTGAGAGACTCGTGCAAGTTGTATTTAAGAATCATTCCCAGGCGAGATGCTACACAAATGTGGAAGTCTAATAGAAAATAAATAATAAAAAAAGAGAAATTAAAAGAAAAATCTTATTTTAAAAATTATGGCACTGGTCTGTACAGGATAGGAAGCAGAGTGGTGGGAACGCTCTAGTGGAGTAAAGCAAGCCAGGAAGAGAAGAAAAAGGGGAGTGAATGAGAGCTGAATATACTGACACATCATAAGAAATAGCCATCGTGAGACTAATTACTTTACATATGCTAGCTTAAAATATTCACTTAAAATTACAGCATTTCATATGTAAAGAATGATAAGAACCAATAGGAAAATATACTAGTAAGGAAGGTTTGAGAGTCCTCCAAAGAAAATCAGACAGATGAATGAGCTAGGCAAGTTACTAATAAAATAAGGAAAAGGTGATGCGCAAATATAAAACAAAAATAGTCCATTCTCATTTCCAAAATAGAGTCAGATGGCCATTACTGTACCAGTTGAAAAGGATATTTTTATGAGAATGTTGGCAAATGGAATTGTTCAGTCAAATATCATGTGGGGGCTTTGTTCAATATAATTTCATTGAAAAGCAATTTAACATTATCAGTCAAATGTCAAAAACTGATTAATTCATTTCACCCAACTAATTTGACTCTGAAAAGTATCCTGAGAAAGCTATCTTACCAGTATTAACAATTTACATATGTGGAATAAATAACAGAAGAACTAAACCCATGACCAGAGTGAAAAGTAAAAACAAAAACACCTCAATAAGAAAGGCTTTAATACGCTATTTAAAATTTGGAAATTCTTTGTGGTAGGATTTTGTTGTTGTTGTTGTTGTTGTTGTTGTGGTAGGATTTTGAAGAGAAAGTAGTAGGATTCAAGCCAGTCTTTAATGAGGGAATTCTGGAATTCTAAGCTTGTAAAGAATGAAGTGTAGACATGTTTGTTTATTCAGGAAACCTTGGAGGAGCTAGAGGTCTCAGAATTCCAGTACCAACAACCTTCCATCACTGCTAGTTGTATGTCAGTGTATTCAACCAACTAGATAGAAAATAGCTTGCAACTAAGTTATAATTACACCATTTCCCCCTTTCCCCTTTCTCCTTCTGAATCCTTCCCTGTGGCCTATTTTCAAGTCCCGTTTAATGTTGCTTGTATGTATATGATTTCAGGACTGACCACTTGGTATTGGGTAAGACTTTGAGGGCTCATCTGTGGGAAAGACTGACTGATTATCCCTCTTGCAGCAATGGTTGGTTGCCTGTAGTTCCTTGACTATGAGTGTGACCCAGGTGAGAACTCTCTTCCACAGTAGCATGTCTATCGGGATTATCACTGTTCATGTCTTGTTTAGGAAGCCATGTTGCTATGATATCTTAGGAGGTTGAGCTTCTCTATTCTTTCTAGGAGACACAATCTCACAGCAGATATCCTTGACCTCTAGCTCTTACGACCTCTACTATCCTCTTTCAAGATTATCCCTGAGCTTTGGGTATGTGGATTGTGTTGTAAATGTATTCATTGGGGCTGGGCACGCCACCATAAAACAGATGCTTACTTGGTGAGGGGTGAGAAGCATGCTTATCTGTGGATAAAAGGGTAAGTATTTTGAATGAAGTTAGGCATAATGCTTGGCAAGTAAAGAAGTGGGAACTGAGTCTTTCCTAAGATACATGATCTCACTTTTTCTGCCTAGGTTTTCTTCTTTTTTTTTTTTTTTTTTTTTTTTTTATTTTATTAATTTATTCTTGTTACATCTCAATGGTTATCCCATCCCTTGTATCCTCCCATTCTTCCCTCCCTCCCATTTACCCCTTACTCCCCTCCCCTATGACTGTTCCTGAGGGGGATTACCTCCCCCTGTATATGCTCATAGGGTATCAAGTTTCTTCTTTGTAGCCTGCTATCCTTCCTCTGAGTGCCACCAGGTCTCCCCCTCCAAGGGACATGGTCAAATATGAGGCACCAGAGTACCTGTGAAAGTCAGACCCCACTCTCCACTCAACTGTGGAGAATGTCCTGTCCATTGGCTAGATCTGGGTAGGGGTTTGAAGTTTACGGCCTGTATTGTCCTTGGCTGGTGCCATAGTCTGAGCAGAACCCCTGGACCCAAATCTGCCTATCATAATGTTCTTCTAGTAGGTTTCTAGGACCCCCTGGATCCTTCTACTTTGCTTTTCTCCCATGCTTCTCGTGTCTGCCTGGATTTTCAGTATCAAGAATGATACGGCAAGATACGAGTGCCATTATTGCACCTTTAGTAATCTCTTGCCCTGCTGATCAGTGTTGTGGTTCACAGGTGTCATGGGTAGGTCTGTTGATTGACTTTTCTCCTTTGGCAGCTTTCATAGCATCTTTCTGGTACCATGAACACTATTCCTCAGGGAGTAGGTTTTTAGATCAGATTCAATTAAATCCTCTGAGTCCTGTTTGACTACACGTGTCTTTAGCAATAGAGACATGTCTTCAGCTTCTGAAAGACAACCAAAGGTAACAAAGATAGCACCTATTGTTTTGGTAATCTCTTGAACTCTCCTAACAACAATTCAAAGGGCATATTCTTATCTTTGATAAAAGGGTTTTGGTTAGATGGTCTATGGGTCTTGAAGAAAACATTATGAGCCCAATTAAGATAGATAGATGATAGATAGATAGATAGATAGATAGATAGATAATATATAGATGATAAACAGGTAAATATGTTGTGTATTATATGTACTTTTAGGAATATATAATAATTTATTATATTTTTAAACAACCCTAGTTTTATTTTTCCTATCTCCTTTCCTCTTCTTTTGTTTAACTTCCCTCCTCTCCTCAAGTAAAGACTCCTTCATATTTTCCCATTTCCCTCCTCATATGATTTTTATCCTGCTGGTCTCCCTTTCTAAAGATGCCCTACCAAATTTAGTATGTGGTCTCATGTGGGGATAAGACCCAAAGTTTAGGAAGAGGGCTACAAATGATTTGAAGTATGTGGGAGGATATGAACAGGCTATATGCAAATAGTATGCCTTTTTCCAATTACCATGGGAAGGTAAGAAAAGGAATACAAGGGCTAAAAATACCATGGATGCCTAGTGGTGATTCTAAGTAATATATTTACATTTTCTTATTCTTCCTTTTTCAAGAATTTACTCAATGAAATATGGTTTCATTTATTAAAAGTAAAAAAAAATGGTTAACATATTTTTATATAACTCTCAGATGCTATAAAATACTTTTAAATTTTTACCCCGTATTTGTTTGTATATTTCTGTGTAGTGTGTGTGTGTGTGTGTGTGTGTGTGTGTGTGTGTATGTGTGTGTGTGTGCACTTGTGTATGTATGAGGGGGGCATACATGTGTAAGTGTACACATACACCTTCCAGAGTACACACAAGGAATTGGTTCTCTTCTTTTGTTTTTACTTGGAATCTTCTATTGCAATCAAGGCTTAAACAGTTTTCCAGTATGCAATATTTCCAGCTACCTATCAAAGTGCATGACACAATACCAAAATGGAGAGCAACAGAAGCATGCCAAACAGACAGAAGGCTTTTATGAGTGGTCCCTAAGTGGACTCCCTTCAGCCTGAGCACACTGTAGCTGATGGGACTGAAAGGGGGTGGAAGTCTGGTGGTTCGCCTAAACATGCTCTGATTCCAATTCTCTACCATTTGCTGATTATTGACTAAGAATTAATCTCAGGGGATGGGGTGGCTCAGGCAATAAAATGCTTCCCGTGTGGGGATGAGAATCGGAGTTAGATGTGCCCCTGCCCACCCCCCCAGTACTCACTCATATATGAAAGACACAGTGCAGGCCCATAGGGAGATGTGAACAGAAGGCTTGCTGGGGCTTAGAGCCAGTGAGAAACCCTATCTCCAAAACAAAGGTATAGAATGATTAAGGAAGACATCAAGGTCTACACATACAAGCACTTATTCACAACATGAACACAGACATACATGGTCTTTTTATTTATAGTTTAATATATACACATACATATATATGTGTATATATATAAAATATATATAACGTCACATGTAACAAACAGTGACACAAAAAAACAAGAAAAAGTTCTGTCCATGATTCAAAAAGCCATGTGTGTAATTTCTGATTCAGAGTGGCTATTTGTGGTGCTGCAGGAGAGGGCATCCTGAGCCTGCGTCCGAGCTCCTGCTCTCTCCTTCTCAGAGGTGGTATCCTTTCCGACCTGCTCTGTCTCCTCTTATGAGACAGATTTTAGCATGTACAAAAAATTACAATCCCTGCTGCCCTTGCTTGGAAAGAGAAATACACTCCTTCTGTGAGAGGCTGAAAGAAGAGTTAAGGGTGCAAAGATGGAGCGAGGGGCCTTTGCGATAACTCAGGCTCCTACTCTCGCTGCAGGCATGGCTTTTTCTTGCACGATGTGGTCACGGAGGGATTTCTCTGTTTCTCTGCCTTCTTGTTTTCACAACATCCTGTTACAATAATAAAGAAGAAAAGATATCAATCCTATTTTCCTCCATTTACATAACGAAAATGTGGGCAGTTTGCTGATAGGATTTTCACAGGTTTTCATTTTCTTGAGTTTGGATGAGTGGAACAAACTTACAGGGAAGCAGGTTCCACGGGTGTGTGCGGCGGAGTGGGGATGCAGTAGCACTCGTTTGAAGGGAACAAAGCTTCTACTTCCAGTTCCTGTCAAATGTCTCTCTGGCATTCCTGAGTTCGCACAGTCCCGTAGTCGCTGGAGAGAAGCTCACCGAACGTTTCAGAACGTCCAGGCTTCCGCACAGGGTGATCTTACACATAAGGAGTTCACCGGAAAGGGCAGGTGAAGGCCTCGGTTCAAGGCGCAGCCGCACAGCCATGGAAAAGCATTGCACTGTCTAAAACAAGGCCTGGAAGGAGGAGGAGGAGGAGAAGGAGGAGAGGAGGAGGAGCAGACAGAGCAAGTAGAGAGAAGGAAAGGTAGAAGAAGAAGAAAGGGAAGTGAGAGCGGAAGGCATGTGGAGAAGGTGGACAGGGCTCTCCAAACTCATAAAACGTTGTTAGTGAATTTTTGACAACGTTCTGAGTAGATCAGCACCCAACGTTATAAAGCCCACATATCTCGCTTCAAATTCCCAGCCGTGAATATGGAAAATAAATATATATGTATATAGTTTTGCTTCCAAGCTTGGAGTTTAAGAGCAACCTCTGCATCCTCTCCATTTCCATCTTTTAAGATTGAATATAACGTAATATTTATTCTGATTATTTTTTTCCGTATTCAACCATCACTGAACAAAAATAGGATTTTCTTCCTTCAGCAGAGATGGCCCAGCGGCTCTGATAAGATCAAGCAGCTCACCACTACCATAATCCAGCCCTGCCAGAGTATTTCCCAGAGGAAGAGCGTTGATTTGTCCCCGTCAAAACAGACAAGTTCCTGGATGAACGGAGCAATATCAGTGCACTTCCATGATCTAACTGGGAGAAAGGAATAAATGACACACACACACACACACACACACACACACACACACACACACACACAGACACACACCTTTCTCCTCATTTGCATCTGCTGTGGCACTCATAATGAGAAGGTACTTTGACTATACTGAGAGACACCAAAATTTGAAAGGAACGGAGATGTAAAAGATGCAAACGGCTTCCTAGTGTTCAGTCACTTTGCAAGCCATATTAGTACCTTAGGGGCTCATAGGTTCAGCCTGGAGAAATCGCTCAGTTGAGAGAATGCTAGGCTAGCATACAGGAGATATTGGGTTTGACCATCAGGTACCCCATAAATAAGGGTGACACGCAGTCTTCTCATACCAACACCCCAGAGGTAAAAACATGAAGATCAATAGTTCAAGGTCATCTTTGGCCTCAGCCAGTGACTAGACAACCAGGGCTACATGAGGCTGTCTCCAAGTAACAGTGACATTCTGAGGCTTGTTGCCGCTCTCTGTGTTACATACATTTAGGTGCTGCCTTCCCTATGTCCCTCACTCTACCTCTCTTTCTCTCTTCTCTTTCTTTCCCATCTCCATTTCTTCTCTCTCTCTCTTCTCTCTCTTCTCTCTCTCCTCAATCTCTCTCTTTCTCTCTCTCTCTCTCTCTGTGTGTCTCTCTCTCTCTCTCTCTCTCTCTCCCTCTGTCATACACACATACAACACACAAATACAAGTACCCACACGTACAACAGATACACATGCCTACCACCCACATGCGTACACATGTGCACACACCACACATGCATACACACTCATACATACATACATTCATAAATGTATACAAATTAGTAATGTACGGGAAATGTTTACTTCACAGCTCTTTTCTCCCAAAACTGAAGAGAAGCGAGTCCTCAAGCTACAAATCAACAGTTATTTCCCATCCTGACAAGAAGCTAGAAGAACAAATCATGAACACGGTGTCCTCCACACTTCAATAACAAGGCCCGCAGGAGCAAAGCAGTATGCCTCCCCCGCCCCCCATCACTTCCTCATGCCCCAAACAGAAGTGAAAGCTATGGCTGTCATGAAAAACGTTTACAATGCAAGAGTTCCGGTTTCAAAATTTGTCTTCATAAATCGCACATAAAATGCTAACCTCGGCTCTGCATCTAAGACACCCAATGCAAAGTTGTACCTCAGGTTTTGAGCCAGTTCAGCTTGAGACATTTCTCTCCCTTAGGCTAGCCCTATGGGGAGGGAGCAAAACTTGCAGAACAGGTTCTCCCAGCAGGCCCCATGCCCTCTTGACCAGGTAAGAAGAGAATGGGCTGTCTTTTTCCCCCTCCATTTTGAATAGTCTGAATGCCTGGCTCTTTCTGAAGCCCTGCCAGGTCTGGGTCAGGCAGTCTAAGGACAAGTGTGCCTGTGGGTTGCTGCACGCAGTCCCCTGTGAGATCCTCCTCAGTCAGGCTAGCCTGCTTTCATGTGAGTGCTCATGTGCAGCTCACAGGGACATTAAGTAGCTGTTTCATCAATAGATGTTGGTGATGCTTATCTTCCCATTTCTCTGGAATCTGGCATGCAAGCCTTTTAAGATGACCTACTAAGATAAACATCTAGGCGACAAGTATTAAAGACAAAACACACAATCTGATGAAAAGGGCTGAAGATGAGAAGCATGGCGTCGCCTTCTTCTCAACGCCCTCTCGTTTTGCACTTTAAACCCTGATGCTTGGCTCACTCTAATGTTAACTCTTATGTTAACTCTTATTGGTTGAAGTACACGATCCTGTATATTACGGGGAGTGAAAGAAGAAATAATTCACCATTTGGTGCTGATGATATCCAGTAAGTGTAGAGAAAGGCTTTTTCTTTCTTCCCTGCTGTATCATTTGGAAACACAGTCCAGAGCAAAAGTATCAGTTGTGTTGGACACTGTGTTCATGCTTTGTTCCTTCCAGCTTCTTGTCAAGACAGGGAATAATCATTTGTCGGTAGGTTGAGAACTTGCTTCTCCTCTGCTTAGGGAGCAACAGCTCCAAAGGGTCTTTTCACTATCAGTCCTTGGGCCCAGGAGAAAGCAGAGACTACGTGAGATGAGCATTTTCAGTGTGTGCCTCACTAACATGCCTCACCTTTGCTCACACCTCACTGGACAGAGCACAGTCCTGTGACCACAGCTTGCTGGAGGGAACAGGAAAACTCAGCCTCTAGCTGGGTGGCTTTGTTTCTGCTATGGTGATCGCCGCCTACAGAAGAAGTACAGCACAGAATTTCTAGGCTAATTTACAATGCTCACCATACCCAGTCACAAGGTCCTAACAGCAACATACTTCTTAAAGCGCATGGAGATGAGAGGATGGTCCAAGAATTAGTGTAACCCTGCGAGTCTCGGCAAAACCAACTGTCCCCATGGCTTAATTAGTTATCTGCAATAAAAATGCACTGCCGAACTGCTGGATGGAGAGTTTGAAGGTTACCTAATGAACTATTCCACATTTATGTTCACAAAAACATTGTGAGAATAAAATGAGAAAGTCCATATACAAGATGTTTAGAACAGTGACGGGCATTATATTTCTACACTGCTAGAGAATAAACCAAAATACTTCTTCATTTTTCAAATTTGGAGAATCAATTTAGTCATAGGAAAGCAAGCTTAACATTTCCACAGTCTGCAGAGATGGCTCAGAGGTTAAGAGCACTGTCTGTTCTTCCAAAGGTCCTGAGTTCAATTCCCAGCAACCACATGGTGGCTCACAAGCATCTATAATGCCATCTGGGCCCTCTTCTGGCCTGCGTGCAGAGTACTGTATAAATAATAAATAAATAAATAAATAAATAAATAAATAAATAACTTTTCCACAGTCAAATACGGCATGGTGCTAATGGATGAACCAAGAAATCAGTCAGTTCTAAATAGAGAAAAATAGAGACTACACATAAGTGAAAATAGAATATATGTCACAAGAAAGTTCATGCTCCATGTTTAAAATAAATTACACCAGTGAAGGCGGTACCAGAACATGGGCACCATGTTTTAAGACCATTCAGGGCAACCAAACAGACCATCGGCTACCAGCTCTGAGATTTGGAGATAATGAAATTTGAAGGCAAAATGCAACTAGGGAGCTAGATTCTGTGGATGAGCCCTGGATGGCAAGCGCCCAGAAAAGAAGTGCATTTGATGTGAGAGCACAGCAGCAAAAGGACAGAGGAGGAAGAGGTGGGCTTCTTCACTGAGAACAGACAGCAGTTCAGGTCACAGAAAAATATAAGTTTTGTAGATGCAAATTTTGAAGGACATTAAAGTAGGAATAGAGAAATTTCTTTCCATCCTGCGTAACAACCTTGATCAATGCCCTGATATGTCACGGCAAGAGGTCGGCTAAGTTAGGTAATGGAAGTTGCCTGTCCCATTGACCTTGTCATAGCACCAGAGAGTCAACGTTTGCCATTAAATGTCAGATCAATTTTCAATGATTTAAACATTTTACCCAGAAGTCTCTAGCTTACTGGAAGCTTTGATTTTTTTAAAAAAATGTTCAAACGTTATCATTTTTCAAGAGTTCAAGGAACTGTTATTTTGGCTTAACTCATCTTCATTTTTAAAGGATACTTTCATTATTTTTTGAGAATAGAATACAATGTATTTTGACCATGTTCACCACCCTTACCTTTAATTTTAAGCACTCACATCTCAATTGGTTTCCAGTACTTATAAATCAGACCTGTGTATTTTTTAAATATGTACCACAATTTTCAATGTGTATTTATATGTTTTTATATTAATAAAATAATCTCTCTAAGAGTCTTTTTTATTAAGTTTCTATGTGTATTGTGTGCATGAATGTGTACGTGTTCATATGTGCATGAGTGTGTGTGTGCCTGCACCTGTGGGGCCTGAAGCTGATAACAAGAGTCTTCCTTGGTTGCTTTCCATCTTATTCATTGAGGAAGGCAATTTTAATTTAACCCAGATCTTTCTGATTAGCCTAGTCTGGCTGGCCAGCTTGCTTCAAGTCCCTGCCTTTATCTTCTGGAGGCTGGAGTGGCAAAGGGTGGGTGGCTACACACCCAGCATTTACATGGACTCTAAGGTCCAGACTCTGGTCTTCAAGCATATGTGGCAGGTGCTTTAACCACTGAGCCAACTCCTCAGCTTCTTATTAAACAATGAACCATCATAAAGTGTCTTCTGATATAGTTATCCCCAGAATTACCACTATATTACAATTACACATGAAAAGGTATTTCTTTCTTTAGGTCAAAGAAGGCCAGGTTTAATTGATCTTCTATCTCCTCTGATGTGGAACACTTGGTTAGATAGTCAATAAATAATACCCCCTCCGAAGTAGACAGGATCAAGGTTGAGAGGAGATGAAATGAGCATCCATCCATACGAACTTCATAGATTTCCTCTCAGAGAAATAAATGGGTCAGGTCCTTTGATTCTACACAACAAGAGTTAAGTTCAATTTTCAAGTGAAGGCATTAGAGCCTGGAGCAGACCCCTGGCATTGAAGCTTCTCGGTGGCATGCCTCTGTCTGGCACTACTGTATAAACACGCATTTATAGGGATAGTCTGTAACTCATTCTTTTATATCTCAGAGATCACTGAAAGGTCCCGCTGTCCAGAGACAGACACATCACTCTCATGGGCATAATACATGTTATTTTAATGACTGGTTGAAGGATTAAATGGGCCAACAATTGCAGTCACTAGATACCAACCAATTTCGAATTGGCATCTGCTACTTGATGGTGTCACTTGTATTAGGCGTGACAAGTTGTAATCTAAAAGAACACCTAATTTAGATACCAGTTCAGTTTCAGAACTGCTGGGAAGAAGGGGGAGAAGATTACAGCTCCTTGCAGTACCAGCCTCCCACTCCCATTGTACCTGCTGCACAATTATTGCTGTCTTGCCTGCCAAAGTTCCATTAAGGGCTTTAGGGCTCTTGGCACTTGCATGGATACTCTACTAAATTTAATCCCCCAAAATGACTTATTCTTGCCATCTGGGCACATCAAACCAAAGAAATAATAACAAGCAAATATAAAGGGATCTGTTTTATCTAAACATATGGCAGAAGCAAATGAGAAGGGCTTTTTGCTGGTGTGATTTTACACACACACACACACACACACACACACACACACACACACACACACCAGTATCAATTCAAAATATTCATGCCCAAACAGATAATCTGAGAGCCTTTGGCTGCTTTTATGACAAAATATGCCTTCAAAGCTGAGCCTTGTCCTGTCCCAAAGCTGGCCCTGTCCAGTCAAGTAGTGAAGTCAGCAAAAGTACCCAATGCACTGTGTTCATGCACTGATCTTGAATGCTTTGCTTGTCCACTAATCTTGGATGCTCTGGACCAGCTTGGAGGCTGGGAGAGGTAGTTGGCTGCCCTACCCCATGTTCACACTTGGAGCCTTGAAGTAGCATCCCTGAATCCAGCTTTAGGGGAATCTTCACTACAAAAACATTCACAAACTAAATTATTTTGCATTGGATCTCTGGGTTGTCCTTAGCTGTTTGTTTTCCCACTGCCTTAAATATATATTCTTTAAAAAAAAAAAAAAAAAAAAAAAAAAAAAAAAGTAAATTCAAAGAATCATAACCACTGCCTCAAATGTAGCCACCGGAAATCTGCTTCTTCCGACCCTAACCCCACTCCATGCCCACATTTATTTCACAAGAGCTGCAGATTTGCATTGTGATGTAACTCTCCATAGAAGATGTTTGCTGGCAAAATCTAAGGTTTTATTTTCTTCCTAGATTTTGATGAAAGCAAGTGCAGGCACACAACAAGGACTGGTTTCGCAAGGATAGTCATGCCCCAATGGAGACCTTTGACCTCCCCCAGGGGAACATAATGTTAATGTGATTGCACTCTGTCCTTGTACAACAGAAGGCAAGAGCCCAAGACTAGAAAGAATAGATGGGATCTAGTCAGTGAATGCAGCTCCCTAGGCAGAGAAAAACAACCAGGTGGTTTTTACCCACCCAAACCCTACTTGGTGGTTATTTACAGCCCACTGGCCTGCAGCTTCAATTTGCTGATCAGACATATTCATACTAAGCCAGACATGGGCTGGCTCTCAGAGAAACACGAGGAGCAGAGGAGTTTAGGAAGAGAATGGTTGTGTGGGTTGACATTTGTGCTACAGTGGAAGCTGGACGGAGCTGTCAAAAACTCTCACCAGGCAGTTACCCAGGATGTCCGTTCTCTCATGGCAATGCCGATGGCCCTCAAGCCAGACAGCTCTACATCTCTCTCTGCTCTCACCCTCCAGCTGTCTCTACGTCAGGGTCCCACACAACATCATATGGTCCTGTTCCCTCCTGATCCTTGGGAAATCTTCTCTAGGCGGGCTCCAAACTTGCCTCATTTCTAAGCTTAGTATTTCCCAGGCTTACAACAACATGGGGAGAGTCTCTTTTCTATAGAAAAAAATAGGGCGGAATATTGGAAGGAAACTCTCTCCTCAACAGATGGGAGTGAGAGCGCTGTGACTAACTGGAGGCAATAAAGGTGTTAGCAAATAGCAAGACTGGAGAGTGGGCCCCACAGAATGCTAGCTGCCCTACGTGCTGCGTGCTGTACCCGTGCCAGTGAGAGCTGCCTGGCTAAGCCTCTGTATTAACAGCATGTGGCTGTGGCAGATTCACAAAGTACTCATGGCTTTGTCAGCATCACATGATCTTGCTGAGTCTCTGCCCAACTAAGGAGGCTAATGGCTCTTTGTCACCTATTTCTCCTGGTCATTCCTTGTGTCCCTCTCTGTTGTCTTTTGTTCCTTGCCCCTATTCTTCCTTGCTTTACCCTTTTTGAGGAAGGTGTGTCTGTGTGTGTGTGTGTGTGTGTGTGTGTGTGTGTGTGTGTGTGTGTGTTTGTGGTGTGGGTTGTCAGTGTAGGCCAGAAGAACAAAGACATTAGATCTCCGGCAACTGGACTTCCGGGTGCTTGTGAACCATCAGATGTGGGCTCCAGGAACTGAACTCAAGTCCAGCAATATGTGTTCTTAATCACTGAGCAATAATCTCCCCATCCCTCAGACTTTCTTAAGGGAGAAAGAGCCTCATCCTGAAGGTCAAGGGCATGTGCAGTGACCAATTGCTCTAAAATCATAGTCATCTAGCTAGCCCCTACCTGGGAAGAAAACTCACTTCTTGCCTAGAATTGTGTGCATGATGCTTAACTGTAAATCGCAGTGAGAACTCTCAAGGAGAACTGGAGTATAGCTCAGTGGTAGATCATTTATGTGATGCCCTAATTTCAACCTCCAGTTCTGCAAAACTCAAACAGATGATCACAAAGGCACCATGAGGATAAGGCAAAAATACCACTGAAACAAGAATTACCATTATAAACGCATATGACCTCTCATATTTTGAATTCTCTCTCACAACTAAGCAAATCCTTACTTAGTTTCTAAGATTACACAATCAACATGAGTAAAGGGGTCACATGGGAGCCAAAATTATTGCCCCCTATAAATTTCAACATTAAAATGCAAAAATCATACCCCCTCAAAGCCACTTGCACCCAGTTGTGAACTGAGACAAACAAAGCCACATGACCACAGTTGCTTCTGTGTTCCTGGGACCTGAAGGAAGCTCCTCAACCTACTGGTTTTCAGGACTCTTAAGCTGTGGACGCTGAGCAGGTAATCTCTGGTTGCTTCTAGCGCTGCAGTCCAATGACCCTTGAAGCTTAACTTTTTCACTGGAACACCCATCATTTCTAAGTAAATAAGTTCACTATCCTTCCTACAAAAATAGGTTAAGTAAATAAAAAAGGAAAGATCAGGCTATGCTGTGGGCCTAGATTATAACCTGGTAACCAAGGATGAAAGACATTGATAGCAAAAGCAAGCTTCCGGGGTCTACCATTTACAATTTAAATGCTTTACTGGAGAGGTTAAAAGTTCAAAGTTGAGTCACAGTCTGAGGTGGCCCTGCTCTTCCTTTTTAATTATCTGAGGTCAGGAAGTTAATAATACCAGAAATCCCCGATGGAGACCTCCTGTGCACTCTGTGAACTTTAAACTCGCCGCTCTCTCTCTCTCCCTCTCTTTTTTTAAATGGGTAAAAAGTTCAGTAGAAACACAGCGGACTTTTCCTCTCAGCCTCCACCCATTCATCCCCCAAGGTCAAAAGTTCAACTGTAAACCAGAAAGCCTTGTTCTCTGATCCACATTTAAACAGATCACTTATTAAAAGGTAAACATTCCCAAAGCAAGCCAAAGTCCAAAATGAATCTGCTCAATAAAAATGAAAATATTGTAATAAAATGCGTCTTTGATCTTTATCTCTTGCCTTGGAATTGAACATCAGACATCAATTTTTTTTTTTTTTGAATCTTAGAAAAAGACACTCTCATGAGCTCTTTGTGCGCCCACTTCTTTCCCGAGATTGGCCTATCTAGGAAAGAGAAAACTCAGACCTTTTCAAGTAGTTGTTTTGCTCCCTTATCTTAAAACAACAGATTCTATACTGTTTGTATTTGTTCTTTTGCTTACATGTGAGTTTAAGAAGCACAAAGTGTCAAGTACTAACGTAACTGGGAAGTGTCTGTTAAAGATGGTGGAGAGTGCAAAAACAGTAAAGATAGGAGAGCGTGGATCTCATGAAAATTGTGGGAATAAGAGTCAGGCCAAGGCTGGCATCCTAAATAACGTGACAACTCAAATATGAAGCCAAAGGACAGACACGGAGCTGGCAGAGACAGGCAAGGCTTATCCTGATTTGAAACTTTCCAACTGGACATCCTGCAAAGCAAACCCTGAAATGCCCCTTCTAGAAAAACAAATAACATAGAGTCCATTGTTTTCAGAACACATCACTCACTTTTCTAAAAGCTTTCTACCTGTGAGTCACCTCATCTGTGGGAGAGTGAATAGAGGAGGTCTTACTGTACAACTCAGGCTGGCCTCCAACTTGTAATCCTCCTGTCTCAACCTTCCAAGCTGACAGAACTACAAGTGTTTGTCACCACATTCAGCTCAAGAAACTTTTGTAGAAAGATTTTTGTCACCACTTATCAATTACATGATAATATTGTCACTTGATTCCTAATACATACATTTAATTATAGGAAATAATAGGGCTTATGAAATAAACATATGTAGCAAATATATTCATAATAAATATTTTTACGCATGACAGCTTATATGCTTTTCTTGTACAAATGTTTTGCACAAAAATCAAAACTACATAGCACTCTAAGAAAGTTATGCCTGGATGGATCTCCACTATGAGCAATGTGCTTAGTGTCCTCTGGGACTCCTGGATGCAGCTGGATGACCCAGCCAGGAATGGTCCAGCCAGGAAGGAAGTGTGTGGAGAGCCTGGGTTACTTCCTTTGGCTAAGGCTCCCTTCTCAACAGCTGTGAGGAAGGCCGGAACTCCTTATGAGTCAATCTGTGATTTCAAAGTGTGGATTAAAACTTGAGAGGCATGATCTTATTGATTAGAATCTTGACCAAAAGGAAATCACTATATTTAGGAGGGCATTTGGGGAAACTAAGAATTAAAGTAGTTATTAAGAAATGATGACAAGGACTTGGGTGCTCCACAGACGTGTAGGCTGGCATTGCATGAACAACTTCTGGTTTCAGTTCTTCTCCTGACGAGTTGCTCATGATTATTTCTGTTCCTTCTTTTTAAAATTGAAGTCACTAAGTTTTATTTGAGCTAGCTGTTTTCAGCCTCCTGTGTGAGTGAAGTCTCTAATTTTTTAAAAAGCGTTTCCTTCTCATCACTTTTGTTTTGAAGAAATTATTACAAAACAAGGATTATGCTATGCTCTATACGTGCCACCCTCACTGTCCCTTTTAGACAGAAATGGCATTTGACCCACAGTCAGTTAACTACACACCCAAGTGTAGATGGTGTGCTATGAGTGCCATGAGAGTCTTTGTTCTTGGTGGTCTCTCTGCCTTCACAGTCTGAACCTTTCACCTGGTGCCACTCTTTTGCCCCACCCTAAGGCCTCATCCTCTGCCTCAACATGACTCTTACCTCACACACCTCCTTTTCTCTCTTCCTACTCTTCCACTCCTTCCTTGTAAACATCTCTTCTAGCAGGTAGGGAGCTCTGTCTGGGTAACTATCTTACCATGCTTAGTTCATGTGCCTGCCTCTGACAATAAAATGAAATATGATCAAACAGGGAGAGTCCTCCTGCAAGCCCATGGAAGGTCTTCCTCCCTAAATAGAGAGGGAAATTTACCAGGGAAGATATGTAGTGTGCGCCTTCAGAGAACAAAGACAAAATGATGCATGCAAGGGAGGTTTTTGTTCTACCAGAGCATCAGGCTGGAGTTCTCCATAAGACCCAAATCAGTGGGAAGCTCTTTGCTCATCTTTTCCCACTTTGGGTTTCAGTAGGAATGTGTTTGTTTGTTTGTTTGTTTGTTTGTTTGTTTGTTTAATGTGAGGACAGAGCTAGAATTCAAGAGACTCTTAGGAACTATGTAATCCCCATTTCTAGAAAAATCTGTGTGTGCTCTGAATCAAGCCAGTTGGGGTTCTCTGTGCCTGAAGTCTTCCGCGTTGGCTGTTTGTTGCTCACTGGGGGCATGCTCTGCGGCCCTCCCTGAGACTCATCTCACTGGTACACTTCTGTCTACGGATTTCTCTACAGCTGTACGCCTGGTATCTTTTTTAAAGGAGGTGAGTAGGAGGAAGGATGGGAGGTAAGGAGAGAGACGGAAAGCCCTCCTGCTTTTGACATGCACCTTGTTGCTAGTGGGCTGCAGCACTCTAACCCGCTGCTGCCAAATTTAGCTTTAAAGTCGGTTCTGTATTCCAAATCTGTCCTCACTTCTCACCATCTCTGACTTTCAGCATCCCACTAAACTTTTCTGAACCTGAATTTCTACTTTGTGCTCTCTCTCTCTCTCTCTCTCTCTCTCTCTCTCTCTCTCTCTCTCTCTCACTCACTCTCTCACTCACTATCTCTCCTCTCCTCGCTCTCTCTCTCTCTCTCTCTCTCTCTCTCTCTCTCTCTCTCTCTCTCTCTCTCTCTCTCTCTCTCTCTCTCTCTCTCTCTCTCTCTCTCTCTCTCTCTCTCTCTCTCTCATGTTGAGAATAAAGACAAGATTCAGTGGAAAACAGTATCATTATGTCAGAGAATAACTGATGGTAGGAACTGGTAAAGACTCAGCAAACAGTGCAGATGTTTTCATTTGCACCATCACTTCATTCTGTGCGAGGCACATGAGGTACTTGTCGATATGTATTCTGTCTTCATTTTACCCTCAGCCACGTCTCCTTATAGCACAGTAGTAAGCCCTTAGGCCTCCCCGAACTCTGTCTCCCATCTGTTCTCCTGTAGGTACCCTGTAGGAAGCACCTGCTTTCTCTGTTTCCCAGATAATCTGGTACAGAGTTCCCCACACTGCTCCGTTTGAATCCCACGGGAGGGTGGGCTAGCACATCCCACTTGTTTTGCTAGTACAGTTAGTCTAAGCTTCTGAGACAATGGGAGCTTCCTTGCCAAGTTTTGCTAAAGGATAAAACAAAATCATGTTTAAGGGGCAAGATTATCGCTCCCCACCCCCATAAAAAAGAGTTCTTCTTGGAATGTTATCTGGTTACATGGCTACTTAAGGATAGAATTTCCAACCTCCCCCATACAGGTGAGAATGGTGCCCCAGCAATAGTCATTAGAAGATGAAAGGAAGCAAGGCCCTGAATAACTCTGTGCTTATCCACCCGGTAACCATGCTATGCCTACACAGTTTGAGCAAGTATATAATTTCTGAGCATTGCAAAAAGAATGTAGACTCTGGCGACATTTAGACATCAATGCAAGCCTGAAACACAATGTTTAATTAAAATATTAATGCTGGTTAAATGCCCACAAAAGGGGTGTGAAAGCAAATATCCTTGATTCTAAATATAAAGGTTTCAAAATTGGCATTGAAAAAAATTTAAAGCCCATGCCTCAACCAAACATTGAATAGCTGTCTGTGGTTGCTTTTATGGACTAAGTTTGTAGTTACCTTCCCCCCAGTTCTCATATCAAAGCTCTACCTCCTTGAGCTATGGTATTAGGAGGCGGAGCTTTATGGAGTTTGTCTTAAGCTCTCCCGTGCTTCTGTCGGAGAACACCAGAGACTGACTAATTATAAAGGGCATAAATTCTTTTACTTCATAGTTCTAGAGCCTTTGGGGTTGCATATCAGGTACGTGCATTATAATTCATAATCGTATCAAAATTACAGTTTTGAAGTAGCAACGGAATGATTTTGTGGTTGGGGTCAACACAACATGAGAAACTGTATTAAAGCATTGGGGAGTTTGAGAACCACTGTTCTAGAGACTGCGAGTCACGAGATTGAATGGTCAGCCTCTAGTAACACATCTTGTCATGTCAGACAATTATAAGAAGGTGCCCTATAGTAGCTCACCCATACAGAGGTGCTGCAGAAGTCAGTGTATATAGGCACACCGCTCCTGAGATAAGGTTTTAACCCCTTCTGAAGGGCGGAGCCCTCACTTGCTCATAATCTCTGCTTTCCAATTCAGAAAGCTGTAGCTCTGGGGATTAAGTGTCCTACGTGTTCAAACCAAAGCAAGCAGGTTAAGTGTAAAGCTGTGAGAGCTGAGCTTTTTATGGGATGAAGAAGGAACACCAGCTTCTCCTCTCTGCCCTGTGAAAATGCAGCAAAAAGGCATCTCTCTGCAAGCCAGGAAGAAAAGCCCTTACCAAGACCCAAGCTAACGCTATCATCTACCACTTTTCCAGGTCTAGAATCAGACCTGTGATATACAGAAGCCTGCCATGTAGACCACACTGTCTATGGTATTTTGTCCAAGTGGCTAAGGAAGTCGCCTTCTTGTTACAAACCAAAGAAACAAAACCAGCTCAAAGCAGAGCGACTGTGCGCTTAATATTGATAACAACTTTGATGAATAGTCATTCGGGCAGTGTTGAAACCAAAAATGGAAACAAGCTTATTTGCCCTTCAAGTAAGTGCAGCTCTTCGTATTAGATGGTGAGACACTATATGCAAAGAGTGAGGATATGGTTCCAAGTGCTTTTGGTTTTTTACTTCCAATCTCAGCTTTGAAGCAAGACTAGACAGACCCCTCATAGTCCAGGTTAGCTCTAATCACAGCATTGCTCGCATTATGTCTGGAGCCCAGCCAGACCTTGAAGACAATTTAGAGATCAGCCTAGACTCATAGTCTAAAATTTGTATTTTAATCATTAATTACATACCCATATTTGACTGGTTACATGTAATTGGCTATATATTTTATTTGTGTGCTTTTGTGTGCATGTGCGTGCGTGCGTGTGTGTGTGTGTGTGTGTGTGTGTGTGTGTGTGTGTGTGTGTGTTATGTGTGTAAATCCACAGTTCATTTTCAAGATTGTCCCATAAAGCGTAACTTCTAGGACTCAGGTGAATTTATCTAGGTCAGCTACTGACTCTCACTCTCCTAGTTCTGGAAAAAGACCAATCTTCAAGATTAAGGACACAAGGCTCCATGTAACCAGATCTCATGCCAAGGAAGAGTGGGTTAAAAATAGACACAGGTGGCTATGTATGACTCCTTTCCAGGAGCTTCCAGACCCCCAGGTGTAAAGTTCTTGCTTTGGTGCCAAAATTCTCTATTTGCCTTATCAGAAAAAAATTTCTAAGTAGTAGGAAAACACAATCTCCAAGGAGCAGAATGAGTAACTATTTAAGCATATTTTTTCAGTGTTTCCTTTTGTTTTGTTAGTGATGAAATGATTAGTATTGTTGCTGTCTTGTCATAAGGCATGCCTTCCCTAGGAATTGTGCTTGCCATGGCTTCTGTGTCTAAAAATCTCCCCTAAAGGTGCTTAGACCTCAGTTCATGCTGATAATGTGGTAAGATGTATCTAAGCTCCTGTTAATATTTGTTTAAAGTCCCTTTCTTTTCTCAGTGTGACATTGCTCTCTCCCCGACTAAAGGCATCAACTTAGTGACAGGTGGTGTAGGTTTTGCAACTAATCTAACACCCACAGACTCATGGGTAATCTCAGGGTAGTGACAGTTGCTTCACGTGCACTAATATGTCAGACACCTTCCGCGCATATTTTGCTCATTAACTGACAGTGTCCAATACATATGTATTATCATAATAACCTTAAGGGATGGCTGTAATTATCCCCTTTCTACAAATAGGAGCTCTGAAACAACCCAGCCAGCAGCATTCCACTAAAAACCAACCTTGTTGGCATCCAAGCCTGATAGCCTAGCAACAAGATACAAAATATAGCAGTGGTAGTACTTTTCTCTTTTCTTTTTTGAGACAAAGTCTCCCTGTGTAGCCTTGGCTGTCCTGGAATCTTTTGTAAACAAGGATAGCCTTGGACTCACAGAGATCTGCCTGCCTCTGTCTCCTAAGTGCTGGAATTACAGGCATGCACCACTATTTAACCAAGCCTATCTATTTTTTTTTTAAGTAGTCAAAGGGTGCAAATTGAAAATTTACTGTCATTGGACACCGAAGACCACAGGGAACTTTAAAGAGTCTCTGGTAGTTCTTGAGTCAAATATCAATCTAACAAAATAACTAGTTGTTCTTTAAAAAAAAAAAAAACAAAAAAAAAAAATTTAGTTGATTAGAGAGAGGAGAGAAACAACCATTCCAAAGAAAGTAGTGTAAATGAGCAACAAAACAACAACAACAACAACAACAACAAAACGGAACGAAGCCACTTCTAGAAGGGTGAGGGAGGCACGGGGGTGGGGTGGGGTGGGGGCACCCAGAATAGAAAGTTGGCCCAAGAACAGACTCACTTGCATGGAATCTTTTGCCTGTCTCCATGGACAGCCAGGAGGGAGTATGAAATCCAGAAGGACAACAGCTCAGAGAGGGTTTTGTTCTATTGTTTGGCAGCACTTAACTCTGAGAAGTGATGGGGAAGTTCTCGTTTCTGAGAACGCTTGTCATAAGGAAGCCTGAGATTGGACTTTCAGCGAAGAAGACATTGCAGCAACAGCAGAAAGCAATACGCAATGAGACTCTGGGGCCAAGGCGGCGTTTGTCTGGGCGTTCGGTAGATGTGAAGTGGGAGGGACTCATGCGAACATAGACCATCTCGGTAAAATGGCAGCTAACAGTGAAGACTGGCTCCTGAGACTGTCCATACGCTTTGAGATTTGCTTGTTATGTTTCTTATTGTGATGCTTTTTTTTATATATAAAAAATAAGAGAAATGTCAAGAATTCAAACAAGCAACTTTGTCTTGGTGCTAGGATACTGTGGACAGGGTAATAAACGACAACAGAAGAGTCTTAGGCGACAACTACCTACAGGCTAGAGGCTGAAACTTGACAAGTTTCTTCCCATAAACTCTGTAGGCATGGAATTTATACCTCCTGATCCTTAAGTGTTAACAACCAGAACAGCTCAACATCATGTGTCTGCCTCTTCAAAAGACTTGAGAATGAAGAACCAGATGGTATTTTGAATCTAACACTATCTAAAGACATTTGAATCACGGACAGTATGCATTTAGGCAAATGAGAAGAGATTAGCCACAGTTTCCCTGGGATCCCGTGTTAGAGTGAAAACATAATCTCATCTGCATGTCTTAAATAGTTAGGAAATACGCATGGACCACAGCAATTAATTCTCATGTGACTGACACCTTGTGGGGACAAGCTATAGAAAATAAACAATGACCTCATGATCCTGTAATAATTGATAGGATTCTTTTGAGTGCTCACTCTGCTCAGAGGTTACACCCATTATCACCATGATTCTTCACCTGGAAGAAAGACATACTTGCCTTCAGAAACACCTGCTATCTTAGAAAGAAACATGCCTAAGGTATAGGACAGAGTACCAAGCAAGGTCAGAGTTCAGATGCATTTCAAAGAGAACTTGTATAAAACCTTATGAATAGAATGTGGTCTTCACTAAAATAGAATGGGAGCCAGGAGAGATGGAAAGAGAACAGTAGTATGTGACCCTTTTTCCTCACATCAATCTCTGGGTCAACTGAGAGATTTTTACTTCCTCCCAATGCTCTCGCTAGTAAGAGCAACATCAGTTGCAACCTCCACCAGGAACTGTTTAGTTCTTTCTCTTTGTAGCTGGCCTCCTATCACTCCTTTGTCTTTTTATTTTCCAATTTCTTCTCCTCTGTGGCTGTGCCAAGCATCTTCCCATTTGCTGCCCACATGGTACTTGAAATGCCTGCCTGTGGATCCCCCATGTTAGCACAAACTTTGTATGAAACTCCCAGGCCTTGTTCTACACACTCCTTTTCCTCCACCAGTGCTGAGAGAACAATCTGGGTCCCATATGGATCAGAGTTGTTCCAATCAGAGCTTAGTGAATGACCTTGTCTAGTAAAATACATCAGGGTTCAGGGTTCTTCACACAATGTTCAAAGCACTTTCTTCTCAGTCAAGGCTTGTTGGCTGAATTTACAAACTATGATACACCATGCCCTGTAGATTAACACCCAAATTACAACATTATTGTATAAGGAAAGAGAAAAAAAAGGCCAGGTGCCAGATGAGGCTGTACCCATCTAAAACCCCAAAAAGAGAGAAGAAAAAAAATCCCCACCTGCAAATGGTACATCGACCTCAGCTTTGTTCACTACTCCTTCTGAACAGGATGTTTTCTCCTTCACAAAATTATAAGCCACCTTTCCAGCCAACACCTTGCTACCAGAGAATGAGCCGAAATTGAACTCTAACTAGCCTTCTGCTTTTATCCAGCTCTAAGGACAGACCTGAGTGCCACTGCCACACTGGAAGAAGTAGACGCTTGATGTGATCACATCCTCTCTGCTCTGGTAGCACCTTGGAAGGGATTTGTTCTGCATTCTGTATCTCAGATATGAAAATATATTTTATGCAGTATCCGTCATTCAAATTGACTAGATTGGAGAACCCAATTATTCAAGCATGGCAGTGGGTACCACCGTGGAGCTGCTGTGTAGAAGTGGCTAACTTCCACAATCAGTGACTTTCAGTAGGGGAACTTGTCCTCAGCAGTGTAGGTGAGCCTCATCTATCCGTTGAAAGGCTTAAGGATGAACCTGAGGTTTCCCTGAAGAAGAGGAAATTCTATCCTATGATTACAACATAAGCTCTTGCTCCAGTCACTACCCTTTGTTCTTTTATCGACCATCCTCCACCACCTCAATGACAATTTTTCACATATATGCACGTGCACACACAGACACTCATACACACCATTTTCCTATATCCTTTCACTTGTAATTATCAATATTACAACAAGAGCATGATTCATCCCAATGTTTTCAAGTGAACAGATTTTTTTTGAGGCAGGGTTTCTCTATGTAGCCTTGGCTATCCTAGACTCTCTTTGTAGAATAGGCTGGCCTTGAACTCACAGAGATGTGCCTGTGTCTGCCTCCCCGTATGCTGGAATTCCAGGTATTGTGCACCACCATACCTGGCTAAAGGAACAGATCTTAATGAAGGAACAATGATTCAGGGAAGAAAACATAGAGAAAGGCAAGGCACAATCTCTAGCAACAGGAGGATCCTGTCACTTCTCTGACAGTGACACTCTCTAGCGGCATGAAGGATATTTGCCCAGCCCAGTGGAAACTGGAGCCTTGGTAGTACCTCCTCATAGGATATCTATCTGGCCATATGGAAATAGCTTCCATCATGGAGCGCCAAAGAGGGAACAAGCCAGGAAGGAAGTCTCTACTGCCCTTTATCCTGCTCTCTTGTCTCCTGCTGGTGCCATCAGCCTCAGACTGGTAGAACTCAGATAGAAAGCAGCAAGCACCCAGGGTGCTATGCCACCAGTCAGACGCTGGCACAGCACAAGGGTAGGTGGGCCTTTAATGAGACAAAACCAACGACTGGTCCTCCTGAGACTCAAACCACAAGTTCATGATGGCATCTAGCTTTTATAGGTCAATGTTGGTTTTTATTGTTTATCTATTAGCTTAAGATATCTAATTAATCCCAAATTCTGTCTTCTCCAATGCTATTATTTTCCCTGGCTCCAAGTCTCTCTCTCTCTTATTATGTAGTTTCGTGAAAATAACCCAGAATTTAATTGACTTCCCTTCAGTCATTGTACTCTTAACTAATTACTTGTTATCATCTGTGGAACCAAAAGCTAAAGAATAATCAATTTATGAAGATATAGACATCTGTTTATAAGACAAGTATAAACACAACTTTTAAAAGTTAGGTAAAGTCAACTTGGGGTTAATTTGTTACCTTTTATGCCTATCAGGATGTACCCACCAGAATTCTAAGCAGATACAATATGAATTCTGAAATACATGCCACTTTTTTTTTTTAGATGAGCAGTTTTATTTTTATTTTTTTTTTTATTAATTTATTCTTGTTACATCTCAATGTTTATCCCATCCCTTGTATCCTCCCATTCCTCCCCCCGCCATTTTCCCATTATTCCCCTCCGCTATGACTGTTCCTGAGGGGGATTACGTCCCCCTATATATTCTCATAGAGTATCAAGTCTCTTCTTGGCTACTTGCTGTCCTTCCTCTGAGTGCCACCAGGTCTCCCCCTCCAGGGGACATGGTCAAATGTGAGGCACCAGAGTACGTGAGAAAGTCGTATCACACTCTCCACTCAACTGTGGAGAATATTCTGACCATTGGCTAGATCTGGGAAGGGGTTTAAAGTTTACCTCCTCTATTGTCCTTGGCTGGTGCCTTAGTTTGAGCGGGACCCCTGGGCCCAAATCTGCCTATCATATTGTTCTACTTGTAGATTTCTAGGACCCTCTGGATCCTTTTATTTTGCTGTTCTCCCATGCGTCTCTCATTTAGAGTCCCAATAGGATGCCTTCCCCTCTGTCCCAGTTTCCTGGTAAGTGAAGGCTTTCGTGGGACATGCCACTTTTTATCCTCTTTCAGATACCAAAAAAATATTTGTATTATATCATTTATTATAGTTTAAGAGAGAACAAATGGGAAGAAAAATAGTTCAGTGTTAGAATGATTGATTATCATGTGCAAGGTCTTGGATTCAATCCCCAATACATTTAAAAGAAACAGTTAAAGAGAGATGTGGGAGATGAAGATGCAGAGAGAGGAGGCTGTGAGAAGGAGAAGAAAGAAGGAGGAGAGGGAGGCCATTACAATCACTTCCTCAGTCCTATCTCCTGTCTAAAACTTATATATCTGAGTTAGGTACAAATGAAAAAGTTGCAACATGGCCTTGAAAATATTGTATTTATAACCATTGATTATTTTGGGGGTATCTGACCTGTGATTATAAAACCAGAAAGTCAGCTGTTATGAGTATATTTCTAATCATATGGAGCAAAGTAGGAACAAAATAAGAGAAATAGAACATTATATATGTTATATATAATGTTTTTTATATATTATATAATTTTTATTTATTATATATAATATTTTAGATTTATTATAATAATGTTTTATATACATAATGTTGTATATATAATGTTTATATATATATAAGATAGATAGATAGAGAGATAGATAGATAGATAGATAGATAGATAGATAGATAGATAGAGTAGATATAGATATCCAGAAAACAGAAGATGTTTGAGCCATATGAATTTGGGCTAATGGGCCTGATACTCTGAGGCAAGCTGTAAAACAAACAAACAAACAAACAAACAAAAGTGTGCTCAAGTTCTTCTTTCCAGCTATACCTCAAGGCCAGCTGTATTTGGGAGGATGGGTCTTCTAAATTCTCTGCTTTGCTTAAACTAGTTTGCTTAAATTTTCCTTGGGTTTCTTTACACAAATACCAACGAACCCTGGTAAAGAAACTTTCTAGCGTCGAAACAAATTATGCTCCCAAAGATATCAGGACCAAGTAAAAGGTAACTTGTGAAAAACAAATTCAAGTGTGCTTAACTTCGGGGCAATAACTCTGGCTGGATAACTTTCTGTGTGATGCGTCATCAGCAATGGGACAGTTAAACTCATTATTTCCGTTCAATCTTATACCAGGAAAATAGTGAGCCTTAAATGATCCTAATAGATCCAGAGTGGAACTAAGAGTGCCACTATTTACTATCATTCATTTAAGAGGCTGCGTGAGCCATCTTTTCCCTGAAACCTTTGCAAGTGAAGCAGGTATGTTCCAACGGCCAAGGAGAGTCAGCGGTGTGTCACATGGCCAACATGATTAGGTCACTGTTACAGTCTCAGACACTTGTGACCATGACAAGCGCACAGAAGGCAACCCTGGAATGATTTCCATCAAATCTTGTGTCCCATTTCTCACCTGAAGTTTCCCATCACCACTTAGTTGCCTTTATCTCTTTTTGAAGGAAAGCAGAGTAACAAATAAGCAAATACAATCGATTTGGGAAGAATCTAATTGACTCCTTTAGGTTTGTATCCCTATGGGAAGGGCTGATAAAATGCAGTGTCTGGTCCTTTAGCCAGACATATGTAAGGGCTAAAAGTATCTGGCAGAAAATAAAAATAACTTACATTTCTCTGCAAGAATGGCCAAGGTCTGAAAGCTTCTTTATGGATACAGTTGTGGATTTTATTTAAGGCTTTGAGTTTGTAGTTTCCAATTTCTAAGGAGCATTTACCATCTCTGTGACTTGGGAGAAATTACTTAGCAACTTTGGGCCTCAAGTGTCTTAACTGGTAAAGTAAGAAAGAATCTGACAAGTGTGGTAGTTGTGAAGTGTAAATTGGATAATACATGGGAAGGTCCGTGGAACAGAGCCTCGGGTGTTATAAATGCTCAGTAACTGCTAGCTGCTACAGTTACGAGGTTGTGGGTCATTTACTTTTGTAGCTTTGAATACAGCACACATCCATAGATGTGCTGTTTTATTTAAATAAAAAGAGATCAACAGAATAAATTTTAATTATGTCAGCTAATGGCAGAGTGTAGATCAGTTAAGAAAATGCAATTACTTCAGAAATTACTTCTGGGCTTGCTCCTCGTCAAACAATAAGACTGCATTACATGTATACATTTAAAGAAACAGCAATAACATGATGCACAGTGAGCACGTGACACTGTCGGTAAAGTCCCAGCCATGAAAGGGCGAGGACATGAGTTTTCATCCTTAGAGCCGTGTAAAGCCAGAGGTAATAGCTCATGTCTGTAATCCCAGTACTCCTATGAGAAATTGGGAGGCAGAGACAGGAGAATGAAGAAAAGCTTGTAGGCCACTTAGCCTGGTGGACACAGTGGCGAATAGCAAGAGACTCTGGATTAGACCAGGTAAAAGGTGAAAATGGACATCTGACTTTGTCCCCCAACTTCCTTTGAATCCCATGTCATGTGCATATACATTTTTAAATCACACACACACACACATACACACGTCGTGATCTATGACTATAATTCTGGCACTTTGGAAGGTAGCGCAGAGACTATCCTGACCCTGAGTCCATCTCAGGCTGCATAGTGAGTCCTTTGGTAGACCAGGTCACCAAGGAAGACCCTGCCTCAAAAAGAAACCAAAAGAACAAAAGTAATGTTTAACCACTCAGTTTTTGCCAATTGCTGATTTTATAATTATGTTTTGAAGTGGCTTTTAGTTTAAAGGATGAATGATTTTCACAAGGAAATTGATAACTGGGCTCAATCCCTTGAGATCTGCATGGTACAGCAACTGCCAGTACACAGACATTGGGGAATGTTCTGGAAAAAGGCTACATCTTTGAAGTATCCTCAAGAAAGAGAAGGGCAGATTGAAACAATTAATCATAAACAAGTCATTAAAATTAAAAGTGTATTCTTAAATAGTTTCTTGATTAAGAACAAATGCCTCATTAATCTGGAACATGTTGACTTGAGAACACAAGTAAAGTCAAAGAGAGAAATGACTGATATGACACGGAACACAGCACGCTGTGTGTTCTCATCTCAAGAGCTTGGGAGGAACAGACACCGCAGAAGGTCACTGGATACGGTGACTGAACAGAAAGCCCAGCATCGCCACAGGCAAGATTTTAAAAATCTAGCATACAGTGGCCACTTGACAACTAAAATGCAGGCACTTAAGGCATATTCCGTTTACTGATGAAAATGAGGCCAAATTCAAGATTTGAAAAGTAAAATTTAAAGACACATAAAAAATATACTTTACAAAAGCAATGAGTCAGAAACACTATCAAATTCCTTCTGCCTCCACCTTCCAAGGTCTAGCTATGTAAATAGGTCTCTAAAAATCAACATAAATAGATTTGAAGACATTTTTCACATAGTTTGGTGTGAGTCTTCTTTGGACCATAGTAAATAAAGAAATAGACACTCATTATTATGGGTATAAAGTTATATAAGTATTAAAAAAACTTTTTCTTTATTCTTATGCCTTTAATTTCTTTATTGTTTACATTTATGTGCATACTTTTATAACATGGTTAGATTTTAAACATACATCTGATGTTGACTACTGTCTCTGTGACTAAATGAAACATTAAACTCTGTTTCACAGTATCAAAATATATGACCCATTCTTTGAAAAGATTCACAGTTTTATCCTCTGTAAAGGAGTGCTATGAGAAAAAGGACCTTTCTCCTATGTCAACCAGTACAGCATTGCTTAGGACATAGTAGATGCCCCTTGTATACTTGATTACCTAAGATTCCATCAGTGGCTGAAACTTAAACCACACAGAGGCGTTGGCCTGTAGTCTTCACAATCATCCTCCAAACTTCTCATTCTTCTGTGGCCCCTCATCCACACCTCCTCATTGAGACTAGGATTCTTTGCAGTATAGGATATGTCCATAAAGGATTACATGGTTCTAGGAGGAATATTATACACAAATAATTTCCCAATGCTTCTCTCAAGGGTTTATGGTACAAAATTACCATAATTTTTCACAACTAAAATAAATTCTGAAGGACAACAAATTCTGACACAATATTCTGTTATTGTCCAATATATAATGGGTTGTTTTTACTTAGACAATTAAATAACAATAACAAAGAGGTCTTTACTTAAATAATTAGGTAAAAATAACATATTCCATTGAAGATTTCAAAATGAGAAAAAGAGAAATAATTTCTAGAGGGAAGAAAATGTGTTGTAAAAAATATGAAAAAGATCTAAATATTGTTCTACCTAGAGATAAGAATTTCAGAACTTAGCACAGTGTCCAACAAAAATTAAAGATACAATAAACACTAAGGAAGGAACTAAGCTTGAATGAGAGCATGGATAAATGAATACTTATTTAGAAGAAATAAACTCTCCTTAGGATCCTGGAGACTGATACTCAACACTTGGATGGGGTCTTCTACAAATGACATTTAAATTCTTTCTACCTTATTATGGTTGTGACAGATTCTGTACCAGTCTTGTTTAGAAAAGATAGTAGAGTTGAAAACCCAAATATCTTCACAATAAAAGTCCTGGTGACTTGATCCACAAAGCTAGTCAACAGGTGTGCACAGTCTCAAGTTTCATAGCTAATAAAATCCACCTTTACTATAAATGCTCTCTACATCATAACACACACAGGAACCAACAGATTTCAAAGTTAAATTCTTGCTGGAATTTCCATTATATCTTTTTGCTTTCAATTATTCACAATCAGGTTGCATTTTTTCTTTTTGTTTATCACGCTTTATATCATTTATATCATTTTCTTAAGTAAAAATACATGCTACTCTTCAAGATTTCCAGGGAGAAAAGCAACAATTTTCAAAAAAATGACTAAGACAAAATTAAAATGTTAACCTAAAATCAATGCCATAGAAGCACTGGATAGATCAATCAATTCCCCCACCCCGCCTTAAATCTCATATCTTTGCAATTCATTTGAAATACTCCAGAAACTATGAAATCCCATGTGCTGTAGTGAGGCACCACTCTTAGACAGAAAAAGTTCTTTCCTTCCAGAAGATTCTATCCAGTTACAGATTTATGTTATTGCCAGAAAGAAAAGAACACCAGACTGAGGACCAGAAACTTGGGTCTATATCACTCTTAATAACTGGTCAACTGTCACAGAATTACTTTTTTTTTTCTGATCCTCCTCACTGAAAACACTCTAGGGTTGGGGAGAATAATGCTCAAGTCCTTTTCAGCTTTTAACAAAAGCTTGGAGCAGTGTGTATGAACTCTCACTGAGTTCTATAAAACCTGGCCTTAGACAGAACTAAGCAGGGATGTAGCTCAGTGGTAGAGCACTTGTCTAATGCATGCTGGGAGCTGGGTTTCACCCCCTAAACCACTGAAAAGCCTGCAACACAGAAGTAAGAGGATTAGTTTAAACTATACTATGGTGCTCATATCTGAACTCTCTTCTAGCTTTTGCCCCAGATAAAATATTGATTTCTCTATATATGATTTTCCTTATTTATAAATCCCATGTAACAGCAACAAAAAAAAAAATGAAATAGTGTACAGAAAATAGTCATCACAGTACATGGCCCTTTCTCAAATATAGAGAGGGCATTATTGTGCAAATGTGACTGTTTCCGATTTCAGAGCTAAGTCAAGCCTAATGTTCTGTGTAACAATAGATAAATCATCCAGCATAGTGACTGGAACATATAGATGGGAGGTCAATGGACAAACAAGTGAGAGAATAAGTTAAACCACCATTTGTTAGTAGGGAGCACTTTCTTCCGATGTTACATGAGTTCAAGGCATCTGTACCCACAGCCACTTCTGTCTATACTACCATGTTGTATAAACACTGACCCATCCTAATTCTGGCCAAGGCTGATCCGATGTGAGAGAACCGTGTGATGAACAAAATGGCTCCCATCTAGAAAAGACAGGGCCCTGTGGCATTTGTGGCCCAACCAGTCAGTTTGTCCTTCTTAGGAGCTACTTCTAAGAGACTCAATAGGTTTTGTGGCCAATGAACTGTGAGACCTGGGGCCTGAGGCACTGCAAAACAAGGGCAGTTATCTGAAAGGTATGACTCATCATTGAGAAAGCAGGAAAGCCGGTCTAATAGAGGGAAGACTAGAATAAATACAGATTAGGAAGCAAAGTCCAGAAAACATGTTTCTGAAAGCGGGGGCCATCTAGAGAAGAGAGCCCATCGTGAGAGAAGGGATGATTCGGTCCTGCTAAAATGGGTTAATTTTCATCTAGATTTCTCTCCAACCATTTTTTTTTTCTCAACCAACTGTGAGTACTTTTTGTTTGTTACAACTAAAGGTGCCCAAGTCAGGTGCCCTCCTTCCCATGAGTAAACTGTTTCATTATAATTTATTACTTTCTCTTTTCCCTCTTTAGCTAACACAAACATTGGCTCTGAAGTTGTTTCTAAAGTGATTTAGCTATTTCCTTCGTCTGAGAAGCCACACCCACTCTCTCAGGAGGTTGCAACCACTAAGAGAAAAGATTATTGTTCTTGCGGCTATTCAATGCAAGTTTTCAAATTCATGATTTTTACACTGAAATCTAACTATCAATAGAGTAAGAAGACAAAAATATGCCATGTGGACCTTTGGAGAACATGTTTTTGCTTGGCAGCTGAAAAAATGTTTGAAAAGTGGTATTTCGCTGGTCTTATGGAACTTTGGGGTGAATTTATCAAATCCCACATTTACACAATACACAAGCACCACTGAAAAGCATTTAGAGACCAGGTTGTTTCAGGTCCACAAGGCAAGGCCCAGGCTGGACAAAATTTTTCTCCCTATAACCCATCAAGCTGTTGAGTGGTGGTGTTTTCCTTATACTTTGTTGAAACAGCCTGTTGGAAAACTTACCCCAGGTAAGCTTTGTTTGCCCAAGGGTACGTCGTGATTTACACATTTCAGTCATATGAGCAATCTGGGTCATCTGAAGTAAAGGTTTGCTCTAGGAAACTCAGCCTTCATCCCAGGCATACTGGAAGGAGATCAATCAGGTGAGTCCCAGAGGAAAGAAGCCACCTGGCCTTGCTGCCAGCGGCTTGCTGTACCTTGTTCCTGGAAGGCATCATTAATAAAGTGCACCAGGGTACATGCTTGATAAGAAGATAACTTCCAGAGCCCTGACTTATTCCCAGCGTGTGTGGAAGAAGCAAAGGCCTCTTAGAGCATGAGGATGACAGGCTAAGAGGAAGTGGGATTTTTTAAGTGACATCTTGAAGACCATGGCACCAGTAGAAAACAGAAGTCTGGTAGTTCTGTTCTTGGAATGCTTGGAAACACTAAAGGACCAGTGGCTTGCTAGGTTTCTTGCTGGAACTCAGCCCCCACAAGTGAAAACAAACATCTCAATGGTCAGGTAGATTGAGGAATCTGTGTGCTGTCAAAAAGAGTGCTTCTGGCCAGAGGTGGTGATGCACAACTTTAATCCCAGCACTCAGGAGGCAGAGGCAGGTGGATCGACCTGAGTTCGAGGCCAGCCTGGTCTACAAAGGGAGTCCAGGACAACCAAGGCTAAAAAGAAAGAAAGTACAAAAAGAGTTCTTCTGACTTACTCAATAGTTACATACATAGGTAGAATCCACTTGTATCTTTACTTTTCAATACAGCACCTCAAATCTAGTACCTCCCCAAAAGAAGCCATTTTGGAAAAGCTATTCAAGAACTCCAAAAGCTCAAGAAATAACTTCAACAGTTGACAAAAGAATTTGATGAAATTAAAAAAGAAACAATTAGCAGACAGAAGAGATAGTCTACCCAATTGGAGAAAGCTTTTGTCTTGTGGACATCTGATTGGAGAATAAATACCTGGAGCCCTTAAAGAACTCAAAAAGCAAACATCAAAAAAGTAAATCACCCAATAAACAAGTAAGCAAATCGTTACAGAAACAGTTCTCAAAAGAAGAAATACAAATGGCAAGTTAATATGACTCAGCCACAAATAAGAATGAAATCATGTCATTTATAGGAAAGTGTATAGAACCGCAGCCTATTATTAAGTAAAAAAAAAAAATCCAGATTCAAGGAAATAACATCTTTTCTTTTATATGTGATATTCACAGTTATATATGAAAGCAGAAAGTGAACTTACTGGTGGAGAAGAAAGAGCTCTAGACTGTGGGGAGTGGGTTAGTGCAAAGAGTATGTATAAGAAAGGCGAAATGAAAATATCTTAGTAAAATCCATTATTTTGTGCACTAACTAAGAATATAATTTTTAAAAAGTTATCAAAGAAAAATTTCAGAGTTAAAACATGTTGGATTAGAAAATCCAAACTCAATTTCAAATAAAGACTAATGGGTGCACATGTTTTCTTTCACTTACACTCTCTGTTCCTCAATAATGGTCTCAGTGCTATCTTCTTTCCTTATCTGAGTCCCCAGTGTTCTTGGGTCTCATTGTATACATTCATATCAGCACAAGAATTGTGATTCCTGCTCTCCACACATAAAAACCTTACAGAGGACCTAATGAGTTTCACCAGTGTCCCACCACTGTGAATTCCAGCTCTTTTTTGTTTTGTTTTGTTTTGTTTTGTTTTTCAAGACAGGATCTCTCTGTGTAGCCTTGGCTGTCCTAGACTCTCTTTGTAGACCATGCTGGCCTCGAACTCACCGAGATCCGCCTGCCTCTGCCTCCCGAGTGCTGGGATTAAAGCCGTGTGCCACCACCACCCAGCCTAATTCCAGCTCTTTCTAGGGAGTGCCTTCAGTGTTGAGGAGCCAACAGGCATTAGTGCTTCGGATCCTGCTAGATTTTGTCCTGTTGCCAAGTGTCTGCTTGCCTTCAGCCACCAATCCCTAAGGAGACCGTGTCTCACACAGAATAGCTCCTGGAGCCCTGGTTCTCCCCAGCCCCGTGGCACATGGTGGCACTAGCTCTCTGTCTTCCTCACTACATATATGCTAGCACCTGCTTAGAAATGAGCACAACAGGGCTGGAGAGATGGCTCAGCCATTAAAGACTAGGCTCACAAGCAAAAATATAAGAAATGAGCACAAAATGGGAGGGAGGGAGGAACGGGAGGATATAAGGGATGGGATAACAATTGAGATGTAATATGAATAAACTAATAAAATATATTATAAAAAAAAGAAATGAGCTCCGAAATGAAGAGTAGAGTCTGACTTTCACACATACTCTGGTGCCCCATTTTTGACCACGTCCCCTGGATGGGGAGGCCTGGTGGCACTCAGAGGAAGGATATCAGGCTACCAAGAAGAGACTTGATACCTTATGAGCATATACAGGGGGAGGAGGACCCCTCAGTCACAGTCATAGGGGAGGGGAGTAGGGGGAAAATGGGAGGGAGGGAGGAATGGGAGGATACAAGGGATGGGCTAACAATTAAGATGTAATATAAATAAATTAATAAAACATATTTTTAAAAGAGGAAATGAGCACAATGTGTTTAATTCCTGAATTCACAGGAGCTGAATGCTGCATCATACTTTTCAGAAGGGTCTTCAGACAAGACACTTCTTCCTTCCTTCTCTCTCTTCCCTTTTCCATATGCAAATATCAGGGTTTTCCCAGCTTGGAAAAAAAAAAAGATTTTTGTTTTGTTTTGTTTTTAATGAAAATGTGCTGAAGTAAAGGTAAAACCTGGGCTGACTAGATAAAATGACGACATTATTCACAAGAAATAATATTAAACAAATTTTTTTACCTTGGCAGAGACATAAATAGAATTGGGTTTTTTTTGTTTTTTTTTTTTAAAGGAAAAGGAAAATCGTACAATAATTAGCAATCACTAAGTCCATCAATGGAATTCATAGTGCTTTGTACAGCAAAGAAATAATAGGCTGAGGTGGTTTATAACTATAGGGCTGTGTAATCTATTTTACCTGCATAACTTCATATCATCTGCTCTCAGGCATGCTGTAAACAGTGTGAAGGATTTTGTTATGGAAAGAAACAGTTTTTCAGTAGCAAGTTTGAGTGGGCCTCTTGATCTCAGGTATGCTACCAAATGCTGAGATGATTTCTGAGAGACCAGGACAGGAGTGACCTAACTGAAGATTTGTAAGGGAGGACTAAGTCAGCTAAGCGAGGGAGGTAGATGCTTCAAGGAGGTGCACCGAAGCATCACAGGAAGAGAAAATAATGGGGATGGTGGCAGGAGGGTAGGATGTTGAAAGAAGGGATTTTTCAAAGAACTTTATTTTAGCACATAGTATATGAGTTCTATACATGATCAGTTCTTAACCACAATGAGGAGCAGGCCCCTAATCCAGGCCTCTGAGTGGACCTCACCCCAGCATCTACCCCATGTATGAACACATGAAGGGGCCAGACCTGCAGATTCAAAGATTAAAAATCTCCTTGACACATGACAACGATGGGATATCCGACAGCAGTCCCAGTGAGGATCCGGTACCGATAGTGTAGGCCTCAAACCAGACCCATGACTCGTAGCAATGAACATTTGAAAGTAAACATAGGTGGACAAAGGCTACACTGCATGATACACTGCAGCTTCTGTGACAAGAGTTTTTGTTTGTTTTATTTTACTGGGGGGAGGAGAGGGATTTGGGTGCATGACGTGTAAATCATAGACATTCAATAAATGTAAAAATAAATAAATAGTTAATTAGAAAATACTTAGATTATCACTTTCAGCTTCAGAATTCAAAATACTGGAATCTGTTTTTCATGATAGTATGAACATAAAAGCTACACATTATCTTGTGATACATGATTCTGCTCATTTGAATACAGATATGTTCTCATCGTAAATACAAACTGGGTCATCTGCCTCTGTTTCTTCCATGCGATCTGAATCAGTGCCAGATCCTTTTCAGAATCAACATCGGAAGGTGTTTCTAAGGCACCATCATATTATTCTGGTCTAACTAGAAATGACCTTTTAAAACACTACAAATGTGTACATGCTAACATGCTTACTGGTAGAGTAAAAAGGAGCCTTGTTCCTTTAAATAGTCCCATGAAAGGCATGTGCTATGTTATAAAAATGGTGTAAGGCATAAACTAGTATGGTCTCTAAAGTACCAGAAATTTACCCATTCCAGGGTTTGTTTTGTTTTGTTTTGTTTTGTTTTGTTTTTTGGTTGTTTTGTTTTGTTTTCCAAAGACTCCAGACAGGACACTGCCTCTTGATCTAAGACTTCTACCACTGATCAAAGCATCATTTTGAAGTCTTTCAAAAGATAGTCTGCATTTTCTGTGGCACATTCTTTAACTGTCTATGTAATGATGCATCTGCACTGTTTGAGCCTAAATTTGATTTGTGAACAACAGATAGTAAATTTGGGCATGATTCTTAAGAACAATACAAAAATGAAATAGGGTAGCAGCCTGAAGAAGTAAGGTAGGCATGGCAGATGCTTTCTTTGAGTCTTTGTTTTCAAATGCATTTACACTTTGTACGCATTCAATTTCATTAGACCCTATATTCCTATGTATTTGAGATGAACTTTTCGTCTGCAATTTCAAAGCTTAACAGGTGATTGTCACTTAGCAGAACAGTTCCATATCTGTTGTATCTCTAAATATTTCATTACTGATTGAAAGTCCTAGCTCCACAGAACCTAGTCATTCATGTTTAGCAGGGGAAAAATGCAGCTCAACATTTAGTTTAGGAGAAAGTAATGAATAAAAATATGACTGACTCCCATACAAACTCAAAAGATACAATACCACAGTGTGAACTTGTGAGCTCTTCAAATCTTTCATGGGAAGGTCCACACTGCAAATACATTGACAAGAATTCTTTTTTCTTTTTTATATTATTAGATCATTTTGTTATAAATTCCGTCCCTTTAAAAAATTCTATTTTACGACTCATGACATTTAATCATGACTACTACTATTTGTATATTTTTCTATGGTCTGTATGGGAATTTTTAAATTTTTATTTCATTTATATATATTTTTGTTGTGCTGTTGCTCGCATTCTGGCCTCTGATAACTGCGGTAGACACCAGCTAAACTTTTCGAGATGTAGTAAGACAGTTTTGCATTATAATCTAGATTTTGCACTTGGCACAACACCTTTCTCCTAGAATCATTTCAACTAAGCCACCTTTATTTATGTATAATGTTGTCTGCCTGTCACAACACTTATTGAGGACTACTGAGTCTGGATTTGTAGCTTTTAAAATAATTGTTCGCTACAGTATTATGTTGTAGAATGGAGCCAGAAATCCCTGAAGTCTAGACAGGACTTCAGAGTTTCATTCCACTGTCTTTATTATGCAGACAGAAGAATCCTGAGATATCCCTAGATATACAGCTTGCTTTCTAAAACACAGAGCATTTATTTCGAAAGCCCAGTTGCATCAAAGTCAAAAGTGATGGTCATGCCATAATGGCACCAAAACAAGAGCATGCAATGGGGGTCAGAGGACAGACTAGAAGACATTTGGCTGCAAATTGGCAATACATGCATAGGTCAGGTTTTATGCCATGTGTGTGTATAATGTGGGTACTTTCCCAAAGATATGAAAGGAACTAATCTCTCTTGGATATAGCCATCTAAGCACAGATTTTCTGCTTCTGCATTATTGGTGTCCAAAGCTTGGTTTGGTAGTTTGTGTGAGAAATGTCCCCCACAGATCACGTATTTGAACACTTGGTTCTCATTGGTGCTGTTTGGAGAAGTTTGGATGGTACATCCTTGAAGCAAGATGTGCATCACCTGGGGTGGGCCTTGAAATTCAAAGGCTTCCAGCACTGGTTCTTTTTGTTTCATGCTTGAGTTTGAAGACATGCGCTCTGGGCATACTGCCATGCCACACCGGGGTGGACTCTTAGCCTCTGGAACTATAAGCCCAAATAAACTCTTTTTCTATAATCTGCCTTGATCATGGGATTTTTATCATAACAATATAAAAGTAAGTAAGACCCTGAGCAATCTTTTGTTGAGTGGTGAAGACTGCCATGCTGTTGTTCTCAGATGTTTAGCAGCTTTTATCTCTACTCATTGCCTATTTGATGCCATTATTTTTACTTCTTTCCAAGAAGGACAAGAAATAGCATTTCTAGACTTGTAAAAGTATCACTGGGGGACATGGCACTCCTTCTGTGCTACTCTCCCTCCTTTTTATTCGGTTATTTCCACTCTAAGCTACCTATACCAATACTTAGAATGGCCTCCCGATGGTGGTTTTATGTAATGGGGGAGAGGGTTATATCATTATTATTATTAGTCATGTTAACTTGTTTTTCTACCACAAGTAGGTTAGGGTCCATGAATTATATTCTGATCAATGTAAATTTCTGCCCAGTATCAACCTGTGTTTCTTTTAAGCCATACCTCCACAGTTGCCAGAAATATTTAGAAGTAAGGAGTAACACGGATTATACACAATAAAAAATTTAATACAGCCAAATATAGCATACACCAACTTTATGAACTACATCATAAGGAATATTTGCAGCATTTCACAGCACCAAAAGTTTCTGGAGAATAAGTGGGTCAGAATTACCATCAGGAAAGCTGCACTGAAAATATCTGTGGATTATTATAAGCCAAGTCAAAGCAAGAAGTGCTCAATTAGACCAGGAGGCACTCCTTCCAGACTGCTAAAGTTTCACTAGTCAAACAGAACTTGCAAGAAACACAAACCTGAGTTAACTCTATGAGTACCTAATAAGACTTCAAAGGTTCCCAAACCTGGATAGTTGAAAGTTTCTGATCCATTCTCACTCAGGCTTCGGTTTTAGTAAGCAAATAACAAACAGATGAACTCCAAACACCACTCTGAGACACATTAGGCTTTACAGACTATAAAACTTATGTTGGTGCAAATCAAGTCTCGACTAAAAATCAAACTCTGACAGAAAATAATTTATTTTTTAAAATGTATTTGCCTTCCCATTTTCTTGGCAACCAAATAATTCTTGGCACTTAATAATTTTAAAAACTTACACATATAAATACTTGATGTTCCAAGGAAATAAATACTAAAGAAAATTAATCAGGCTGTGCGGCCATGTGCAGATAAACTCCCTGTAGCTTTGCACATCCAAGCAGAGTCATTCAACATTTTCACAAGGGCAGCTTCCCAAGCAGACTGAAGGCCACAGCACACTGTGCAGACATTTGCCAGTGTAAGGAAAAAGTATCTGGTATGAGAACAGCAGAGTCCACTACCTCTGTGATCTCTGACAAGAAGCACACTGCCAGAGAAGACAGCAAAAGGACAGTCCCCGCTTCACCTCAGATTAGAAATGTAGGAATGTGCATGGCTGGGTCACTTTGTCATCTTTTGCACAGCAGTGGCATCCAAAGGTAGACAAGAGAAGCCCATGACCACTCAAGTCTTGATGTTGTTTACAGTTTCATTTCAACCACAGCTCAAATCTCATTCGCAGCTGAGACCTGAAAACCTTTTTCTTAATGGCCTATCACTTCTTTCTCGGGCCAATATTTATTTTCTGGTGGTGGTACTCTATTCTTCTACCAATTGTTCTTGAGTGCTGTGTATTTTGCAGCAACCTAGGAACACACTGTGCCAAAGCTGAGCATTATAAATAGTTATAATCAGGCACATCAAAAATAGTTGAAAGTAAGAGTGGGCTGAAACAAAAGTAGGAGTTAGAAAGGCAGTGTAGGAGATTGGATAAAGTGATAAAAATAATGAGAGAAAGAAGTCATTTTGTGGATGAGGTAGGAGAGAAGCTATTTCCTTGGGGTTCGGGGGTGGCAGGTTTCCCACACTGTAGGAAAGGTGGTACAGATTGTTCCATGCACTTTCTCGGTGCTTCTGAAGCTGTAATTAGGGTGTGGGGAGTGAAGACTTAAAGGCATTGTTTTCCGTTATCTGCGCATACACCTGTGTACACTTGTGTACGGAGGCCAGAGGCCACTGTTGGCTGTTTTCCCTAATTGCTCCCCACCTTATTCTTTTACGCAAGGTCTCTCCATCTTTACCTGACCAATTCAGGGGGACTGGCTGCCTAGCCAGGTCCTCTCCTCTCTAACCTTCCCAGTGCTGAGGTTATACGCATGCACCCAAGGCCCACCTTTCGACACGGTGCCGGGGATAAGAACTCAGGTCCTCATGTTTACACAGCAAGCATCATACTAATGCAGCCGTCATCCTAACTGACTGTGTTTTATTGCTACAGTGTGTGGCTCAAGCAGCAAATCTATTTTCAGTAGCCCAGAAAAGGTAAACTTCACAAACACGGGATTCTTTTGAGGAGTTTGGAAAGCCCAAATATAACAAACAGGATAATGTTTTAAGAATCGCTTAAAAAATCAGTTCCATAAGGTGAGGTAAACCCGGATTGTACAAACAGTCTTCAGATTTTGTACTCTTCACCATTCGTCCTTACTACGTCACCCTTAACATGCAAGCTTTTCCAGGCTTGGATAGAATAGGCTCATATATTCCCCAATAGGCTCATATATTTGAACGCTGGGTCATGGGGGAGTGGAACTGCTTGAGAGGGATTAGTAGGTGTAGTCTTGCTTGGAGGAGGTACATCACTGGAGGTGGGCTTTGCTGTTAAAAAGCTCAAACCAGGTCTAGTGGTTTTCTCCTTCCTGCTGCCCATGGATCCAGATGTAAAACTCTCAGCTAACTCTCCAGCACCATGTCTGCCTGTGTGCCACCATGCTCCCAGGCAAGACGAAACCTCTGAAACTGTCAGCAAGTCCCAGTTAAATGCTTTCCTTTGTAAAAATTACTGTGGTCATGGTGTCTCTTCATAGCAATAGAATATTGACTAACACTGGGTGCTTCAAGTATCTCCAGGACAAGAATTTATGGACACCTGTGAGCAAACCCAAAAATAGATCCACTTTTTTTTGTACCTGCACAAATGGGACAAAGGAAAAAGCAGAAGACAACTCCAAATTATTACATGAACCATCTTGTTATTAAATTCTAAACTGGTCATTTTAAATAGCAGTCAAGCTAACCTATCATTCAGCAAAACCCTATCTGCAATATAGTTTTTTGGGGTTAGAGAGATGGCTCAGTTGGTCACGTGCTTGCCATGAAAGCACGAGGAGGGGCACTTGACCTTCAGCATCCAGGCAAAATGCAGGTGTGGTGGCACATGCTTGTGACCGCAGCAACGGAGAGGTAGAGGTGGCCAGCTTAGCTGCTGCTCTCAGCCTAGCTCAATCCCTGAGCTCCAAAGCAACCAATGAGAGACTTTGCCTCAAAACACAAGGAGGAATGCACCCAGGTTTGACCTCTGACCTACACATAAACACACACATGTGTGAACTCAATATACACACAAGTATATAATATAATTCTTATTTCAGAATCTCCTTTTGGTATAAATTTGGTATTGTTTCTTTTTAAAAAAAAATCAGCCCATTTAATTTTTTGTTTGTTTGTTTATAATTCCTATCAGGCATTCTGGAGCTCTTAACCACTTTTAATAACTTTGTTATAGGAATATTCATTTTAAAATACAATCTGAAACTTTTTTCAATAACTTCATAAATAAAAACTACCTGAAAACTGCAGAAAATAAACACAAGTAAGTTTTCCCTTTGTGTTGACTAAAAAAAAAAAAAAGATATTATTGACATTTATAGTGTCTTCATACATTAAGTTCTCAGGGTTATCAGCCTTCTCATGCTAAAAAGGCAAAGGGAAGAGACAGATGAGGGCAGCTACGAAATGCTGGTGAAAACATATGGTGTCCATCTTGTCAGCATACGGCTCCTGGTATCTTTGCCACCTTCCCCGTGTGCAGAGAAGCTGGAAGGTGCTATTGGGCAATCTGCCTTCTACTCAAGAGTGCCAGAAACAGGTGGGCTGACCCCCTCTGCTCTATCTTCCTCCCCAGGCCCTAGAAATTCTGGACTGAGCATGCCTGTGCTCCACAGGCTCCTTAGAGGAAACCCAAGTTGTGAATAGTGGTTCATCACACTTGGAATTCTTGTTCTCCTTCTATGTGCTTTTTAATTGTGTACCTTTACAAATATAAGAGATACATACCTGATTTTATATTCTGCTCTGCTATAGCAATCTATTTTCCAACCATATCACGCCCACTTCATAAATCAACCATAAATTTTGTTATTTATACATCATTTTGTGTCTTTTCTGAGCCCTTGCATTTTAAACTTGAGAGAGAGAGAGAGAGAGAGAGAGAGAGAGAGAGAGAGAGAGAGAGAGAGAGAGAGCTTACTTTTTTCAGTGTATTAGATGTATAAATGATTTCTGGGAGATAGATAACAACCCAATTTTGAGTTCTCCAGTTTCCAAATATAAGATTTGTTTGGGTATTTTTAAATGTCTGCTGGCAATAGTTTAAAGTCCACTCATTTAAAAACATATTTTATTGCTATGCATTTAGAGGCTTTTAAAAGTGTTGTTAGTAGCTTGTTTCCTGCTTTTCTTCTTACCGTGGTGCCAAGCCTTCAGTAGCTCATAAGCAGTTTACCACTGAGCCATACTCCCATCAAATGTATGTAATGTGCATTAAAATGTGTCATTTTATTTTTCCCTTTATTTATTTACTTTATCATTTTACAGCCTGATCCCAGCCCCCTTCTTCTTCTCCTCCCCGATCCCCCTTTCCTTTTTCTCAGAGGAGGAGAGTCCTCAAAGGGGACCAAGCCCCCAGCATCTCAAGTCCCAGCAGGACTAAACATATCCTCTCCCATTGAGTCCCACCAAGGCAGCCCAGCTAGAGCAAAGGGATCCAGTGGCAACAGAGTCAGAGACAGCCCCTACTCCCATTGCTGAGGGACCCACATGTTGACCAACTGTACATCTGCTACATATGTGTAGGGGGCCTAGATCCAGCCCATGCATACTCCTTGGTTGGTGGTTCAGTCTCTGTGAGCCCCCATGGGCCCAGGTTAGTTTACTCTGTAGGTCTTGTGATTTCCCTGACCCCTACAACTTCCTCTATCCTTCCCCCATTTCCTCCCCACAAGACACCTCCGCCCCCAGTTCAGCCTACTCACTGTCTAGTTGTGGGTCCCTGCATCTGACTCCATCACCTGCTGGATGAAGCCCCCGCCCAGAAGACAGCCATGCTAGGCTCCTGTCTGCAAGCATAGCAGAGTATCATTTTTAAATTACACTTTATATTTATTTACCTTTAGCAATAGAAAATAATACTTAAATACTTAAGTATTAATCCTATCTTAAAACTTTGTTAATGTATTGGTTATTAGTATGTCTATGTGACTTATATGGAAGATTTCTACACTCCCATGCATCACGTGTGAATAAGGATACATTTAATTCTTCCTAATCTGTATGCCGGTCTCTTCATCCTTTTCTAGATTCATTTCTCAAGATTAAGCAAGAACTTTATTTCAACATTGGGTATGTGTGACAGCATGAACATTATGCATAGAATTCTTTCTTTATTATTTTTTTTTCTTTGTAAATTTTGGCTGCCTCACGGTATAACTTTTCTATGGTCCGAAGAATTTCTTTTAATATTTAGCATGGTTCAAATCCACTATCCACTAAAAATTCTCAAAACCCCTCAATTTTATTTTCTTGTTATTCCTTTTATTTGTTTGTTTGTTTATCTATTTATTTTAAGAAAATGACTTTTTAAAAGTATATTAAAAGAAGAGCTGGGCTGGGCAGTGATAAAGGTACTGCCCACCTGAGCCTTCCTTATCTCTCAGAAACTCTTTCATCTTCATTTCTGAAGGTTATCTTTACAAGACATGAAATTAGAGTTCAACTTTTTTTTTTTTTCATTTTGAAGACCTTATTCAGTTACTTTCTTGTCTTTGTCCTTCCTGATAAGAAGGTAGCCATTATCCTTGTCATTGTTCCCCACATATAACTGTCTTTGAAAATTGTGTATTTTTAAGGTACTCTTTTTATTTCTAGTTGGCAGTCACTTGACTAGGTAGCTAGGTACCTAGATAAAATTGCTTTCTGTAGACTGCACTGCTTTGCAGAAATCAATTGTACTTTTTTGGTGACTCTCAACCTTTTTTTAATTTTCTCATTATCTCTATAAGTCTTCCACTTCATTTTTGTTCTCTCCTCAAGCCCCAGGTGGACATACTAAAGGCTAGATTTTTGTCCCATAACCTTTAGATAGTCGTCTGTTCCATTGTTTTTCATTGTTTTTCCAACTGTGTTTCACTTTAGGTGATTTCTACTGATCAAAATCAAAGCTCACCAGTCACCGTGTACATGCTGTTCAATTGTCAATACGCTCACTAAATGAGCTCCTTATTGCACAAAGCTTTTCACTGAGTGTTTCATCTTCTCACTATGGTAAAATTTCACATCTAAAATAAAATCTCCTTTCTGTTTGTACATAATGCTCGCCTTTCCTATATTGGCTGTATTAATTTTCCTGTGTGGCAATGTCAACTTTGAGATATTTATTATTTTATTGGTATTATTGACTATATATTTAATCTTTTCAATTTGCATATATTTTCTTCTTTTGTTACTTTTTTGGGTATTTTTTCTAACTGAATAAAGTAAAAAAGGAACAGAAGTTACTAAGGAAAAACAGTATTTCTCATAGAAAAATTATGTCCCTTGTCATGTCTGAGTAAGGCTTCCTGACTAAATCTAACCAATGTTTGAGAAAGCTGTTACATACTTCCCCCCCCCCCAGGTTTAATGAAATTCAGTTTGCCACAGGCTTAAAATTATGTGATAAAAAGAAAGAGGATTTTCTTCAGTGGTACTTAGCAATTTCAGCACAAATTTCCTTGTAGTATGCATCCCAGATGCGGGTGGGGGATGTGAAGAATTGTGCACGAGTTCCAAAGCATGTCAAGGAGTCAGAGGACAACTTTTGGGGGTCAGATTCTCTTCTCCACTCTGGATTCCAGGTCAAACTGAGGTCATCAGGCTTGTTCAGGAAGAGCTTTTACCCACTGAGTCATCGAGCCAGTATTCGTAATCTAAATTCTTGCGGATGTTTCCCCCTTCACTTCCCACTCTCTTGTTCTCCCTTCCTCACTTCCTCTGCCTCCTCTCCCTCTTCTCCTTATTTGCTTCTCTCAACCCTATAGATGTATAGAATGTATATGTAACCCTATAGATGTATAGAATGTATATGTATAGTCTCTGAAATGTTTTATTTTCTTCTCTACCAGATTGTCTGATTTTTAACCATGGACCTACCCCTGATTGATTATATGGCTTGAGTTAAGCCTGTGAGCTTTCCTATCTTATTAATAAAGCAAAAGAAGAGGCATTATTCCCATAATAGGAATTTGAAAGATATTAAACAGCTAATATGCACACAGAAGGAACATGTGGTGTTATGATTGATTTTGATCCAAAAAAAGTCAAATGCAATGTAGAAAATCAAAAGTTAATACTTTGTACATTCTTCTCCCTATTGTTACTATTTTAAAATCCAATCCTGCTGAATCGATTGTTTAGTCAGCAATATTTATACTATATTTCTACTACAGGCCCATCTCCTTATAAGTAAGAAAATACTAAACCTTTATTTATCACAAAGAGTAGTGGAGCAATAGTTAAATTACTGCTGTATGGACTACTGATGATTTTATTATTTGCAATTTTAGTGATCTCTTCCCCATTTAGAAATGCATTTTTTAATGAATAAAATGAGAGACAGGTAGCACCCCAGTTTATATACTTTGTGATATAGCCCTCAATGGAGGTTAGAAATGGGGGGAGAGAAGGGATAAGTATGTGAGATCAATAAGCAGCATTACTCTATCAGCCACCTACAAGGATCACATCTACTACCATAGCTGTATAGAGAGCACAAAATGTCCGTGCTCTCCCTGTAACTGTGATTAAAAAAAGAAGCCTGCATTGTTGAAATTAGACCATATCCACTGCCAAAAGTACATGATCCGGTGTCTAACATGTAATGATGCTATTTCTGAAAAGCGTGTTGTAATTAAATGTCACAGTGTTGCATATATTTCAGACAACTCAGCACCGAAGTCAAGTCGGGTCACTGATAGAAGTTGCTGGTCAATGATCCCATTAAGCATGGGAAGAGATGCTCTATATTCAAAATGACTTCATCTTCTCTAAGGATAAAACCACCACATAATCCCAAAGGATATATCCTTGTCCTCATGAGAACTCCATTAAAAATTAATACCTCCACCAATTACAATAAGCTGGAAGAAGATTTTGCTTTTATTGTGGTGAAACTTTATTATAATGAGAACATTGCTAGGAAATATCATCTCAAAATAGCAGGGTATAAGGTCAAGAGAAGAATTAAAGGCACCTTTCTTCACCTTATTGTCTTACAGTCAGATGTAAGAAAATATTTGTGACCGAAGATTGCTGCGGTATATGATTTACCATGCCCATATTTGTGAAGACCAGCACTGGAAGCAAAATGAACTCTTGAATTAAAGGACATTCCCTGAAGTTGGAGAAAATAAATTTTGCTTTTTGTAAATCATTATATTAAGGATGGCTTTTAAAAGAGGATAAACTGGGTTTGTATTTATATTTTCCACCTCACTCTAAATCAAATATTTACTTTGAATGACAAAACATTTTGTTTCAGTATAAGGTAGAATCAGAGGACAGCATTTTTATGGGATCCTAGGGAGATGGAGAATATGTACTATCATGCACAAACAGAAGGTAGAAATGTACTAAGCCTGGTGTCAACAGTTTCAAGAGTTATGAGCAACTCAAAGAAGAGTTAAAGGGTTATTGGAAGCTGCATTTGGGAATACTGTTAGCCTGTTCCTTCATCTCTTTTTTTTTTTTGTCTCTGTTTGATGACCTTAGCAAATGTCTAGAGAGGATCACAACCGTGCATGAGTTCTGTATCCAGTTCTAGGACTTATGTTAACCTTCACATTGGAGGAAGCATTTGCTCTAAGTGTTTCCCATGGACATTGGACCAGACTCTGGTAATAAAAGTGCCATGTAATGGTGGTTCTCAGAAACAAAGCTATAAGCATCCAAGAGTCTTCAACATTAAAAAGTCAATAGTACAGTAATGAGGCATTGACAAAACTAAGAACAAGCCCATCTCCAGGAAGTTGATAACTGTAGCAAAAGATATGGTAAGTTAGGTTGTAGTTAGCAAGACTTGGCCCTGCTTATGTATACAAGTATCTCTTATTGACCTTAGGACTCACATATAAAGAGGAGAGGGCATGAAAATGTTGATGCATGAGGAATACAGGCTGTGCAGTGAGTTCTCGGCTTGACACACTAAGCTGAAGCATGTTCAGATGGAGCGGAACCTGTAGACCAAGGAATTGAAGAAAATCTCAAAATCTCTACCATGAGAATTTCAGAGTAAGGGGAAAGAGAGAATACAGTGAAGCACACAATCAAATAAACATTGAGAAAAATACTCGCAGATCAGAAGATTGGCTCTTCCAAGCAGAAGTTCTCACACAGATTTTTTTTAAAAGCCAAATCAACACGTGCCATTGTGCTCTTTTATAGACCATGTTAGTTGCCTTCCTGCCACTGTGATAAATCACACGACTAAGACCACCAACAAAGGAACTGGTTATGAGCTTCTGGTTCTGGGGTCCCATCATGGCAGGGAAGCGGAGCAGCAAGCAGCACTGGTCGTTGCCAGAGAAGGGAGCTGAGAACTCACATCCTCAACTACAAGCACAAATCAACAGACTAAACTGGAAATAACACAGAGCTTTGCATCTATCTCAAAACGAGCCCCAAGTGATGCATTTCCTCAAGCAAGGCTAAAACACTTAAACTGTCACAGAGAGTGCCATCGAGTACCCAATACAGGGCCTAAGAAAATAAAAAGTAAAAAAGAAACAATGTCAGAGGATTTTAGAGGAAAATAAGAAAACTAAAGTGTTAGGACATACCTAAAAACAGAAGAAGAAAAGAAAGATCAGCCTGCTGTCAGCAAAACTTGCCATGAACACGACTCAGCTCCACAAGGGAAGTCATAAACTTCTTACAAATTAAATGCAACATGATTGGAAGCCTTTGCTCCTATCATCAGCCAAACTGGCATTTGAGTTAAGAGGAAGATAAACTGTACATACGAGGACAAGCAAAGCCAGACAACCTTGAAGGAAGCTCTTGTGCCCAAAGGCCTATCTTGTAGCTGTCAACATCCAAAAGAGCAATGAGAAAATGTGCTGTAACACCTAAGTACATTTGGTGTGGTTTGAATGTGAAATGACTTCTATCAGCTATTTCAGCCCCATTTCCCAGGTTCCAGTGCTGTTTGAAAAGACTGTGGGAACTTCAGGGGGCAAAACTTATGAGGAGAGGTTGAGCCTTGGACCTTGAGATTTTAGAGTCTGGCTTCACTGTTCATCCTCTGCTTCCTGTCTCAGAAAGATGTGAGGAGATGAATAGACCCAGCGACACACAAATGCCACCTACGGCCACAAGTAACCATGTTTTCCTCTCAGTGAGAGACTGTGTCTCCTCAAACTGTAAGCCCACATAGGCCTTTGTTCCTGCAAGCTGCTTCCGGTCACGTATTTGTACAGAGAAATAAAGAAAGTTGGTATTTGGGCAGTATTATCAGGAACACAGAAAATTAGGCGAGTTTCTGGGTTGGAAGATTGAACTGAAGCATTCTCAGATGAAGCAAAACTTTGAGTATTCACAGTCATACTGGCACTAGCACCTCTTCTTTATGTACCAAAACCTGCAGATCCTCACAGCCCATCTAAAATATTTTCATATTTGCATATAGCCTTTGCACATCTTCCTGTGTATTTTAAATAATCTCTATATACTTTACAGTGCCTAACAGAATATACATAGCTGCTATAGCATATTAGTTAGGAAATAATGACGAAAAGTTGCTATTGCTTTTCCCAAATATTTTCAATTCGTGGTTGGTTGAACTCCTAAATGTAGAGTCCTCTGCAGTGAACAATGTGTAGCACAAAAGCAAATCCTAATGGAAATAAAAATTGCATTTAAACAGATTGTGGTGAAGTCCATATAGTTTTTTTCCCTTTTAAGGGGAATGGGTACAGATATTAACTAAGTCTATATCAATAGAAAAATCAACTTTTCAAAATTATGACAAAACTTGAAAGACGTATCAGATGTAAGCGTCCAAATCTGTGTTTAGAAAGGCATCCTGGATAAATGTACTGAAGTGAAAGGATCACACTTTCTGCCTTTCTCTTATGTCTTTGAGACTGATGCCAAGTGTGATCATTTTCTGCCAAGAATGCACTCCCTTTACTGAAGTGTTTGCTGGCCATTTGTCTATTAAAGTGTATTATTTTACAATATATGCTACTCCTTGCCAATGCCAAGAATGCCTTGACAACTTACAATTCTCTGAAGCTAAAGTGACTGGATCCACCCCAGGTGCTGGAGATCAAGGCTGTCTGAGTCTTCAGTCTTTTCAACTAAGTTTAATCAGTGGTTTGGCCACAGTGAACTTGGAAAGGCCTGTATACCTCCCATTCCAGCCATTGCTGAAGAGGGGGGACAGGCCCCCAGCAGAGTTATCAAGGATGAAAAGGTCTTCAGCTCTCATATTGTTGTACACTCTCCAGACTGAAAGACATTCTTTTAGATAAGGAATATATCTGGGACATTGAAAGGCATGTCCTTAAATATCCATTTAGATACATGTACACATGTATACACTCACATGCTCACAAATGCCAAACTCAGAGAAAGAATACCACAAATTCTTTCACTTGCAGTGTCTTGTCATAGGCTGCCATTTACAAAACTAACAGCCCATTTCAGGGGCTCAAGAGAAGATTCCTGGGACTTGATAGAAAAGCTCATCTCATGTCCCCTGGATGGGGAGGCCCGGTGGCACTTAGGGGAAGGATAGCAGGCTACCAAGAAGAGACTCTATACCCTATGAGCATATACAGGGGGAGGAGGTCCCCCTCAGTCACAGTCATAGGGGAGGGGAATAGGGTGAGAGTGGGAGGGAGGAAGAAATGGGAGGATAGAAGGGATGGGATAACAGTTGAGATGTGATATGAATGAATTAATAAACAAATTAAAAAAAAAAAGAAAAGCTCATCTCTATGCTACTCACAAATACTACTTTACTTTTAAGTCCTGGCTTTCAGTTGTATTAAATACTGAACCTAGGCCTCATTTTTCTAGGCAGGCACTTTATTATTGAGTTAGATGCCCAGCCCAGTTTTTCATATATGAGTGTAATATTAATGGCAAGTTTTCTTCCAATAGCTCTACAGTTTGCATCATATTTTTGTGAAATTCATAAACAAGTTAAACCAGAACCTCCCCCATGTATTTAAAGTAAAAAACTTTAAAAAGAAAGAAAGATACCAAAGAAACTGGTGGTGTGTTACTGAATGTCATTTCCAACTGACCCTATCCTCAGTTCTGGATATGAAAGATAACTACACTTGACATGACTTGAATAAAGCAGAGAACGCAGAGCTTGGATGAATAAGCAAATATCTGGTTTATATCAGCACACAGAAACCCCACAATAGAAGATCTGCTGTATATTGAATCTATTCTTTGGTAATAAAATAAGAAAGATGAGACTGAGTTAATTATCCTCCCAGTAAGATCCTCCTCACAGGCCAAGCCTTTGCTGTATAACAACAAGAAATAAAAGAATTAATCAGAGAATAAGGGCACATAGGGGGCACCCTGCTTCACATAACAGCATATCATGGGGGTTCTGGATCGTATTTCCTCCTTGATAGCCCCAGCAAATGGTAGCTCCAGCATTATATTGCAAGCAATACCAAATGTTGAGCTTCTTGGTCTGTAGAAAAGGCAAGCTAAAGTTGGAGTAGATGTGTGGGAGTAGAACAGTCCTACACAGTAAACGTTTGTTTTGAAAGGTGTCCCTAATGGAACCCTGAGAGGGATAAACTGAGGACAAAGTGAAGAAGCCTGAGAATGTCTATCCTGTGGGGCTTTGGTCCACCATGAAGAGACAGAGAAAGGTACAGCCACATAGAAACATGCACAGTCATCCTAGACAGCATAATGATTCCTCAGTAGTACCTATTGTTATGGCCATCTACACTGCCCAAGCCTGGTGAGGGCTCTAGGCACAGCAGTCATCTGGATGAACAGCAGCTGTCTCTATCCAGCTATATCTAGATGCACTTTTGATTAAATAGTATACTAACACAATCTTTGCAATGATCTCATTATGACCTACTATTGGTTTTTTAATATTTACTTTTTTTCATCATGTGTATGTATGTATGTATGTGTAACATAACGGTGATCTTGCATCTATACATGTACTGTTCAAGGAGAAGCCATCAGGTCCTCTGGAGCTGGAGTTACAGGTGGTTGTGAGCCAGCTAACATGGGTGCAGGGAAAGGAATGCCCGTTCTCTGCGAGAGCAGCAGGTGTTCTTAACTGACCCATCCCTCCAGCCCCTGTCATTTATTTTTAAGGAAGTTAAACTAAACTTCAGAGAAGTTAAGTCACCAATTCAAGTTCTCACAGCTAGTAAGTGGAAGGCCACACTGTAAAGTGAGAATGAGGCCTCTAGAACACACACACACACACACACACACACACACACACATACACAGAATCATGCCTACTCTAGTGTCTCTCAGTATTCTGAAATACTTCTCAGCAACATTGCAAAACGACAGAAATCATGATTTATTCCTTTATGAAGTAGAGAAAATTTTTCTCTGGGAGCCATTTTAGCATCACAATAATGTCCAGGTTATGGGGGAGGGGGAGAGGGTTTCTGCAAAACAGCTGAATCAACAGACATCCCAACCAAGCTTCTTGCTTCTTAGAAAGGGTGAGGCCAGTTCTGCAGTAATGGAGCAAGTCTCATCAGAAGCTACGTTATTTATGCTCAGTTGTACCACTGAAGCAAGTTTCCAAAATATGATGGATCAGCTCCAAGATCCACTTACAAATGTTTACATATTCATTTGATTTGATCTTTAAAATTGTATTTCTACTGTTGGAAAATTAGCTAATTATCTTAAGAGCTTCCCTTCCTCCTGCCACCATCTCTTCCCAAGCAACTGTACCTCCATGGGAGAATAAAGCACAGCCATTTTGAAACCTAGGTGCTCTCTCGTGTAGTATTTTCCTACTACATGCCCAAGCGAAGCCATTTAACTTGGTTTTATAATCACAGCGTCATAGGGCTTTCTTCTACATCTAAAACTTCGCTCTTCTACGTCGCAGAGGCTTACATGGAGATTCCTATGATTTCCTTTGAGTATACTGATAGTATTCAAAGAAGAAGAAGCTGAGGATACTGGGAGGCCTGTGTAACCCCATTTCTGAAAAGGAAACTCCATTATCGACGAAAAATGGCCTGGGCATGAACTCCAGCTTCAAAAAGCCCACAAGAGTATGTGTCAACTGACTCACCTCTGATAATGTTTAACCATCACCCCTAGTAACTGACTGCCAATCAGGGACAGCCAGGACACCTGGCCTGAGGAAGGTTAGGTTGCTTAGCCACTGGTTTGAAAAAGCCCCTAATTCCTGTCCAGAGTCATGTAGACTCCTGGGTACTGGCCAATCTCAACGGAGGTCACGTAGCCACAGTAGAAACTTCCCTTTGTGGCCTTTAAAGGAGGCCTGCACATTCCCCTCAGGATTATCGCCATTTTGTTTGAGCTTTCGACCCCAGCGTTCTTGAATAAAGGCTTTTGGCTTTTACATACAACTTTAGACTGCCGGTGGGTTTGGGGGTCCTTACGATCTGGGCGTAACAGATACAAACCATAATGATCTTAAGCGCTGCTG